>NC_045432.1:73388724-73997587 GCF_902635505.1 Sarcophilus harrisii | reverse complement strand
CAGGGGATACTCATGGTGCTTTCATAACTCTGGAAGCCCTGAACTTTCCTAATTCTGGAGCCTCTGGGTTCCAATCTTACCTCTGCCAGTACAAACTATACAAACAAGCCACATTGCTTTTACACCTCAACTTCCTCATCTGGAAAACGATTTCTAAAATCCTTTTCATATCTACATCTGTGATCCTGCATTGGGGAGAAACATAGAGGGCAAGCCAAGAGTAGCTGGGAAACTGCGGCTCAGGCTACCAAAAGCTACAAGATGGACCTGGTATGGGAAGGCAGGCACACAGTCAGACACATGACTTCCCACTGTGAGCCTTTCTCCCAGGGACTAACAGACTAACCTGGTATAGGAGGTGCTGCTTCCACCAGCCATGGCCCCCAGGTCCATTCCAACGTGAAGCAGAACTCTGACCAACTCTTGGCCTGGGCCCAAAGTCAGCCAGGCTTTGTTTGTCATCTCCACTGGGTAGATGGAGCTTTGTTGGGGAAGCCAGGGTAGTTAAGAAACTATAGAGGGGGGTATGGTTTCTGAGCTGTATAGAAGATAGCAGAGAGAAAAGAAAACAAAATCTACTGGATTCTAGACTAGAGAGCCGGAAGAGAGCTCAGAAGTCACCTAGTCTAGCTCTCCCTCCTATCATCTCCACCCCCTGGTTCCCACACACTTTACAGAAGAAAAGTGGATTGTCCAAGATCACTCAGGGAGTCACTGGCATGGCTCAGATAAGAACCAGCTCCCCTTGTCCACAGCCCAACCCTCTTCCTTCTGAACCATAATGGCATTCTTTAAATCTTGTGAATGCAAAATGAAGAGACTTTGTAGCCCAACTACTTTGATTATTCTTTTTAAAGCATTTTGTAATATGAAATCTGCTGGTGGACAGTGGAATCAGGCAAGGTGGAACCCTCGAGAACAGAAATCTATGTGAGTTTGGGCAAGCCATGTGACTTCTCAGGACCTCAGTTTCCTCATCTGTAAAATGAACGGAGTGGCTACAGAAAGAACCTCTAAGGTCAGCACTTCTAAATCCCGGGGTCTTAAGAATTCAGACAAACAGAAGGAAAGCTTCCAAGTTCCACTCTCCTGGCTGCAGGGGAGAGGACATTAGGAGAAGGGAGCAGAAGCAAAAGTTCCCCTTGTGTTACTGTGGAAAGACTGCCCAGTGGCCTCCTCCAATTCTGGACTTGGCTGAGCGCAGCTGCGCCCTGGACAGCCCACAAACATAGCGCCGATATGCAAAGGACCTCTTCAAGCAGCTCCCCAGAAACGAGAACAAAGCCCTGACAAAATACAACACGAAGAAGGATTTAAGCCCAAGAGGCTCAAGATGGATAAAAAAAATAAGGAAGGAGCATGGGAATATATATCAGTGGCCAGGACCATGCATTTGGAGCCAAAAGATACTTCCTAAGCAAACGAGTCCAATTTCAAAATTTTGTAGATGAAAAGAATGAATCCCAAAGTTCAGTGACTTGCCAAGATCACAGAGGTTGTTTATTTCAGGGGTAAGATTTGAACTCAAGTCATGGGATATCAAGTGTGGTTTTTCCAATAGATCACACCCACGGCACAATTGATGTGGTTTAAGTTTTCTGAGTTAGCAAAATATTCCCAACTCATTCTTTCACTTTCATGGACAGCCAGGGTTGGAGTTTCCTTTCCACCACCAAGTCTTAAGAAAATACAGTTTAAGTGGATTAAACTTCCTTTAGGCAATGAGGAAGATTGATTTTGGTCAACTGGCATGGCTAGCAGTGCGGTCCCTCTTAACAACCAGTGGTGCCTCACTGTTAATTTTGGGCTCTTATTGTGACCAAATGCAACAGTTCTGCTTAAAGACTCTGTGGATACGTTATTCTCCCCTCTTACCCCTACAGCCCACTGCACATAGGTCTACTTCAACTTCCCTTAGGATGGCCTCTTTGGTGAATTTCATGTAAGCACCGGTACTTTCATATACCACTTTATCAAGGGAAAGACATTTAGCCTTGAAAAGAGAGATGAATGGGACAGAAAAACAGATGGAGGCAAGGAAGAACTCGGGCATTCAGGTGGGGAAGATCCAAAGTCATAGAACCTGCATATCAATCCTTGTTTTGGGATTGTATGACTGCAAGGAAGTCATTCTATCGACTTAGGCCTATTTCTTCTGCTCAAGATCACTGGCTCCATATCCAAGTAGACGGAGTCCACTTTTGAGCCAAATGACAGGACGACAACAACATCTCCTCTTCTGTAGAATGACTCGGTTGGATTTGGTGACATCTAAGGGTCCTTCCGGGTTTTCATCTAGAATCGGAGGCTCATCTGGAAGTGCTCTGAAGGTTTTAGGAAGCTGGATGGCAAGATAGACCCGCAGCCTAGAAAGTCAGGATTATAATTCTAAAACACATACCGAGGATCCCACTCGGCCGGAGTCCAGGGCAAAACATTGCAATGTACCACAGGGCCCTGCTACCCGTTGCCAAGAATCCATCACACTAGGGTAACCGGGCAGAGGGATCTGGAACAAAGGCTCCTCAGATACAATTTCTGTCCTAAGTGGAACAAGGTTATATTCGGGAAGGAGACCATATGGGGGAACTTATTTCTCCGGGAGGGTTTATGTGCCATTAAATACTTGGGAGCATGAACGTGAACCCAAGATATGACTCCAAGATCAAAGAGTGTGTCATTTCTGACACCTTTTTTCTGGTTGTTCGTTGGCTTTCAAAGACAAAACGGGACCATTTATGGCCCAGTTCTCAATGAGCTTTGCTCTCCTTAAGTGCCCTCTGCTCTTTCCCCCATTAAAAGTCTGGATCGAGGATGGATTCTACAGCACCGCCCCTCCCCTGCTCTCTGCTATTGTTCCTAACACCGGGAAGGCCCTCTTTCCAAGTTAGTCCGAGGAGGCTCTCCTCTGGGTCAGCCTGCCGCCCCCACCTCTGAGGCCATACCTCTCCGATGCCAAAATAATCAGTCGGCTCAGTCAAAAATGTATTCAAACCGGCTGTTTGCAGTCATGGAAATAAACCATCTCAATGATTGAATGAATTGGCTGCCTCTTTTGGCCCAGCATAGATAGAACCTTAATTTATTTGGGTCACCAGTATGTTTGAAAGACTTAAAGTTTGGATGAAAGTTTGGGAAGACTTTGGGGATGCTGATTGTGCAAGCGCAAGAAATAATCGGCAGCAACTCTACTGACCCTGACAGAGCTGTAACCGGGGTGGGGAAATAAGGACTGTGTCAAAGGGGCACGAGACTTTGTGAATGCTGATTCTGCTTGTGTGGAACTGTGATTTTGTCACAGAAGGGAACTTCTGGTGTGTAAACTTCCTCTCCCGGTGCAAATCAGCTATTTAGGGGCTGAGAGACCTGCCCAGAGTCCCGCTGTTAATATGTGTCAGAGGCAGACCTCGAACTCAGATCCCTGAAGCCAGCCTTCTGGACACCAACACACTATCTAACACCTAGAGTAGCGAGCAGGAATAATTAAGAGTTGGAAGCCTTCAGATTCCAAGTATATATTTCTTTGCTCCTCCCTGGTGGAACTGCCTTCAGGCAGCTCTTCCCCAGTGTTCCCTGCCCAGCACTAGTCAGGGTCTCATCTCTCGGACTTCTTCCATAGAAACACAAACTTATACATCCATATACAATCTATATCTATCTGGCTACATATAAACATATCTATATACACATTCATACTTTATATCTTGCACACACACATACACACATATTATATATCTTGCATATAGAGTTGTGTGTATATTGTCTTTCTCATTAGATGACGAGCTTCTTGAGAGCAGGGACCGTGGTTTTTGCCTTTCTTATGTTCTTATATTTTTATATTCTTTCTTATATTCTTAATATTCCCAGCATCTAGCCCAGTACTAGTAAACGCACAGTAGGTGCTTACTAATGTTTGTTGCAGTTGTGGCTCACCTGGCCACATCTTCTCACTGTAGATGGTTACATGGCATCCTGGGAGCTCCATCCCTGAGGGATGACAGCTCCATTCCCTCAAATATAAGGATCTGTTTCATGCTAATTTCCTCCCCATCCCCATTCCAGGACTTACAGTTATGACTACATTGTGTCACTGACCTTGGAGAACATAGTAACAGTCTAACTGATTCCAGCCCCTCTCAGGCTATTTTGTCCCTGTGGGCAATTCTCAGTGTGGGAACTGCCCACATTGCTGCTGATCAGCAACATCTCTGTCACTTTGAGCCTTTGCACTAAGGGGTAAGGTGACTAGTCACACAGTCAGGACATTTCCGAAACACTTTCTTAACCCTTTTAAATACATACATGCCCCTGTGATGTCTGGAAGTGATTTTTATCCTGCTTGCAAAGAAATCAATATTTGACCCTTTTCTTCATCCAGGCCCAAGCTGTTCTTGGAGAGGAGAAAAGCAGAGTCCCCTCCTATAAAGGATGAGGGCAGCCGCACACTCCTCAATCTTTCCTAGTCACTCCAGGCTTGGCTAGAAAAGGGACCCATACAGCTGGTTTGCTGGCAACCAAAGGAAGTACATTTCTCTGGTACCATATGGACTTTCTCAGATCTCAAGCAGACGCTCTTAGAAGGGAAGGGAAAAGACCAGAAAAGAAAGCGAATGTTCATTTTGGGGAAAAAAGTAAAAACCCAAATCACCATTCTAGGCCCACTTTCAATCCTCCTTTCCGTTCCCTTTTATTTTCATTTACAAACTTAACAGATTTCAAGGACTTGACCTTGAGTGTGCAAAGCTTGGGAAGTCATGCTCTTTGACATGCTCCAGGAAAGAGTCGAGAAAGTCCGTGGAGCTGAGCACTGGCCTTGTCCTCCAAGGAGATGGAAGGATTGGAGATATACAAGGGAAAGTAGGGCTGAGATGGCCCATTCTCTGACGGGAGGAGATCTGGCAAGAGTTTCGAGCAGCATTGGGATATACACGGGGCTACTGCCATCATGGAAACTTCTCCTATCGACTCCTCTGTAACTTCAAGTCTTCAAGAGTTCCCTGGTGCACTGACAAAATAAATGATGTTGTGTGGTGATCAACTAGGATAGACTTAGCTCTGTTCAGCAATAAATGATCCGAGACAATTCCAAAAGACTCGTGATAGAAAACGCCATCCGCATCCACAGAAAGAACGACGGCGTCTGAATGTACTGTTTTCATTTTTTTGTTGTTGATCTGCTTTTTCTTTCTCTAGATTGTTTTTGTTCTGATTTTTCTTTTACAATATGACTAATACAGAAATATTTTTAACATAATTCTACATGTATAACCTCTCAGATTGCTTGCTGTCTTGGGGAGGGGAGAGGGAAGGGAGCAAAGGAGCAAAAGAAAAATCTTACAAAAAGCATGTTGGAAACTATTCTTTACATCTAATTGGAAAAAATAAAATCCTATTCAGTGAGAAAAAAGTGATTTGCTCAGGATCACCCAATTTACAGATATAGTACAGGCCTAAGTTCAAGGCCAGATACTTTATTCAACATACTGGACCATAATGCCTCAGGAATTGGATACTGTTTATGAATACGTTACTTTGACTCAGGAACGACAAATACGGCTAAGAATATTAATGTCTCAGTAAAAGATCCCTGGTAACCTGTAACTCAGTGCCCTAAGTATTTAATAACGATTTAAATGGATCCAGCAGGGTGCCATTGAGCAATCGGGACTGTAGCTAGCTACAGATATGCTCCCTCATTGTCACGTGACTGAGAGATGAAGAAGGAACTACAAATATGGCCACTTCTCCTTCCTACAAGGTCAGGCATAGGGGAGAAAGAGCAGGGAGCCAAGTACAGGATGGGCCTTGGACGGTGCCTGTCCCGAGGCCATGAGCCCCAGCATCTCTCAGTTGGAAGGGAGTTCAGAGGCTACCTCCTTCCACCTGAACCAGTGGAAGGATCCTCTCTGGGGCTCTAAGCCCAGAGTTACATGACCCTGCTCACACACACACATGACCCGGGGTCGTTCAGCCTTTGCTCAGATCTCTACTGAGATGGAAAACTCACCGTCTCCTGAAGCAGCTGGAACAAGGCCACTTTCCACGTGGCAGGTACGGTTGGACCAGGGCAGGGTCTGCCGCTTTGGGGAGGGGGTAGCTACACTTCTCTTAATGTACTTTTCTGACAACCATTTAACTTTGCTAACTCACATACTCGGTGTCCAATCCACTCAGACTCTGAGAACCACCTTTGACACAGTGGGGAGCGGAAGGGCAGCTGCCTCCCCGTGTTGTTGTGAGGAATAAAGGGGAGGATATTTATGGAGTGCTTCATACAGTGCCTGGAACACAGTAGGTGCTACATAAACGTTAGCTACTATTATTATAAATATTCAGATTATAAATTGGGGTCACGGTTCCAGTCTGTGTCTATAGAGGGTATATCCATACCATGAGCTCACTCCACTAATGAGGTCACAAGATCTAGACCTGGAATCTGGCCAAAGCTTAGCTCGGGGCAGAGAAGGAAAGGGCTGACCTGAGACTTCTGACCACATAGCTTTCTTTTGTGGGTTCTAGCTGGATGCTTCCCATTATGGGGACAGAGTTGTTTGGTGTCTAATTATTAACAATGGTACCCTTTAAGTCATGTCAAATGGCTTCTCTCTGTGAATTGCTCCCTGTTCACTTAGAGATAGCAGCATGCTAATTAGCTTCTCCACTGGTAATTGCTACTTCAAAGGCAAAGAGATAAGCCCAGGCAGGAGTAGTGGAAAGAACCACTCACTGCCCCATTTTAAAAGAAAACTTTTTTTTTTCCTACAAAAAAGATTTAGAGAAGAATAGGCAATACGTTTATGGAAGGTATCCGAGAAAACGGGACCAATGATCATGACATTTGGGAACCATTTTTCACAAAAAGTCATTTGTTAACCAAGGCTCCTAGACAAGAAACCTCATTACAAGGAGTCTGGGATGTGCCAAAATGGATGGATGACCTCAGGAGAGCTTTCCAGTTCAAAGTCTAGGATTCTATGATCCAGTGGTACTAGAGCTCTGAGTATATATACATATGCATATAAATGTACATGTGTGTGTGTAGGGGGGTGTTTGTGTATACAAACACATTTCCAAAAGTATGTGTCTAAGCACAAAGAAAGCATCTACCTTCCAGGGAAGACTCCCATTCCTAGAACAAGGCACTGCCTGACCAGGTGTCCAGACCAACCCTATTCATTCACCTCTTTCTATTTAACACTGCTTTTCAGGGCCAGTGAGGAAGGAGAACTTGCCTTTGGGTAGGCGATTCTTCCTGGCTGAAACCCCTAGTCTACTCTTCATGGAGGGCCAGACTTTAAGAACTTCATCCTGTATTGAAATCCAGATTTTCTTACCAAATACGAATTGTTGCTAGTGCGCTTTTTTGTTATTGCTGACCAGTTGTCAAAATGTAAAATCGTATATGAATGTCTGTGTATGTTCATATATGTGGGTATGTCGTAAGCCTGAGGCTAAATATGGAGAAACCAGAATGAATGAAGAGAGTGGGATTGGGTCCATTCTAGACAAACCAAATCACATCTTCCTTCTTTAGTGATTTTGACTCATCCCGTGTGTGTGTCTATGTATAAATTTCATTCAGATTTTGGCAGGTCTAGGAAGATCTTGAATAGGGGAGGAACAATCCAGTTCCACCAAATTTAATTTAAGTATATGGTTATGAGGAAGGAAGGAAGGAAGGAAGGAAGGAAGGAAGGAAGGAGGAAGGGAGAGAGGGAGGAAGGAAGGAAGAGAGGGAAGGAGGGTGGAAGGAAGGAAGGAAGAAAGGGAGGGAGGGAGGGAAAAAAGAAGGGAGGGAGGGAGGGAGGGAGGGAGGGAGGAAGAAGAGCTTATAGCTCAATATTCTCATTCATTTATAAAAACCAGTCATTTATCTACCTGCACAAGAGTCTACAGAATATGAAATATTCAGGAATGAAAGCCAGAAGGGAGCACTTTGTGCTCTGCCTGTTCCTATCCGAACTCCACTGAAAAAAGAAAAGATAGAAAAGGCTCCAGGAACTCATGTTGGTTCTCCTGGGGCTTCCCAAGATCTATTCGAGGGGGTCTCTGAGGTCAAAATTGTTTCTATAATATAACTAAAGTATCTTAATTTTGAAGAGGTAACTATCAGTAGACTGTAACTCACATAAACCAAAGCTCTGAAATAATTTTAAGACTGTGAAGGGGTCCTAAGTTTAAAAAAAAGCATGGCATTTTAAGGATTGCAAAGTACCATAAACTGCATTATATTTGTTCACTTATTAAATAGCATTTTATTTTATCCAATTACATGTAAAGACAATTTTTACCTAATTTTTTAACAAGAGGGGTTAAATGACTTGCCCAGGGTCA
This sequence comes from Sarcophilus harrisii, assembly GCF_902635505.1. Classification (NCBI taxonomy): domain Eukaryota; kingdom Metazoa; phylum Chordata; class Mammalia; order Dasyuromorphia; family Dasyuridae; genus Sarcophilus; species Sarcophilus harrisii. The sequence goes on along the minus strand of NC_045432.1, from coordinate 73,989,253 downwards.
CACAGATAGCAAATATGAAGTGATTGAGGCTGGGTTAAAACTCAGGTCCTCCTGACTCTACCCACTGTATTAGGTAGCTGCCCCTAACATTTGTTTTTTGGTTTGTTTATTTATTTTTAAATTAAAGCTTTTAATTTTCATTTCTTACAGCACAATAATGTTCCATCGCAATTATACATGAGTTTGTTCATCCATTCCCCAATTGATGGGCATCTCCTTTATTTCCAGTTCTTTGCTGCCACAAAGGGAGCTACTACAAACATTTTTGTGTGTGTGGGGGGGTCCTTTTCTATCACATGATATTTTCACCACGTTCAATCTCAATGTGAAAGAGAGAAGCAGTCTGGATCTGAAGTCAGGGAGACCTGGCTTCCGGTTCTGCCCTGGACCTATTAGCTGCATGATCACGGGCAAAGTGAATTTTCCTCACTGAGTTTCATGGAACTTTCTAAGACCTAAGTTTATATGGGGTGAAATCTGAGGTATGGGAAGAGTTCCCATGTGGAAGAAGTCAGAGGTCCTAAACCACATGGAAACGTATCAGAAAAAATATGACCACTTCCTTCCCATGAATGTTGAGGACTTACGGCAGTCTTCTACCTCCCAGGAGTGCCAACATTTTGAAAGAGGGCCACAGGGAGAACATAAAGCTTAATGCTCTGATGTTGGCATTTCAGGTACCCTTAAGGAAGAGATTTGTGGACAGTCTTCCTTAATCTCTCAAATCACACCATTTAGTTAATAACAAACTACACTGATTAGGAGGGAGCCCCGAGTTGAACCCTCAGAGCGAAGGGATCTGAAGGTATCATGAGACAGTGGCAAAAGCACTGGGTCAGAGGTCCTTCCACCTTTCCGAATCTGCTCTGTTTCCTGCTCTACATGTGCAGGAAGCTGTATTAGTTTATAATTATTTTCTTGCTCCTTAAAAAATGGCTCCAAGTGTTCCAACTCAGACAACCCCACATGACTACTGACTTTGCCTGTGCGATCCACTGGTATCATCACAGGGGAAAAAAAAGAATGACCTCCAACTCTAGTGTGTTAAACTCTGAGGAAGATCCCACAGTTGCCCTGGATGGGTATACACGGGTAGTTCCCACTTTGCATTGTTGGACAGAATGCCCGCATGGATGAAATCCAAGATCATTTGAGCATTCGAATGTCCTTGCCTTATTTAAGTCTCCAGTGTTAGATTTTTTTTTGATTGTTTGCTTCGTCCTACATTGTCAAGATGTGCTCTATTTGCACTGCTGGCCAAAAGCTGCTTCTGGCTAGCCTCAAAGTGGCGTGAGCTGCCTCCTTCCTGCCCGGGGCCACCTCTCTGCAGCTCAACTGGGCCCGGCTTTCCGAATTAACCCAGGCTCCCTCTGTCTGCCTGGACTCAGATTCCCAACTCTGCACACTGTTCCGGAGGTGAAAGTCCTATAGTTTAGACTCTAGTCAAACCTAGGTAGCCCCAGGGCTCCCGCTGGCTGTTTCTGCTGAATTAACCTGAAGGTGTTAGCACTTCACATGGGTTAATCCCCGGGCTGGGGCTTTTCTTGGGGTCTTCTCAAGTTGTACCAGGAGGCCCCCTGTTCTACTCCGAGTCTGCTTGATTTTTTTCACCAGTCTAAGTTCGCTCTGAGGTGTAAAGAGCCAGAACTCTGGAGAAGTATACTTGAAACAAGGTGTTAACTCAGTGGAATTGATAAGCCAATGATTATGGAGTTTAGCTTGGTGATTAATGGTTCTCTAATTCTGTCTCACTGATTTAATCTTACAACAAGGTGTTAACTCGGTGGAATTAATATAATGATTCTCTAGTTTACATGTACTTAGCACTTAGTATAGTTCTACAAGTTGATACCTATGATGATGTACTTATAATAGAGTATATAAGAGCTAAGAGATCTGGGAGGGGAGACAGACTCGAAGATAAAGACCCCCATGGTGGCTGTGCTGTCTCCTTCACAGTCTGTCTCCTTTGCCTGGGGCCGGGCTAGCTTTCTGGGGGACCTTCAGAATGGGTCTTGGTTTCAGTGGGGGAATGCAGGAGGCAGGAGAGTCCCCAGGAGGCTGATCAAAGATGGAATCTCTGTGGCTGACTTTGTCCTCAGTTTAAATACTCTATTACCAGGAGTCTATCAATGGTGGAACTATTACATCACCATGCTAAGTACTAAGTATATGTAAACTAGATAACCACTGTCTTATCAATTCCTCTGAGCTAACACCCTGTTGTAAGATTAAATCAATCATATTGAGCCTTAAGTATATTTCTTCAGAATTCTGGCCCATTACACTGAGGCACAATGTTTATGAGGGAAATTTAGAGAACTTGAAATTTACTGACCTACTTCAACAACTTCCCAGAGACCTCCTCCCTTGTATTTGACAAATGTAAAGATTTAAGCTTTTGCGATAAGAATTCATTATTTTATATTTATATATATATATATATATATATATATATATATATATATATATATATATATAGTTGGGAAAGCTATAAAGAAATCTGTCAGAAACTGGATGTAGAGCCATATCTTAAACCATTTACCAAGACAAGGTGAAAATGGATACGTGACCTAGATATAAAGGGAGCTATCCCAAGAAAATTCAAAGAACAGGGAACGTGTTTCCTATAGACTTATTATGGACAGGAGAATGGTTTATGAATAAACAAGATATAGGTAAAATGGATAATTTCACTTACATTAAATTTAAAAAAAGTTTTGCACAAATAAAACCAATAAAGCCAAGATTAGAATAGCTTTACCCTTTGACCCTGAGGGATTCCACTAGAAGGTCAATGAGAAAAAGAAAGGCTCCATGTATACCCAAGGTATTTATAGCAGTACATTTCGAGATTGCAAAGACATGGAAACAAAGCAGATGCTCATCAATTAGGGAATGGCTAAACACATTGTGGTACATGAGTATAATGGAATAGCAATGTGCTGGAAGAAATGGCAAAGATGATGAATACTGAGAGACATTGGCAGGCTGGTACACAGAGATGGAGAGAGTTAGCGGAACCAGGAAAACGATTTAGAAGATGATCTCTACTGTGGTGGAAATGAGAGCAGAAGCAAAAACAAAGTAGTCAAAACTGAATACTTAATGGAAGTGTAATGAGCAAGTTTGGACCTAAAAAACAGATCGAAGAACATGTCTCTCACTTTTCCTCTGTAGAAGTGGGTCGAATATAAGTAGGGGATACTATATATAGCATCAGACTTTTTTGATATGTCGCTCAGTTATGTTGATTGGGGGAGTCACTTTTCCTTTTGGCTTAATTTATTAAAGGGATGGCTCTCTCGGGGGTATAAAATTATACAGAAATTACAGATGACATGAAAGCAGAGTTATGATAAGCAATTTCATTTTTTTCCAAAAGACAACATAAGCTCCTTGAGGGCAGGAAGTATTTTCACTTTTTCTGTTCCTCCAGCACTCGGCACCATGCCTGGCACATAGTAAATTAAAAAAAAAACTTGTTGATTGATTGATTAAAAGAGACTTATTTAATCAGTTAGAGACATAATATATCTTAACTCAGATCTCACTGTTCATATTTCTCAGAGATCATTCTCCAAACTTACATGGCAGATTCTCATCTCCATCCCGTTGTTCCTCTCCCCTAGAATGCCCTCGATCTCCATCTTTGCCCAACTGAATTCTACCCATTCTTCAGAGTAAGGGTTTTAAATGGCAGGGGAAAACCAGACCTCATTTAACAACCTGGTGTTTAAATCACAAACTTTATTATCTGGTGTGTTCCCCCATGCCCATTAACCACATGATGATGATACTGCTACTCAGTCATGAGAAACATTACTTGGAAAGAGGCAAAATCCTTCTCTGAGTTGACAAGTTACCCTTCCATCATTCCCCCTCCCTAGGCCAAGAATGTGTAGAAGGGTTGAACAGGAAAATCTAGAGGTTTCCCATGACACCAAATTTCATTCTCATTTCCTTGAAAATTGCACAGATTAGCATTATATCTCCCTCTCTATCTCCTTGCTTAGTCTTGCTCAATATATTCTAATATATTTAATGCAAAAAGCCCTGGATCCAGGTTCAAATCCTGCCTCTGTTTCTTCTTATTATCTCTGTGACCATAGATCTCAGTCTCCTCATTGATAAAATGAAAGGGTCGATTTTGAATTGACAACCTAGTTTGCAATAATTTGGTGAAAACAACTTGGATTTTCTAGAAGTACATGAGGAACACTGGTATTTTTCTCTTATTTCGTTTTTCTCAATTACATGTGAGAGTAATTTTTTACGTTCCATTTTTAATAATTTTGTGTTCCAAATTTCCTCCTTCCCTCCCTCACTTCTCCTTGAGAAGGAAAGCAATTTGAAGTAAATTATGCATGTGCAGATGTGCAAAACAATTTCCATATCGGTCATTTTGCAATAGAGAACACATATCCAAAAAGAGGAAAATAAAAAAGTACGCTTCAATTTGCATTCAGATCCATCAATTCTTTCTCTGTAGGTAGAGAGCATTTTTCATCATAAGTCCTTCAGAATTGACTTAGATCGTTGCATTGCTGACAATAGCTAAGTCATTCGCACTAATTAGTATGCAATATTGATGTTACTGTATACAGTAATCTCTTGGTTCTACTCACCTCACTGTGTATCAGTTCATACAAGTCTTCTCAGGTTTTTCTGAAGCCATCCTGCTCAACAATTCTTATAGCAGGGGCAGCTACGTAGCTCAGTGGATAGAGCACCATCCCGAAGAGGACCCGAGTTCAAATATGACCTCAGACACTTAACACTTCCTAGCTGTGGGATCCTGGGCAAGTTGCTTAACCCCAATCACCTCAACAAGACAAACAAACAAAAAAACCCAATTCTTATAGGATAATACTATTCCATCACAAGCACATACCACAACTTATTCAGCTATTCCCCTCCAATTTTCCATTTTTTGCCAACATAAAAAAGCTGCTAAAACCTTTTCAAAAAATATTTTTTCTAGCTATAGAAAATAATTTCTGGCAGGCTGACTGGCATGATTTTCAAGATGTCCACTCGTGTTTAATTGGGAATTTTAAATTTGTTCTATTTTTAAAAAATGTTTCTTACAGATTCAATTCATTGATCTGCTATTTTTCTATTTTACTGAGGGATATGTTTAAAGACATGAATTTTCCCTTAAGTATTGCTTTGGTTACATTCTACAAATTTTTGTATCTTATCTCATTGTTGGCACTCTCTTTAATGAACTTATTTATTGTTTCTATGATGTGTTATTTAACCCAGTCATTATTTAGAATTAATTATTTAGTATGAAATTAATGTTTAATCTATTTTCCAAGGCTCTTTATTGAATGTAAATTTTATTGCATCAGGGTCTGAAAAGGAAGCATAGGATATTTCTGCTTCTCTGCACTTGGCTGTGAGGTTTTTATGCCTTAATAAGTGGTTAATTTTTTGTAGGTGACAGTGCAGCTGAGAAAAAGATATACTCCTGTCTATTCCCATTCAATTTTCTCTAGAGGTCTATCATTTTTGACTTTTCTAAGATTTGCTTTATCTCCTTAACTTTTTATTTATTTTGTGATTAGATTTATCTAGTTCTTATGCCCAAAGAATTATAAAACTGAAATGCCCTTTGGTACTGCAGCATAACTACTACTTACTCCCAAAGAGATCATAAAATGAGAAAAGTACCCACATATACCAAAATGGTTATAGACGCTCTTTTTAGTGTGGTAGAGAATTGAAAATTGATGGAATGTCCATTAATTGGGGAACAACTGAACAATTTGTGGCATATGAATAATAATGTTCTATATGAAATGATGAGCAAGCAGATTTCAGGAAAAAAAAACATTGGAAAGACTTACATGAACTGATGCTAAGTGAAGTGAGCAGAACCAGGAGAACATTGCACATGGTAAGAGCGATGTTGTGTGATGATCAACTTTGAAAAACTTGTCTCTTCCCAACAATGCAATGATCTAAGATAATTCCAAAAAACTCATGATGGAAAACATTATCTACAACCAGAGAAAGAAGTATGGAAGCAATGTAGATTGAAGTACACTATTTTCAATTTTTTTTGCTTTTTTCATTCTTGTGCTTTTCCTATTTTGATCTGATTCTTCTTTCATAATATGACTGATGTGAAAATATATTTAATAAAACTGTACATGTATAACCTATATTAGATTTCTTGTCATCTTAGGGAGGGGAATGGAAAGAGAGGGAAGGAGAAAAAAATGAAAATCAAAATCTTATCTTTAAAGTAAATGTGGAAAATTAAGAAACAAATAATAACAACAGAGCTAAACAAAAATTGTATACCACAAAAATTAAAATTATTTTTAAAATTTTAAAAAAGATTTACCCAAGTCTGGGAGAAGGAAAGCAAAACTAGCAGAGATTTGTTGGTCTATTTTTTCCTATGACTCATTTAACTTTTCCTTAAAGAATTTGGATGCTCACACGGACAAACTAGAACCATTTCCAATAATATTAGGGGTGAAATAAGGTTGCCCACTATCACCATTACTATTCAATATTGTATTAGAAATGCTAGCTTTGTCAATGACAAGAAAAAGAGATTAAAGGAAACAGAGTAGGTAATGAGGAAAGCAAATTATCACTCTTTGCAGATGATATAATGGTATACTTAGAGAACCTTAGAGAATCAACTAAAAAACTACTAGAAACAATCTACAACTTTAGCAATATTGCAAGATACAAAATAAAACCACAGAAATCACCAGTATTTTTATATATTACCACCAAAGTTCAACAGCAAGAGATATAAAGAGAAATTCCCATTTAAAATAGCTGTCAAGAACCAGGAGATCATTATATACTTCAACAAAAATACTATATGATGATCAGTTCTGATGGACCTGGCCATCCTCAGCAATGAGATGAACCAAATCAGTTCCAATGGAGCAGTAATGAACTGAACCAGTTACGCCCAGTGAAAGAACTCTGGGAGGTGACTAAAAACCATTACATTGAATTCCCAATCCCTATATTTTTGCCCATCTGCATTTTTGATTTCCTTCACAGGCTAATTGTACAATATTTCAGAGTCTGATTCTTTTTCTACAGCAAAATAACGGTTTGGATATGTATACTTATTGTGTATTTAATTTATACTTTAATATATTTAACATGCATTGGTCATCCTGCCATCTAGGGGAGAGGGTGGGAGGAAGGAGGGGAAAAATTGGAACAAAAGGTTTGGCGATTGTCAATGCTGTAAAATTACCCATGCATATAACTTGTAAATAAAAAGCTATTAAAATTTAAAAAAAAACTAATGAGCTTATCAAACATTAAAAGTAAAATAAAATAAAATAGCTGTCAATAACATAAAAGATCTGAGAATCTATCTGCCAAGGGAAAGTCAGGAACTGTATGAACACAACTACAAAACACTTTCCACACAAATAAAGATCTAATCAATTGGAAAAATATCAAGTGTTCCTGGGTAGGCCAAGCAAATATAATAAAAATGACAATATTAATCTAGTTATTTAGTGCTATACCACTCAAAGTCCTCAGAAATTATTTTACAGATCAAGAAAAAATAATAACAAAGTTCATCTGAGAGAACAAAAGGTCAAGAATTTCAAGGGAATTAATGAAAAAAATGCCAATGAAGGTGGCCTAGCTGTGCCAGACCTAAAACTATATTATAAAGCAGCCGTCACCAAAACCATTTTGTACTGGCTAAGAAACAGAGTTGTCAATCAGTGGAATAGGTCAGGTTCACAAGACAAAATAGTCAATAACTATAGAAATCTAGTGTTTGGCAAACCCAAAGACCCCAGCTTTTGGGAAAAGAATTCATTATTTGACAAAAACTGCTGGGAAAATTGGAAATTAATATGGCAGAAACTAGGCATTGTCCACATATATAACACTGTATACCAAAATAAGGTCGAATTGGGTTCATGATCTAGACATAAAGAGTGATATTGTAAGCAAATCAGAAGGTCAAAGGATAGTGTACCTCCCAGATCTGTGGAGAAGGAAGGAATTTGTGGCCAAAGAATAACTGGAACTCATTATTGAACATCAAATAGATAATTTTGATTATATTAACTTAAAAAGTTTTTGTACAAAGAAAATGGACACAGACAAGATTAAAAGGGAAGCAATAAACTGGGAAATAATTTTTTATATTCACATTTTACATTTAAATTTAAGGGTTCTGATAAAGGCCTCATTTTAAAAATATATAGAAAATTGACTCAAATTTGTAAGAATTCAAGCCATTCTCCAATTGATAAATAGGTCAAAGGATATGAACAGACAATTTTCAGATGAAGAAAATGAAACCATTTTTAGTCAGATGAAAAGGTGCTCTAAATCACTACTGATAAGAGAAATGCAAATTAAGACAACTCTGAGGTCTAAGATGACAGGAAAAGATAATGACAAATGTTGGAGGGGATGTGGGAAAACTGGGAGACTAATACATTTCTGGTAGAATTGTGAACAGATCCAACCATTCTGGAGAGCGATTTGGAACTATACCCAAAAGGCTGTCAAACTGTGTGTACCCTTTGATCTAGCAATAAGTCTCTATCCCAAAGAGATCATAATAAGGGAAAAGGACCCATAGGTGCAAAAATGTTTGTGGCAGCCCTTTTTGTAGTGACAGAAACTGGAAAATGAGTGGCTGCCCATCAATTGGAGAATGGCTGAACAAGTTATGGTATATGGATGTGATGGAATATTATTGTTCTATAAGAAACAATCAGCAGGAGGATTTCAGAGAGGAGTGGAGGGACTCACTTGAAATGATGCTGAATGAAGTGAGCAGAATCAGGAGAACACTGTATACAGTAATGGCAAGATTGTACATGACAACAGCAAGATCATATGATGATCAATTCTGATGGACGTGTCTCGTCAACAATGAGATGATTCAGGCCAGTTTCAATGGTCTTGTGATGGAGAGAGCCATCTGTACCCAGAGAGAGGACTGGGCGCACTGAGTGTGGATTACAACATGGTGCTTTCACCTTTTTATTGTTGTCTTCTTGCATTTTGCTTTCTGTCTCATTTTTTTCCTTTGGGATCTGCTTTTTCTTGTGCAGCATGAGAAATGTGGAAATAGGTATAGAAGAATTGCACATGTTTAACATATTAGATTATGTGACGTCTAGGGGAGGGGGTGGGGAGAAGGAAGGGAAAAAATTGGAACACAAGGTTTTGTAAGGGTGAATACTGAAAATTATCTATGCATATTTTAATAGCTTTTTATTTACAAGTTATATGCATGGGTAATTTTACAGCATTGACAACTGCCAAACCTTGTGTTCCAATTTTTCCCCTCCTTCCCCTCACCCCCTCCCCCAGATGACAGGTTGAACAATACATATTAAATATGTTAAAGTATAAATTAAATACAAAATAAGTATACATGACCAAACCGTTATTTTGCTGTACAAAAAGAATCGGACTATGCATATGTTTTGAAAATAAAAAGCTTTAATTAAAAAAAGAAATAATGATTACCACCATAACTTGAAAGAGTTAATCCCAACATCCCAAACCTACTCCTTTCTACTTGGGCAAAGGCCTATGTGGAGAATCAAGTTCTCTGAGAATCAGTGAAACGGAAGACCTTGTTTCTGAACCTCATCATGAACATGACACCTTTTTATCCCCCCCACCGACAAAACTCACTGCCATGATGGTCCTTTATTTACCCAACACATCACGCCTGGTTTCACATGAATAGTTTGGAACTGAAAGTCCTGATATCATCCACAAGTGGCAAGAGGGTATTACAACATCTCCACATATATAAATTGAACCTCTCTCTCTGGGTCACCAGGCATTCAGCCTTATTTGGAAGCAAGGCCAGTCCATCCTAAGAGCTTTCCTGGGCCCTTCTGGATTTCTGAGTGTGCAGTACAGCAATTTTCAGGCACTCGGCTTGATTCTGATGGCCGAAGTAATGAATGGTGATGTGTCGTTTGTTATCGTTTAGGCTAATGTAGGTCAGCACTTCAGCTCCCCACTTTTCTTATTAGCAGATTTCCGTTGGGTTGGCAGTGAAGAAAACAGGTCTGGGCAGGCCCTTCAAATCCACTTGCTTCATGGTAGCCCATGGAATTTTTTTTAAAAAGGACTTGTAATCCAGATGCTGGCTTGGGCTCCCCCTCTCCTTGATGAAAAGTCACCCTGTATGGGCACTGCACAATCCCTCATCACTTCTACAGAAAAAGAGATCAAGTTCAAGCCGGTCATTTTTTTGCAAGGCTCCTTCTTCCCTTTCCAGCGAAAGTCAAATAAATGGAGGGTGAAAAGAAGACTACCAAGCTCCCATGTAAGGGCTTAGCCAGGGAGATTCCCAAAGAACTCGATGAGTTTATTGGCCAGGGAGTCTTTGTTCAGTGTCCCCATTGGATTGTTCATATCACTTCCCCCAGGGTAGGGCTGTTCCCACTACAAATGACAAGTCCCGATTTCATCCCAGAGACTGCATCTGTCACCTTCCTCGGGATGTATCCATCTGTCTGGAGCCAATAATCAGCACCTTTGAGATGGAAGCTGTCCCCAGGATGATTTGGTTAGCTCAGATTCCAGTAAGAAGTCACACCTTTGTCTTGACTTAAATAATGGGCTGGCAGACTGGCTCAGATCCTGTGCTGGCTTCTTTTCTGTTTTGCTTCTGGATCTATCCTTCTCTATTTGGCATTTAAAGCCATCTGCAATCTGGCTCCAGCCTACTTCCTTTAATATTATTATCCATTATTTCTCTTCACACTCAACCAAACTGGCTTTATTGCTATTCCTCATACATGACACTCCATCTCTCACGTCTGCCTCTGTAGGGCCCTCCTTCCTCACTTCCTGACAAAATTACCCTGTATTTACCCTGCCCAGATTTGGTATTTACTCATATTTGTGCGCGTTGTTTCCTTCGTATGATGTATGCTCCTGGAGATCAGAGACCATTTGATTTTTGTCTCCCTACTCCCAACACCTAGCACAGAGTCTGACGCTTAGTGGGCTCTAGGTAATTCCCTCCTTTTATTGGAGTCTTTAATGAAGACTGGGGCAAACTATTCCCATGCATCTCTGAGCCTATCTCCCTTCATCTTCTCCACCAGATCACTCTATTACCCCATCTTGCTAATCTACAATCCTATCTCCTATCCTAAAAAACCCCTTACTCTGCCCTACCATTCCCTCAAGCGCTCATCCTTGTTCTCACCTTTCTTTCTTAAAGTCCTGGAGAAATCTGTTTCCACCGGCTGCCTCCAGGTCTTCCTTCCCTGCTTCCTACAACATCATTCCACCGAAACTATTCTCTTCCAAGTTATGAACGATTTCTTCTTTCTTGCCAAATCTGATCAATACATCTTGGGCTCTCCAGCTCTGACCCTGCTATCTTCTCCTCCTGGGAGCTCTCCACTCTAGCTTTTCATTACACTGCTCTCTACTGGTTCTTCTGTCTGAGCACTTTCCCAGTCTCAATCGCTAGGTCATTGCCAACATCATATCCCGCTATAGCGGGTGCACACAGGCTTTGTCCTGGACTCCTTTTCTCTTGATTGGTCACTTTATATTTGCCAAGGTCTTTTTCAGCATCTAGTACCTTGTATATGCAGCCAGGTGGCACTGCAGTGGATAGAGTGCCAGGTCTGGAATCAGGATGACTCATCTTTCTCAGTTCAAATCTGACCTTAGATCCTTACTAGTTACATAATCTTATGGAAGTCCCTTCACCCTGTTTGCCTCAGTTTCCTCATCTGTAAAATGGAGAAGGAAATGGCCCATCGCTCCATTGTCTTTCCCAAGAAAACTCCAAATGGGGAGCCAAAAAGTCAGACTGAAAAATGAACATGGTAAATGTGAGGAGTGTACCAATGCCCATCTGTGTATTCTTTCCTGATATTTAGGATTTCTTTCCATTAAGAATAATGGCAAAGAAAGAGCAACTGGGATTTTGAACCTTATTGATGATTTGCAAGCTTTTCCCTGATGCTTTTACTTCTGTTCATTAGTTAATTCCTAGTCAATCTAGTTCTACAGCTGTAACTAAGAGGGGCAGTTGGAATTTTGTTCCAAGGCACAAAATGTTAGAAAGTCTCTACTTTCTTTCTCCATGGCTACCTCTTCCCCTATCCATTCTACCTCTATGAGCATTAGCAGCCACCGATGGCTTCATCTATTGACCGTTCTCTGTCCAGCTCTTACTTTGGTAGTTAAAATATATTTCTTCCTCTCACAAATTTAGGGCAGCAGAAAGTTCAGTTCATCCCAGGCTACACTCTCCTGGCCTCCTTCCCCCACCAAGCTATATCCCAAGTAAACCTCCCTTTCTTTGTTCCAGGTACTCCTCTGGCTACTTCTCCTAAGAGTAATTCATCCAAGCAACCGGATCAAAAGTGATTCCAGAATGCAGCTAAGAATGTAATTATCTTTTGTTTATTAAAGCTTTTTATTTTCCAAACATATGCATGGATAATTTTTCAACTTTTTTTCCAAGCTTCTACCATGCTGAAAGGATGGAACCACCCACAAAGCAATATTTTGCATCCATTTTCCATTATTCAAAGAAGCCCAGTGTACACACAAGAACCCTCAGAAATCATGAACTATGTTGCCCCTTTCTTCCTTTGGGATCCTTCCTTTTGGCCTCTGAATTTCTTTAAACTGTTTTCCTTAAATTACATCCTGTGAATTAATGTAGTCTCCCCCTCCCCATCCTCTGTTTGGGGAATGAGAAGTATGTCTTGTCTTCTCCTTTTTTTCCTACCCAAGGAGGAAACTCAATTAATGAGGAGAGAAGAGTGCCTGCCATTCTGTTCACATTTGTTTTTACGTCATCCCGCTAGAGACGGATATTAGTGTTATCGTCCTTGGTAATGAATCCGTTTTCATTCCCATCACCAAAAACAATTTCATTATCTAATAAGCCACATGATTTTCACTTCGAGTCTGCACTAATTGATTTTTTCCCTATTTATATCTTCAGTGGCTGCGAGAGCTTTTCCCTAGATAAGGTAGACTTCATTTTCAAGTCTTCATTATATTCAAAACTCCATTTGGGCTGCAAGTGTCTCAGTTATAGCTGAGAGTCTCCCTTCCTGTCCTTCCTCTCTTTAATTAATGATGCATTTCCATCTTTAGGCATAAAATGTTTGGTCGCCAGGGGGATGAAAAAAAGAAATGAAGATTTAAATGAATAGTTTTATTTCTGTTTTTTTTTTCCTGAGGCCTGCTGCTCCAGGTGGGCACAAATTTTGGTCTCAAAGAATTTTTGTACACATTCTAGATGAAAGCAGACATAAGTCAATCGTTAGAAAACATCCCTCAAAAATGTAAGCGGTGGGGGTGGGGAATGGTGCTCATCTATCAGATCTTCGGTGGGAACAGGCCTTAGAGATCATGTGGTAAAACTCCTTCAATTTGCAACTGAGGAAACCAAGGGCAAGAAGGGATGATGGCTTGCTCCAAGGAACGGACCCAATAAGGAATAAGATTTGAACCTTGGCCCTCAGAGATCAGATAAAATATACTGTGCTTCCTCCTAGACTTCTTAGCTTTCATCCACATAGGGAACTTCTGGTAAGGAAAATCCCCTCTTCCAATGTCAAACAGCACCTATTCTGCCTGAGATAGTGGTCCAAGTGTGGTAGTCATGAATGAGGGCAAGAGGGTCCTAGGCTGGACATTTTGAGTTCAATTTTCAGATTAAAATTTCAGGGCACAGCTTCTGGTTTAAGTGGTAAGGTTAGAGGCTATCATGGAAGTCCAGGAAGTAGGGAGTGATGGACTTCTTTGGTTGTTGTTATCTCAATCATGTCCGACTCTTTGTGACCCCATTTGGGGTTCTCTTGGCAGAGATATTGGAGTAGTTGGCCATTTCTTTCTCCAGCTCATACTACAGATGAGGGAATTTAGGCAAATAGGATAAAGTGACTTCTCCAGGGTCACATACCCAAGGCTGGATTTGAACTCAGGAAGATGTCTTCTGTCCCCTGCAGCACCACCTAGCTTACGGTGATGGACTTCAGAAAATTTTCTTGTTCAACCCACTCAGTTTGCTGAAGGTTAAAGGGTTTGTTCCAGGTCTCACAGGTAATAAATTCAAATCATAGCCATGCCGCTTACCATCTGTGGGACTTCAGAAAGAGACCACCTCTGTGCCTCAGCTTCCTCCTCTGAAAATAAGGAGGTGACTGATCAGGTCCCTTACAGCTCTAAATCTCAGATCCTCCACTCCAAGAGTCAGGGTTAGAGCCGAGCTTTGTCCTTGTTCCACTTTGATTATGGATAGCAATTACTCATTTCTTTCACTGGAAGCTTTCTTGTTTTTATGCCATTACCTGCCTCAGGAAAGGAGAGAATGGAGAAAGTTGGTAGTGAGGTGGTACCTGTTCACCCTAGCATTGCACAGTGGATTCAGTCAGTCTCTTCTTGATGAGTTTGACAAAGGTTTAAATTTTACTTGCATTGACAAATGAGTAAAATTCAGACTTATAAGTAAACTTGCTCCTTACCGATGGACATTAGTCCAAGTAGTCTTTAGCACGACATTTACTGTAAACCTGCAAGTGTAGGAAGTGGATTAGGAAGTGGATTGTGAGGGAAGAAGAAAGGAAGTACCAAAATCTCAGCAGCCTGTCCAGTGGAGAATCTTACACACTGGCACACTGATCACTTGCCACTCTCTCTAAAAGTGAAGTCTGCCCTAGGTCTCATTGTCCTAGAATGGAACAGTTTTGGCCAAAAACTAATGAAGAAAAAACAACATGGAGTTTACTGAAGGGAAGTTCTCACTTAGGGTTGTTCTGGTGGGTGACTGGACCCAAGTCACTGGGGTCTGAGGCTAAAAGTACCTTCCAAATATCTCCTTTCCCCTCAATTTCAGTCTGTCTCTTCCCACTCTTTCCCCTTTTCTCTGGTTCTCCATCTCCTTTCCCCATTATCTTCTCCCCTTAAAAAAATCTCTGCCTCCTTTGCATGTGTGTACCTCTCTCTTCTTAGCCTATTCCCCTGTCTTAGACCCTTAATTAGCCTAGATTTGAATATGTCACTCCTCGCCTAACTAGAACAGAATATAAAGGCACTATTACCTCTCTTCTATGCAGTATATTTGTTTTGACACAGACAAGGACGGTGTTACTTTTTGAGCTCGACATATTACAACATTAACTCACACAGACTTTACAATTCACTAAAACTACTAGATCTTGTTCCCCAGCTTTTGTCCAGCCAAAACTCCTTTCCTCTTCCCCTAACATTATACTTTTGCGGTTGATTTTTTGGAGCCCAAGTATGGAACTTTACATTTATCTAAGTATAATTTCATCTTCTATCGGGATCAAGATTCTGGACCCTCAATATCTTCTTAGAGCCTGATTCTCAGTGTATTAGGGATCCTTCCCAGCTTCCAGGCATAGATGTGCTATCTTTGTGCCTTCATTAAAAATCACTGAGTGCCGATCATTGAACAGATTCTTCAATAGATGGCTTGGGAGCATTTGACAGAAAATGATTCCTTGGAAGGAGGACTGGTTACTCAGTAAGCCTCTCTGATCTCTAAGGTCCTTTCCAAGGAGGGGAAATACTTTGCATTTAAAGATGGATTTGCCTCTGACTGCCTAGGAATAATAACTTAATTTGCATGGAACTTTAGAGCTTACAATGTGGTTTCATTTGCATGATCTCATTTGATCCTCAAATTATATGCCATGTTTTATCTTCCCTCTTATACTGTCAATTTAGTGGGACAAGGGATAGCTCTTTATCATCTCTGAATTCCCCCTTTGTGCCTAGCAGAGGGCTAAGTGCTCAAGAAATGTTTTGGTGACTGAACCAGTGAAAGATTCCTTGTTCTTTCTTCAGGTTCAACAAGAAATTTAAGGCATTATTAACAAATGCCAGGCAAGTCATACAAGGCGCTCCAAGCAGATTTCTTCATGAGGCTTTCTTTTATTTCACCTCTGATTAGCTGGAAGTATTGCAGCCTAATTCCCAACAAAGGACATTCTGTTAAATTGGTTAAAAATTAGCAACTGTCGGAGATGTCAAGCTGGGTATAATAATGAGATGAGTTATAAATAATTTAATGAATTCATGTATCCTTTTAACACATATAATTTAGACTGGGCTAAAAATGACTTCCATGAAAATGGACCGTGATAAAATATTCCAGAGCACACGACAGTTAATGGCTTGGTCAAAGCAGTAGTCGTGAAAAAAAACATTGCAGTAAATCTACATTTTAGAACCCAATTGGCCCTTCTGGATCAGTCTCATGGTTTTCCTGGGCTAAATGCCCAGCGTCTTCCTAGACCTTTAAGAGTTTCTCATCTCACATGCTATTTAAGTGACTATTTATCTTCTATTTGGTCCTGAAGTCTTGATAGTCTCATAGAGCAGATCAGACCATGGTACCAGCTGACATGCCCAGACCAACTCTGGAATGGCCAAGGGATCCCAAGCCACTCAAAGGGCTTTAAATTAAACCCCTTTAGCTCTTGAAGGAGATTTTCCCAGCCAGGGACCAGTAGGCTCTTTTCTTCCCTGTGACTCATCAACTGGTTTATTCCCATGGGGGTCAACTGCCAAGGATGAGAACATGCCCTTCTGTCCAGTAACTGAGGCTCCTAACTTCACCCCCTCCCTGTTCAGCCTGGGATGCCTGCATCGGGGCAGATTTATTGATTTTATTTTTATTTTTTAATTTTATCAATAATTTTCTTGTAAGGCAGCCAGGGGGAGC
Organism: Sarcophilus harrisii; assembly: GCF_902635505.1. NCBI lineage: Eukaryota > Metazoa > Chordata > Mammalia > Dasyuromorphia > Dasyuridae > Sarcophilus > Sarcophilus harrisii. The sequence goes on along the minus strand of NC_045432.1, from coordinate 73,972,518 downwards.
CATGGTATTTAAAGGGCCAGCCCAAGAACTCAGCTTCAAATCTGACCTTAGATGCTTCCTAACCGTGTGACACTGGGCAAGTCACTCAGCCCCTCTCAGCTTCAATGTCCTCACCTTTAAAACAGGGGCAATAATACATCTGCTCTGTAGGGTTGTTGAGAGGATCCGATGAGACAACACATGGAAAGAGCAAAGCAAAAACTAGCTATTAGTAATGTTTTGCCATCGCTGGTAATTAGTCCATACACTGGGGCCTTCTTTCTCTTGACATCACAAAGTGAGCGGTGGCGCATATGAGCTCTCTGAGGGTCTGCCCCGCCTCCTGTCACATAATCAACCTGTGTTCCGTTTCTCCCATAGCAGTCTTTATTCCAATTCTTCTCCATGGATTTCTGTGTGTTCTGGGCTACAGTCTGCTCATACCCATCATGCACCTCTTTGCTGATGGGTCTTAATACAATAAGGAATGATAGTGATCCAGACACACTGTACTTTCTGTCTCTGTTTCCATCTGAAATCGTCTTGTTCTTCCATTTTCTAGGAAAACATTTATTTTACCCTCCCAGTTGGCATCATTAATGATGCCATCAAGTACAAACAACAACATAATGTGCTTCCAGAGTGAGACATATTTCTTCATAAAAACCAGCTACTGGGCTAGAGCTGCAGCCATTGATCATCTGGTACTGCAGTGTGCCAAGGTCAGCTCCTTTCTAACCAGGTATGCTCTGTTCCTCTCTCCAAGCAAATCATTATACATTTGACAGCTTGGCATCGAAGGCCCGTCACAATTGGGCTCTGACAAGGCAGGTTGGTACCTGTCCTCTGATCCTTGTCAACTGTCCATCGCCCACCTCCGGGTATTTGTCCAGGCCATTGCCTGTGACTTGTAGGATTCCAGAATGAGAGCTGAAAGGACCTACCATAGAAGTCATGGGACCCACACCAGTCATATCACAAGTGAAAAAATAAAACTTAGTGTACCTATGTAACCTATTACTGTCCAAATGAGATGCCATGGTCAGGAGGAGCTAAGCTATTGAGTGCTGTGCTAATCTCAAAGACACACACACACACACACACACACACACACACTCCCTCTCTCTCTCTCTCTCTTTCTCACACACACACACACACACACACACTCCCTCTCTCTCTTTCACACACACACACACACACACACACACACACACACCACGTGCTCACACACAGTATAAGACAGAATTCGAACCCAGGTCTTCTTGTCTCCAAGATAGAGATCTATCAACTCTGCCAGTTAGGAGAATCTAGGCAACAAATTCATTCAACATGAATGACTCTAACAGCAAACATTAATCACCTACCTTGTGCTGGGGACTGAGGGACATTTAGATAAGGGGCAGTCCCATTACTATGAAATGCGTACCTTAGAAAGTAGTTCTGCTGGAAGTAGTTAATTATGGTCTGAGAGGGAAAACCATCCTTAGCAGGGAACTAGGGGGAGGAAATCTTGGAAGAAGTCATATTTCAACTGGGCTTTAATGGATGGCTAGGGATACCACCGATGGCAAGCACAGGGAAAATGATTTTAAGTTCCTTGAATATAGGGACCCAGGGATGGTACAGGTCTTTGTAGCTCCTGGGGCTGCCCAAGGAAGAAGACAGCCAAGGGAGAGCCTTTAGATGAAGGTAGGTTGGGCAGACTGGCAGAAGCCAAAGGTACAGGGCAGGGGTTAGCCAAAGCCAAGATCCCTGAAGGCAGAGGAAGAAGGGTCCAGATCAGTCTTGTGGGAGATCCACTGTGACAACTCCTGTCTTTTGAATGTGATTTCTACTTTACTTCCGTGACTAGTCACACCCCAGCAATTTGGGACTTCTTTTCTCTTTGAAAGTTTTATTTTATTTTAAAAGTTGCATCAGTGCCTTTTTTTTCACATCGCATTCAGTTTCCCTGCCATCAGTAAGGCTCCTCTGTCACCCAAGAATCCCTCCCTTGTCTCACCTAAAAATAAGCCAGTGCTGGGACTGTGACTGACAGTCCACATGTCCGGACCATAGTGACCCACCTGTCTACCAAGAAAAGGGAGGAACAGCTCCTCAACTTGCTCATCTCTTCTCTGGGTCAAGACTGAGCACTGTAATTACCCAGAGTTGGGCTCCATTTAGTGTTTCTTCCCTTTTTAGTAATTGTAGGCATTATGTTGATTGCTCTTCCATTTCTGCTTTCTTTGATGTCTCTTAGTTTAGATAAGTCCTCCCAGAGCTTATTGAAGCACATAACTTTCATATCCCCCAATTTGTTGAGCCATTTCTCAACTGATGGGCACCCACCTGTTTTTCAGGATTGTTTTTTTTCTTTTGGCTAAAGTGGTTGTTTTGTGTGTGGGTAAATTTTAAATGACAAAAAGGAATTCAAAATTTGATTTTAAATGCTTTCAGATAAGAGAAAAAATCTTTAGTACCTGTGGAGAAACCACTTTGTAGCCCTGGGTTTTTTTTTAAGCCCAACGTTTTCTATTCTATTTAAATGCATTTTAAAAGCTATGTTCTGGTAAGCTTGGACTGGAACTCCAGGTTCCAACAGAAAGCACATTTATATCTAATTTTGGATGTATGATGCTTGCAAAGGGAACCAGCAGAGAAATGTCCAATATGTAAATCTTAGCATTGCTTTAAAATTAATAACAACCCCTGGCTCCATAGAGGTTTGATTGCTGTCAACTACCCTTTCTGTATGGAAATGTTTTCCACTCTCAGCTCCCATGGATCTCCTCCTCCTATCTCTCTGACCCCTCCCACTCAGTCCCCTTTGCTGTTTCTTCATCTCTGGCTTCTTACTGTAAGTGAACCCAAGAATTCAGTCATGGACCCCCTTTTCTCTCTTCCTGGGTGACACTGGCCAAGTCTTGTTAATTCTTTCTCCATAACAGTCCTCAAAACCATAGAATTACAGAACGTGAGAGTAGAAAGGGACCCCCTGCAATCATCCAGAATAACTAATTCACAAAAGGAATGACTTCCATCGTGACCAAAGGGCCAACCAGACTCCGCTTGAAAGTCCTGCAATAAAGAGAACCCAACACCTTCCTAAGCAGCATATCCCACTTTGGGATACTCTGTTACCGAGTTTTTCTTGATATGTATCAAACGTCAGTGTCTTTGCAACTTCCTCCTCTGCCATGGCCAAGCAGAAGAGACCAGAACCCTTTACACATGGCAGCTCTGAAGGCAGCTAGACGCTCCACTCTGACTTTTCTTTTCTCCAAGTTCTTTCAATCAATCATGGACTCAAGGTCCTTCCCCATCCTGGTCTCCTCCCCCTCTGAATACTCTCCAGTTTATCAATAAAAGTCTTTTGCCAACTGTAGCACCCAGAACGGAACACAATACTCCAGCTGAAAGAAGATCACTTTGTCATTTCCACGAGCTCAGCGTCTCCTAATATTGCTTTGTTGGAAGCCATGTCCCGCTGCTGACTTTCATGGAGCTGGCCGTCTGCTACAATGCCCAGAATTTTTTCAGATAAGCTGTTGTCTAGCTAATGATGCTTTCTCCATTCTGTGCTTGGAAAGCCTGTACTTGTGTACTGCATGGAAGTTGATATTTGGAACCCAAAGATGAGACTACCTCACAACTGTCCCTTTTGATCTACTCAGAGAGCTTCCCATTTAATTTAGGCACATCTTCCCTAAACTATTGGTTTCCCCATTCCACTTCATCTTCTACAGAGATGTTTTATGGAGATTGTGAAGTCACTCTCTTATCAATGTTCCTCTGCCTAAAATCTTTCAGCAACCACTGTTGCCTCTACAGTAAAATACAAACCTCACTTTTAAGTCCCTCTCCAATTCGCCTCTTACTTATGTGCCCAGCCCTCTAACCACATTACTTGTGTTCACATATTTAATGTTCCAAGAAAAATGGAATCCTGTGTTTCTGAGGTCATCAGTCATGTTCCCACATTCCTGCATGTAGCACAGGCCATCCCCTCTACCTGGAGGTACAGTTTCTCAAGGACAGGGACTATTTTTCTTTTGTCTTTGTGTCTCCATCACTCAGCACATTGTCTGGCACACAGTAGGTGCTTCATAAATATCAATCATCCTACCATCTCACCTAAAAACTGACAATCTAATTTACAAATTCTCAGAAGGTATGCCAGAAATAAAACTTTTTTACATTAAATGATGAATGAGATGTAATTAACATTCATCATAATACTCATATCAAGAGCAGGAAAATAAATAGCAGTAATTAGGGGGAAGAATGATGAAGCTCTGCTGAACCCCCCAAAAACCTGTGAAGGGAGAGAGCACTGACAAGTTAGATGGCTTCTTTGTAATATCTAGTCCCAAATTCCTTCAAAACCTAGCTCCAACCCCACCTTTTACAGAAGGGCTTTTTTGGCTTCCTCCAGCTGTTAGCATCCTCCCCTGGAGATTTCATTCTAGTCACGTCATATATGTACATAGTTGCTTGCATATTGTCTTCTGCATTCAAATGGAAACTTCCTCAGGGTAGGATCATAGTTTTGTCTTTCTTTCATCTCAGTGCCTGACACACAATGAGAGCTTATTAATTTCTGATAGTTGACTGACTTGAATATACTACTTCAATTTATCTCCTTCAGTTAGGCCTTCAAGGGAGGGTCTTCAACAGGAAGAGTCAAAGAGACAGAATTACCCATTTCAACTCCTGACCTGCTACCATCACTCTTTTTTTTAAAATAATTATAACTTTTTATTGACAGAACCCATGCCTGGATTATTTTTTACAACATTATCCCTTGCACTCACTTCTGTTCCGACTTTCCCTCCCTCCCTCCACCCCCTCCCCCAGATGGCAAGCAGTCCTATACATGTTAAATATGTCACAATATATCCTAGATACAATATATGTGTGCAGAACCAAACAGTTCTCTTGTTGCACACACCCTCACTCGTTAACACCCATTGAGAAGTAGAGTCTTAATTATACTTAAAGGCTTAGTTCAGGAACCCAGGAAGTCTCCATGAACTTCCAATTATTATCTCTCTTTCACTCTTCAAATTACCTTCTATTTGTTTATTCATAGTCTTCAGTAGAACATAAGTTCCCAAAAAGCAAGGCCTTCTTCCTTTTTTCCTTGATACTATAAGCATCTAGCATGACACCTGTTCATGATAATAAAATCTTAATAAATGTGCGCTGAGGTAAATAGTTGGTGTGCAAAAAGAAGAATATGTAAAGGGGACTAGTGTGAGCTGAGACTTCAAAGAAAGTTGCAGAAGGTTATTAATGACAAGTTAATGAGTTTCTATTTTGTTCTAGACATAAAAAAGATCCACTAAGGCTCCATGACTGTCGGCCTTTTTGTGCATTAAGATGGCTATCTGGGCATGTATATAGAGGCTAAATTAGAGAGAGGAGAGACTAGAGGTAAGTAAACCAGCAAGGTTGATATTAATACTTTTCATTTTGGGGACCAGCTCCAGAAAATGTGTCCAGGACCAATATCTCACACTATATACCAAGATAAAATCAAAATGAGTACATGATTCAGCATAGAGGGTGATATTAGAAGCAAATTAGGAGAACGTGGAATAGTTTACCTACAAGATCTATGGATAAGAGAAGGATTTATGACCAAACAAGAAAAAGAGCATTGTAAAATGGATAGTTTAGATTACATGAAATTAAAGAGGTTTCGCACAAACAAAACCAATGCAACCAAAATTAGAAGGAAAACAGGAAACTGGAGAAAAATTTACAACAAATTTCTCTGATAAATAACTGTTGCTTGTTTCTGAACTATATAGAAAACCAAGTCAAATTTATAAAAATACAAACCATTCCCCAACTGAAAAATAGCCAAAAGATATGAACAGTTTTCAGAAGAAAAAAAAATCAAACCTATCTATAGTCATATGAAAAAATTTTAGACAGATGCAAATTAAAACAAATCTGTGATACCACTTTTTATCTGTCAGACGGGCTAATATGATAAAAAGAGAAAATAGCAAATGTTGGAGAGGATGTGGAAAAACTGTTGGTGGAGTAGTGAACGAATCCAACCCTTCTACAGAGCAATTTGAAACTATCCTCGATGGTCTATAAAACTGTGCATACCTTTGACCAAGCAATACCACTATTAGGTCTGTCTCCCAGAGAGATAAAAGAAAAAGCAAAATAATCTATATGTACAAAAATATTTATAGCAGTTTTTCTGTGGTGGCAAAAATTGGAAATTGAAGGAATAATGCATCAATTGGGGGATGGCTGATTAATTGTGATACATGATTGTGAAACAATACTATTGTGCTATAAGAAATGATGAACATCTGGATATTTTCCAAAAGAAAATCCTGGGAAGACTTATTTAAATTGCTCCAAAGTGAAGAAAGAAGAACCAGGAAAATATTGTACACAGTAAAAGCAATATTTTACAATGATGAAATGTGAAGAACAGCCATTCTTAGCAATGTAGAGATCCAAGACTTATCCAGGACTTATGCTGAAAAATGCTGCCCACCTCCTGTGAAAGAACTGATGGAGTCTGAATGTAGACTGAAGCATACCTTTTTTAAAAATTTACTTTATTAGGCCTCATTTCCAAAATATATAGAGAATTAACTCTAATTTATAAAAAATCAAGCCATTCTCCAATTGAAAAATGGTCAAAGGATATGAACAGACAATGCTCAGATGAAGAAATTGAAACTATTTCTAGTCATATGAAAAGATGCTCCAAGTCATTATTAATCAGAGAAATACAAATTAAGACAACTCTAAGATACCACTACACACCTGTCAGATTGGCTAAGATGACAGGAAAAAATAATGATGATTGTTGGAGGGGATGCGGGAAAACTGGGACACTGAGGCATTGTTGGTGGAGTTGTGAACGAATCCAACCATTCTGGAGAGTAGTGTGGAACTATGCTCAAAAAGCTATCAAACTGTGCATACCCTTTGATCCAGCAGTGTTACTATTGGGCTTATATCCCAAAGAGATTATAAAGAAGGGAAAGGGACCTGTATGTGCACGAATGTTTGTGGCAGCCCTCTTTGTATCCCAAAGAGATTATAAAGAAGGGAAAGGGACCTGTATGTGCAAATGGCTGAATAAATTGTGGTATATGAATATTATGGAATATTATTGTTCTGTAAGAAATGACCAACAGGATGATTTCAGAAAGGCCTGGAGAGACTTACATGAACTGATGCTAAGAGAAATGAGCAGGACCAGGAGGTCATTATATACTTCAACAACAATACTATATGATGACCAGTTCTGATGGACCTGGCCATCCTCGGCAACGAGATCAACCAAATCATTTCCAGTGGAGCAGTAATGAACTGAACCAGCTACGCCCAAAGAAAGAACTCTGGGAGATGACTAAAAACCATTACATTGAATTCCCAATCCCCATATTTATGCCCACCTGCATTTTTGATTTCCTTCACAAGCTAATTGTACAATATTTCAGAGTCTGATTCTTTTTGTACAGCAAAATAACGTTTTGGTCATGTATACTTATTGTGTATCTAATTTATATTTTAATATATTTAACATCTACTGGTCATCCTGCCATCTGGGGGAGGGGGTGGGGGGTAAGAGGTGAAAAATTGGAACAAGAGGTTTGGCAATTGTCAATGCTGTAAAGTTACCCATACATATAACCTGTAAATAAAAGGCTATTAAATAAAAAAAAAAATTACTTTATTTTTCTTGGAGTCTTTTGGTTATTTTTTTCACAACATGATTAGAAAATAAATGTTTTACATGATTCCATATCTATAAACTATATCAATTTGCTTGTCTTCTCAATGAGGAAGGATAGAGGGAAGGGAAGGGAAGAAAAGAATTGAGTTCCCAATTTTTTTAAATGTTAAGAGTTAGTTTTACATATAACCAGAAAAAAAATAAAATTTTGAAAAATGTGGCGGGGGCACAAGTAACATGAATAAGACCCTCAAATCAACTACTTCATTCAGATTGATTTTCAGGGAAAAGTACAGATAGACAGGCACTATGTGATACCCATTCCAGAAAAATAGAGCAACTGGAAAACAGAGAGGCTGTTTTCTTCCAGAGCCACAGAGTGAAGGGAGAGCTCACCCTGGGAGGAAGGGCAAACCAATAGGAAGCCTCCTACTTGCAATAAATTATTTTTCCTAACAATCAATCAATCAACATATATCAGGTACTCTGCTAAGTTCTGGGAATACAAAAAGAAGCAAAAGACAGTTCCTGCACTCAAGGAGCTTATAATCTAGTGGGTGAGACAATATGCAAATGAATATATACAAGGCAAGCTATATGTAGGATAAATAAGAAATAACAAACACAGGGAAAGCACTAGAATTAGGAAGGATGGAGGATGGTTTCCTATAGAATGTGAGAGTTTAGTTGGAACTAAAAGGAAGCAGGGAGGTCAGAAGGTGCTAAGCTCTGTCATTATTCCGTTACTAAAGTGGGAGATCGTTATTACTGTTCTTTCAAATATAGTACCTTAGGACAAGACTCTGAGTGGCCAGCCCTAGTAATGGTTCTTAATGCTGGTTAGGAGATAATTACACAAATTTAGGCCATAGGCAATGGGCTCTCAGCCTAGAGTGGTGGTTATGCGAGTGGAGATTCTGAACAGATGGGAGAGGGCTTGTGGAGGTAGAATGGACAGGAGTTGGCAACTGATCAGAAGGAGAGAGAAGAAGCAGTCAACGATGATGACAGTTTTGAGACTGAGTGACTGGAAGGAAGCCGGGTACAGGGATGGATTGGGGGAGAGATGATGAGCTTCCTTTTGCACATGTTTAATAAGAGTAGCACAAGCTTCTGGGACCTAAATGTACATTTAGGTCCCTTGAGGCAGGTGGTCCACAAGCACTGTCACACGTGGGGCAACTGAGAAGTGGAGAACTGGTTAGCCCTTTTTGACATATGTTAATCATCCAGGGCCACTACTTCTGCAGGGAGCCTGCTGAGGAGATCTGGGAACAATCACAATCTGTCTTACATGAGAGAACTCCCAGATGCCAACTGAGTGTGAGCTCCCTAAGCAGGTGTCACCACAAGCACAGGGTTCCAGCCTGGATGCTGTCATCATTGAAGAAGCACAGCATACACCTTTCCACCACGTCACCGGCATCAAGCGCATCTCCCAAAGTGGAAACATGGACCAGATGGCACTTCTTTTCAAAGGACATTACTGAGATAGCTTTCAAGGTTACCAAGGCTTTTTTTTTAAAAAACACAGTTGCTAATTTAACCACTTGGAAAATTTGAGTCTTAAAGTTTTCTTCACTGAATATTCCTTATTCCTTGAGTCTCACCTTTGGGTAGCAAAGTTTCCTATTTAGCAGTCATTTGCTCAGAGGTGTTTAAATAAATGCTTCTCATTACCAGGTAGAGGCCAGATGGGTAGCCTCTCACTGTCATGGACTGATTCCTCATTTCTTCCTGGTTTAGCCCTTCCCTGCCTTCAAAGCCCAAACGAGGAGCCCCCTTCTTCCCTAAAGTGCCAGGTGATATTCTGGGCTCGAAGTCTCTCTCTGGCCCATTGAGGCACATCCTCAGGATGGGAGCAGATTTTTACTGTTGCCCATACTTGGCCAGAAATGGTTCGTCAAGCCCAGTTGAGGTGATTCTTGGAAGGAGGTACATTGTTCATTTACATCCTATTCATTAGTAATAGCAAGACTTACTGATTTCTAAATGGCACATCTGGAAGTGCAGAATAAAGGAGCAGGAGAAATCTCTGTCACTTCATTGGGTACGAGAGTATTTCATGTATCAGATATTGACTTCCTGTGGTGTCGGCATGCTACCGGAGCCAACGAATGCTTAAGGATTGACCACTAAGATAAATGGGCTGGGATAACTGGAGAGACTTCCGACTCTAGTGAGTCTTCCTCTAGTGGGCACTCAAGGGCAACTGATTTAATCAACTGCACCTCTTGGTTCAAATAGGAGGGAGTTCATCAACCCAACCTCTAACCTGAACTGGACAAATTGATTGTTTCCCCCCCGGAGTCAGGAAAGCTGAGTCCCTGAGTGAATGACAGAATTCAGATACACAGCTGCTACCTGTCCTCAAATTTCCTTCTTCCTCCCCCACCCCCATAACAAAGCAATTGCTGAGCCTTACCATTTCTACCTCCTGGGCCTCTTTTATATCCATCCCTGTCTCAGCTCATGTGACCCCCACCCTAGGGAGGGCCATCATCCCTTCTCACGGGCTTTTAGGCAGCTCAGTCTGGCAGCAGATGGAGGAAGGACTGGAGTGGGGAGAGACTTGAGGGTGACAAGGCCACCAGCAGGTGAGTGCAAGCTAGACTCACTGTTGCAACAAGAGTTCCCTAGGGGGTATCCCGTCTATACAGTGTTCATAAGTCCTTGTTGGTGTGTTGTCTTTTACCTCTTTTTGTATATAGCACAGTGTCTTTCCTTTCTCCCCCTTCCTTTCTCTCTGTCCACATAGGGAATCATACCCTTGCCTGCAGATGCTCTCCTCAGAGGAATGCAAATTTTGATAGGAGAAACCTGGCAGATTTCTTGGCATTTCTTTCTTTTCTTTATTCCTACCACCCAAATCACTCTGGCTCTTAGGGATTGGCCAACAACAGGCCTTAGGCCAATCCTCACTAATTTGTTTGGGTCCTGATTGACTCAGAGTGAAAGTAAATGGCAACTGTTTCTGTTTTGGACCAGAAGCCTGAGGGTCCTCCCCTCTCAGGTCCATACATCACACATACACATATACACATGTATGTATGAACGTAGATACTGACTAGGTAAAAGAGGCTATGGTTTGCCTCTATTGTGGCTTAGTCTTAATCACCGAATGGGTGTTGCTTCAGGCAAACTGAGATCTGTTAAAAGAGTTTAGCCTAACAAGGCTGAGGTCTCCCATTTCATGGGAGCCATCTCCAGTCCTGATCTCTATCTGTCCACTAGACCCAGATGGCTCCGGAGGAGAAAGTGAGGCTGGTGACCTTTCCCGGCCCTTCCTAGCTTCAGTCCAATTCCCTTACATATCATGTTAGTGCCTTTCTGAAGTAACGGGCCTCTTTTCCAACTAAGGACACCATCCTTAGCACAGTGACCAGCCCGTAGTAGGAGTTCAAGAAATGCTTACTGATCCGATTGAATGACTTACTATGAACTTGGCTTATATTTTGATTTTTCCTATTTATGTACATGTTATTCCTGCCTGCTCCTCTACTGCATGGGCAAGGACTTTTACTTCTTTATCTGCATCCCATCTCTCAGTTTAGGACCAGACTTTTAAGGCAGGGCTTAATGAACTGTGAATTGAATTGAACTGAATTGAAGTGATGCTCTGGACTCAAAGTGGCCTGGCCAGAAGCCGCCTAAGCTGGAGCCAGCACCAAGGTGGAGTCACCTTCACCCCACTTGAGCCATCACCGGAGGATTTCAGTTATCCTTAATGTTCTTGCATTAAAGTACTAAGTATGGCTTTTGTTAATGATACAGCAGGTCACAGCAAGCCGAGGAAGTGCCAGCAACTGGGTCTTAATTGCTAGAGTTGCCAATTAGGGCCCGTTCCCATTAAGTTTCTTTTAAAGGAAACTTTGCTGCTTAATTGACGAATCAATGAAGTTTGAAAATATTCCAGGGCATCATATTTCAGGTCCTCGGAGCTGTCACATATTCTGCAAGTCCTTCAAACTGCCCTGATGACTTTGGAGCGAGCATTTCCAAAGTTCTGATCACTTTGTTTTCCAAAGACAGAAATTTAGAATAGCATTCCAATCTACCCAAGAGTCCCTCCTGGGCAAACAGGAGTTCCAGAGTTGTACAATAATAAAATAATAGTTATTATTATTATTATTATTATTATTATTCAGACATATCCATCTTTCTCATGACCTACTGAAAAGAACCTGGCTTGGAGTTGGAAGGCCTGAATTCAAATCCCTCCTGTGGCACTTAATAGGTTAGTGACTCACCACTTTGCACCTCAGATCTCTCTTCTGCAATATAGAGATAATTCCATGTGTAAACCCTGCATCACAGGGTAATTTGGAACAATCCTCAAGACTCAAGATTTCTACCATCACAGCTCTTTCTCCTCATTTCTAAAAAGTATTTCAATGGTGTTTAAAAAAACAAGAAACAATCATCACATTCTAATACCATCCCCTAACACCTGTTCCCCAATACTCCTTTGTAAAGAAAAATTGTCAAGCAAAACCAACCATACTTGGCAAGCATATGTACCATTCTACACCTGCAGTCTACCACCTCTCCACCAGGAGGAGGCAAATTGGTTCTCTAGATCAGTAGCGTCCAACTCAAATAGAAATGGGACCACTCAAGAAACTGGAAACTGAGTGGCTGCCCATCAGTTGGAGAATGGCTGAATAAATTGTGGTATATGAATATTACGGAATATTATTGTTCTGTAAGAAACGACCAGCCGGATGATTTCAGAGAAGCCTAGAGAGACTTACATGAACTGATGCTGAGTGAAATGAGCAGAACCAGAACATTAAACGATGATCAATTCTGATGGACGTGACTCTTTCTAACAATGAGATGACTGGGATCAGTTCCAATAATCCTGTGATGGACAGAGCCATATGCACCCAGAAAGAGGATTATGGGAATGGAGTATGGATCACAACGTATCATTTTCCCTCTTTCTGTTGTTTGCTCCCATTTTGTTTTCTTTCCCAGTTTTTTTTCCTTCTTGAGCCAATATTTCTTGTGCAGTAAGATAACTATAGAAATATGTATATATATATATATATATATATATATATATATATATATATATATATATATAGTATATTTGGGTTTAACATATATTTTAACATATTTAACATGCATTGGATTACTTGTCATCTAGGGGAGGTGGTGGAAAGAGGGGAAAATTTGGAACACAAGGTTTTGCAAGGGTCAGTGTTGAAAAATTACCCATACATGTGTTTTGTAAATAAAAAGCTTTAATTTTAAAAAAGAAAGAAATAAAAGAAATGGAGCCACTAATCTGTACTTAAGGATATGTGGTGAGTTACTTTGAAAATGTGATCTTATTTATGTTCTTTTGCATTTTTCTTTTGCTATTTTAATAAGTGTTTATTTTGCTAAATGTTAACTTAAGCATCTCCTAACTACCCTTTTACTAATAGACCTGGGGCATATGACACCTCTGCAGTAGATCCATATTTTAATCCGAGTTCTAAAGCGATTTTTTTTACATCAAAGTTTTACTGATGACTTTTGCTTTTACATCAAATCATTTCCCATTATATGCCTCTCCCAACCCCTTACTCATCCAACCATTGTTAAGAACAAAGAAAAAGCTCCACAAAACTGACTGCCAGGGCAGACATATCTAACTGCATATGCAACATTCTGTACCCATAAGCCCCCACTTCTCTGAGGAAAAGAGGAAGACATATTTATTCATCTTTTCTCTGGAACAAAGACGGGTGATTATGATCACTGCACTCTGCTTCCCTAATGTTTTATTCGCTGACACTAGTGTAGTAATATTAATACTGTTTTCCTGGTTCTGCTTATTTTGTTCTCAACCAGCAAATGGGCACTATTTATTAAGTGTGTCAGGCACTGTACTATTCTTTGGGGGTACAAATAGAAAATGCAAGTCAGTCCATGGCCTCAAGGAGCTGATGGGGGAAAAGACCAAGTTAGAAAAACCAAACCGTGTATACAAGAGATACAGACATAGTCTGTGGAAGAAGTAGCTATTTTCTCCGATTTCTTCACATTTCTAGTTGCTTAATATAATAATATTATATTACACGAGCAGAGCAAAATCTGCTCATTCTCCCAATGATGGGTGCTTCAGTTTGGGGCTATGATCAAAAGGCCACCATCATCCCATCTTTAAAGGGAAACCACATTTCTAAATCTGCAGCCTCTGTTCTCCAGTGCTTCTCCCTGTATTGACATCCCTTCCAGATCTCAGTCTCCTCATCAGCAAAATAAAGAGATTGGCCAAAATGACCTCTAAGAAACTTCCCCGATCTAAATCTCAGATTCTAATCCATTTTGAATGTATTCCAAGGGGCCAGAGTAATACTCCCTGAATATTTATGGCTATGGTCAAATGGTGACAAAGGGGCGGCAGAATCCGATTTTTAATTTGCATTTTGGCCAGGAAAAAATCACACCTGCCGAGAGGACATCACACTGGAATAGGTCACCAGATTGGAGTTTCTTGAGACAAATTAAAAGCAAAATGACACATTTTGTCCTAAAAACCATTTCCTTGAAACTGTTCATTTTTCACCAAAGATAGCATCAGGCCTTGAAGTGAATGCCTGCTGGGCTGTTACTTGGATGGACTTGGCATTCAAAGCAGGGGCACTTACACAAGCATTCAGACTTCTCTTGACGCGGCTAATTTTATTGTCTTGGCAGGAGCTATTCCCATTCTTTCAGTAAGAACTGTGTACAGTCTATCATGTCACTGATCTGTGAAGGGAAATGTCTTTGAGTATTTCTCTCCTCGCAGACTTTCCACTGTGGTGAAGACTGGAATTTGTCTCTCATTTGGGAGTTCAGAACTCTTCGGGTGAGCCAACCAGAGGGGGGGGGGGGGCGGGGGTTGTGGAGCTCTCCCAACATCTTCAGGCCTCTTTTGGAACGTGTCTCTCCGTAGGGGTAAGAGTTCGAATTCCAGACCTGGACTGCTGGATAACCTCAAATAACCCAGGACCATGGCTGGTCATTTTCAACCGGCTGTCTAGAAAATGGGGATGACGATCTCAGTGGCTGAGAATCTTGAGCACAGTGTGTAGCCTCTCAAAAAATACAGCAATGCTCCGGATTTGGAGGATGAATCTCCCAAAAAGCCTTAGTTAAAGGAAGAATCGACCTTTCCACCAAACTTGGAACCATATTGTTATTAAGCAGAGATGTGACTAGCCACAGCGAGAGACTAGCCCTATGGGAAGACAGAGGTCCCACAGCAGGAGATCCCAGGAAGGTTTGAGATTGAAGCTGGGGCAATCGCTGCCCAGGGAGGAGCCGGGCACAGTTGACCTAGCAGGGTGAAGTCATCAGGATACAGTCAAAAAAACACAAAAAATACAGCTTTCCTACTGCTCAAGGAATAAGAGGGCTATAAACACGTAAATGGAACAAATGCTCAAATTGCACATCTTCAAAATCATGATTTTAAATGGCAGTCCACCCAAAACATTGCTGCTCTGCAAAACCCACTAGAGTTGAAGCTCTGCTTTCGATCACATGCCATTTTCTGAAAATGCATTACTGTATACACAAGTTGGTGCTTCCAAACACATACATTAGGGGTGACTCACTGCTTTGCCCAATGTCTTACTGTGACATTCTTTCAGATAGTAGCTAGACCTTGACTTATTCGATATTACATCGACACGGTACCTCACAAAGGCCAGCATGGGGCCAGTGGCAAAACCACAATTTCAGGCCAGGGAATGAGATGATAGTAAGAGGCAAGTGAAAGGGCACAACCATGCATCAAAGCCAAGAGCCCCAGATTCAGCCAAGACAGAGCCAAGGGCCTGAGGGTGGGATCCCGACCAAAGGGCAGAGTCCATCAACTTTCAACTGGTGGGGCTCCCTTATTCCCTGCTTCAGGGTCAATAGCTGGCTCCCTTGGACAGGGTCAAGATAAAAAGGAGATGTGGGCTCATTAGGGGCTGGCGCCCAGCTTCAGGGGTTAGGGCCAAAGAGATAAAAGAACCCTATGGGGAATAGTTCCTAAACTGAGCACAAAGACATTGACATCCCAAACCTTTTGCTAAGTACAATGAGGCAACTAGATGGCACAGTCAAGAGAGCACTGGGCCTGAAGAACTGAGGTCAAATGTGACCCGAGACACTTATTAGCTGTGTGACTCTGGGCAAGCCACTTAACCTGTGCCTCAGTTTCCCCATCTGTCAAATGGGTCAAAATAATAGCGCCTACCTCCCAGGCTTGTTGTGAGGATAAAATGAGATGCTTAAGGAAGTATTCCGTATAGTGCACAGCACTTAATAAACATCCATTCCCTTGCACCCCAACAACCAACACGGACGTCATCATGGCAGTAATCCCTGTGGCCTTGAGGCTCCAAGGAATTTGGGTAAAAGAATCATCTCGTCGCATTGGGCACCGTTGAAAATACTTCCCATCCTGAGTGGATCCTATACAAATATTACAACTGAGGAGAAAGGAGCCTAAGCAAAAAATACCTTACCCTTCTCCTTCCACTCTTCCCCATTCAACTCCCATATTTGGAGGAAAGGACTGATGAGTATTTTAAGTGCTTTTGCAGACACGTGAAGTCCTCACCAAAGAGACAGTGCTTGTAAAGGAGGCTGAAACTTTGCAAGTTAGAGCACTAACATTTTCAACAGCTCCTGCCCAATGGAAAGTAGCCAGGAGGAAGAGAAATCACCATTGGGGTGACCATATGAAGGTGGAGCCGATTCTGTTTTCTCAAGAGCTTCCTAACCCGGGTTCTCCCCTCTCCAAAGTACTCATATTTCAGCACAGGTCTGACCGATGAACTCTTTTGCCCAAACGCTTAGGTGGCAAAGCTAGCTCTGATACCTCTAACTGGTGAGGTCTTGTAAAAGCCATCTCCCTCTGACCCTCAGTTTCTTTCTCACCCCATGTTTCAGATCAATTGTCAAATCCCACTGATTCTCTTTTCCTGTCTCTGACTTGTGACCCCTTCTCTTCAATCACACAGTTCCAGCCTTAGTTCAGTGTAATATTCTTCTCTAAAATGTAATATTCCCTGTTGAGAATTATCTCTAGGATCAAAGATAAACTCCTCTGTTTAGCATTTAAGACTTTTGCCAAGTTGATGCCATCTTATCTTTTCCAGCCTTATTGTCTATCCAGGGCCTTCTCCAGTCCTCTTGATTTTATCTAGCTCTGGAGGGAAAAATGAGGCAGGTGACCTTGGCCAGCCTTCCCTCACTGCAATTCAATTCCCTTGCATATTATGGCATCTCCTCCCTGTTGTCATGGCTCTTTTGGAGAAGGAGGAACAACAACCTTTGTATGTATTCCTGGCACATAGTAGGCACTTCATCAATTTTTGATTGCTTTAAATGATAAGGTTAGATTAGAACATGATTAGACACCCCCTGAGGTTGCTTCTAACTCTCAATCTATAATCCTCTGAAATACCAGCTCCTGGGCATGGTGCTTAGAATCCTCCCCAATCTGGTACCCTTGGCTCTTTCTCAACATATTCTTGTTACTCCCCCTCCCAAACAAGATCAAGCAGTCAAACTGCCCAATTAAGTATTTTCTGTATGCGTACATATACTTTTCCTCTACAAAGTAGTCTCCAGGCCTGGAATGCACTCCATCTTCACCTTTACCTAGGGAGTCTCCTTAGCATACAGCTAACGCTTCATAAAGATGTGTTGCATTGAACTGGTTCCCTAAACCAAGGCACAGTAAGAGTTTACTGGTCTTAGAGGTAAAAGGGAACTCCTAGATGGGCTTTCCCATTCCTAGATTGGCTCTATGGTGGGAGATTACAAAGTCTCTTATTTCCCTGCTTAGCCCTTGAGTTTCTTTGACGGTTTTGGTTTCATGTTGTACCCAACCGGTTGTTTGGGCTCAGGAGAGCTGGGAGATGACAGCGACCAAATCCCTGGGCTTTCCATGGTCAGAGTAAAACAAGGAATTGGCTAATTTGGGTGGCTTATGTAACAGGCTCTTAACTTTGTCATTGGTGAGGCTCCTTGGGTTCTAGAAAATTAATTTTTAGTTGATCATCTGTTTGTGTAATTAGCACCGTTATGCTTTATTAACATAATTAGTGTAAGCGTGCATAAGCAGCTATAACAGATAATTACATCATCGAGTCATTGTAAAAATCTTTGTGAAATGGAAAATAATGTTTTGGCACATCCGTAAGCAACAAAGCCGTCTTATTTTGTGCTTGGCCAAGTTTGGGGGCATTTGGAGCTTTTTCTCTTGTCTGAGGAGTCTGAGATGGCAAACAAAACTTCCAAGTTAATACAGAAAACTTTTGGTCCCTCTTTGACTCTTTCCCCTACAACCGGAAATATAGAACAGACTTCAAAGCTGTCTGATGTGAAGGGTTCTGTGACCCTGGCACAAGGCTATTATTGACAGCATTTTTGGGGGATAGTATTTTATGATGAATGAAGCAAGTGCTGCCCTCTTCCCAAGTTGAAAAATATTAACATTTAACCATATATATAGTGGGGTTAGGAGGGAGTGATAGGGGACTTCCTTGAGACCCTCCCAATCCATTTGATGAAATTACAGGATGTAAAGGGCAGATAGAAGTCAATAGGATATGACACTCGAATCAACCTCTCTCCCCTTCCCAAGTATGGGAAACCAATAGTCGGGACACTGAGAAGATGCATGGTTTTTCCACTTGTCTAAGACAAGGGAAAGTTGTTGTCCTTGGCACATAGTACCTATAGCTTAGTGGAGACATCAAAAGGCTTGGCTTTAGGAATTTGGGGAGTGTGCCCTGTCAGAAGAATCTATTTTTCCTTTCATGCAAGATAAATATGGTTTCAATATGTAGTTAAGTTGCATACATATATTTTCAATCCCAGACAAATGAGCAAACCAGGTTTACTATCAAAACAGATCAGAATATCAATTACATCCCCAACTGCAGAAGGTAGACTGCTTTCTCTCAAGCCCAAAGATCATAAGATCATAGATTTGAACAGGAAGAAACCTCAGGGATCATCTAACCCGATCCCGGCAATGTACAGATGAAGAAACTGAGACCCAGGGAGATGAAGTAACTTGCCTCAAATCATCGGATCCTAGATTTAGAGATGGAAGGGACCTTATAGACCACCGAGTCCAGCACCATCATCTTATACATGAGGAAACCGAAGCAACCGTTAAGCAACTCGGTCAGGGTCCCAAAGCTACGTTTCTGAGGTGGGATTTCAATCTAGGTCTTATTGGCTCCAAGTCCTGTTCTGTATCTATTCTATCAGTACTATCAAATAGTCTGGAAAGGAGGTCAAGGATAGCTTCAGCAATGGTACCTCTCATTTTCTTTTCTGCTTTTTCTCCTTTGCACTTCCAATTCCCTCGCCGGGCTTCTAGCCCCAAGAAGTCAGTGTTCTCACGCTTCCTGAAGGTCGATGTTTCACTAGCTGGTTCCAACCTATTTTCCTGGATGGTTACATCTATTAACCCCCTTACTCAATCTACATCACAGACCACCTGGCTGACTTGGCTGTCCCCTGTATAGGACGCTCAATCTCCAACCTGTGTGCCTTTGTAGAGGTAATGCCTCGCTTCTCAAGTCTGCCCCTGTGGGGAGTTATATCTCTATAGTTTGGATTTAATTCTCCATAGACCTACAATATTACCCATAGTAGCCCACTGATTCTCTAAGGCAAAGACTGTCTAGTTTTTGTCCTTAGCTCACTAGCACCTAACCTAAATGCCTGCTGGAGTGACCTGAACTGTAACACTCATGGGAGCCATCTCTCCCATTGGTGAGGGAAAGGATTTTCTTAGGGTTCCTTAAAACCAGCCTCCAAAGACAACTGCTTTCTCCATCTGAGCAAGTCAGGTGGCTCCTGCCCCCTGGAGGAACCGGGCTGATTATGACATTGCACGTTCTCTTGGAAAGGCCAAGGAAGGTGGCCATGGAATTCGCCTCCATCCGCTCTCCAGTATCTAGGTCTTCCCACCTACCACTTTCCCACAGTCCTGCATCTCTCTTTGGGACAACATCCGGGAGCCCCTCCCTTGCTTTCAACCTTTCATCCTGGGCAATAGCTGAGGCCAGTCAGGGGGCTACCAGCCCAAGGAGCAGCTGCCAGGGACCCGTCCCCCAAGGCAGCAAGCCATCGGTGCAGCTGAAGAGGGGAGGTTAGGGAGGAGGGGAGCGCCAAGTCCATTATTACCATTTCCTATTACAAAAACAAAATGAGATGGAGCCATTAATTTTGATGGACCTTGAGAATTTTCTGAGCATATTTGCAGCTTGGAATTTTCCTGGTTTATATTATGCTGGGATTTTTTTTATAGCCAGTCTTCATAGCAACCCAGTTCTTTAGTTTATTGTGTTTTTTTTTTTTCACATTTTTGTTTTGTACAAATTTGCGCCTGCAAAGGATCAGCAGTGATCACAGCAATGTCCTTGTGGCTTCAGTGAACATGGAACCTGCTCAATGTGAGGAACAGCAGGGGAGGGAAGGTCAGGGGAAGGTGGGCGAAGAGTCGGGCTGACAGCAAACCAGACGTGACTGAGTGAAGAACAACAGGCCTCCCATTTGGGGCCCCTCAGCCTTCCTCTGTCTGAAGAACAGATCAGATTGTTGGGTCTTCCCTACAGAGCTGGATGGGACCTTGGAGCCCTTCTTTTAGGGAAGAAGAAATGGAGACCCAAAGAAAGTAAGGTACTTTCCTTCTAAGGTCACAAAGATGACAAATGAAAGAATTGGGATTTGAACCCAGCACCTCTGGCTCTAGCATTTCTTCCTCTGGCTCAGTGGAACAGAGAGTTGGACCTGGAGCCAGGAGTATTATGGGTATGAATCAAACTCAACACTGAGGAGTTATGGGACTTTGGGTAGCTCATTCGATCTTTATTAAATCCAAATTAAATTAAATTAAAGTATCTATTTAAGTGGCTGCTGGGTGCCATGCATTGGGCTAGGTGCTGAGGATATTTTTAAGGCAAAAACATAATATTCATTGATCTACAGGATTTCCTACCCCACTCCTCAGTTTTCTAATCTGTAAAATATTGATAATAATACCTCAAAGGATTGTGCAGATTAAGGGAGAATATATAAACCACTTAGTACATGCAAATTGTAGTGTTAGATGTCAAGCATTATTATTATTACTTTCCTTAGATGACTTCTCTGTTCAAAAAGCTACAATGGCTTCCCATTTCCCACAGAATAAAGTCCAAACTCTTTATCCTGGCATTCCTGACCATTCTCAACCTAACTCTAAATTCTCTGAAATCAGGAAGTCAATTTTTCCATTTTTCTCTGCACAAGCCACTCATTCCATTCAGACCAGTAAAAAGTCAACTCCCCACCCCCCCTCCCCCTATGGGCTTTAACTCACTACGGTTCCAAACTCAGAGAGCTTGGAAAGGTTACCGCCCAAGAGGATAGAAAATTTAAGCAAAGGAGAACCCCAAAGATCACACTGGGCAGATCTAAGACCCTTAGAGACACTGCAGGGAACCAAAATGGCAGCAGAGCTGACCACGTGGATGCTGGTACGACCAGAAAAATTGGCTGTGGATAAGATGGAGAGGAGCAAGGTGTGTCAGGAGAGTGGAAATGGGGTCTGGTGGGACTGGGAGGGATCTGAAGAGGGCAACGCAGATTGCCTCCCCTTGCATCTCCTTCCATGACATGAAGATGACATCGACTTCCCCTAAGTTTCCTGGGATGGTGGAGCTGGCAGATATAAATGCACAGAGGCCCAAAAGCACAGAGTGAACTCAGCTACTAACCCCACTTGGCTAGAATGTTTAATGCATAGAAGCTAGTAGTAGGAATAACTGGTCCAGAGTCAAAGGTCAGAAAGGCTCATTACCACGTTGGCCACAGTAAATCTCAAACACTGAGGAAGGCTAATCTGGGAAGCTGACTGCCCTCTCCCATCTACTGAGGAAATCACCGGTTACTGAAGGGGAGCTGGAAGTAAATCTTTGTTCACTCGGCACCAAGATAGGAGGAAGATGAGTAAATTGCAGAGAAGACAGGCCAGCCGTAGAGAGAGTCATGCTGGGAGAGGCTGTAGTGTGTCCCCCAAAATGTGTGGCAGGATAGCAGCATGGGTCAGTGGAAAGCCTCCATGTAGGAAGCAGAAAAGAAGCATAAGATCGAGGTAGGGAAGAGAGGAAGTCTAGTAAGTGTTTCCAAGAACATTTTCTAGTCCTTTGCCGAAGACCCTCCCCAAGTCAATCCAGATTCTTCTATTTTTCCAGCTTAGATGTGTCGTGCTGTGAGCACCAGGAATGAGAAGGGCCCGCTTTTATACTAATCAGGGAATGGCATGGAATAGTCAGGCTGAGAAGGCCAAGGTCACCTTCAGCCCTCAGAGCCAACTGAGACAGAAGGCGCTGCAGGCTCCAACTTCCCTAGGCCCCTCTTGGTTATGGATCAGAAGTGTTGGGATTTTGCAATCACTTGTTCTCGAGGAGAGTCCACGTTGTAGTGTGCTAGATTACATCAAATGCTGTGATCATTTTCAGGGAGGCTGAAAGGCCCATGTGAAGCTCAGTCGATGAACCACATGGGTCCTTTGGCACAGAAGGGGGATTTGGAACCTTTGCTGCACCGCTTGATCATCACAGAAAGAGCCAACATGGAGCCACACAAAGAGTGCTGGCTTTGACGTTGGAGAATATGAGTTCAAATCCCAATTCTACCCTTTTGCTACCCCCTATCCTTGATCAACTTGCTTTACCTCTTCAGGCTGCTTAGCTTTCTCCAATTCAGTAGGACTCTATCATCACTAAATCTGTGATAGAATGATATTGGTCAAAACTGGACCCATTTCCTCCCTGAAACCGAGACTGAGAGCAGGCCTCAATTCAAGACACTGAGGAACAGATACCCCATGTATTTACCTTGAATGACTACAATTTGCCTCTGTAGCACTATGGAACTCTTTTATTCCCGCTATTCACCTGGTAAGAATGACTGTTGGAAGGCTGGGCCTAGCCTCTTGATATGATTCTGGGAGAAATGGGTTCAGAGAAGAAAAAGCATTGCCCCCTCCCCAAAAAAACCCTTTCCCTTCCCGTAGTTTCAAAATTCCTGAAAATATACCATCTCTGGGAGGGCAAAGATCACACCTGAAGGGCCATTTTCCATCACACACGTGCTTGGGTCATCACTCAGTAGGTGATGGCGTCTCTCCTGATTACATCCTGGGCTTGCTAAGAGCCAGGAGTTGTTTCCCTTACTGGGGAAAAAGTCAACCTTCTTTTGCCACATGTTGATCAATAGGAGCAAAAGGAAGAGATGATTTCAGTGGGCACCTCTAATAATTAGTTATATCTAGTACCGGGTACCAGGTTTGCTAAAGCAAAGGACAGCAGGAAATGAAGAGAAGAATTGGATCTTGATAATAACAGGGGGGAGCAGATGCCTAACAGGATGTGAATGGGGGATCAAAGAGAACCAAACAATGCAGTTCACAAATGATCAGTCAAGTGCGGCATCAAAAAAACAGTGGGGGCCTCTCTACTCGACACATCTCCATATTATAGAGGAGAAACTGAGGCAGTCTACAAAGCCAGATCTTTCTGAATTCAAGCCAGTACTTGGAGTACAGTATATTGCTTTGGTAGCTGGCTACTATTAGGGAGAGGAATAAAAAACCTGATTATACAAGGAGACTCTGGGGTTAAGGCCAAATTGCAGACTGCTCAGGTTAAAGTGAGGGCAAGGTCCTGTTAATACTATGGCACATGGACCTTTAGGGCACAGGACCTTGTACATTGTAGGTGTTAAATAAATATGTGTTGTTGGGTTGGACTAGTTAGACACATTATAATGTGGTTTTGCTGTATAAAATCATTTTCAAATGAAAAAGAATAATAAAGACCATACCATTAAAAAAAAAAAAGAAGAGAACATGATCTGGTACCCCTTAGGGTTGTGGTTAAGGGAGTGCATTCTAAATCAAACCAGGGCCAGAGGCAATTACAAAAGAGAAAACAGATCATTTCGACTGTGTGAAATGGAAAAGTTTTTGCATGAACAAAATCAATGCAAGTAGGATTACATGGGAAGTGATCAAGTGGGAAATAGCCTTGTATAAAATCTCTGATATTTAAGCAACTGCAGATGACCAAAATCAATGTTCCAATAAATAAGTGGTCAAAGGATATGAACAAATACTTTTCAAGATAATTAGCAACCATATGAAATAAGGCTCCAAATCATTATTGATAAGATAGATGCACATTAAAACAACCCAGAGGTTTTATCTTAGACCCAGAAAATTGGCAAAAGATTTTTGTTAAAAGATGGGAAAGTTAGAGGTTGAGAAAAGCCAAGCAGACTAATGCACTCCTGGTAGAGCTGTGTCCAAGCATTCTAGAAAGCAGTTGGGAGCTATGTGAAAAAGTGACTAAACTGTATACCTTCTGATCCAGAGGTCTCACTCTTAGACATATACCCTAGTGATGTGATCAATGATGGGGGGTTTGTCACCAAATGATGGCAGGCCCCTAAAGTTGGGGTTAGGCCATGTGAAGAATTCCCAATGGTCATTCTCCTTGGCAAAAGGTAGATTTATTTAGGAGAAGAGGTTACAGACAAAATGAAGGTATACAACAGATATGGGAATGGTAAATATGAAATAGAGTGGGAGAGCATTTCAGTGGATCTCAGTAGAAAGGGAGCATCCCATGTGGTTGGGGCATCCCCTTAGGTGGCAGACTAAATCTGAAAGGGACTCAGCACCCTAAAAGAGTTAGCTGTAAGGAGAAGAAGTGGGACTAAAGAGCATAGTGGAGTTAAGGGAGATACCATGTGGCATGGGAGGGAGCAAGGAGAAAGACACCATGAGAAAGTACCGTGATGGGCTGACCCAAAGGAAGGCAGGAGCCATGGGATGGCCCACAAGTAGATTTTACAGGGGAAATTTAGCTTCGGGGACATGAATGCAGTTCCTGACAGAGCATGGCAAGATGCTCAATACCTCTACAGAGGGGGTCTTGGGAGTTTGACATAACTGGATTTCAGATCAGACCACCTCCCCAAAGGGTGGGACCATGGAGCTGAACTGATCTCCATCAGAACCTTCTTCCTGCTAGCCTCAGGGATCAATTCTTTCATTTCTCTTTGTCCAAAACAATACTCAGGGCCCCATCACTAGGAGTCATAAAAGACCTCAAATACAACCAAATGTTTACAGTAGAACTTTTCT
Organism: Sarcophilus harrisii; assembly: GCF_902635505.1. Classification (NCBI taxonomy): domain Eukaryota; kingdom Metazoa; phylum Chordata; class Mammalia; order Dasyuromorphia; family Dasyuridae; genus Sarcophilus; species Sarcophilus harrisii. The sequence goes on along the minus strand of NC_045432.1, from coordinate 73,947,640 downwards.
ATAATAGCAAAAAGACAGATTCAAAGTCTCTGAATCCTTACTGACTGGGGAATGACTAAAGTTTTGGTATCAGATTTTCCTAGAATATCACTGTGTTGTAAGAAATGTGAAATAGAATACAGAGAGACAGAAAGTCATAGGAACTGATGCAGAGTGAAGTAAGAAGAACCAGAAAAACCATATATACTTGACTACAAGAATATATAGGGAATAATAATAAAAATTATATTGAGAGCAAACATTACTATGTATCTCACAATAACCTTTGGAGGGAAGGACTATTATTATCCCCAATCTATAGCTGAAGAAATCAAAACAATTAAGCGACTCATCTCTTAGTCTATGACTTAGACTATGACTAGCCCCCAGTGTCTGAGGCTGGATTTGATTTTCCTGACTCAACCCATTGTACCACAAATGAAATCGCATGTTGTGAAATTGTGGCAAAGCTGGTTCCCAAGAAGAGATGGGAGAAGGAAGGTACCCCTTCTTTGGAGTGGAGCCCTGTACATAAAACCTAAGTTGTTTTCAATGTAGTGCTTAATTTTGGTGAATTAACTCTCTTTGTTATTCTTTCTAATAAGAAATCCCTCCCAGGGAGGGATTTAGATGATGGAAAAAAACTATCAATAAAATACACTTAAAAGCCTAAAACGAAATTTCAAAGAAAAAGAAACTAACCCGCCAGAAAACACCCCCTCCCACTTCTTTCCCTTCACTCTTCCATTTGGCTGGATTCTACACATCCTTCCAGCCCCATCTCAGTGTCACTTTCTCTAAGAAACCTTCCCAGATGTCTGAAGCTCTGGCTCTCCTTTTTCTGTGCTCAATTTAATTGAATAAGCATTGATTAAGCACCTGTAGTGTTCCAGTCATTGGAAATTCAAAGTGTAAACTGTCTACTCCCTCAAGAAATTTCTATTCAACTGAGGCAAAACAATATAGAAAGAGCAAACAACGAAGTACTTTCTGGTGAGGTGGAGTGTTTATAATTGCTAAGACAAAGTGTTCTTTTCCTCTTGGGATTATTTCCTTTGACTTGGTTTCTATCTCTGTGCATCTTAGATTCCACATCCCTCCCACCTCCTATAGAACCTGAGCTCCTTGTGAGCAGGAATTCTTTCATTTCTGCCTCTGTTTTCAACACCCAAAGATGGATGGGGCTTGGGACTTAGTTAAAGTTTAAGATTAAATTCGCCACATGGACTGGACACCCATCACGATGGTACATCGGGTTCAGTGGAAGCTCTGGACCTACCGGGGGCAGCCGTGAGCAGGCTGTGAAATGCCTCAATAGTCTTCCTAGAGCTCGGAAAGCAACACTAAACTCCTAGGTAATAAGGAAATGGAGGAAAATTGTCCCGAGCTTTCCCGAGCATCCTTCCCTTGTCATAGGCTATGAATAATGTTCAGGCTGGAGATGATTTACAAGAAGATGCCTTGCTGGTGATCAAAGGTTGCCAAGCCTTTGGGATATTCAATCACCTGTTCTCACTGTTTATTGCCTGATCTGGGTGACAATGAACATTATGCCTCCAATTGCTTTCTGCTATGGTGCTGTGACATAATTAGGTTTTCCAGGAAGTCTGTCTTGGTGGCATCATACTTTTCATTAGCATAGTGAGTAACGACAGGCTTTTCTGCTACCAGACTGATGTGATTACTTCTTGGGAAACCTGGCGCAGTCTCCAAACACCTGACTGTCAGAAGAAACCCATGGGTAGTAATGCAAAGTCAAGGCCAGGGGACAAAGGCAAGGGGTGGCCGGGTTGCCGGATTGTCAGACCTTGGTCCCTCGTCCAGCTGAGAACTTTGGATGTCAGACACAGGAAGGCACCTAGTTTCTCTCGGGGGATTTAGAATCCGCCAACGTATTCTCGGTGGTATAGCGCAAATGGACGCAGTTGCCAAAAGGAGATTGTTTCCCATACGAAACTGGCGGTTAAACTGAAAACGGAAATGTTCAGACGCACATCTGGGTGCTTCCAAACATCTGGTAACCTCAGGTAACCAAAAAACAATCTCTGCCCTGCTTTCCACCCCCCCAGATTGGGAATTGAATTGTTCTGTTCCATCCAGCTGTTTGGCACTAACTAGAAATTGTCTTTCATTTAAGGAAATCCTTTTAATTACAAACAGCTTTTCCTTCATGGAGTTGGACAGGTTTGGGACGGCGCAATTAGAAATCCATGGGAATCAGGATCTTGTTTCTTCTGGGCCTCATCTAAAAAGAACATGACAATGTTCCAGTTTACAAACGAGTGACCATCAATAGCTTGGAGCTGTCTCTCCTTTTGTTGAGAATAAACCTTACTCTGGCTTCTTAAGTAACCCACCCTATGGAGAAATCAGCTCCTGCTCTTTTTCCACATGATCGGAATTGGACTTTTATCCCTGATCTCATTTTCTCCATTTTCACATATCTGGTATTAAAAATATTCAATGATAAAATCATATTTGTGGTTCGGTGCCTAAGCTCCGATTTTTGTTTAGTGGAATTATGTAACTGCTGAGCGAGTGTGCACAGCAGCCCCTTGAAAATAATATTCAAAGGATGTAAAGTCATGGCTGGTATGGGGGGAGTTATTCTACTCTGTCATGAGATGCCTAATGACTCAAGAAAAGAGAAAGTTCTCTTTCCCTAGTTATTATGCAGTATTCCCAACTGCAAAATGGCAGACAAAGACACACGATGGCCATCCGAGTCATTCAGTCGACAAGTATGTGCCGGGTACTGTGCTAAGCACTAGGGATACAAAAAAGTTCTGCTTTCAGGGAATTTATATTCTAATGAGAGAGACAACACAGGGGAAAAAACCCATGTACAGACACAATATATACAGGCTAAGTCTGGAGGAACCTCAGAGGGAAGGTACCAGCAGTGGGAAGAAGAAGGCCAGGAGGCAGAGAAGGACCAACTTATATCCAGTATGGAGCATATCCAGAGCAGAAATCAGTGGCAGAGAATAGGGACCACACTCAAGCATCAGTAAAAAATGGAAACAATGCTGAGGATTATCTTTCTATTCCATAGGATTTTATGAAATCAAAAGAAAATTGTCAGCTTGGTCTAAAATGCCAAGCAGATGGAACTCCAGCTTGTGGCAATGAGCTCTAACATCTTCTTTCCCCTTCTCCAGACCCAATACATCCTGCCTGCCTGGTCCAACCAAATGTCTTCCCACCACAAGTGTCTCTGCCAATTCCCACCATTTAATCAGTCAACATAAACTAAAAACTTGACATAAGAATATTTTATTAGATACTGTTGGGAGTTACCCAAAAGGCTCTCCCAATAACCTTGTATTCTTGACAGATAGCTCACCCACAAAGTACAAACTCAGAGAGGATCTATCTTGCTGGAAAGGCTTCAGATATGGGCCCAACAACAGAGCCCGTATCGATTACGGTCAAGGACCAGCTCAGCTAAGTCTGGAGAGACTCATAACCAGGAAGCTGGCCATGTGATTATAAATACTTTGATGATGGCAGCCCATGGAACAAAGACAGATACAAAATAGTCCCCAGGCCTGGGCAGCCCCTTTTGCTTCTACAGTGAGTGACAAGAGCACAAAGACAGAAAATGGGGCAGAATACAATGTCACGTAGTCTTTAGACGATTTATTAACTCTGACTGGGATGCTGACATCTTAAATGTAAGCTCCTTGGCCCATGAGAAGAGGGGAAGGAAGGGGAATAGGCATTTATATAGATCTTACTATGTGCCAGGCACTGTGCTGAATATTGTACAAATATCATCTCCACTGCTCAATGACCAGTTAACGGACTTACTACTAGAGGAAGGGAACGGTTTCAATCTTGAGATTCTTACAATGAATAAAACCCCAAAGAGAAGGACGTTGCATCTAGATGGAAGGATAGCCCATATGTACTCCTTGGAGAGATAAAAAAGAAGCTGGCAAAATGGGTGTCATTGCACGTCCAGACACAATACAAGAGTTAATTGAATGTTTGGTCATCTTTTCATATAATTATCTGACAAAAAGCAATCGCAGCTTATTCTCATCAGTCAGTTGTTCAGCTGTATCTGACTCTTCATGTCTCCACAAACCATGGCACACCAGTGCTATCCATAGGGTTTCTTTGGCAAAGCTACCAGGGTGGGGTACCATCCTTCTCTGCAGCTTTGGCACCGACAACTACTGCAGAGGTTGCAGAGGCAGAGAAATTCTACCCGAACTCGATAACCACTCTCCCCCTAATTAAATCAGCATGGACTGTTAGACTCAGTCATTGAAATGCAGAGTGGGAATAACGGGTGAAGAGGACAAGAAATAGATTGGGAAGCAGAGAAACGGAATAAGAAATCAGAGAGGTCAAAGACATATAGATGATACAGGTTGAATACATTCATTAAGAAAAGAATCTGAAGGAATCGCACATGGTCAATACTGAATAACATCACAAAAATGACACTGATTATATTTGAACAGATGGGACACATCTCATTACCGATGAGGGAGTCATCCTTTAATCAGCTGTGTACAGTCAAACTATCTGCTTGCATGAACAAAGATCAAAATGGGTACATGGGGAAAAGAAAGAAGAAAATTGTAGAGTTCATAATTAAAACAACTCCGACTTGCCCTACTTAAAGGTATCATTGAAAATGAAAAATGAAACAGGGAGAGAGGGTTAGAAAGAATCCAGTACCTTTCTAATCTTTTCAGATAGTTTAACCAACATCAATCTATTGCTATTGAGAAGAGACAAAAAGAACTAAAAAAGTATCATTGACAGCAAATGCTTGACTTCCTTGCCACGTGGAAAACAGATGACAAAGGCGATGGCAGGGGAGAAGATAAATTTGCATAATCTGACGTAAAAGAATGGTAAAAAACCTTAAACAATATTATCTCCTAAGATAGATCTGAAGAGTAGAGGGTGAGAAATGTTTAAAAAAAGCTTGGTGAGGATGGAAAATGCCATCCACATTCAGAGAGAGAACTGTGGAGACTAAACATGGATCAAAGTTGAGAATTTTCATCTTTTTGTTTTGTTTTTCCTTTCTCGTTGTCTTTCCTTTTTGTTCTGATTTTTCCCAACAACGGAAATACATTTAAATGACTGCACATGTATGACCTGTATCAGATTGCTTGCTGTCTTGGGGGAAAAGGAAGTCAGGGAGGGAAGGAAGAAAAAAAAATCAAAACTCAAAATCTTGCAAGAATGAATTTTGTTAAAAAAAACCATATTTACTCATAATTGGAAAAATAATATACCTTTAAAATTAGATTAAAAAGAGACAACTTGGTGAGAGACCCAAGCAAGCAAGGTCATCCCAGGAACAATGAATATAAGTCTAATAGTAACCCTCAACTGACTTCATTCTCTCCTTGTGACCTCCAGGATCGAATGCTGTTTCTTTTGTTTGGCTTTTAAAGTGCTTCACAGTTTTGTGACAGACAGCAAACAAAAGATAGTTAAGATCTGCAAAGATTTTCTAAGAAATCTTTTCAATATCAAAGTATGTGGATCCATGATCTTTGAATGTCGTATCCCAGCTCCAGATGTGCTCATTCAGGAGGTTTCAATGGTGCCAAAGGGAACACAGACAAGAAAAGAAGTTGAATTATACCAAATGTATATAGAGGAGACCCATACTAGTGGTAATGCCATTGGGGAAGACATTGAGGGACTGCAATATTTGCAAGATATCTTAAAGCAGAGAAAATACCAAAAGTAGAGGGGAAACTCTTAAGAACTTATTAACACTCCAAAATAAATCAAAAGAACATCAATGATGATCCACCAATAGACCTACTTCCCCATCTATAATACATGTTAATGAGAATGATCTCCATCGGTACAGAGGGAATCACTGATGAGAATATTAGGAGAGTACAAACACATTTTTACAAGTGATGTGTCGCAGCGGTCCATATCTGAACTATCACACAAATGATTGAAAGATATGAAAACAAAACCCCGCTATACCTATTGAGGACTATGAAAAGTATTTGACTGGGTAGAACAAAAGGCAGCCTTAATGACTCTTCCAGCAAGGTATCTTCTATGCATCCATCAAAATGAAGGGATTTTTTGGAGGATGTGACTACAGAAACGACCTTCTTCAATATCCACTGACCCTGAAAATCAAGGGAGACATAAAACAGGAAGATGTGTGCTCTCATCGGTTCCCATGTGTTTAATTATCAACTTTATGCAGATGACTCTCAAATCTCAATATCTAACCCTACCCTCTCTTTTGAGCTCTAGTCTCACATCACCAACAGCCTTGTAGACATTTTGAACTGAGTGTCCAATGGGCACATCACACTCAATGTGCACAAAACAAAACAAAATATTCTCTTTTCTCTGAAACCGACCTCTCCTCCAACTGTTCCTATTTCGAGCAAGGGGTACCACCATCTTCCATTCTTCTGGGTCTGTTACCTTGGTATCACCCTCTATAGCTAACTCTCTCAGCCTCTATCCAGTCAATTACCAAACTGTTGATTGTAATTCCATAGAATCTCTTAGGTCCATCCCCTTCTCTCTAATTACAAAACCACCACCACAGTCCATGCTGTCATCACTTCTTACTCACACTATTGCAATGGCCTCCTGATGGTCTGGGCCTTCCTGCCTCCAGTCCCTCCTCTCTCCAGACCATCTTTCACACAACATTCCTGGCAGTTTTTCTAAAACACAAATCTGACCCTGACACTCAACCAACTTGAGCCTTTCCCTGTTACCTCTAGGATCAAATATGAACTTTGGTTTGACTTTGAAAGCCTTTTCCAACTTCATTCTGACCTATGTTTGCAGGTTTATTATACTTCAATCCCTTCCTTCCATAAACTCTTCAGTCCAGACTTCTTGGGGCTCTTAATATATGACATTGCATCTCCTATCTTCCTGCCCTTGCACAAACTGCCCCTCTTTCTAGAATGCACTTTCTCCTCATCCTCATCTTTTAGAATCCCTCGCTTATGTCAAAGCCTACCTCATGAACTATATCATCCATGAGATCTCTCAATTCCCTTCCTTCAATTACTAGTGCCTTTCCCATGAAATTGCCTCACATTTACTGGTTATGTTTTGTATATATGTGCATGTTGTTTCTCCTAATGAAATATGGGCTCTCCAAAGACACAAACTGTATCATAACTATTTTTATATCTCAGTATCTGTCACAAGGTCTGGCACACAGTAGGTGTTAAACAAAAGCTTGTTGATCGGTTCAAAGTCTGTGGATGGTGAGGATCTGCAGAATATCCCGTTTGCCAATGGTGTCGTGCTGGTTGTTTCAAGCTCCTCAGAATCCCAAATCTGCTGGAACCGTAACAACTCACCAGAATACGTCCACACAGGAAAAAAAGAAGTTTATGAAGAGTGCCTATTGTCCAGATTACAACATGAAGTTAGATGGACAACTCGTGGAGTTCATCTGTCAGTATATCTATCTTGGCATGATACTGGAGATGGACAACAAATTGGGTCTAGAAGAGGAGGGGAACACAGGCTGAATTACCTCTGCCAAAAGCCAAAGGTCTTCATCGACCACAACTTTCCCCTGAATCAAAGATCTATCTTTTTAATACTAATATTTGATCAGTATTGTGGTTCGGATTTATGAATTATGGAAGAATATTGTTTAAGAAGAATTAATAAATATAATTCTGAAAGAATATGGAGCCCCATGGGATGTATAAGTCCCTACTTATAGTTATAAGAAAGTTATAACAAACGAGGGATTATAAAGGAGAGCTGGAATAGAAATATACAACTAAAAATGGTGGGCTACTAGACAGTTCCAAAGGACCCATGAAAAAAAATGTTCTCCCCCTCCAGAGAAAAGAGAGATGAAGTCTGAATCCAGATTGAAGCATACTTTTTACTCTTTTTATTTTTATCCTTTTGTTTTGTTTGGGTTCTCATTTGCAAAATGGCTAATATGCAAATCTGTTTTGCATGACTTCACATGTATAATTGATATCAAATTGCTTGCCTTCTCAAGGTGGCAGGCGGAGCAGGAGGAGGGAAGAGAATTTGAAACTCAAATTTTAAAAAATGATTGAAAGCATTTTACATATAATTGTGAAATATTGAACAAAATAAATGATAATGCTTTTTTAAATAATAGCTTTTTATTTTCAAAATATATGCATAGTTTTTAACATTCACCCTTGTGTGTGTTCCAAATTATTTCTCCCTCCTTTCCCCCACCCCCTCCCCATAGCAAATAATCCACTATAGGTTAAACATGTACAATTCTTCTATTCAAATTTCCACATTTATCACGCTGCACAAGAAATATCAGCTCAAAAAGGGAAAAAATGAGAAAGAAAACAAAATTCTTTTTTAAAAAAATGATGGGCTGGTTGAGGTGGCAAGTGATGTGCCTGTGGGTTCCATGAGTACCCTCACAATGCCAGAGAACATGAAGAAGAACAATAATATGATGATCGGGCCTCCTGTGTGGAACTAAGGAGAGGATGAGGATAAGAGTCCTACAAAATGGGCGAGCCCAGATGGGTCTAGTGGCCTTTTTCAGTCCCCTTCCTTCTCAAAGTTTAGCTGCAACATTTAACACTTTAAGTAGCTTCTCATCCCATTCTCTCCTCTTTCCTGGTTTTTCTCCTACCTATCTGACTTCTTCTTGGCCTCCCATGTTAAATCTCCAATCATGTCAGGTATACTCACTGTGGTTATTCCCCCTAAAGCTCTGTCCCAGGCCCTTTTCTTTTTTCTATATACTCTTCTATTTGGTCATTTCATTTATTTGCAGAGCTTCAAATATCCTCTCTATGCAGATGATTCTTAGAGCTCTCCATATTGTCTGGATTTCTCTATTGGTCTTCAGTCTTGCATCATTAATTCATGTCCAAAATGGAGCTCATTAACTTTTCCCCAGAATCCTTTTTTCCAAACCTCTCTATTACTGCCCAAGATACTACTACTATGCCAACCTTGATGTCAATCTGGACTCCTCACTCATACTCCCCATACCAAGGCCAAACTTTTTTTTTCCCCTTCATAGCTCCCCCCTTGTCTAGTCATCACATAGTTCAGGCCCATTCCATCTCCCACCTAAAATACTAAAACAGTCTTCTGATTGGTCTCCCTGCCTTCAGTTTTTCCTGTCTTTCATCACCTACCAGAGTGACTTTCTGAAAGTGGAGATTTGACCATATTACTACTCTACTCAATAAGTTCCAGCGGCTCCTGATTGTCTCCAAGAAGTACGGAGACCTCTGTTTGGCATCGAAAGTCCTTAACAATCCGGCCTCTTCCCTTCCTGTGCACTTTTTCCTTCCTCCTTTCCAGGCTACCTTGGCTTACTTGCCGTTCTTCTCACATAACATTCCACCTTCTGTCTCAGAGCTTTTGCATTGGCTATACGTGGAACACTCTGCCCCCTTATTTCTACCTCGGTTTCCCTGACTTATTTTAAGACTCACCTTCTGCAAAAGGTTTTTTTCAGGTCCCCACAATTGCTAATGTCTTTCCTTTGATATTACTTTACATTTGCACTGTCTATATTGGCAATACACATAATATATACACATATATATATATATATATATATATATATACACACACACACACACACGTAAAATAATAAAAATACGGGCCTTCCACATAAGAATGTGAGCTGAGGGAAGGGACCCCATTTTTGCCTCTCTTTGTATCCTCAGGGCTTAGTAGAGGGCATGTCATATAGTAAGCATGTAGTAAATGCATGGGGACTGCCTGCATCATTGAAAATAATAGTCATATTGATGAGATCTCAGGTGTATTGAGTACCGTGAGTATAGAAAAGTGCTCTAGGACCTCCCCACGTGAAATTTAGTCATATGGGAAATAGAACCAACCCCAATGAGAGAGGCTCCTTTGCTAGATACAAATACATGTTTCTGTCTTTCTGAAGGGGTTAGGCCATCTGCAAATTGGCCCACGGCATCTGCCTATGGGAAGAGAAAAAGTCACCTCAGGGTGTACCAACAATTAAGTTTGCAAACCAAACAAAATACTTTTACTCTAAGAGCACAAAATGAATAAAAATTCGTTTTTGAAAAAGGTCACAGAGTTTCAAAATAGACGATTTTATTATTTGGATTGTTTCACACGCTCCCTCATTTTGAATGGCAAGCGATTTTTTTTTCACAGTCTTAAATCAAGTTTATCTGCTATATTAATAGAAGTTATATCTGATGGCCCATTTTCAAATAGATCATCTGGGGACTATTCATTCATTCATGCAAATGGTAATACATAACAGACCTTGTGAAATAATGTAGGCAAGATTTCAAATTAATGTGGTTAAAAGGAGGATCGACTCATTATGTAGTATTCTCAATTGCATCGGGGTGGCCCAAGATAAAATTTGTTCATTAATTCATTTATTCACTTACTCGTGTATTCAACAGTCACTACATCAAAGAAGCCTAGAGCTCATGGAAAACGGCGAAAGATCAGACAATCTAAATCAGGATGGGGAATGTCTGGCCCTCCAGCTGGCCCACAAATTCAGACGCTGAGGCAATGGCAGGAGATGATGGGCTGAGAGCAAACTCCTACTGCTTGAGTTCTATAAAATCTGTAATTTTGTATGGCCCGCCAATGTTATAAATATCCAAAGGGCCCTTGGCAGGAAAAGGTTCCCCACCCCTGGAAATCTTTGCTTAATAAATGAATATTCTTTATGTTCCATTGAATACCGGTACTTCATAAGCCCACCATATAGCCTATTCTTTATACAACCAGACACGTATAACTGCGTGAAAAGTATTTGAGGTAGCGAAAGGATCTGGAGCTCTGCAGCAGCTGAAAAATTGAGCACCTGGTGGAATGATCAGTGGGGATACCGCCCCTTTATCTTCCCCACCTCTGAATCTGGAATTGTTGGCTTCTGCCTATTCAAATCTTCCATTCTTCTAGGCCCGGCTCCAAGCTTATGTCTCTGAAGTACTCATTAGCTTCACCTTTCTCTGAGCTCCTGTAGTCTGCAAGCCCCAGGACTTGCTTAACTTCTGTCTGTTCCTGTGTACTACTTGGTTCAAAGGAGCGGGCTGTGTATTCCCAACAAGATGGTAAATTCTTTGAGGATTGCATTTATTTCGCTGCATTCCCTACAAGGCCTAAATGAGTAGGGGCTCAACAGCTATGTGGAACCACATTTGTGAGCCATGTGACTGTGGGGAAGCCCTTTGATCTGCTCGAGGTTCGGTGTCTTCATCTGTACTTTTCCAATAGTGCTCAGAGCTGTGATTTGGTAGGTATAAGTACTCTCTGCACTGACACAGATGTCAGAATAGAATCCTAGTACTTTGACCACAGAGCTTCCCCTGGCTTTTTCCTCCCAAGATGCTTAGCAACCAGGGGCCGTGGGCCGTGAATGGATAAGTACATCACCACAGGATTTCAGAAAGGAACAGTAGTAGAAAATAAAAACGGGTCAGGGACTAACCCCCTCGCAACTGGCAGCCTCCATCCTATTATGGGATGGGACAAGTTTGAGATTTCTCTGCCTCAGCAGAGGCTAAACACAGGACATTGATTAAGTTGTACTGCTCTAGCACCCGTAGGTCTCAGTGTGGCTCGTGCACTTCCAAATCCTGAGTATGTTGAGTATTCTTCAGCTAATGGCAGAGGTTCTGGTTTGAGTCAAGATTCTGCCTTCTAGATCCTGAAGACTGGGTGTTTGTGGGGTAATGGGTCAGGTACTCTCCTGAGATTTTGAGTTTCTCTAATTTAACCTCCTGGCCAGAGCTACTCTAGGCTGAACTCAGCTCTCTATACCCATGAGTCGGTTAAAGATAAAGTTGCTTGCTTGGCCCATGGGTGCTGGGAGTGCTTCCAGCTGAGACATTTTCTTGACATTGTTATGCATTTACCAATTAAACCTTTTTGCCTTCATTTCCCTAGGAGTTTAACTGGTGAATATTATCTGGGATTTTCAAGGCAGTGAAAATTTTCCAGTAGAATTGGGGCAAATGAACCCGTGAGAGTATCTACAGCTCTAGAGTATCTAGATAAAGAATGTCTGGCCAGCAGGCCTTATAAGGCCCATAAAATTATTTGTATGATCAACCGCAGGCGACGATGAGCCGAAAGTTAGGTCCAACAACCTCTTCCCACTGCTTGACTTCTATAAATTGATAATTTTGTTCGGGCCACGACTGATGTTATAAATATCCAAATGGTCCTTCACAGAGAAAAGGTTCCTTACCACTGCTCTAGAGCATGGGAGCAAAAGGAACTAAGGTTCTTGTTTGTGCTAGAGATGGGAAGGGGAAGAAAAGGGGTTTCTATAGCCTTCAATTCCATTTGAACTTAGTGGAAGGTCTTTGAGAATCATCATCCCATAGGTAATCTGATGATGAACATCTATAATCTCAGTGGGGCTAACCCTTGAACAACAGAGACCCAGTTTCTCGTTTCCCCCCATTTCACTGAGAAAATGGGAATAATAACTCTGTAATCTTGAAAGTCTTATTGAGATTTGACCTCTCTGGTTATTGTTTGTTTGTTGGTTTTTGGTTTGGTTTGTTTTTGCTGTACATAATAATCTGACTCACATCCACTCGGCTGCCGGATCCTGGATGTTGCCCTTCTTCCAGGGACTTCCCATCATAGGGTATCTGCATCTTTCTTTTATATCACTATAAGAATAGCTCTCTGGGTAGGCACCAACCTTTTCTCTCTCTCTCTCTCTCTCTCTCTCTCTCTCTCTCTCTCTCTCTCTCTCTCTCTCTCCAGACCAAGACAGTAATGGATAGACTGCAGTATTTCGTTTCCCAACCAGAACTATGCTGCAGATCAGCAAACGGTCCATGTTCATTAGCGCTCCACAGCTGCAGTGAAGTGACTCGCAGGGATTCAAAGGAGTGGGGACCAGGCTCTGGGAGAAGGACGGAATTGAGGGAGAGAGAAGCCAGGTAACAACAGTGCATCACTGGGTTCGAGTTTACAAGAAGTAAGATCCTTTAGTAATAAAAGAATGAGGAGGTACTCCCTATCCCTAGTGAGCCATCAAATTGTAGCTGACAGCTAGGTTTTTCAGAGTTTATTATCATGCTTCATTTTTACCCTTGTGGAAAAAAAAAATCTAAAAACAAACAAACGAAATCCTTCCAAGCAACAGAAAAACCACAAAGACATATCTTATCTCTCTCTCTTGCCTCAGTATGACCAAAAGGAGAACATAAAAGGACACGTGGGCCCACTTCTAATCCCCAATCATTGATGGGACTCATGAGAATTCACATCTCCATCACTGTGCAAGCCTTGGGGAGACAAAATAAGTCTCCCTCCCTCCCGTAGTCCCACAGGAACAAGAAGAGTAAATAACTGGTTAGACCTCTAAAGAAGAATCCTCTCCTCATTCCCTGGTGCTTCTGTCCATCGATGCCACCCGAGAAATGAATGGGAATATCTCTCATTTCGGGGTCACTGATTTGGAGCTAGAAGAGAACTCAGAGGCTAGCTAGTCCAAGCCCATGATTTGACAGAGAACTGGAGCTCCGTGCAAATAAAGCTCAACTGAATAGTAATCGTCAGAGTTGGGATTTGAACTGGCACCCCCTGCTCCAGACTCAGGATTCTATCCCACGTCCACTGAGCCTGTGACCTTGGACCGGCAGGCAGCCCCGGGCCTTTCTCCAAGTTAATGCCCCTTTTCTCTAATGAGGCATCTGAAGCTCACCGGTTCAGCCATCCATGCTATGTGAGAGATGAACAAAGAAGAGGTGTTCCAAGGGCAGACTTCTTTGGCAGAGATCTCATTTACCCACATTAGAAGCAAGATGGGAAGCGGAGGGCTCTGTTTCAGGATGTCAGATAAAGGGGACTTATGGTGCCAAAATGCCATTAAAGGCTAACTAAAATAACATCCAATGGGCTGGAAAAATGGAAAATATGCAACTAGGAGGGAGTCGTAGGTCCCAGGGAGGGGGAAAGGAGTACTTGGGTTGGATTTTAATTATGCCAGACAGGCCTGTGCTAAGGCATGGTGGACTCTCCTCACAAAGGGACGCCTCTGACCCCAGCAGCCCGGGGATTTGGCTTCCAGAAAGCAAGACCTGCTCAGATCTGGGTACTTTCCTCAAGTTGGCAGGGGGAAACACAGACTCTGCTTTCTCCTACTTGTCAAAAAATGTCTAAGTCAGGGTTTGCTTTAGGACCTAATCTTACAAATTGATCTTGTATTATTTCTGAAGCCCCCATTTTACCCCCACTCCCTACCCCTGAAAACGCCCTGCCTCTTGCTGCTTAAAATTCTTTTGACAGGAAACAAATATTATGGAGCTTAAAGACTGAAAATGCAAATGCTAGTCAGCTAAGCAACTGCCAATTGCAAGGATGGAAACCTGAGGATAATACCAGTGCTATTCAGCCATAGTTAATGACCTCTGGGGAGATGGGAGAATATGTGAAAAGAGAGGGAGACAAGGGGGCAGGGGAAAGAATGGAGAAGACATATTGGCTGTGTCGCTCAGAGGATTCAGTCATAACTGACTCTTTGTGCCCCCATTTGGGATTTCCCTGGCAGAGATATTGGAATGATTTGCCATTTTCTTCTCTGGCCCATTTTACACATGAGGAAACTGAGGCAGACAGGCTTAAGTGACTTCCCCAGAGTCACACGGTTAGGAAGTGTCCGAAGCCAGATTTGAACTCCGAAAAATGAGTCTTCTTGACTCCAGACCTGGCATTCTAGCCACTCGGCTTCCTACTTGCCTCAGGGATCCCTTGACTTTCCAAGTTAGAAAGGCTTTCTATACCACATATCAATAAGTGTGTCTCTCTAGCACCAGAAATATGGATTTAAAGTGATAAATGATTTTTCTTCTGGCCATAATTAACTCAAGAAACTGCGTACAAAGCTTGGAAGGGGATGTGATCTGCCTGGCGAGGACACCCAGCTTTCAAAGAAATTCTTATCTTAGGCCCAAAGGAAGAGAGAAATCTGGGTACAGAGTTTGTCACGTAACCCCTTAGGTAAAGGAAAAGGAGAATCTGGCCAGAATTTGATGAGCAAAGTGCTAAAAATCATCCCACAATAAGTAGAAACCATTAGACTGACCAGGATGCCAAAAGTGATAGGACTCCATCTTGTCTGAGGCTCCTCCTCGCATTAAATCGACGATTATGTTGATGGGGAAAGTTTAGGCAACATTCGGGGATGGAATGGAAGGGAAGAAAGTGCCCCCCAAAAAGAGAAACCCTTCATCTTCTCAACATCTTCTTTGCTGCTCAATGTCAGGCAACTGTCATTAAAGATTATAGATTGCTGACAGAGTTGCTAATCTGCATCAACGAGAAGAGTTTCCACATTAGGACTTCCTCACACCATGGAATCAGAGCTCTAGATCCCACTCAGTCCTCGCTCCCCAATTCTCAAAATTGGGGTTATGTTAGTGGAAATGCCAACAGCTTGAAGGGAGAAGGTATTCAAGTAAACACTCTATTACTGATGGCATTGTTTCAGAGAGAAACATTTTCTTCTTCACTCTCTAGATTCTTCAAGATCACGAAATACATTTTAATATCATCCAGAGGAAATGAACAGTCTTCGGACTGTTTCAGATAATGCAGGAAAGCAGACAACCAAACCTTCAAGTGGGCAAAAATTACACAGTAAAAAAGAGAAGTAAAGGCGGTCATTTGAACGCGATAGAGGAAAATTTCACTTTAGGAAAGCAACAAATAAATCTTGGGCCACTTGGGCCACTAACATTTGAGTGAAGTAAAGACAATTTTGTAATGTCAATCAGAACTGCCTCCTATTTTATCCATTTGCATAAAATTATCTAATTAAGTAATACCATATGGGACAACGCCATAGGAATTCCATGTTCACACAGTGTTGCGGCCTGAGGGAGGAGTCTGTTATTTGACAGAGTCCCTAGACTCCATTTCCCACAAGGCTATGCACGGGCTTCATGTCCGTGGTGATGTCTCCTCTGGCTACAATCTGGCCGACTAGGGGTTCTTCTGGATGTTCATTTGTTTTTGTTTTTTATTTCGTTTTGTTGTTGGTGTTTTTAATAAAGCCATCATAGTTTTACAAGTAAAAGCTAGCTAGTTTTTGAGGCACAGGAAGAGACAAAACAAAATGGCTGCTTCGTCTAGAGAGGAAGAGAGAAAATGGGGAAGTGAGAAGGAGGGAGAGGGGATGGATCTGTTTTGGAGTTCCTGTACTCAAGCACCTCAGCTGAACTTTGAAGTAGCTATGGCTTCCAATCAGATATTTCTGCATGTCCAGTCCCTAAGAGTAATGGGGACTTACACAGGCAGCAGTATTGTATGCAAGAGAACTGAATACAGTCACCAAAGTTGTGTTTGGAACACAGAAGGGAAGGAGTGGGAAGATAACTGGGAATCTCTTAGAGGCAGGGGTGGAAGCCATGGGAGTATGGATGCGAGAAACACTTTCTAATCCAGATTCTGTTTCCTCACTTCACTTTAAGAATTTACAATTTGTTTTAAATTTTGAATTCATAGTTCACTTGCCTTCCTTTGCCACAGAGTATCTTGAACCCGAGTGTAGTTTTCAAGGGGCTCCTGGGCTAAATAACATTAATCACTCACATACAGAGAAGAAAGATGTGAGCCAAGTGAGTTTAAGGCAACCCTTTCACTAGCTCACAAAAAGATGTGCACGGACATCCAGGAGATGAAATGGGGGGAAAGGAGAAAATGTGAGGAAAAAACTCGACCCAAATGCTTTCTACTCTGTCCCCCACCCAGATACGGAAAGCTCCAAAAGACTGCCAGCTATGACCACTTCTGCTTAGGAGCCTTCTTGTTCATCCTCCTCTAAAAATACAGAGAAAGGGGCCAAAGAGTGAAAGGCATAGGGGCTACTGACCCTTGGGTCAGTAGCTGATACATCGGTCCTTTAAGACTTGCTGTGAACAGAAATCTGCCTTGGCTCACTGTTTGCCATCTTGTTTAATGGTTACCTCAACCTGCACATGTGGCCCGTTTCCTGTTGCCTTGGATACTAAAATGTGATGATGGCGCCCAAGGGCCTTTATTCAAGTCACCGATGATTATCAGCAAGCTGCTTTGCTCTGTGTACCTATAGTCTGGAACATTTTTTCCCTCGGCTTAGGGATTTTCATTATTCACACTCACCCTTCCTCCCCCCTGGTTTTACATTTTGCCAAGGTTATTGTTGTTGATCCTGGTATCCTCACTTCGGAGAATAGAGAGATTTGCCAGAGGCCCTAAAGCAAGTGTGGTGGTCTTCAATGACCATAGCTTTCAAACACTGTGGAGTCGCAACATTTGACTGGCACTGTGCCAAAGTCTGGATGGTGTGTTAGGAGATGGCCTTCTGTGAGAATTCTATTTCTCTTCCCCTCGGTAATAAAAACTTGAGCTTTGGAGCTCAGTCCTCAGAGATATTACTGCCACGATGAGAATGCCCCCAAAATGAGAACAGAGTTTAAGGAGGGGGTGGGGTTGGTGGGAGCCCAACATTTTCCTAGAAGGGATCTCAACAGTTCATCTTGATTCACAACAGCCATCTTGAAAACTGTTTCCTTAACAGGTTTCTCAGTACCACAAGACAGAATACAATTTCTTCTGGGAGATGGGATAGGGTCAGACTTAGCATCTCGAGATTAGAGAGGGTCTGTTGGATAAGACAGGCCCGTAATTGCCCAGAAAATGGAGCTGGAAGTTCTGGTTAGCTCCCTTAGAACAAGAGAGGGAATGAGGTACTGGGAGATTGGGGTGGGAGAGGGAGGAGTAATATGCGTCTGATGGTCCCTTAGAGATCATCAAGTCTGCTCAATTCTCAGATGAAGGAAGAGAAACCAAAGAGAGAAAGTAGCTTTCCTGTAGTCACAGTTTGTGACAAAGCCAGGATAGCCCGTCTCCTAATTCCCTGCTGATATGCACTTTATGTAAAATAACATCTCTTTCTTCTAAAACGATGCATCAGTTATCGTCACGTTGGGTCTGCCTGGTTTGCTTCCATGTAAGCCATGGATCTTTAGAAAGTTGCTCCAGAACTCTGCCCAAAGGGTGATCCAACTGTGCACACCCTTTGCTGCAGCAATCTCACCACTGGGTCGATATCCCAAAGAGCTCATAAAAGAGGGAGAAGGACCCACATGGGCAAAACTGTTGGTAGCAGCTCTTTCTGAAGTGGTCAGGAATTGGAGACTGAGTGCTGCCCATCTGTTGGGGAATGGCTGAATAAGTTATGGTATAGAAAGGTTATGGAATATTATTGTTCTGTAAGAAATGACCAGCAGGATGATTTCAGAAAAGCCTGGAGAGACTTACACAAACTGATGCTGAGTGAAATGAGCAGGACCAGGAGATCATTGCATACAGCAACAAGAAAATTATATGATGATCAACCATGATGGACACGGCTCTTCTCAGCAATGCCGTGATACAAGACAATTCCGATGGCCTCGGAATGGAAAATGCCATCTGTATCCAGAGAGAGAACAATGGACACCGAATATGGATTGAAGAATAGGATTTTCACCTTTTGTTTGTTTGCTTTTGCTTTCTCATAATTTTTTCCCTTTTGGTTTGATTTTTCTTGCACAACATGACAAACAGGAAAATCTGTTTAAAAGGATTGCTCTCTCTATCTATATCAGATTTCTTGCTGCCTTGGGGACGGTGAGGGTAAGGGAGGGAGAGAGGAAACAAAATTGGGACACAGTCTTACAAAAATGAATGTTGAAAACGAAAAAAAAAGTCAAATTAAACTTTTTCTTTAAAAAGTTTTTAGCTTTTAACTTAATCTTTAAAAAAAAAAGTTACTCCAGGTTATGGATATTCTGAGCATCTAGACTGCTATCCAACCCATAGTTCATTAACCCCTCATGTGCTTATTTTTATGATATATGTAGAAAATAAACATAGTTCAAAACCAAAGACAGTAATTAAACTAGCACAGTATTATAAGTTACAATAGAACATCTCTCTTGTAAACCCGGAGCTTACTCTTTCACAAAGATGTCTTCAGAAGGAAAAATAATGGTATCGGTAAGAACAATTGACATTTTGATAGTAATTTAAGGTTTACAAAGCACACTACATACATTATCTCATGGATATATACAGAATGCACAGGGAACACATGGAAGTAAGGCCTAAAACTGCAAGGGCAATGCACTCCTCTGATCTGCAGAGATGCTAGTGTAAGAAGCAGCACGGTACAGTAGAAGTCCTGGGTTCAAATCCCACCTCTGCCACGTTGGCTAAGTCACCCCTCTCTGGGCCTTGAAGTACCACCGGTCAAGACGACCTTGATCAAGATGACCTCTGAGGTGGCTTCCAGCCACACAGTTAAAATTTCCCAGCCTGGTGATTAACTAGAAAAGGCTTCCAGAGCTGCAAGATTTCCAAATCTGCAGCTTTTCGTATCACTATTAGTTATTTAGGGTTTTTTTCCCTTTCCCTGATTTAGGAATGAATTTTGGCCTTGTTTTGAAACAAATATTCTCAAGAATCTTCTGGGCAGGATGGTGGATTGTTCCCCATCCCCATAAATGATGTATGTAGATTTTTACTCTCCCTCCCCCCACTCCCAGGGTGCACCTGATCTATGAGCTGACATTTCTTTGTGAATATTTAAGCTAATGTCTGCTCTGGTCTCCTGTGCAGAATCCACTGCAACTTCTTCAACTTGACTTTAGTCAAATGTAATGTTATTTGCTTATGAACATTGCAGGGGGAGGAGAAAAAATAGGTCATCTCTTTTAAAGCTATGATTTTCTGTTTGGATAAATGAGGGTCTCTAAAAGCTTTTCGGGGATTTTATTCACAATGAACACATTTCAAAGAAGCTTTACATTTACTCAGGCTAGTAAAAGCTATCCCAGCTGGAAAATGAAAACACCATCTCACTAATTATAGCCTTTCATTATTAGAAGAAAGTCCTCTTTGATGTACTGGGTCTGCACCCGTCTGTAAATGAAGAGTTCAAATGTCTTTTCTTGAAGACAAAGGGCAATGAGTGCATTTCACTGTCCTTCCAGTGATGGCACTTGAGGGAAAAAGAGACAATAAACTCTTAATAACAGGAAATGATCTCAATGGCTTCCGGTGTGTACCAGACTTTCACCTTTGCTGGAAATTTACAGAATTTTGGCTAGTCTTTAACTTGCTTTTAATCTTTGAGCTGGGAATCTAACAGTTGAGAGGATTTTACTGAGAGAAGGCACCAGGGCTATGATCCAGAAGTAGGCCCATGGCCCAGCATGGTCTATAGAGAAAGAGGGTCACTCTTTTTCCACCGTCATCTCTGGGTGGCCAAGTGATTACCTAGTGTCCTCGCAGCCATAGAAAACGGTCTGATGTATTAAGTAAGTCAGACTCAACACAAGATGGGCCCAAGAAATAGCACGAGACTGGCCAGTAGGAACAGAGATCCTAACAGAGATTCCAAGATTCTCAGAAAAAAGGCACAAGATCTCTTGTGCCACCTTAAGAATCACAGAGATCAGAGGGCTTCCAGTTAAGAAACATACCTTCCCTCAAGTTGCCAGTGTGGGTAGGACCCTGGGATACACTCTAATCTTACCCTCATATGGGATACACTTCCCATCGTCGCCATTCTGAATTAACAACACTTTTTGTCTGAATGCCCGTACCAGATGGTTTTGGTCACTTCCATCGTATCGAGGAGCTCAGAAGTCTCCTAGTACAGGACTTCTTAGGCTTTTTCTACTCCTGACCCGTTTTTTTCCCCGGGGAAATTTTTATGTGACCCTGGGTTTATAGGTACATAAAAGACGCACGCAAATCGAACACATACTGATAACTAATCATAGTTTTACAACCACCACATTCAGTCACATCGCCCCATATGAGATCCCTATCCACAGTTTAAGAAGCTTTGTTCTAGCCCACGGTCCTTGGTTCAAAGAGATTGAGACCCAGAGGGTGATTTACTCAAGAACGTTCAGCTCCCAAGTTGCCTGTATCCTTCACCCTGACCCATCATCCATTCCCTTGAGGTAGCTGGCAATCTTCCCTCTCCTATATTTACCTGGGGCCAATCATGTGGCTACTTAGGTAGGGTGATATCCAGCCCAGTGGTATGGGTCAAGGGACAACAAAAGGCCACTTTCTCCCAGGCTTTTCTCCAGAAGCCTCATTGTTTTTCCTTTCCATAGTACTTAGATTTAATCGAATGGAACCTAAGCCATTCCTTCTTTATACCTTCAAATTGCCAGCACCTAACTTATTAAGCATTTTACCTACATCCCAAGTCTAGTGTTCAGTGCTGGACTGTCCACTTTTAAAATTACTACTTGGGGTTTCGATAAAGGTCTCATTTCTTTTTTTTATTTTTATTTTTTATTTAATAGCCTTTTATTTACAGGATATATACATGGGTAACTTTACAGGATTAACAATTGCCAAACCTCTTGTTCCAATTTTTCACCTCTTACCCCCCCACCCCCTCCCCTAGATGGCAGGATGACCAGTAGATGTTAAATATATTAAAATATAACTTAGATACACAATAAGTATACATGACCAAAACATTATTTTGCTGTACAAAAAGAATCAGACTCTGAATTATTGTACAATTAGCTTGTGAAGGAAATCAAAAATGCATGTGTGCATAAATATAGGGATTGGGAATTCAATGTAATGGTTTTTAGTCATCTCCCAGAGTTCTTTTTCTGGGCATAGCTAGTTCAGTTCATTACTGCTCCATTAGAAATGATTTGGTTGATCTCGTTGCTGAGGATGGCCTGATCCATCAGAACTGGTCATCATCTAGTATTGTTGTTGAAGTATATAATGATCTCCTGGTCCTGCTCATTTCACTCAGCATCAGTTCGTGTAAGTCTCTCCAGGCCTTTCTGAAATCATCCTGTTGGTCATTTCTTACAGAACAGTAATATTCCATAATTTTCATATACCACAATTTATTCAGCCATTCTCCAACTGATGGACATCCATTCAGTTTCCAGTTTCTAGCCACTACAAAAAGGGCTGCCACAAACATTCGTGCACATACAGGTCCCTTTCCCTTCTTTATAATCTCTTTGGGATATAATCCCAGTAGTAACACTGCTGGATCAAAGGGTATGCACAGTTTGATAACTTTTTGAGCATAGTTCCAAACTACTCTCCAAAATGGTTGGATTCGTTCACAACTCCACCAACAATGCATCAATGTCCCAGTTTTCCCGCATCCCCTCCAACAATCATCATTATTTTTTCCTGTCATCTTAGCCAATCTGACAGGTGTGTAGTGGTATCTTAGAGTTGTCTTAATTTGCATTTCTCTGATTAATAATGACTTGGAGCATCTTTTCATATGACTAGAAATAGTTTCAATTTCTTCATCTGAGAATTGTCTGTTCATATCCTTTGACCATTTTTCAATTGGAGAATGGCTTGATTTTTTATAAATTAGAGTTAATTCTCTATATATTTTGGAAATGAGGCCTTTATCAGAACCTTTGACTGTAAAAATATTTTCCCAGTTTATTGCTTCCCTTCTAATCTTGTCTGCATTAGTTTTGTTTGTACAAAAACTTTTCAGTTTGGTATAATCGAAATTTTCTATTTTGTGATCAGTAATGATCTCTAGTTCTGCTTTGGTCATAAAGACCTTCCCCTTCCACAGGTCTGAGAGGTAAACTATCCTATGTTCCTCTAATTTATTAATAATTTCATTCTTTATGCCTAGGTCATGAACCCATTTTGACCTTATCTTGGTGTACGGCGTTAAGTATGGATCAATGCCTAGTTTCTGCCATATTAGTTTCCAATTTTCCCAGCAATTTTTATCAAACAGTAAGTTCTTATCCCAAAAGCTGGGATCTTTGGGTTTGTCAAAGACTAGGTTGCTATATTTGTTGACTGTTTTATCCCTTGAACCTAATCTATTCCACTGATCAACTAATCTATTCCTTAGCCAATACCAAATAGTTTTGGTAACTGCTGCTCTATAATATAATTTTAGATCTGGTACAGCTAAGCCACCATCATTTGATTTTTTTTTCATTAATTCCCTTGAAATTCTTGACCTTTTGTTTTTCCATATGAACTTTGTTGTTATTTTTTCTAGGTCATTAAAATAGTTTTTTGGGAGTCTGATTGGTATAGCGCTAAATAAATAGATTAGTTTAGGTAATATTGTCATCTTTATTATATTTGCTCGCCCTATCCAAGAGCATTTAATATTTTTCCAATTGGTTAGATCAGACTTAATTTGTGTGAAAAGTGGTCTGTAATTTTGCTCATAAAGTTTCTGATTTTCCCTTGGCAGATAGATTCCTAAATATTTTATATTATCAGTAGTTACTTTAAATGGAATTTCTCTTTGTAACTCTGACTGTTGGATTTTGTTAGTGATATATAAGAATGCTGATGACTTATGTGGGTTTATTTTATAACCAGCAACTTTGCTAAAGTTGTGGATTATTTCTAATAACTTTTTAGCAGAATCTCTGGGGTTCTCTAAGTATACCATCATGTCATCGGCAAAGAGTGATAATTTGGCTTCCTCATTGCCTATTCTTATTCCTTTAATCTCTTTCTCAGCTCTTATTGCTATAGCTAGCGTTTCTAATACAATATTAAATAGTAACGGTGATAGTGGGCAACCTTGTTTCACTCCAGATCTTATTGGGAATGGTTGCAGTTTGTCTCCATTACATATGATGCTTACTGATGGTTTTAAATAGATGCTGCTGATTATTTTAAGGAAAAGTCCATTTATTCCTATACTCTCAAGTGTTTTTAATAGGAATGGATGTTGGATTTTATCAAATGCTTTTTCTGCATCTATTGAGATGATCATATGGTTTTTGTTAATTTGGTTATTAACATGGCCAATTATATTGATAGTTTTCCTAATATTGAACCAGCCCTGCATTCCTGGTATAAATCCTACTTGATCATAGTGTATTATCTTGGAGATGATTTTCTGTAGTCTTTTTGCTAATATCTTATTTAAGATTTTAGCATCAATATTCATTAGGGAGATTGGTCTATAATTTTCTTTCTCTGTTTTCAGCCTACCTGGTTTAGGTATCAGTACCATGTCTGTGTCATAGAAGGAATTTGGTAGGACTCCTTCATTCCCTATTTTATCAAATAATTTATATAGCATTGGGGCCAATTGTTCTTTAAATGTTTGGTAAAATTCACATGTAAATCCATCTGGTCCTGGGGATTTTTTCTTAGGGAGTTGTTTAATTGCCTGTTCTATTTCTTTTTCTGAAATGGGACTATTCAAGCAATTTACTTCCTCCTCTGTTAGTCTGGGAAGTCTATATTTTTGGAGGTAGTCATCCATTTCACTTAGGTTATCAAATTTATTGGCATAAAGTTGAGCAAAATAACTCCTTATTATTTCTCTAATTTCCTCTTCATTGGTGGAAAGTTCTCCCTTTTCATTTTTAAGACTACTAATTTCATTTTCCTCCCTCCTTTTTCTAATCAGATTTACCAAAGGCTTATCTATTTTATTGGCTTTTTCATAGAACCAACTCTTAGTTTTATTAATTAGTTCAATAGTTTTTTTACTTTCAATATTTTTAATTTCTCCTTTTAATTTTAGAATTTCCAATTTAGTATTTGATTGGGGGTTTTTAATTTGGTCTTTTTTTAGTTTTTTTAGTTGCAAGCCCAATTCATTAATCTTTTCTTTCTCTGTTTTATTCAAGTAAGCCTCTAAGGATATAAAATTCCCTCTTATTACCGCTTTGGCTGCATCCCACAAATTTTGGTATGATGTCTCATCATTGTCATTATCTTGAGTGAAATTATTAATTGTATCTATAATTTGCTGCTTCACCCAATCATTCTTTAAGATGAGATTGTTTAGTTTCCAATTACTTTTTGGTCTATTTCCCCCTAACTTTTTGTTGAATGTAGTTTTTATTGCATCATGATCTGAAAAGAAAGCATTTACTTTCTGCTTTCTTGCATTTAATTTTGAGGTCTTTATGTCCTAATATATGGTCAATTTTTGAATAGGTTCCATGAACTGCTGAGAAGAAAGTATATTCCCTTCTATCTCCATTCAAAAAGGTCTCATTTCTAAAATATTGCGAGAACTAGCTCAGATTTATAAGAATATACTCCATTCCCCAACTGATAAATGGTCAAAGGATATGAACAGAATTTTCAGATGAAGAAATGAAAACCATTTCTAGTCAAATGAAAAAATGCTCTAAATCACTATTGATCAGGGAAATGCACATTAATACAACTCTGAGACACCACCACACACCTCTCAGATTGGCTAAGATTACAGGAAAGCATAATGAGGAATGTTGGAGGGGACGTGGGGAAACTGGAATACTGATACATTGTTGAAGAAGTTGTGAACTGAGGCAACTATTCTGGAGAGCAATTTGGAACTATGCTCAAAGGAATTTCAAAGCCTTTGATCCAGCAGTGTCTCTATGGGACCTCCCTCCATCCCAAAGAGATCATTAAAAAAGAGAAAAAGATCCACATGTGTGAAAATGTTTGTGGCAGCCATTTTTGTAGTGACAAGGAACTGGAAACTGAGTAGATGCCTATCGGTTGTTGAATGGCTGAATAAATTGTGGTATATGAATGTTATGGAATATTATTGTTCTATAAGAAACGATCAGCAGGATGATTTCAGGGAGACATGGAGAGACTTACAGGAACTGATGCTGAGTGAAATGAGCAGAACTAGAAGATCATTGTACAGGGCAACAACAATATTATGTGATGATTAACTGTGATGGGCGTGGTTCTCTTCAACAATGAGGAGATTCAGGCCAATTCCAATAGACTTGTGATGGACAGAGTCTTCTGCACCCAGAGAGAGGACTGTGGGGACTGAGGGTGGATCACAACATAGCATTTGTACCTCTTTTATTGTTGTTTGCTTGCATTTTTTCTTTCTCATTTTTTTCCCTTTTCGATCTGATTTTTCTCATGCAGCGTGATAATTGTATAAATTTGTATAGAAGAACTGCAACATGATTAACCTATATTGGCTTCCCTGCCATTTAGGGAAGGGATGGGGGAAAGGGAGAGAGAAATGTGAAACACAGGCCTTTGCAAGAATGAATGCTGAAAACTATATTTGCATGTATTTTGAAAATAAATAGCTATTATTTTCAAAAATATTCCTTGGGGTTAAAGAATCATCTTTAGTCAGCACATTGAAGGCAAAGAAAGGGAGGGAGAATGCTCCCTTGGAAGGAGATGCTAAAAATGGAAAGGACCTCCAAGATCATCTGGCACAGGGGTTTCTAACCTGGAGTGAATAAAACTTGTCAAGGGGGTATGGGAAAACTCGATAAATAATTATATTAGTTACTGAAATCCATATCTTTATTTGCTTTCGTATGACCCATTTATAGTAAACTAGAAATTTTACTTCTTTTTCTCTCAGATGGTGAGTATAGGAAGAGTTACTGAAAGCCCAGAGGTATACCATAAAACAAAGGTTGGGATCTCCTAATCTATAACCATCTCATTATTTTGTGGTGTAAAAACTGAGGCCCAGAGTGGGGCAGTCCTGAACTAATGTCCCACAGTAGTCAGAGATGGGACTAGAGGTAGGCATCTCATTCTGGCTTCCAGTTCTGGTCTCTCTATGGGGAGCCCACCCCGTCTCTGAACTCCACAAACTTCCCAACTCTAGAGAGGTGGGCATTAAATCTACCTTAGATTTAAGAAGTTTGGCCAATTTTCTCACTGATACAGGTGCTTGGGGTCAAGAAAAAGGCCTGGCTCCAGAGGAGAGAGGTGGGCCTATTTGCCTTTCTCAGATGTCTGGAGTGTTGAGGAAGAGAGCGGTGGATTGATCTCATTTGGATTTTAAGACTTCAGAAAGTCCCCTCTTTTTTGGTATTTTCTCCTGGGTATAAAATAGAGTAGAAGCAGTGAGGTGGTCCAATGTTGACAGGGCTGGGCTTGGAGTCTGAGAGCCTGCCCTCGAATCAGCTTACTACCTATATGATATAGGACATGTCCCTAAAACCTCCTTAATGCTCAGTTTCCTTATCTGGAAAAAGAAGGTATTGGATGAAAAGAGCCCCTGGAGTCTGTGCCTGTCTGGACCTGGTCCTTGTGATTCCCTTGGTATAGGGAACTTGGAGGTAATCTACAAATGCAGGTACATACCTGCACTATCACACAGAGACTCCTAGAACTGCCTAAGTAACCAAATGGAACCCACTTTGGGCATTATTGTTCTATAAGAAACGATCAGCAGGATGATTTCAGAAAGACCTAGAGAGACTTATGTGAGCTGATGCTAGACTTTGTTTGTCACAAGAGTTTGCTTTTTTCCCCAATGGAGGAAGGGAGAGAAAATAATTGATTGGCGAATCATAAAAACAGAAAAAGCATTTTACTAGTATTACCTGGAGCACCGAGACGTTAACTGTAACACAGCCAGTTCTTGCTGGCTTTGAGTCGGTATCACCTTTCCATCCTACCTCTTACTATTAAGTCTCATGCTGCCTTCATAGTTTTAAAAACCCAACATAAAATCAGTTAGTTTCAGCTCTGTACGAGAAGCCCTGCATTTTACAAAGCAGGTACAATGACCACTGATGGGCCTACAAGAAAAGCACCAGCCAGAAGGAGTTCCTGCATCCTGCCAAATGAAATCTGACATAGAAAATCTCAACCATTGCTTGAGAGATGAGGTAAGGGAGTAGAGAAAATGCTTGATCTGGAGTCAGGAGGTGCCAGATTCTAATCTGCTTGTCATATTTACTAGCTGTGTCATCGGGGCAGGTCATCTAACCCTTCGGGCTCTCAGTTTTGCCATCTGTAAAGAAAGTCAGTGGACTATTTCACTTCTAAAGCTCTGGTGAGACTCAAATGAGTCACCACGTACAGAATTCTGCCACCCTGAACGTTCTGCCAGCTTCACTGTGTGCCGTTAAATAACCAGGCCCAGTGCACGGAAACCCTCCAGGTGTTGTTCAGCAGCAGAGCCAGACCTGCCAAAGGGAAGCGTCGGCAGCTATGGCTAGACACCCGGCCTCTGAGGCAACAGAAAAGAGACTGAGAGAGGAATGGGACAAACTGGCATAGAAGATCGGTGGGGGGTGTTAAGGCTGTTTGACCTGGCATAGTCTCCTAATGACAGGTCATTGCCACTGGAAGACTATGCCAATCTCCCAAACTTAGGATCCAAGGGTAGTATTTCTGAATTGATTTTTTTATTAAAGCTTTTTATTTACAACACATATGCATGGGTAATTTTTCAACATTGCCCCTTGTAAAACCTTGTGTTTCAATTTCTCCCCTCCTTCCCCCCACCCCTCCCCTAGATGGCAGGTAGTCAAATCACATTAAATATGTTAAATCCAATATATGTATACATACTGAATTTAGAATTAAGGGCGATTTGAATTCACCAGAGGAAGAAATCAAAGGCAGAAGCAAATTACTCTTTTGCAAAATTGAACCTTTGATGCCAAAGGGCTTCCACAGAGAGACAAGGTGCCTCCATTATCCAGAAGAAAAATAGCACTCCAGGAGCCTTTTTCTTTTAAAACAAACTTACGCTGCCAAGTTCTTGGCCCTGAAATCAAATCTTGAAGCACAGACATTGTCTTCACCCCCATTTTTTTTGTTATCATCCTCAGCATTGACTCAAATAGACCACTAGAAAGGATGGCTTAGATGGAGAGATGGAGCTGGCATGGGGTAGCCTCCCGAGGTCAGGAAATGTCCAGGACACTCACTTCAATTAAATCCATTTGGGAGATACTCTGGACTTTCTGTTAACAAGATGCCATGGACACTGACCAAGGAACAAGGACTCCTGCATGATGGACAGAACAAGTGCCTCCTCCTAATGCAGGTTGGAGATTCCCCTTCCCCAACCCACATTCGCAGAGAGTTGCCCAGAGCAGAGGTGTCAAAGCTGAGGCCTGCAGGCCCCATACTGTCAGTAAAACTCCCCACTGCACCAGGAACCAAATTTGAATGTCATTGGGGAAAGGTTTAACTAAATAAAAATACAATCCAACAGAGATGATGTTAATTTGTGGTTTTCTAAGTCAAACTGCAGTCCACAAAGCTCCCTTTCTATTTTAGTTTGATTCCATAGGCTTAGAAGACTGAGAAGGGAAGGAAACACTCTCAAGGAGTGTTCAAAGCAGGCTTTCTCTAGTTCCTGCCCCAGTTCTTTTTTCCCTATTCACTTTCTTAAATTCTGTATGCCTGGCCTTGGGCTTTGCTGAGCCCCCTCTTTTATCAGTTCTTTGTAATCACCTCTTAAACAAGCCAATGAGAAGCCAGAGACACTTAGAGATCCCCAGCTGGTTTTTCTGACGCCTAGAGCAAGAACAAAAAACTTTTGCCTGCTTCCCCATCTCTACCAAAAAAGACAGAGGCAAGAGAAACTGAGCTGTCCCAACTGTGGCCAAATTAGGAGTGGGGCAGGGACAAGGGCTCAGGGAAAGCTTTTGGATTCCCTTCTTCTACCTTCTGAGGCTCTGGAGACAAAGCCTAAATCATTCCTTCTTCCCCAACACTGTCCCTTGGCTCCCCTAGATCGCCACTAACTCACTTCTATGACTGTGGATCAATCCTTTCTCATATGTAGGCCTCAGTTTACTTTTCTGTACTATGGGGGTAGAACAGCTAGGTGACAGAGTGGATAGAGTGCCGGGCCTGAAATCAGAAGATTCATCGCCCTGAGTTCAAATGTGGCCTCAGACACTTCCTAGCTATGTGACCTTGATCAAGTCACTTAACTGTTTGCCTCAGTTTCCTCATCTGTAAAATGAGTGGGAGAAGGAAATGGTCAACCACTCCAGTATCTCTGCCAAGAAAATCCCAAATGGGGCCACAAAGAGTCGGGCATGACTGAAAATATCTGAACATAATTGTTAGAACAACCATGAGAGTAGGATATCAGGAGAAGTCTAGCTGCTCTAGAAAATGCCTCCCAGCTCTGCCAGGCTCTCAGGGAGTCCAGCCAAAGCCCCCTTGGCCCATGATGAAGTCTCTGAGACGGACCTTAACGGAGCCCTGAGCTGAGAGCAGACTAGGCAGAAAACCATGACATGTGCACAGCACCTGATCATTAGGACACTGTTACTGACCAGTCTTCCTGTGATCATTTCATGTTACTGCCAAGAATCCTTTGCCCAAGTTCAAGTGAATTCATTTGACCCAGTAGTAAAGGTCAATCTTGTCCGAGACTACTCCCTTTGAGGGCAAGGAGCAGTTCTTATTCTCATGCCCATCTCCTGATATTTGCCACTACGGGCCGGTCTCTTAAGAAAAGTTTGTGGGATGGACATAAAAATAAAAACTAGTCAATAACTAGAGAACACTTATGGAACCTGGCTAAATAATGTTCTTGCCTTTGCTCCTCTGTCCCCAGATCGAACTCTATGCTCGGAGAATGAGTTTCCCAAACTCATCTAAAACCTATAAGGAAACCATCGTCCATTAAACCAACAGATCATTAGCTTGGAGAAAAATTCGTTCCTCTAGGTGGGATCTACTTATCTGCTCATCCTCGACAGCCACCATTCTCTCGCTCTAGTTTCCAAGACGAGACGAATCCCTGCTGAAGTTTGCGGTAGGAGGCAAGGGTCCTTGAAAGACGCTGCCCTTTCCAAAGGCTCAGGTGAGTCCCGTACTCGTACCATGGACAGCAAGCAAAGGAGCCCAGTCTCTGTGGCTTCTTCTGCCCCTCTGCTGGCATCAGCGCTGGAGTGAAGCAGTGAAGCGGCCCAGATAACTGCCTCTGACCCACCTCAGTGGGCAATGCCCAAGGACACCTGTTTACGTTTCTCCCTGGCCTCTCTGGCCCCACTTCCCTGGCAAGGCTCAGTCTGGAGTTCAGCCACTGATCATTACCTTAGGCATATTTGTCCTGGAGATGTGCTAATTCAATTATTTTATCCCTTCAATATTGATCCTTGCCTCGTGCTCTAATCCGTCCCTTTTCCCATTGCTGAAGCCCAGAGATTTCCCATCAACTTTTAATTCGTTGGAGCACTCAGCTAGAGCCATGTCTCCTTCCACTTGGTATTCATCTGCTAAATTTCCTTATTAGACTTTCAAATTAGCTCCCAGCCTGGCTGAAGCCTGGCTCTTTGCTGCTTTGAAATAGCAGGGTGGGGGACACAGGAGAGCGGCCGATCTTCCGGCTTCTCTACAAATCTGTCTACAGAGAAGCAGGGCAGCACCCAAAGGAAGTGGCAATGGGATCCGGGACTAGCACCCCCAGGATTTCAATTGCAAGGGCCATTAATCCCGAGTTGCTAGATTGTTCCAAATCTGAGGACATTCATCACCTGGGAGCATTCTTATTCTCATTTTCTCTCTCTCTTCCTCCCTCCTTCCCTTTCTCCTTCTCTCCCTCCCTTCCTCCTTCTCTCTGTCTCTGTCTCTCTGTTCCTGTCTTTGTCTCTCTGCTTCCGTGTCTCTGTCTCTCTGGCCACCATATTGCCTGATTTTAAGGCCTTCAGTCTGTCTCTATCGCTGTTTCTGTCTGTCTCTATCTCTGTCTCTCTGTTCCTGTCTTTGTCTCTCTGGCCACCATATTGCCTGATTTTAAGGCCTTCAGTCTGTCACTGTCTCTGTTTCTGTCTGTCTCTATCTCTGTCTCTGTGTTTGTTTCTGTCTGTCTCTGTCTCTGTCTCTTTCTCTCTAAGCTAAGAACAAAGAATAATCTAGAGGGGAAGGAAGGAAAGGCCATGAAATTTTCTAACTAGGAATGCTGGCGCAAGGGAAAAATTCATCTAGAATGGGGAGATGGAGGCAGAGGCACAGAGACTATTCTATCTATGGAGATGCGGGAGGCTGAGCCAGCCTGCAGAAAGGTGAGCTTGTGCCCAGATAGGATGGCAGGGAGCCATGACAAAAGAAGCAGAGAGGCCGTGTTTTTTACCCAATTTCAGTGCCCTGGGCCAAAGGTCTGAGCTCCCCTTGCTAGTTACTGCTCTGGAAAAAAGAGAACTAGGATAGTGATGACTGTTACCTTCCGTTCCTTTCCAGTAGTTCGGAAGCTCCTCGGGAGCACTATTTTCTTTGTGTCCTCAGAGTTCATTTAGCTCAGGTCCTACAACATAGGAGATTTTAAACAAATGCCTGTTGCATTAAAACTGAAAACTCAGAGACTCTGGGTCATTTCAGGGTTTTCTCTTTCATCGGATTTCTCCTGCCCAATGGAATGCCCCCAGAATCCACCTCTTTGAGATATACCTGGAGGTCTTAAAATCAGGCAATATGGCAGCCAGATTCTTACTGACAGAGATGTTATTAGCCTGCTGTGCAATCTTCAGTAAGCTGGGCCACCTCCCTGGGCCTCAGTTGACTTCTCTGTCAAATGCACATGTTGGGCGGGGGGAAGGAGAGTCACCATGGGCTAGCCTGGTCTGAGCTGGTCACACTGAGGCTGGTTGAGTGCTCTCTCCAGATGAGCGTTGCCCACAGTTCAGATCCTGCCATGTTCAGCCACCACAAGCAGCAGAGCCAGCTTTGCTGGAGATTCAGGAGCTGCTGCAGCTACCGGGCAGCACTGAATGAAACGTCCTTTCCATCACCTGGAGCTGACCTGGAGTTTTAACGTGCAACTGACAAAACGTCACCAGCTATGGCAGCTCCAGGGGGGACTGCTGGGCCCGAAGCCTGCGCTGATCTGGTCATGAGAAAGCAGGCTTCTTGCTGCTCTGAACTAGTTCTGGGACCTCCTTCAGGATTCAAGGTCATCAGAGTTCATGAAGCAAACCTTCTCCTTTGCTGGGCTGACACCGGATACATTTGCCACAGAGAGACGTTTGGACCTTTAACGTAAGAGCCATTCCACAGAGCTCATCAAAGAGGACAGCCAGGAATCATGGTACCAGTTTGGGAGTGAGACAGCCTGGCTATAAGCATTTGGTCTGTCACTCACTGCCTCAATAATCAGAGACAAATCATTTTCTCTCTCTAGGCCTCGGTTTTCATCTCTGTAAAATAAGTGGATTGAGCCAGCTGTCCTCCATGGTCCCTTCCAGTTCTAGAGCTGAGATCATTTGACCTAGGCTTCCAATGTGGAACTTCGAGGATTCTATGATACCGCTCACGACCCACTGCCTCTTACCGACAGGTCCATGGATCTGGACTTGTCAAACATCATGCACAGGGAGTCCAAGGTACCATTCTGAAGCTCATGCCATCCTTTGACGAGATCAGCTATGGGGCACCTGGAGCGCCCATCTCGGCAAAGAGCCCTTCCTCAGCTGCGACCCTCAGCCAAGGTCCTGGATAAACCAAAAAGGGGTCATTTCCCACCCATGTCTGTTATTGGCCCTCACCACCAGGCAGTGGTAAGGAAGCCTGGTGCACAAGATAATCATGGCTGAGAAGGAACTTCTGGGATGGAAACTCCTTCTCCTGGTAAATGAGTAGCTCACCTACATCCTCTCTCCTTAGGGAGATGCTCAAGGCCCTGGAGAGGTAAAGGGACTGGTCCGGGGTCACACAGACAGTATGTCAGAAGCTTGTTAACTGTCAGTATGACTTTACAACTAGCACTACAATAGGCTGCTTCTCACTGAAGCACTTCCACAGGTCTGAAAGTTGGGACCTCAGACTTAAACCCCGAATTGACGGAGGACCTTTCTTCCAACAACCTCCACAACTTGTCATGGATCCTTTGAGCAAAGACCTCCCAGGAGGAGGAGCCTGCCACCGTTGCTGTGGAGGCAGCCCCTTGACTCATTCCTTGATGGGATAGCTCCAGTGGAGAGGGAGCCTCAATGAGACGGTATACACTCCCAGCCCCTACTGCTGCTCCGGGTTTTGCTCTCTGTCCGAAAAGAACAATCTAGCCTCAATTTCTTCCATATAACAGGCCTTCAAATACTTGAAGACGGCTCTTGGTTCTCCCCCAAATTTCCTTTCTGCTGGTAAAACAATCCCAGTTTGCCAGAAGTCCCTTCAGGATTCTGGCTGCCATCCCCTGGACACACAGCAGCTTATCAATATCCTTCTGTTGGCGAGCAGGCCAGTTTCAGAAAAGCCTTGACTTACACGAACTGATGCCGAGTGAAAGGAACAGAACCAAGAGAACATTGTCCACAGTGACAGCAGGATCACGTGGTGACCAGCTGTGATGGACTCGGCTCTTCTTAGCAACGCAGCCGTGCGAGACAATTCCAACAGACTTGGGATGGAAAATGGCATCTGCATCCAGACAGAGGGCATAGGACTTTCACGGGTTTTTTTTTTTTTTTTTTTGCTTGTCTTCTTTTTCTTTCTCGTGGTTTTTTTCCTTTTGTTCTGATTTTTCTTTCACAAGATGAAAAATAAGAAGATATGTTTAAAATAACTATGTCTAACCTATATCAGATTGCTTACTGTCTTGGGGAGGGGGGAAGTAAGAGAGGGAAGGAAAAAATTAGAACTCAAAATCTTACAAAAATGAAGGTTGGAAACAACCCTGACATGTAATTAGAAAAATAAAATACCAGTGAGAAAAAAATCAATCTCCTTCTGAAACTGTGGTGCCCAAAAAAAAACATGATGCTCTAGAGAAAGCATAGTCTCTTGTAGTGTGGACTGAGTTAAAGGACATGAGTTCAAATCCTCCCTCTGACAATGACTCGCTTTGAGATCTTGGGTGAAATAGAAGGATGGGACCTATGAGACCACTTGCAGTTTCTGAGGATGCTCTGACAGAACAGGATCCAGAGGAACTATTACCTCCTTTTTCCTGAAAACATTAGAACAGCGTTTGGTAGCTCTGCTCTCTAACTATATAGGAATGAGTGTAGCTTGTTGTCACAGAGGCCACAAAGAGAATCCTCTAAGGTTTTCAGAACACTTTGCCAATCAGTTGCCTCTCAGTTCACTATTCTCTCCTTGGCTCCCATTGCCTGTCTTGACTTTAACAAAGGAAGTTTCCAAGGAAAAACTCTTCTTTTTTGTTAATACGTAGAATTTAATTCTCAGATAAAACAAATGTGTGTCATGAGAGCCCTCAAGCATGAACACACACAAAAGCAAGCTAAGCACCTCTTCCTTTGGAAGCTAGTTTATTTGCCAATGGCTTTTCCCAATGTCCTGAGTTCAGACTAGGTATATTGGCCTTTTCCTTGAAGGCCTTGCTACCCTTACAGAAACTCTGAGCCACCTCTTTGCTTTCTGTCTCTGTCTGTAGCCAGAACAGTTCAGAAGAAGCTTGCCTCCCCCCCCCCTCAAATCTCCGCAGGTGCATCTGGCTCTCCTGTATCTCTTCCCCTCTAGTGCCATCCTGGGGGATGTGGTTCTCTGAAAGACTTGCTGTTTCTCTTCCCTTCACAGTCCCAGTCGTGATAAAACCACAACCCAGAGACACCCTCCCGGCTTGTTGGCCCCATGAGGCCTTAAACACAAACTGAGCTGGAGCTCATCATTTTAACAGTTTCCCCAACAATAATAGCTGAGATTTGTAAAGGACTTTCCATTTGAGCCTCACATCAACCTTGGAAGGTAGCTATTACTAGAATTATTATGCCCATTTTACAGATCCAGAACCTGAGACCAAAGAAGGTAAAGTGATTTGCCCTGAGTCTCTTCCAGCTAGTAAGAGTCCGAGGCAAGACGTGAAAGCGGGTTTTCCTGATTCCAATGTTCTATCTACTGCCTCAGGCTCTCTCTCTCTGAAGCCCCTGCAATCTCCCCCATTTTCTACCCAACTCAGCAGCCTCCCCCCACCATCAACACATACACAGAATTGGTCACTTCAGCCATAGCATTTCCTCAACATACTGCTTCCCTAGGGCTGAGCCAGACAAAATTAATGCCCCTGTCTGGGAAAAGTCAATAAGAGGAGAAAGAAATCAACTTCAATTCATCACTGAATAACAGAGACAGAAGTGCAAACTGCTTTCAAAGTGGAAACAATACCCTGGGAACCTAAGCAAAAGGCACCCAAATTTCAGGCATCATAAAACACACACATTAATAAACAACATTTCTCATCATCTAACAAGAGATTAATCACAGGCCTCCTCTCCAGGCTGCTCTCTACTGCTGACTGCACTGGAGGCAGCCACAGGGCTAGATCACAGGATATCTACAGCTGGAAGAGACCTTCAAGGCCACCACGATCAAGTGGAAGCCCAGGAAGTAGGACTCTGGCCCAGGTCACACTGGAAGTGAGCACTGCCGAGAAGCTACAAGTCCCAGCCTCCTCGCTCTAGAAGTTCCCAGCCATCAAATGGCAAGAAGCCTTGACCTGCAGAATCAGCTGGGACTCAATAATACCAAGATAGAATTGAAAACTTCAAAATGGTACTGTTACTTTGGATTTCTAAAGGGGAGTTCCATCCCCATAGTTCTCTTCAGTGAGAAATAGGAGAGTAGTAAACCACAAAGGCCAAATGCCCTTGTGGAGGCCTAACGAAGAACAAGGAAAGGAATCGGACCCATGATTTCAGAGAACTCCCAGGGAAGAAACTCCCTCTACCAAAGCAGGCCATCAGCTCCCTTGTACTGGCAAATTACATGACTTGTCCAGAATCATACATTCAGTAAGTGTCAGAGGAGGCCAGAATAAAAAGCCAGAGCAAGACCTGTATTTTTTTTTTTTTTTTGCTAATGTTATGATACACAAAATTGCTACTGCTTCACCTTCAGTGGATAAAATAGCCATTTCAAAAATGGCTCATTGATCTCTTTTGTTTTAGCATGACAAACATTTGTTGATATTGGGTTCCCTCTCCCTCTTCCCACTCCACTTCCCCCCCTCACATTGAGCACATCATCATTGTGAGAATGAAAAAGGTAAGCAAGATCAAGTGGCAAAGCAACCATATCTGAAGACAGATAAGACATTGTGTACCTATAATGTATCCAAACTCTCTACTCCAAAGAAGAGAGGAGATCTCTTTACTTAGACCAAGTTTGGTCATTGCATTTGGTCAGCATTTAGCTGCCTTTCAAATTTGCTTTCATTCCAATTGTTCTAGTCATTGTGTAGCTTGTTTTTTACTCATTTTCTTCTTGTTGTTCAGTTATTTGTGTTCGATTCTGTGACTCCACATGGAAGTTTCTTGGCAAAGATACTAGAGCAGTTTGCCATTTCCTTCCTGAGTTCACTGGAAATTGAGGTGAAAAGGATTAAGTTACTTCCCCAGGTTCACACAGTAAGTGTCTGAGGTCAGATTTGAACTCAGAAAGATGAGTCTTCAGGCCTCCAAGCCAGGAATCTACCCACGAGTCTTCTGGACTCCAGGCCAAGAATCTATCCACTGAGCCACTCACCTACTCACTTCATCAATTCCCACAGTTTTTCAATGTTTCTCTGAAACCCTTCACATTGGTTGCTGCTTATGATTCCATAGCAGATGGGATTTGTTTGGAGTCAGTATTTGGAGCAGAAAAAGCCATTAAACTTTAAGAACTGCACTAAGACTTTGGGATATCTTGTCCATGAGTCCTTTCTTGACCTCCTTGTCCATCATGGGGTGTATGTTTGGGACTGGAATCATTGAGTCAAAGGGTATAGACAGTTTACAAAAAGTCATTTTCCCAGGAATACAGTTCTTACTACTTTGTCCCTGCTTTCTCAAATGCTGCTCAATAAGATCAGCAGTAGTCAGCCTCGACTTGTTCACTGAGTAATCAATAAATATTTATTGAACACCTATCACACATCTTTATACTGGGTCTCTGATTCTTCTGAAAGATACAGCTTACTTTCAGGTGTTACACAGATATTCTAACAGAAACATACATTGGAAAGAGGGAGAAAATGAGATGATTTTGATTAAAATATAATTCTCGACTTTAAAAAGACAGAGATTAAAGCAAGAGAAGAAGATAAAAGCCCTTATGAAAGGACATGAGAAAGACAGATGTACATGTGAAGAGTGAATAAAAGAAAATGAGAGGGAGAAAGAGAAAGTCTCCTCCAAGGGGTTCAGGCTTTAAGCCAAATCTGTTTTCTTAAACCCTGCTCAGTCTCCCAAATTTCTTGCTCTGATTCTTCCACAGATTATGACTGCTTCCCAATAACAATATATTCATAAAGAAGAAACTGAAATTATGTGGAATGGATGTGGAGATGAAAACATGATAGGCAAAAATATGGAAACAACGTCCCCTTAGTAGAGATCCTGGGGAAAGAGATTTGATATCCCAAATCTTCTGTCTCCCAAAACACAATAAACAAGAACCTTCAAGAAAAAGAGCTGATTTCTCAGAAAAAAAAGACAAGCTTTGCAGTGAAAAACCAGGTCATCCCTAGAACCTGGCAAGATTCAACAGCAGCCTCCAAGAGGCTGTATTCTTTATCACTTATCCCCCTTCAACATTTCCTTTCTTGCTTGCTTCCTTTTCCTACCTCCCCCTCTTCTTCCCTTTCTCCTCTCCTCCTTCTTTCCTTCCTTTCTTCCTTTTTTCTTCCTTCCTTCCCTTCCTCCCTCTCTCCCTCCCATCATTCCTTCCTTTTCTTCCTTTCTCTTCCCTCCCTTCCTCCCTCTCTCCCTGTCTTCCTCCCTCCCTCCTTCCCTTCCTTCCTTTCTTCTCTTCTTTCCTCTTCTCTCTCTCTTCCCTCTCTTCTTCCCTTCCTTCCATCTTTCTACAAAGATTTCTGGAACTCTCACTCTTTGTGGAACAAGGCAGTGTGTTGAGCACTGATGGAGAGACAGAAATTGAGAAGGCCTCAAAAAGCAACTCCAGAGCTACATCCACTCCTTCACAGTAAACATCTCCTTTAGCTGGGAGGTAGCATGGGAGCTGGGCAAACGGGCTGGGCAGACACTCAAACAGGTGGAGGTATGGGGACAAGGTCAATGGATCACAGATTTAGGCCTGGAAGAGACCTCTGAGGTTACCTTGTCCAAGACTTCTATAGAGTGAGGAAATGAAAGCCTAGGGAGATCCCATGCTTGCCAAGAATCACACATATAAGACATATCAGAGGTAGAACAGGAACCCAGCTTTCTTCAACAATGCAGCCACTGGACAGCTTACCATAACAGTATCGCAAACACAAGATCACACAGTCTTGTGGAAGCCTTTCGGCAGCTGTTTCAAAATCTCTCTTGGACTGTCTATAAGCAACTGCCCAGTTTTTCAAATAAGGGGTTTGGGTTTATTAAGAGCAGGTGAAATGGTCGTAGAAAGATATTGACATCCTGTCAAGAGTCAGGGGCCAAACCTAGCAGAATCCTCCTGGCTACCACTACTGCCACAGGACAGTCGTGCCCCAAGTCAACAGAGCCTCGTCTTTTTGGCCCAGATGGAATCCCCAAGGAAGGGTTCATTATCTCGGAACAGTATTCTTCCCTTGTCTTTCACCTTTCCACATGTTTCCCTGACAATCTCTTCTATTTGAGGACTGAGATTATGATGTGACTTTGACCAGATGAAGAAACAGGCTCCTAGATCTCATGCTCTGGCATGGTCACCTGACTAGTCCTCTGACTCTTAAGGTTTAAGTCTCAAGCTGGTTACCAGCAGAGACTTCCTCTGAGGAGCAACCTGACTGCCCTACCGTAACCCCTTCCCTCAGTGTGTCCATTACTTGCACTCACGTGGATGGGCTTTAACTCCCACAGACTTTTTACACAGAGTATTATTTTTTAATGGAAATTTACACACACACACACACACACACACACAACCATGAGCATATATATATGTATTTGTATGTATATATATATATATATATACATATATCCTAATGTGTATATGTGCTATGCATATTATATACATACAAACACATATATATGTGTATACACACATATGTGTATGTATATTTTTTAAACCAAAATGTTCTTGTTTGGAAATCTTCCTCTCCCAACACACCATGCAAATAGGCCCTAAAAATAGAGCTTGGGCTCTGAAGGGAGCTATATGGTTGCCTTTAAAACTACTTGAAATGATGGTAGTACATTCCATTTTCGGACTCTAATTTTTAATACAAACACTTAACACTTTACAAGAAAAAAATCTGAGTTTCTATAGCAACAGAAACCCCAAAGCATCCTTCCTCTGAAAATCCGAGTCACAAGGATTTGGGGGGGGGGGTTGATCGCCGCCATGTTTGCGTTCCACGTTCAGAGCACAGACAGTCCCAGTGAACCAACCCCCCCCCACCAAAGGGCAAATCATAAAGATTCCAAGTCCCCGAACAAGGAGATGATTTTAAAACAAAACAAAGCAAAACTTATTCCTTGAAAATAAATGGAAATACTCACAGGCAAGCGTGTTGGTGGAATCATTCAAAACGTGTCCAAAGACGTCAGCCTTCCTCGTCTCTCTGTCGTTCCCATGCTAGCCCAAATGCCAAGCACCTGAAATCCGTCACGCAAAGCGAAGTTCCATTCTTCACAGAGACCGCTCCAAATTTGGAGGCTTTCCTGAAAGAAGGGAACAAAATCAATTCAATCCGAGTTTCTTGATTGCTTTATTATGTGTCAGGGACCATGTTAAGTGCTGAAAATAAGTCCCGTTAGTTCATCCAAGGAAATCCTCAACCTAAATCCAATCCCTACTCCCACTCCCACCAATCTTTGCTGTTCAGTTGTTTCAATCATGTCCCACTCTCCATGACCCCGTGTGTAGTTTTCCTGGTAAAAATACTGCAGCATTTTGCCATTTCCTTTTCCAGCTCATTTTACAAAGAGGGTGAAGTGACTTGACCAGGATCACACAGCCAGTAAGTGTCTGAGCTCATGTGTGAACTCAGAAAGATTCCTGACTCCAGGCTCAGTGCACTATGGTGCTACCTAGCTGTCCATCCCTGGCCATTGGGATAGCAACTTCCTGCCACCCACCATCTCTGAGAATTGCCTAGAATACTAAGAAGTGATTTGTTCAGAGTCTCATGGACAATATGTGTTAGAGGAGGGACTCGAAGGCAGTTGGTTCTTCCTGCTTTTGAAGTCAGCTCTCTACCCACTGTACCACACTGCCTCTCTAGTTATTCAGAATCCAAAGGCAGAAATGGAACAGTGCTTGTCTTCCAGGAGCTTACTTACAAACAAATAAGGTTATGGAGCCAGGAGATCTGGGTTCAGGTCCTGGTTTGCCAAAGCATCACACCGCACAATTTGGGCAAATCATTTAAGCCGAGTCTTTTGCCCCATGTGAAACATTTGGAATGACAACCATCGTCCTTCTTAGCTCCCGGTGGGATGGGGAGAATCAGATGGCCGAAGGACGGGAACAGGTTTCTGCCAGTTTCAAACTGTTAGGCGTCCATGGGGCCAGAGGCTCAACTGGAATAGGACTGCCAAGGCTCCCCTGCATTGGTCTCCTTCCATAAAGCAACTTAATATTATGAGCAAAAGCCCGGAACATACTGGACCAACTCTTCTGTGATGCTCCGGGTTCATTTAACTTTAAAAATAATCGGATAAAACGGCCCCTTTAAGATGAGGCTTGGAGAAGTTAAAAGCCAAAATCCACATAGATAACAATGGGGAGGGGAAACCAAGCAAGACGGGAAAGTCCCACCAAAGACACTGACTTCGTGATGGTGCGGCTACAGGCTCTCACTGGGGACAGGAAGTAGGGCTCAGAGGGGCACATTCCCAACCCTTAGACCCACAACCTCTCCTGCCATGTCTAGTGGCCATTTTCCCCACTCCGGTCCAGCCACAAGCACGTCAGCTTTCCCATACACGGTATCAGGGAATTTCAAGTACCAACCCTGGGCAGTTGAGACAAACCCACAAGAATTCCTGGCCATGGCTTCCTGGGTGGCTCTGCCCTTAGCCAGTGTCCTCAACCTCTTTTCCTTATGCTCAGTGCCTTCCTTTGATCTCATATCTTTATCCCTCAGGCTGTTCTCTCTTCTCACTGGCTTCCATGTTCCAGTTCAAGTCCTCAACCAGAATAATGACGCCCTCCAAAATCACGGAGGTCAAGGCTCAGCAATGAGACTCTCAAAAAACATGGAGGTTAAGACCTAAGGGGCTAGAGCCATTCAGAATGACATTTTCCTGCCCTCAGAAGAAGAGGAGAATGGTGATGACCACTACGGGGCCCCACTGGTAAGGGCTATAGGATGGGAAACCAAGGTAGCTGGCCCAGGCCAGGCCAGAAGCAGGTCCTGCTGAGAGGCCTCCAGTCTCCCCTGAGGTCAGGACTCTACTTTCCAAAGGCATACCCCTGACTCCATTAAATGATCTCCCCAGCTTGGCTTAGCTAATCCTAACTCAGCCTGGGGACAGGTACCTTTGTGTCCTCCCCAACTTGCTAGGTTATCAAGGACATCAAGACTGCCTGGGCCTGTCCTGAAGCTGGTGGGTCTTTCCTGTCATCTCTGTGCCTTTGATCTATAGCTGCTGCCAGAAAAGGTGCCAAGGCCTGTAAGAAACTGCCAAGCCTCAGTACTAGCTGGGCTTCATCCCAGCTGAGTTATAATCAGGAACAGCCTGCTGCTCTGGCTCTTCCATCACCACCTGGGAACACTACTGATAAGCCAAAGTCCCCCCCCCCCAAAAAAAAAAAAAATCTGGCCCTGAACTCCACCCCCTTTGGCTCTAGGACATCATCAGTTGCCCATGGGATTTGCCAGTTCAGCCTTGACTAGAAATTTGGGACTAGTCATTCCTCATCCCTGAGCTGTTCCCAGTCCCTACTGGCACATTCGGTTCGGATGGGTCCATCCTATCTCCTGGCTGAACTCTTTAGGCTCTGTTACTGACCATGATCCTCTGCTCTACCTCACTGATTCATTTTTGGTGGGCTCACCATTCCAATAAAAGACTCCTAAACCCCTGACCAGCTCCCTTGCCATCACTAGCTCAATGTCTCCAGCAGCCATGGTTGACCTCGCTCCTTCTCACTGTGTCTCCGAGCACCCTTCTACCTTGAAATCCTGTGATATAGGTGGCTGGAAGCCAAGATTCTACCTTGGACACTCCAGTACTGCCTTTCCCTTGGGCCATCCAAAGAGCTCAAGGCCCCACGTGGCCACTGGAGAGTGCACAATTCCTCTACTAAGAGCTAGTAAGGCACCCTAAAGATCTCATTTGAATTTCCCAACAGCCCCGAGAAGTCAATCCTCTTATAATTCCCTTTTACACAGAACAAGTGAAGGTGAGTGCCTTGCCTGAAATCACAACACAGGCCTTTCGGACAGTACTCTGCCCACTACAGCAAGCCGCCTCTCTTTCCCCCATCCTTACTCTCCCTTTGATCAGCAACCAAAGAGGTGGTGGATTTCGGTCATGCTCTCCTTAATTCAAAGGAAGCCATCTCCAAGGGTAAAATTTCCGGCCCTTTGGCCGACTTGGGTGGGGTGGGGGGCGTCTTTTGGATCAAACTTTTCTGCGACTGTTTCCTATCCTGCTGCCTGGGCTTCCGGTCAAGGCCGGCTCTACCCACCGTGTCCTATTAAACTCTCATCTATCTTCCCCCATTAGAAGCTGCTTGGGGAGCCGTCAGCTTTCCAAGTCGCCTTCCGGTGCCCACACGCTTCCGAACACAATTAATAATAGTCTCAGCACTCTCATCTCCCAGCAACGCTGGCGATGAGAGCGAGCGACACCAAGGCTTTCTTTGTGTTGGCTCGGATTTCTATCAGCCAACTAGGCAGTGGTCATTATCTGAGTCCTTTTCATCAGCTGCCACCCGAGGTCAGGGTGCCGGCGATGGGGGAGCTTGGTCGGGCTTGTCAAAAACAAGTGTTTCCTGACGGCAATCTTTATTCAGAATCTGACTAAGACTCATTTCCCCTAAGATGGAGATCAAACACATTCATCTCAGCCAAGCCAGAGCAAGATAAGGGGAAGGTAATTTTCTTTTCTTGCTGCCCCTCCAAGTGCTCAGCAGGTTTCAGAGGGAGCACTGGGGGGCCGAGCTCCCTTGAATTGCTGTCAGGTATTTCATCA
This sequence comes from Sarcophilus harrisii, assembly GCF_902635505.1. Taxonomy (NCBI): domain Eukaryota; kingdom Metazoa; phylum Chordata; class Mammalia; order Dasyuromorphia; family Dasyuridae; genus Sarcophilus; species Sarcophilus harrisii. The sequence continues at coordinate 73,903,865 of NC_045432.1, read as the reverse complement.
AATATTTGTATTTGCATCTCATTTATTTTATCTTGTAAGAAAAAGTAAAATCTGGGAAGTAAGATGAAAAGAGCAGATCTCTGAAAGGCAGGACAGTGGTCGAGAGTGCTCTACATGGGGTTGAGAGACTGGAGTTCAAACCTCGACCTCTCTGGGCCTCAGTTCCTCCCTGGGAAAATGAGAAGATTATTGCTGTGAGACCCAAATAAGATGAGTTATGAACAGCAAACCCTTGGCTCTCATGGGTAGCTCTGAGCTGAGAAAGGCCACCCATGGCCTGGGTCCCTACAGTCGCCTTCAAATTGATGCTCCCCTGGCATGTGTGTACAGTGTAGATGATAAGACACATACATAGACTCAAGGGCTGGAGATACAGGCAAAGGGGAGACACAATAACTTTGACTACCCTGCAACAGAAGACCCTAATTGGGAGGTGTCGTCTTGCCCATCTGTATCACCCCTGTCTGGGGCCCCTATGCCCAGAGCTCCAATCAGCTGGGCTACATGGAGGTGCTGGAAGTCATTTAGAGTTGCAGAACTTTTAGAGAATCAGGAGATCCAGTGAGTCAGGACCTGAAGAAACCACTGGGCCTAGCATGGCAAACCTGTATAAGAACGGGAACACTCTGGCTCCAAGCAATTGAAAAGGCCTAGAGGATTCCAGAGTAGTGGATCTCTTTAGCAATAGGATGGAGAGGCAAGGTACAATGGGAATAGGCTCCCAGCAAATGGGAAGACTTGCATCATTCGACTTCAGAGATGTCACCGAGCTTTGGTCACGGGGTCAGCCGTGACCTATCAGGAAATTGGTCAAACCAAATCAGAGTGATTTACAAAAAAATCTGAACCTAAGATTTCATTAGAATAAGGAACTCCCCATATAGAAACTTTTCCTCCCAATACAGAATGGTGACTCAAGAGATAATATGTGGTCTAAAAGGAGTTTCCTGGTATCTTTTTATTTTTTTAAAAAAATGCATTTTGTTATCTTTTGTTTTCCCATCAACTTTACTTCCTGTTTGCTATCTAGTATATTTCTTCCCTTTCCCTCTCCCAGAAAGCAAGCATTTCCTTATAACAAAGAGAAGGAGGAAAAGAGTTTCATTCAAAATATCCAGAGACTAAAGGCCTCATTTCCAAAATATATAGAGAATTAACTCTAATTTATAAAAAATCAAGCCATTCTCCAATTGAAAAATGGTCAAAGGATATGAACAGACAATTCTCAGATGAAGAAATTGAAACTATTTCTAGTCATATGAAAAGATGCTCCAAGTCATTGTTAATCAGAGAAATGCAAATTAAGACAACTCTAAGATACCACTACATACCTGTCAGACTGGCTAAGATGACAGGAAAAAATAATGATGATTGTTGGAGGGGATGCGGGAAAACTGGGACATTGATGCATTGTTGGTGGAGTTGTGAACGAATCCAACCATTTTGGAGAGTAGTTTGGAACTATGCTCAAAAAGTTATCAAACTGTGCATACCCTTTGATCCAGCAGTGTTACTACTGGGCTTATATCCCAAAGAGATTATAAAGAAGGGAAAGGGACCTGTATGTGCACGAATGTTTGTGGCAGCCCTTTTTGTAGTGGCTAAAAACTGGAAACTGAATGGATGTCCAGCAGTTGGAGAATGGCTAAATAAATTATGGTATATGAATATTATGGAATATTACTGTTCTGTAAGAAATGACCAACAGGATAATTTCAGAGAGGCCTGGAGAGACTTACACGAACTGATGCTGAGTGAAATGAGCAGGACCAGGAGATCATTATATACTTCAACAACAATACTATATGATGACCAGTTCTGATGGACCAGGCCATCCTCAGCAACGAGATCAACCAAATCATTTCCAAAGGAGCAGTAATGAACTGAACCAGCTATGCCCAGAAAAAGAACTCTGGGAGATGACTAAAAACCATTACATTGAATTCCCAATCTCTATATTTATGCCCACCTGCATTTTGGATTTCCTTCACAAGCTAATTGTACAATATTTCAGAGTCTGATTCGTTTTGTACAGCAAAATAACGTTTTGGTCATGTATACTTATTGTGTATCTAATTTATATTTTAATATATTTAACATCTACTGGTCATCCTGCCATCTAGGGGAGGGGGGGGGGGGGTAAGAGGTGAAAAATTGGAACAAGAGGTTTGGCAATTGTTAATGCTGTAAAGTTACCCATGCATGTATCCTGTAAATAAAAGGCTATTAAAAAAAATTAATTAAAAAAAAAAAAAACAAAAAACAAAATATCCAGAGACTGCCATTATTCACAGCAGCACTCACCCAGAGTCTCCTATCTTTGCAGAGAAGGGAAGGCAAGCAGCTTTCCAATTTCTTCTGTGAGGCCAAATTCAGTCATTTAGATTGCAGTTTTTTTTTGTTGTTTATTGTTTATTTATCTATTTATTCATTTATTTATTTTTTGGCCATAATTTTGTTTTGATTTTTTTTGTTAGTGTTTTGATTAGTTATTGTTTTTCGATTTCCAATGTCATAGCCATTGCATATCGCTTTCTTGGTTTTTCTCACTTCACTTTCAATCAAGAGTATGGCTTTCTTTTTATTTATTCCTTTTTATGACATATTATTCAATCATATAAATATGCCACACACTTATCTAGCCATTCCCCAGAAAATAAGCAACAACTTTGTTCCTGTTTCTCCGTCACCAGCCAATAAGTGCTACTATCAATATTTTGATGTACACACAACAGACCTTTCTGTCTTTCGTCTCCTTGAGGTGTATGTCCAGTTTGGGGATGCCTGCAACAAAGTATATGGCCATTTTAGATACATAATGGATTATTATTGTGCTCCATTCTTTCTGATTTCTTCTTGGCCAGCCTGTTTCTTAGATCTACTTTTTTATTTTTAAACCAGCACAAAAGGATTCTGATGATCACTGCTTTGTCATCTAATTCGAGGTTTAGAAATTCTTTTCCCCACTCATATTTTTAATTGTCTCCAATGATATTCGAGATCTTTTGTACCTCCAAAGGAGTTGTGCTATTATTTTGCCTTGCTCAGTACCATGCACTCTTGGTGACTGGTACAGCATTAACCTTGTAAACGAGTCCCGATACTATTGTTGTTTTAATTCAATTGGCTCAACTCGGTCATAAGCACTGACTATCCCTTCAGTTACTTCACTTATTCTTTATGTCTTTAAAGAGCATTTTATAATTGTGTCTATGCAGGGCCTGAGAATGCTTTGGGAGGCTGACTTCCAGATGCTTTATGAGCTCTACAATTCTTTGAAGTGGGATTTCCCTTGTCTATTTGTCCTGCCTACTTATGAAATTTCATAAGGACAGACAGAAAGTGTGACTTCCAAAAAAGCAACTCGCCAGTAAGAGATGGGGGTAAAGGGGCTAGACAGTATTAAGGGAGACAGAGCTTATAAGAATAAGAAAGTGAGAGGCCCTCAGTCAGACTTTTTGGGGAGGCAGGTATGTGTTTAATTCCAGGTGCTGCCATTTAGGTGGAAGGCATAGCGCTAAGTTGGAGAGTGTCCCAAGAGGGCAGCCCAGAAGAGGAAGGGCCATTGCAGACTGTTTCTTTTGACTAAAAGGTTTCCTATTTTTTAGCTGACATACTGAACACGGGTCCATGTGATTTCACTTCCCAGTTGCAAAAGGCCCTCCCTCTAAAGCCATTACCAGTGCTTGGACTCGGTGATCCATGGGCTTCCAATCCTTCTTCTCCCTCCCACTGTTAAGGGACATGATCAGATGTGTCCATAACCAATCCTAGAGGGGGGGGTGCCTGATCGATGGAGATGGGCAGGAAGCACTACCCACCCTATCTGTGATGCTCCATTTTCACAGGAGCATCAGTTTCATTTTCCTTGTGTGGGGGCCAGGCTTGCAGGAATTGGGTAGAACCATTGGTCATTTAGTACAAGTTGATACCTGACCTGAGAAAAGAGCTCCCAAATTTGAGAAGAACTCAGGGTCTGTTGCCCCTAGGTTCAAATAACAAGTAGAATGACTACTGGAAAGTCTAAGTCTTAAAAACTTAAAAAAATTTTAAGAAGGAGACCATACCAATGGGCCAGAGCACCTCTCCGGCTAGACCAGGAAGCTTTGGTGGAGGTGACTGGTTTTGTTCCATTCTCCGGTGGCTATTGCCAAAGTGCTGCTCTCCTGGCAGGTTTGTATTGAGACAGAAATGAGGCTGAAAGGCTATAACAGGTAGGGGGAAGCTGGGGTTCTGATGGGTTTTTCTTCACCCGACTCCTTCTTCAGGGTAGGGAAGAGAGTAAACAAACCAATCCCTCTCTGGGTGCCCTTAACCAAAAGTTAAGTAGTGTCTAACCTGGCTGAGGGGGAGAGGAGCAGAAGGAGGGACCATTTGAGGCACCAGAACCCTAGGTAAACAGAAGCTAGACTTGCCAAAGGGGAGGAGACCTCTTTGAAAACTCCAACCCTCTGTGAGGAGGCAAGAAAGAAGCCAGACAAGCAGCCTCTTTGGGAACAACAATCTGAGCCATCTGAAGAAATCCCGTGGGAGTCACTTAGTCAGAACTTCCTGCTGGGAATCAGATCCCTTCAGCGCTCATTTAGTCAGGTCTGAAGGTGCTGCTGGGCTTTGCCCAAGAACCTGACATAGTCTACACAGGTCAGGACCTTGGGCCAAACTGAATTATATATATATATATATATATATATATATATATATATATATATATTATAAAACATTTGGTTTTGTAGGGAATTCTTTCTGACAATCAATCAGTCAGTCAATAAACATTTATATCCTGAGGATATAAAGAGAGGGAAAAGACAGTCCCTGTCCTCAAGGAGTTCACTGTCTAATGAGGGAGCCCACAAGCAAACAACTGTATGCAAAATAAACAGGATAAAAGGGACTTACTTGGCTGAGGGAAGACATTAGAATTAAGGATTTCCTGTAGAAGGTAGGATTTTTTGCAGGGACTTGAAGGAGGCTGGAGAAAGAGACCAGGGGGGAGAGTCCTTCCAGGGAGAGGGATCAGCCAAAGAAAATACCTGGAGTTGGGAGATGGAGGGTCTCATTCAAGAAGCAGTAAAGAAGGCAGCGTCACTGGATGGAAGAAAGGATGTATTGGGGAATAAGGTATAAAAAGATGATCAAGGAAGAGAGGAGTAGGTGTCTATCTCCTGAGGACCTCATCTGTGCCCTTAAGGAAGGAGCCAGGGTGAGGTGCCCCCAGGCAGGTCTGGGATCTGCATCACTGCAAGGGACAGCTATAACCAGACCTTGCTGGCCCTTATTTCCTTGAATTTGTTTCCATATTGTTGAAAATGGCTTTTTTCAGCTCCACGCCCTCACCGAGTTCTCAGCTGTTTCAAAGTCACTGATTTATGCCTATGGATTGCTATTAAGAAAAAAAAAAGACTTGAATGCTCTGCTGAAAATAAGAAGCCATTTAGAGTATCTTCAGGGGTCACCAAATGTCAGAGAATAATACCAGGATTAATAATACAGATAATAATCATGTATAGAGCATGTAAGGTTTGCAAACTGTTTTATGATGTCATCTCATCTGATCTTTAGAAGAACCCCCTGGAATCAGGCCTCCGGCTATCCCCAACTTAGACAAGAGGAAACTGAGGCTGGGAGGTTAGAATTTCTCCAAGGCCACCCAGCTAAAGTCCACAACAATATTTGAACCCAGTTTATTACGCCACATCCCTTCTCAACATAGAACAAAGACCCCAGAAGGTTAGAGCAGTAAGGTACCTGAGGCAGCAGCTGATTAGTTCTCTCCTTCCAATGGGGAACTGACTATCTGGTCAATGTTATATTCATTCACTGCCCCCCCCCCCCCCCCCCCCCCCCCCCCCCCCCCCCCCCCCCCGCCAGCACCTAAAGCTTCTTCCCAAAATTCATTCCAATCTCTGTTGAAAACCCATTTGGCTTGTTTAGGATCCATGCCCGTAGCAGTTGAGCCCTCTTTTTTTCAGATTAATAGGCTGTAACTTATAACAAGCAATAAAGGTCAAATAAGCAAATTATTGTTGATAAAAATTAAGAAATGATTGGGTAGGAAGGAAGAGACATTGCCCCAAGCTGGAAGGAGTCCTTGGAAAGGCTTGCCACGGTTGCCAGCAAGGTAGCCTCTTCAGACCTTCCAAAGACGGCTACTCTCCTCCACAAAGAGAACGCTATACAGACATAATTCTTCCTCTGTTTTGTTCTGAACAAAGACACCATGCCAGGTCATAAAAGAAGCCAGCATGCATCTGAGGTACCAACATCTTTCTTCTTCCATTAATATAAAAGCTCAGCCTAGAGAAATGGCAAACAACCTGGAAAAGACCCTATTTTCTAACACTAAGGGAAGAGAAAATTGGTGTACGTGTTGATTACTGCATGAATAAGAGATTTCCTCATCTGTAAAATGAGGGGGTGGGCCTGGAAAATCTCCAAGGGCTCCGTGACAATCTAAGATGCCCTTGTCTGATATTTTGTGAGAAGGAACTGGGAGACATCTTGCAAACCACTGTGCCCTCCTTCCCTTCCTCTTTAGCTCCAGTCTCCTAGGGGCTGCCAAATATATCTTGGACATTCCTGCCTTTGTTTACCTGATACCTCCCTGCAAAGCGGGGGGTGGGGGGGTTCTCCCTTGCTCTATTCCAAACGTGCATACCCCCACCGACTTCCAAGGTCTGCTTCAAAGTCTACTAAATCTTCATTCATTCATTCATTCATTCATTCGTTTAAATGTATTTTACTAAGAGATTTTGTTTTGATACCATAATCACACCCCAATAGATGCTGCCTTCCTCCCATGGTACATTCCCTTGAAACCAATAGGCAAAACTACATGATATAGCATTTTCCCATGGTTCAGGATTCCCTTATGAGACCCCACTGATATTCCAGACACTGCGCTTGGCACCAGAAACACAGAGATCCAAAATAGTCTCTGCACCCAAGGAGCTTATGTGAACCAAAATAAGCAGAAATCACATGAACCAGAGATGTGCAAGTTAGAAATAAAGTTGTTCAAGGTACGTGAGAGAGACCTAGGGAATCATGATGGGCATCTTCTGGGACATTCTGAGAAACTGGGGAAGCCGGGAGATCCTGGTGCTGCTGGGGACAGCCTGTGGAGAGGCATGGAGAAGTACAGCTTATGCCAGGGTAAGTAATGGGGTAGAAGATGAAATCAGTCTGGAGACAGAGTTTGGTGGTCCTAGGGAGAAAAAACAAGAAGAGCAGCTTTGGACAGGGTGAATTTGAGATACTTATGGAACAATGGTATATGTGCTATAGTTGGCATCCTTATCCAATGCATAGGGAATCATCAAATTGGGACGCAGAGAGTCCTCCCAATGCAGGAGGACTAGGACATTAGCAACATCTAATAACAGGAATCATTGTAAAGTCTCCTTAACGGATTATCACTTGGGATAAGTCTTGCCATGTTTCTCTGAATTTTTGATGACAGAAATATCCTATTACTTATACTGTAGGGTTTTTTTAGGCTTTTCCCAAAGAACAGGATCAGAATTTGTTTCTAGCTTTTGCAACTACAAAAAGTGCTCATATGAACAGTGTGCTATATATGAGACCGCTCTATTAGTCACATCCAGGGGGGGAGAAGCCTCAAGAAGGAATTTGAGTCGAAGGATATAAACAGTTTGGAAGACTTCCTCCAAAAATTCCAAATTATTTTCCAGAATGCTTTTTTCTTTAGGACTGCCATTTCCATTTTTATAACAGCCAATGTAAGAATCAACAGATAATGTTACGAGAAGCAGAACCAAGGGGTCAGAGCAAAGGTAGGGACTCTCCTGAGCTCTCTCAAATTCCCCTCCAAACAACTTCAATATAATTCTAATGCTCAAAGCTAATTCTGCAGTGACAAATCCAACAAAAAGGAAGGGGTGAGACGATTTTTCAGCTCAAGACAACTTTAAAAGGTTAGCAGGAAAGGTCTGTCTCACTGTTGTGCAAGGGCAACTTTTGAAGTCCTCAGCCCACAGATGGTAAGGAAGTTGGACAACTGGGCAGAAGGAAATCACAGAATTCTCTTTACTGGTACTAGGTATGGGATTATGTTGCAATGCTCATCAATTGTCCTAGGTTGGAATTAAAGGCAAAGAGAAGCACCAGCAGACTAGAGTTCACAGCTAAAGGAGACCAGGACCTTAGTCACAGATCCAGGATGAAAAAGAGTGCTCGCAGTTGCTCATAGACCAGAACATACACCAGAGCATAGCAGTGAGCATAAATCTCCTTAGATCATACCATTTTGGAAGAACTGCAAACTTGCAGACCCTCAGAATTACCTCTGACCACAGCATCATGAAAAACCTAAATTTGGGAGAGCATCATCTTTACCCCAAAAGCAGGGCCCAATGTTGACATAAAATTAAAAGTCAAGAAATAGGCTAGAAAAATGAGCAAACAACCACCAAAAAGAACCTGACCGTAGAAAATTACCTTGGAAACAGTAAAGATCAAAACACAAACTTGGAAAAAACAACAAAGTCAAAACAGCCAAAGTCTAAAAGAAACATATGAATTGATCATAGGCCCCAAAAAGGAATTCCTGGAGAGCTCAAAAAAAGATTTAAAAACTCAAATAAGAAAGACAGAGGGAAAAATGAGAAAATAAATGACAGTGAGGCAAGAAAATCATGAAAAAAGAATCAACAGCTTGAGCAAGGAGGCACAAAAAATACTGGACAATAATACCTTAAAAAATAGAATAGACCAAATGGAAAAAGATACTGAAGAAAAGAAATAGAACTGGACAAATGGAAAAGAAAGCATAAAAGCTCACTGAACAAAGTAAAAGTAATTCCTTAAAAATTAGAGTCGGGGAAGTGAAAACTGATTCCTCTATGAGACATCAAGAAACAATAAAACAAAGTAAAAAGAATGAAAAAAAATAGAAGAAAATGTAAATTTATCTTACTGGAAAAACAATTGATCTGGAAAATCGATCCAGGAGGAATAATTTGAAAATTATTGGACTGCTTGAAAACCATGATAAAAAGCTCAGATATAATCTTTCAAGTAATTATCAAAGAAAACAACCCAAATATCCTAGAATCAGTGGGTAAAATAGAAACTGAAAAAAAAAAAAACCTACCGAGCACCTTTTGAGAGAGGATCCAAATTGAAAACAACTAAGGCATATATCATAGCCAAATTCCAGAGCTCCCAGGTCAAGGAGAAAATATTACAAGCAGTCAGAAAGAAACAATTCAAATATCATAGAGCCACAATCAGGATAGCACAATAGTTAGCAGTTTCTCCATGAACACATTGGTGGGCTTGGAATATATTAGAAAATACAAAGGTCTAGAATTGCAACCAAGAGTCACCTACCCAGCAAAACTAAGTATAAGCCTTCAGAAGTAAATTTACTGAAATGGAGGACTTTCAAACATTCCTCATGAAAAGATCAGATTGAATAGAAAATGTAACTTTCAAAAATACAAAACTAAGAGAAGCTTAAAAAGAGAAATCATAAAAGTTTTAAGTTAAATGAGGTTAAATTGTTTCCATTCCTACATGGAAAGATGATAGTTATAACACCAATGTTAACACTATTAGGGCAGTAAGAAGGAAGATACATAAGCAGGGAACATGGGTGTCAGATGACTATTATGGGATGATATCTAAAATAACAAATTTAAGGGGTGAGAAAGAGGGATGTGCTTGGAGAATGGTAAAGGGAAAGGCAGAAGGGGGTAAAATACTTTGCTTAAAAGAGGTGTAAAAGAACTTTTAAAGTATAGGAGAACATATGGGAGGTGAGGGGGGACATTTCAGAAAAGCCTGGAAAGGCATATGTGAACTGATAATGAGTGAAGTGAGCAGAACCAAGAGAACACTATACAGAGCAATAAAAAGATCATGTGATGGTCAACTGTGATGGCCTTGGCTCTTCTCAACAACGGGTTATTCAGGTCAATTCCAATAGACATGGGATGGAGAGAGCCATCTGCATCTAGAGAGAGAGCTATGGAGACTGAATGTGGATCAAAGCACAGCATTTTCACTTTTGTTGTTACTGTTATTGTTGTGGTTGTTAGCTTGCTTCTTTTTTTCCTCTTTCTCATTATGATTTGTTTTTTTCTTGTGTAGCATGATGACTATGGAAATACATTTGGAAGAACTGCACATGTTTAACCTACATTGGATTGCTTGCTGTCTATGGGAGGGAGTGGGAGAGGAGGGAGGGAGAAAAATCTGCAACATATGTTTTTTCAAAGGTGAATGTTAAAAACTATCTTTGCATGTATTTGGAAAAATAAAAAGATATTTTAAAAAGAATTGAAGAGTAGGATGCTTTCAGAAAAACCTGAAAAGACTTAGACTAACTGAGGCAAAAGGAGAACATTATACATAGTAACAGCAATATTGTACAATGATCAACTGTAACTTAGTTATTCTCAGCAAAACAACTATCCAATACAGTTTCAAAGACTTATGATAAAAAGCGCTATCCATTTCTAGAGAAAGAACTGATGGAGTCTGAATGCAGACCAAAGCAAACTTGTTTTAACTTTATTCTTTTTGGTCTGTGTTTTCTTTTACAACATGACTAATATGGAAATATGTTTTGCATGACTACAAATGTATAGTCTATATTAAATTGCTTGCCTTTTCAATGAGGGTGAGGGAGGGAAAGGTGGGAGGAAGGGAATTTGGAAGTCAAATTTGTATAAAACAAATGTTAAATACATTTTACATGTAATTAGAAAAACACTTTTAAAATTATGCTACAAGAGCTTCCCCCCCCCCAGTCATAAAGGAGTGAGAGGAAGGGGGAAAATGTGTGTTAATTAGAAAATAAAATGAAATCATGATTTTAAAAGAATCAACAAATGAACACCCACTACATACCCAGGAAGGTGCTATAATGAACACAAATAAAGTATAAAAAAACAGCTTAGTTGTCTTCCCACAGTTTATTCAACAGTAAGTATTTCCATCTTGTATTTCTACCATTTGGAAATTTCCATAAGTATTTCTATCTTGTATTTCTACCATTTGGAAATTTCCATAAGTATTTCTATCTTGTATTTCTACCATGTGGAAATTTCCATAAGTATTTCTATCTTGTATTTCTGCCATTTGGAAATTTCCATAAGTATTTCCATCATCGGACAGATTTGATGGGTTTCAAATGATGTCTCAGAGTTAATTAATTTGCATTTCTTTTACTATTTTTGATTTGGAGAGTGTTTTCATATAGTTGTTGATAGTTTGCATTTCTTCTTTTGAAAATCATTCCTATTCGTTGGCTACTTTTCTATTACCAGGCAATCGCAGAGTTGGCAGGGAGCTCAGAGGACATCTAATTCAACTCAGGCATGAAAAAAAAAGAATCTCTCAAAATATTCCTGATAAATTATTATTCAGACTTTGCTTGAAGACCTTCCAGTGAAAGAAGGAAGAAGAATCATATATGCAACTATCATACTGCAAAGGAAAACAATTCTAAAAATAATGCATTCATATTTAACATAATGCCCAATTTGGGTGTCAAGAGGAGAGCATTCTTCCTTTCTCTTTTTAGAGGAGTGGGGGATTACAAGTGTAGAATATTACATATTCTGTCAGTTGTATCCATGTCATTGGTTTTTCTTAACTGCCTTTTCTCTGTGCCATTGTTTGGGATAAGGAGATGTACTGAGAAATAACTATTACATATAAAAGATAAGACATAAATAAAACATTCAAAAAAGATTGTCACGGAGTGTTACTGCACGATAAGGTACAACCAATGTGAAGAATTCAGAGCAACATGTCAAGACTCATTATGAACTGAGAGAGTAAACATGGCTTTGGACTTGGAGTCATGATGTCCCAAAATCAAAATGCACCCCAAGCATTTACTAGCTATATGACCCTGGACAAGTCTATCTCTGTGCCTCAATTTCCTCACTTGTAAAATGAAAGACTTTTATCTTCTATATGGTCCTTTCCACCTATACATCTACGATCCTATAATGTTCTGACAATAGAAGTAGGAAAGCAACATGCCCAGTAGCTACAGTAATGTAAATTAAGATGACAACAGTATGCTAACCAAATACACTGACCAGTGCTGGTGCTGGATGACTGATGAGATAAATAATATTTTCTTTCTCTTTGTTAAGAAATCAGGTGAAATCTTCCATGTTTTGTGTCTCTTTTAATTTTCTATCTCTAGCATCTGGCACAATACTTGGCATACAGTAGGTGTCTAATAGATTCTTCCTGACTGTTTGGGTTCCTATAGCTAGATAATATTGTTTTGCTTATTTTTTGAGAGGAAAGTACTGTGGAGGGAGAGACTGTCTATGGGTAAGTGACTTTGTGGTCGAAGAAAATCAATAATATATTATAAAGAATTTCCTACCATGAGCAAAACACTAAATATGATTATCACACCATCTTAAAATTTCAAGGATGCTAATCTGGAAGTTGGGCTCACATTCTTCCTGTGCCTGATCACCAAAACTCTAACATTTAGTATTCCAATCTTAACTGTAACCCCTTGGTGAAAAGGATGGCTAAAGAACAAAGAGACCCCATTGCCTTGATTTATTAGGTTTAATACAAATATCGTTTTGGCCTCTTGGGCACAGACATACATACATATAGAAGCTGGACAAAGATCACAAATACAAAAAGCCTCTTTCAAAATATACAAACGGAAAGATTTAAAGAGAAACCTCTTCCAACTTTTCTTCATTTTTTGGCTTTGTCTTTTTGTGAGGTGTTATTTATGACAGAGGCTCTGGAAAACATCAAGCCGACTCACCATGTCGATTAAGGGTTTGAAAAATGGCAATTGTGAGAGCTCATCAATACCATCTTGTAAAAGAATTCATTTCTTTCCCATCCTGGTGAGACACTGATCTTTGGCAATGGAATTCCACAAATTAATGACTTCCTCATTGGCTTTTCTGATTGCTAGTCTCCCGAGGACAAATGGCTTTTCAGACATGGCTGTAAATATCCAATCTAAAGCAACATTCTGTCGACTTTGGGTGATGAGCCCATCGTTAGAAAAAGTTGATAAAGAAATAGCATTTCCTATTTCTTTCTTCTCTAGAGGGAGGGCCATGTTGGGGTTTTATTTAAAAACACAAACTGAAGTCATCTCCAATTTACCTTGCCTTCTTTGGGGATGTTAATTACTGAGGAGCATCTGTTGATGAGGCTACTTTTCTCTGCCTCCCATGATGTGCTACCGTTCCACAGCCTCGTCTCCTCCCGATTTTTGCAATACACAAAGAATTTGGCAATAACAATCTAACCATTCGCTTTTGGGCTGCAGTGAAGGACAGGGTTTGGGAGAAACTTAGGGGAGAAAAATCTCTGTTTAGGAAAGAAGCTCTAATTTTGTTGAACCCCGAAGCCAGAGAAAAGCTCCGTGAAACCCCAGAGTGAACAGTGATTCATGCTCCAAATGGTGCCCTTCAATCACCTCTTGACACTTCTATATGGCATCAGAACACCTCCGGTAACTACTCAGGTTTCTGAAAACAACAGCAGAGCCATGGAAATTACTCAGTGGTTTGCTCATAAAGCCAGAGACAAGTCCACTGAATAGAAAGCACCTCCTTAGGCATTAAAGGAGAGAAGGAAAAGTTTAGCTATAATGATGTCTGGTAGGGAGCCAGTACACTCAGTCAGTGGAGAATTCCCTTGACCCATTTAAAAAGTAAACGAATGAAAAATGGTGGCGATTCAGAAGCTGGTGAAGCTTCCAAGTGGTCTTTTGTTCCAGTCCAGCCCGTTTGTGCCCTCTGAATTGCAGAGGGTTAAGGTTGGAAGGGCCCTTCAAGATCATCCACGCCGAGCCCTCCATCGCCTTCACCCAAGGAAAGCTATTTCTCCAGCCATGTGGTCACATTGGATGCGAATGAAACAACTGTAATTTTCAAAATCCCCAAGCTAAGGGGTATAAGGTGACATGAGGAATGCTAGACCGCTTGGCACACATGCACATATACACATGCACACATGCGTGCACACACGCCTTCCCCTCCTGTTGTGCCGCTTGAAATTCTACCATTAGAGATGCGTTCCCTTGAGATGTGAATTTTTAAAATTTTGTTTTTAGGCTATAGCTCTTCAAGATCTATTAAATGTGATTGTCCTGTGGCAAGATTATGTCATAAACTTCCAGTACGTGTACCACAGTCCCCCAAAATATACTCTTCAATATTTCCACAGTCTGTAATCTTGTCAAATTGAGTACTTCTATCTCCTCCGGGGATTGTGATCCATCTATGACTCAGTAGACTTATTAAATGGTCTGGGAGAGCTGCCGTGGATGAAAAATGTTATTGTTCTGTGACCAACCCAGTGCCGAGCCTCTGAGTCACCTAGGATGGCACTGGCCTCGTATATACATTGCCTATGCGGTAGGTTTCACCAGAGCTTTTGTTCTCCTGATATAATTACCTTTTCTAGTGTCAACATTCTTCCAGAGATACTAGCCGGCAAACAATTATCTAGCGTCCAGAGGATCAGGATGAGTTTCACTCAGAGGGCGCCGGAATTGGGCACGGTGGAGATGACCCAGCTTAAACACATTACAAATGAGAATCCGGGCAAGAGAATTAACACAAAGGCTTTCATCAGAAAAACTTTTGATTAGAAAAAACTAAAGGAGTCAATAATATAGCCAGAATTGGGAATAACTGATAGGCAGTTCGCTGTATTCCACTGGTAATCAGGCAGTATAGACAAATGCCAGGAGGACCCCAATAAGCTGAATATGGCCACGTAGGAACAACTAGGTGGTGCTGCAGTGGATAGAATACTGGGCTTAAAGGCAGGAAGACTCATTTTCAAGTTCAAGTCTGGCCTGACACACTTAATAGCAGCTGTATGACCCTGTGCAAATTATTTAACTCCATTTTTGCCTCAGTTTCCTCATCTGTAAAAATGAGCTGGAGACGGAAATGGCAAACCGCTCCAGTATCTTTGCCAACACAACCCCCAAAAATGATCACCGAGAGCAAGATGCAACTATAACAACCGAACAACAACAATAGATTCTATACTGAATGGAGAGAAGGACATGAACAAGAGTAGCACAGGATGGGTTGAAGGGTTGGGTTGTTGAAGGGACTATCCCCATTGGTGAGACCACCAATGCCTTATAGCACTCGAGTTATATTTATCAATATAATATTTTTGAATGCCACCTTTGTTTGTATATAAAACATTCCCTTGAAAATAGGCTGTACTGCGAAAATTAGGTCCCTGTTAAGGGAATCAGAAATATTCATTGAGAAAAATGACATAAAATGACTGTATAAGAACATTATAGCTATTGAAAAAAATTGCCATTTTTTGAAAGTAAAGAAAGTAGCTTCCATCATGCTAAAACAGAAGGGAGATGAAACAGAGGGGCCCAGCCAGGAGAGACAATATAGAGAGTGAAGACATTTAGGGCAGTGAGCAACTTTTGGAAACTGAGGAACAGGTAACCCAGAAGGCTGATTACCCACTATCTCTCTTCCCATTGCTTCTCTGGTCTCATGTCCTTATAACATAGGATTCTGCCCAATCTCCACATCAAGGGCAACACCTGTATTATTATTATTTTTTTTAACAGGCATATTATTTTAGGCATAAATGTGCCTACCAAAAAACAAAGCAGGTAGGGGGGGCCTTAAAGCTGATCAAATATACAAATATTAAATATGAAATAAATATGACTTTCAAGACATCCGGGTGGTTAGGTTGATAACTGAGAGGAAGACCCTGGGAAGAAGGGCAGAGGCTAGCCATCTAGGGACGGAACACTTGCAGGAGGAAATCAGGAGGCAGCTAGGTTGGGCTGTACTGGAAAGAGCGCTGGTCCAAGAGTCAGGAAGCCCTGGCTTCCAATTCAGTTTCAAACACTTGCTACTTGTGTGTAATCTAATCTCTCTCAGTCATAGTTTCTTCAGTTATAAAAGAAGAGTGATAATGGCACCTATTCTTTGGGATGCCTGTGAAAAATCAAAAGAAAAAATATGTGTAAAGCTCTTTGCACAATGTCTGGCACATAGTAGGGGCTTAATAAATGCATGTTCTCTCCCTCAGTTTTCTTATTTGTAAAATGGGAACAACAATAATCCCCACATCCGAGGGTGATTCTGAGAATAAAATGAGATACTTGAAAAGCATCCTGAAGGCCTTAGAGCAAGATATACGTGCTATCATGATGGTTATTCAAAGGGAGGATGGGCCAGTGGAGACTGGAGGGCATAGAAGCCAAAGTCCACAAGTTTCACAACTGAGTCTAAGGGATCCAAAAGAAGAAGGGCAGATTTGGAGTCAGGAAAGGTCTCAGAAATCTCATTTCCAGCATTTAGTAGCTGGGGGACCCTAGGCCAGAAGCCACATGCTCTCTCTCAGCCTTAGTTTCTCTAGTTGTAAAGGGGATAAAAAGCACCTAGAGCACCTCCCTCATAGAGTGTTTAAAAGGATCCTGAGATAATTAAGGTACAATAAAATGCTTTGCAAAATTAAAAATGGAAGCTATTATTATCCTAGCAATTATCTGTAAGACATTTCAGTAGCACTTGAAGGTTTTGAGAGTTTGCAGAGGTACATATGGTTAATACTAGTCAGAGGGAAGATTTGAAAACTGGTCCCCATGCCAGAGCTCTACCCATTGTGCCATATTCTGCCTACACACACACACACACACACACGCATACAAAGACACACACACACATACATTCAGAAATATAGACAAACACACATACTCACATATATACATCCAACATATACACACAGACATACACAGACACACACACTCACAGACATGGCAAGTACTTCTGCTTCACGAGTCACTGACGCTCTAACCTGCAGAACATCTTTCCGGGATCACAGATTCCTTTTGGTTTGAAAGATGCAAACCTACTTCCCAAAGCAGTAGCTTAAGGAACATAAGAAGCGAAGCCCGTGCCCTCCCTCTGACTTGGAGGAGAAGCTGGCCTCTGAGAAGGGGCTAAGTACAAATCATTAATGGCAGGCTGTAAAAATGACTCCCACACTTTATTGAATTTGAAACGGCCAGAGAGCTCAGCAGTCATGGAGCGCCAAGGCGACAGGCTTAGCCATCAATAATGATCAATGCGGGAAGGCAGGGAAGATGCCAGATTGCCCAGAGACAGCCTCACCCATACTGCCCTGAGTCTCGGCCTCAGGATGCTCCTGAGAATAAGACAGGAAGCCATACAGCCTTCCTTTAGACAGGAAGATCCTCTGCCCACTAGCCATCAAGGTGCAGGCTGGGCCCCGGGAACAGAGGGATGTGCGTGGGCCTCCATGAGCCAAGGGATCTGAGGGAGTGCCCAGAGCCTCATCCACATCCACAGCTCCGGAACCTACTGGCCCAGGCAGCCCAGGACGAGAGTACTCTCTAGGGTGGCAAGAATGAAAATTACAATCGACTGCAGGAGGGAGACTGTGGGGCTGCTTGGGGCCCTATCACTTGTTGTGGTTGTGACCATTGTTCCCCCCTCACTTATTCTAGGAAAGGAAAGCAAGGTGACGTAGCCTCTGGTACATTTCACGCGAAAGTCACATGGAAAAATCATGGCATCTTACCAAGTTTTGGGGAATGCCAAAATGGGTGCATCGGAGCTAAGGCTCCCCTTACCCACCCAAGAGGAAAAGGCCAGCTACCTCACCCCGAGAATCACTGGCACCTTCTGCTTCCCTTCCACAATTTAGCTCCTACTTACCTCCCTATTATTATTCTGGATAGCTCCTTTTTGCACATTTTCTCTTTCTTCTCTTCTGGTCTGCTTCTAGACCTTGCTATGAGCTCCCCCCACCCCATGCCTGCAATGTGCCCTCCCAGCATCTTTGCCCAGATCCCCAACTTCCTTCCAAGTACATTTTAGGAGAAAGCTCCTACAAGAGGCCTAGTCAGGGTTTTCTCTGTCTGTATATCTGTTTCTGTCTGTCTCTGTCTCTGTTCTCTCTGTCTCTTAGTCTCTACTCTCTCTGTGTGCCTGTCTGTCTCAGCTTTTGTCTATGTCTCTCTGTCTCTCCCTCTCTGTTTCCCTCTCTATGTCTCTCTGTCTCTCCCTCTCTGTTTCCCTCTCTATGTCTCTCTGTCTCTCCCTCTCTGTTTCCCTCTCTATGTCTCTCTGTCTCTCTCTCTCTCTGTTTCCCTCTCTATGTCTCTCTGTTTTCTTAGTAACTAGGAGGATGACGACGTTCTCCGAAACCATAGGGAAAGTAGAAAGAGGTGGCCTGAGAGGGAATCCAATTTGAGTGTGAGATGGTAAGGGCACATCCAGGGGGAGATAGCAAATGGGCGGCTGTTACTGTGCTCCTGGCATTCAGGAGAGAGATGGGCTCTGTTGATACTTATTTGGAAGCCATCAAAAGAGATGACAAGTGAACCCAGGGAAGATGAAATGGGGACCCTTTGTGCTGGCACCTGGAGCAAAGCCCCAGCCCCTCTCTGCTAGGTCTGAGGCAGAGAGAGAGAGAAAGACAGAGGGAAGGGGAGAGAGAAAAGAGACAGCAAAGGAAAGAGAGACAGAGGAAAGGAAAGAGGAAGGGAGGGAGACAGAGATAGAGAGAATGACAATCCCCATCATGAAAATGAAGTCTCCTTATGTCTCCCCTGTTATCTCTAGCTCTAGTGCTAATATTTCAGACAAAAAATGAATGTGACGATGGAGCTCAGTCTCTTTTGTAATGAAACCCCTTGGGTGATTCTTCCAAATAAGTGCACTCTCCAGATCACAATTATGAGAAGAGGAGCAAAAAAAAGTCCTGGGCGACTTAGAACGCCAAGTCTACGCAACTGGAGCCGGTCTCCTAAAAGTCTCAAAGAAAGCAGGCTGGAATGACTCACAGTCCGATGGAACTATGCCATTAAGCCTTGAAAAGAGGGCACAGACCATTCCAGAAGCCCCATGGGGTGAAGGGCCAGGGAACTGTGCGTGAAACTTGTTTATTGTCATCCCATGTAAAATCCAACAGATACGGCCAGATATCGGGGCAGGGAGGGGAGACAGGAGAGAAGGGCAATTGCAGAAGAGAGCATTCTTTTTAATAAGGTTCTTTATTTCTCTCTTCCTCTCAGGAGGGTGACAAGAGAATACGCAAAGGCTACGGAGGAAAGGGCATCGTTATTAAGAGCTCATATACTGTTCACCGGAAAGACATTACAGTATTAGGACTAATAGATGAGAATATGTCACGTTAATAAGGAGCTGATTTTCTAGTCCAAGGTATCCAAATTTAAATCTAAGCCCTCGCCTGTTAAGGACGACTAGAGGAAAATCCCATTCAGTTGTAGCAAGGAGAAAAAAATCCAACCTTTCAGGATTAAAATGAATGCTAGCAATTTAGCATCATTCTATTTCCATAGCAGTTAACCTCTGGGAAGCCACCTGATCATCACTAGGAAGAATAATGGCTTCAGGCCTGTTTGTTTGGCTTGGTTTAATTTGCTCCGCTTTGAGTCGTGCGAACAGAAGAACTGAACAATTGGACCCGAGGCTGAAGCTGTGCGATTTGTTTTAAGGCCCTTCGAATGCGGTCTCCCTTTTAGAGAGGAAGATAATGTTGCTCAGCCTTGTACCTGCAGCCACCCCAGTACAGAAACAGTTTTCTCCCAGGGAGCCCCTCCTCAGCTTTCTCCCCATTCCATAAACATGTCCGGATAGCCATGGCAAGTCACTTAATAGACTCCATGTGCCGACTCTGTAGGGTCCATCTAGTAAGTCAGAGAGGGCTGCAATCTGTGTTGCTGAAAACAATTTCCACATCAGGAGTTCTCTGCCTCCCCTCTCTCCAAAATGAAATCAGAGCTCCTCCACATATTCCCCAGGTGACGTCAGGAGAGAAATCATCAGGAAGGGCCAGAGGAAGAAGGGCTGAGTAACGGGTGCCGGTGACTACCTGCTGAAGCATACTAAGATAGTCTGCGCTAACCATTCTCTCCTCTTCTCTACATTGTGACCCCTTGGTGAACTAATTCAATTCTACAATGACCTCTTGAATCTCTTGTCTCCTTATTGTATTGCTGATGATACCCAGGAAAGTCTTGGATCCCTTCCCCCGTTTGCTGCCTTAACTCCTATATATGTGTTGCTGAACAAAGGTAGAGAAACTCATGCAACTGTTTGGACTGGGTCCACTACAAATTGTTACACAAGGTCAACCGGGCCCTCACTGCCGCTGGGCAATCCTTTAGATCAACTCCCCATCGCACTCTCCACAGCAGCTCTTAAAAAAACCCCTCATCCCTTCTCCAACTTCTCATGGCTCACGCCATCCCCTTTTCAACCAAGAACCGAGCTTCCTATTTTACCGAACGTTTTGAGGTCATTTGCCATGGACACCTTCTTCTCCCCTCTTCTTTGCTTGCTATCACTCACATGCCTTCTGCCACTCTCCTCCTTAACCTCTGTGTATATGATGAAGCAGCCTTACTCCTGACTAGGGCTAACCCCTCATCTTGGTCAAGAGATCCCATTCAATCATGGCTCCTCCAACAGAATGCCCCCCCGCCCCGCCCCAGAGCTCTGTTTTTTCCCTCATTTTCACTCTCCTTGTCTCCTGACTCATTCCCTACTATGAATAGACAAACTCTTGTCTTTTCCATTCTGAAAAAAAACTTCACTTGATCCTTTCATCCCCACTATCATCCTCTCTCTTTTCTACCTTCTGTAGCTAAACTCCTTATAATCTAACTTTGGGTCTTATCATTTCTGTCTCTCTGTCTCTCTCTGTCTCTCTGTCTCTGTTTATGTCTCTCTCTGTGTGTCTCTATCTCTTTGTTCCCCCCGTCTCTGTCTTTCTCTGTCTCTGTCTTTCTGTCTTTCTGTTTTGGTCTCTCTCTGTCACCCTATCTCTGTCTCTCTGTCCCTGTCTGTTTGTTTCTGTCTCTCTGTCTTTTTCTTTCTCTTTCGATCTTTGTCTTTTTCTCTCTCTGTTTCTGACTGTGTGTGTCTCTCAGTCTCTCTGTCTCTCCCTATCTCTGTCTCTGTCTTTGTGTGTGTGTCTCTGTCTGTATCTCTCTATCTCTGTCTTTGTCTCTGTGTGTCTCTGCCACACAATTTCACCTTCCCAACACATCCTCGACCCACCTCTTTCTCGCCTCTGATACTGCCGCCATTCAGGCCTGAGCCCTCCTCACCTCAGCTCTGGATGATCGCCATAGCTGCTGGTGGGTCTGCCTGCTTCAAGTCTACTTGGGAAGGACCTTCTCTTCCAAATACAGCTCTTCTTTTCTCTTGGCTTCATTTCTTCCTTGCAAGAGGCTGAAGGGAGAGAGAAAAACCATGTGAGGCGGAGGTGTCAAATGGAGGTCCAAGGGCTGCATGGGATCCACAACACCCCAGAGGGCTGCCAGAACCAGATGAAAATATAAGTGGAAAACATTTAATGAAACAAATGCAAACTCCATAAAACTTAATCATATATTTGAAAACTAAGCCAATAAGCAGCCGATGGGATCTTTATATCAAGATTAGCAGACCCATTTACCAGCACTGACAGAGGCTCTCTCTGCCCTGACATCATTCTAATGAGACATGTGCCTTTGTCTCTGGTTTCTCCCTTTGTATATTTGGGGGAGGCTGTCTTTTTCATTGCTGCTTTCTAATCTGGACTGGGGGGGGTGAGTACAGCAGATAAACTCTCCCCAAATTCATAGGTTCATCAGTTTAGCACAGAAGGGACCTTGGGGATCATCTGGTCCAACTCCATCTTATAGAAAAGGAAAATAAAACAGTTGCTTCAATCCACACAATAGCAAGTGACAAAGTTCCAATGTGAACCGGGGTTGCCCGACTCTTAAGTCTCATGCTATTTCCAATTCATTGAGCTGTCTGGCAAGGAAATGTTTCTGAGGCAAGCTCTGGTTCTTCAGGCTTTACATTTTAACTCTGGAAATGGTTGCTTTTCTTTGATCATCAGTGAATGGTGGCTCTGGATGCATTAGCCCTTAGTGGCTTTGGCTCTCAGCCTCTGTCCAACAGTCAATAATTTGTAAATAACCCTAAAAAATGGATCAGGGAGCTCTTTATTGTGAGGGATTCTTTGTCATCTCCTCATATCGCAAAGAATCCTTTCATCACAGGGAGGATGGCCCCCTAATTTACAAATGCCTGGGTTTTTCGAAGCAAGGCCGACCTCCCTCCGTGATCTTTTAAGCTAATGATCGAAGCTGATACAGCATTCTCCAGCAGATTTCTGTCTCCCTCACGTAGGGAAAGCAGAGTTAACTCGTGATCCTTCCACAAAGGAAAGAAAAGAAATTCCATCTAGACTTTTCTTTTTCTGCAGGCAGCTAATTATATGGGCAACGAAGAAAAAATGGGCCAACTAGATGCTCCCTTTTCGAAAGGACCCAAGCTAATTAGCTTAGGATTCCTAATGACTCCGATGAGCCAGACAATGTCATTAGAGGCCAATGTGGCCCATTCCTCATTATTCCCTAAGAGAAGATCCGAAGATCATACACTTGGTGCCAGAAGGGATGTCAGAGGTCATTTAGTCAAATCCTCTCATTTTGCATATGAGGAAACTGAAGGTCAAAAAGGTCAAACAGGGGCGGAGCTGAGATTCAAAGACGGGCTCTCTGACTCCCAATTTAGAATGCTGGTCACCAGGCTATAGGGCAGGTATTATGCCCAGGTTACCCCCAAGGTAGAGAAAGGCTATTTTCTCAATGCAGCTATGGATGTATGCCTAAAGCTGGTGGGGTCTTTTCAGTCAATCGACTGCGCCTACTAAGCAAATGGGGAATCAAAGCAAAATGCAATAGACTCTGACATCAAGGAGTATAGAAAACAACTTTACTGTGCATCCCTTAGTATTAAGTTCTTTGGATATATTTGTTCACTCATAGCCAACAATGGGACCAGAGAAAGTGGGACATGGTCTGTAAGATCCCTGGTAGTTGCAATTCCAGATCTATGAAGCTGTGATCCTACGGTAGATGTCTCAAAACCTCACCTAACAATTTCTTATCTTTGACTGAAGGGCTCTCAACCCCGTGGAGCATTCTTAACCCTCACAGAGCCATCGGCACAGAAGAGTTATTGTCCTACCTTTTATGGAAAAAAAATTCTATATGTTTTCCTCCAGCTTCTTTTCAGACTTCTGTTTTCAGTGTAAGCACAATGTGTTTTGAATGAATTTTTTGAACACATTATTACAAGTCTTGTGGGCACAGAGAAAAAGAACTCATGTTTATGGTTCTGATAAGTAATAGAAAAGAACAAAGAGGAAAAGAGGAAAGTGACAGAGAAGGAAGAAGGGAAGGCAGAAAGAGTATGAAAAAAGTGGCCGTTATCCTACACTGGGAGAGCACTTTATGATTCCAAAGCACTTTCACACATACGTTATCTCCTTTGATTCTCACAATGCTTCAGTGAGGCTACACGGATCAAATCACATTTTTTTCTTCCAATTGTACAGGTGAAAAAATAAGGAAGTTTAGGGATTTGCCCAAGTTTATAGGACAAGTAAGTAGATGGACTGACCCCAGAATTTATAATCCCAGAACAATGTTCTTATTGATTCCAGTGCATGAAATGTATTCCTTCATCATTCCAAATCCCCTGCTTCTTTCAAAGGTCAGATGAGGTTCCATATCCTCCATAAAGCCTTCTGTGATTCTCAGCCTCCCTCCCTTCAACCTCATTATCAGCTTATTCTCAGTGTTTGTTGTACTTTGCCTATTTGATTAACCATTCTACCCCACAAGAGCAGGGCACACCACCACTTAAGGAAAGGGACTGTTTCTTAATTGTTTTTTTACTGCCTTATACATGGTAGATGTTTAATTCAAACCTGTTGGATTGAGTTCTACTTTACTACATAGAAATAATTTTTCTGCTTCTACTATTACTCTATGATTCCAAGGGGTCTGTGATTTCATCAATGCTGGTACTCCCACCAGTGATGAAAAGCCCTCCATGCTTGCTCTTCTTGTGTAACATTTAAGCATGCCCCCCAAACCCATGAAAGGGAGACCCACAAAACTTTGTGGGGGTCTTCTTTATTTTCTCCTGATATTATGAGGCTACCCATGAAAGCCATATCTCCTAAGTCCAATTTTCAGTTTTGAAAGTTAGAGATGGCCTCAGATTGGCTAAAAATGACAGGAAAAATAAAGAGAGGGCACAATGGAAAACTGGGACAGTAATATATTGCTGGTGGAATTGTGAACCGATCCAACCATTCTGAAGAGCAAATTGGAACTCTGCCCAAAGAGCTATAAAACTATGCATCCCCTTTAATGCAGTAGTGTTTATATTGGGCTTGTATCCCAAAGAGATCTTAAAGGAGGGAAAGGGACCCACATGGGCAAGAATGTTTGTGGCAGCCCTTTTTAAAAAGTGAGTGGCTACCCATCAGTTGGAGAATGACTGAATAAGTTATGGTATATGAATGTTATGGAACATTATTATTCTGTAAGAAATGACCAGGAGGATGATTTCAGAAAGGGCTGGAGAGACTTACAGGAACTGATGCTGAGTGAAATGAGTAGAACCAAGAGAACATTGTACACAGCAACAGCAAGTTTATACGATGATCGATTCTGACAGACGTGGCTCTCTTCAACAATTGGCCAGTTCCAATGGTCTTGTGATGGAGAGAACTGTCTGTCCCCAGAGAGAGGACTGTGGGACTGAGTGTGGATCACAACAGAGCATTCTCACTCTTTTTGCTGTTTGCTCATATTTTGTTTTCTTTCTCATTTTTTTCCTGTTTGATCTGATTTTTCTTATGCAGCATGATAATTGTGGAAATACATATAGATGAATTGCAAATGTTTAACAAATATGGGAATACTTTCTGTCTAAAAGAGAGGGTGGGGAAAAGGGAGGGAGAAAAACATTTGGAACACAAGGTCTTACAAGGGTGAATGCTGAAAACTATGCATGTGTTTTGAAAATAAAAAGCTTTAAAAGAAAAAAAGAAACTAAAACTCAGAACGAGCCAAGATTGGCAAAGAAAGCTAAGGAAAACAAAAAAGAAATTTAGAGGCGGCACATACCAACAGAAGGAAAACTTCTTATGATAATATGGAACTGGGGCTATCTGATGTTCATTGTCTCTCTCCAGAGGCCCGTGAAGACCTTGATTTCTTCGTTGGTTCCCAATAGTACACAGCTATGGTTAGCAAAGCCAGAGCAGAGCGAGAAAGACTAATGCTAGCAATGTGGCAGTCTGCCATCATTGCAACTGGAGGCTCCACACACCTACTGATAAACGATCATCTGGGAAGAAGGCAGTAGACACCCAGGAAGACAGGGCACATCCAAAAGACATTTCTACAGTTTTGTTTTCAACAGAGTGCGTGTGAAGTAACTGGGAGGAAACTCAAGTTTCTGGAAAAATGAAAAATTTGAACTTGTTCCAAATGAAGTTGATTCTCGACAATTCATTATCAAATGGTTCGAGCAATTTTCTGAAGTAGCAAGTATTGTGAATAGTTCCGGTTCAGATCCTTTTAGTTAGGTGGGAATAAAGGAGGGGTTAATACCAAAATCAACGATGGGAAGTCGGTCTCCAATGGAGGAGATGAACTCCCCTAATTGAAAATGAATTTCCACGGTGAGTTGATGTGCATTTTCTGAGAATAACTCATCAGGCACTACCATTGTGCCCCCGTGACCTGGCTAAGAGTCAAAGTGACAACTGGTGATGAGTCAGCCTCTCACCATCTGTTGTTGGCCCTGTGCTGGTTCACATTTTTATCAATGACTTGGATAAAGGCGCGGATGGTATGCTCATCAGATTCAAAGATGACATCAAGCTGGGAGGGAAAGCTGACGCACCAGATGAGAGAGTCGGGATCCAAAAGGTTAGGCTCTTGGGCCAGTTCACAAGAAGAAATTTAATAGGAAGAAATGGAAAGTCCCATACATAGGTTCCACAAAAATCAACTTCACAAGAGCAAGAGAGGGAACGTAAAGCCGGACAGCAATTGTCGGACAAAGTTTCCATAAATCACAAACTCAGTGTAAACTACCAGGTGATCTAAGGGTCAAGGAAACTAAAGCAGTCTGAAGCTAAATGAAGGGAGATACCGCATAGCACCTGGGCCCAAAGAAGTGAGGGTCTCTATGCTGCCCTGCTCAGACCATATCTAGAGCTTGGTACTCTCTTTGGGTACCACTCTTAAGTAAGGGCATCTAACACAGAGCAAGATGGTGATGGTACATCCACATGGTTCCATATGACAATTGGTTCAAGAAACTGGGGATGTTTAGTCTGGAGAGGAAAAAGCTTGGGGATAGGATAGTTGTCTTGAAGTTTCTAAAGGACTATCACAAAGAAGAGTCTGTTGGTCTGGGAACTCACTAGATCCATATCAATATAAATCCAGTCCAATCATTCTCCCCCAAATAATGTAGCCTGTACCCTAGATGGAGTTGACAAAGGAGAAGAAAAGGGTTAGCAAAGGTATAAGGATGGCACTTGTTGCGGGGAGGAAGCATGCCCTTGCCCAACATGTCAGAGTCAGGGGGCAAAGTCCCTTTGGCCCCCGCTTAGTCAGGCTCTGCGTCCTCATCTCCAATAAATAAAGGCAAATGTTACTGAAAGCAAAAGGAGAGATTTTGTTTTTTGTTTGTTTGCAGCCAGAAAAATTGACTTTGAGTAGGACAATTAATCTGAGCAGCTGTGCTCAGCAACAGCATCCTCCAGGGCCGGGTCTCATTCAAATGACAGAGAAAATTTGGTTTCTTAGCTTGAGCCCCTATCATGACTGTAAAGTGATGCTCATTTGTATTCATTCCCTGGCAAAAAGAGGTAACTCAAAGAATTAAGACTTGGAGTCCTGATGGCAACTGGAACATGGGAAGGCGGCAAGGTTAATAGGTCTGCATGACTAAATATGTAAGTCAAAGGAAGTGACAGGCCCTCATACAAAACTAGACTCTGCAAAGAAACTATATGAGGAGGCATGAGACAGAAAAAGACGCCAAGAGGATGAGTCCAGTTCCCCCCCCAAAAAAATCTAGAATAATGCACTTTTCAAGAGTTTAGGAATAATATCAAATGCCTTGGACCTTGCAGCTTGGACTCATTGTTTTGCTGCCTTGATAGCCCCAGGAGATGTCCTGGAGTTCAGATACAGGGACCTGACATTATCACAAATGAGAGCAGAAGGGCCTCTCCCACATGGTCCCCAGCCCAACATCCCAGTGAAGATCCTCTGAGGCCTTTTGGACAGCAACCCTGGAAATTCAATCTCGTCGACCTCATGGGCTCCCAGTCTCTAAATAGAGGTTGTCTGGGAGGTTTTAAAAGTAGGCTGAGGATGCTAGTGTTCCAACTCATTTGGGGTTTCCTTGGCAAAGATTCTCATTTTCTTCTCTGACTTATTTTACAGATGAGGAAACCGAGGCACACAGGGTGAAGTGACTTGCCCAGAGACACAGTGCTAATAAGTATCTGAGGTCTCGTTTGGATTTGGGGCTTCCTGAGTGCAGGCCCAGCATACTAGCCATTATGCCATGCTGAATACTGAGGATGGGATGGTATTAATGTACAAAGTTAAGACTAACCTCACATACAAGCCTGGAAGTACTGCCTCCCACACCCTAAGAGTTCCATCTGGGCTAAGAGTTCACGACTTGGTCTCCAGGAAATACTCCAAAATGACCCCCCAGAACTCATAAGAAAAGAGGCCCTCCAGTAGAGCTGACACACTGTCGTCCATGCAGGGGCCCGCCAGCATGAGCAGGAAGCTGCACTGCCGCCTTGATGTGGAAGCCTCATTTCAGCCCCCTGGGAGTTGCCTCATGGGCTCCTGTCACTTAGAGCCTTGTCCCTGAGCAGGTTTTTCCTATTTCACTGTTCAATCTATATCCCTATATTTAATGGAGGCAAGAGACAATGAACTTTACAAAGAGAGAGACCTCAAAGGATGCCCGAATGCATCCGCCACCCAAACAGGATAGAATGCACAAAGAGAAAGGCAGACTATTGATTTTTGTCCTTTTCCTCCTCAGCTTCTTCTTTTATTATCCAGAAGGAAATATTAGGGTTTCAGTTGCCATTAACATTGTTCCTTTATTCATCTCCTTCCTTCAAAGCCCATCTTTCACTGCCTTTTCTCATTCTTCCCTCTGCCCTGTACTCCCCCCCGCCCAGTTGTAAAGAGTCTCTGCCTTTTGAAAGCACCTAATACATACTTCATATTTACTTATAAATATGCCATAATTCACTTCTTCCCTACTTCCCATAATAGATTATATAATCCACAGGCCCATGACTCTAAACCTGGAGGTTAAACAGACTAGAATTGATCTCGAGATCAAACCTAGAGAAAAATTTACTTTGGTGACATCTACAAATATAGGTTCTGGGGGCAGAAGCTGGACATGATTTAGAAACTCTCTTCTTAGACTTCTAAGTTCATGCAGATGTAAATAAAAGAGGTTCCCAGATCTTATACAAGCATCCGAGGTCAAAAAGTATATCAAAGGACAGCCTTGATTTTGTCTCACAAAATACATAGAGGGCTGACGAATACAGAACACGTGCAAGGGCTGCCAGTGGCTCATAAAAAAATCAATAGAACGCTCCTCCTCTAAAAAATTTCACTGGCTCAAGGCCCTGAAGTCCTCCACACTCAAGGAGCCCCTCTTTGGAAGGGAAATGGGTCTGGTATCTACCTTTTCTTGCTCTAAAGCTAGATTTGGGGATCTGTTGCCATGGAGGGTCCCCTTTTTCTGTCCAAGAGGCCAGAGGTCAGGGACTGTCAACACTTGGACCACATAGTTCTCTTTTCTGTGGCTGTCATATGGTCAAGAAGTTATTACTTCTCCTCAGCATTTTTCAGGAACTCTCATCTCAGGCCCCTTGAGCAAGCACTAGCAACTCCCATATACGCCTTTGATCTTAGGCGCTAGCAACTTCTAGTGAGGGAAAAACACCTTCCGATACCTACCACTGCCACCCCCGTGACCCGACTGTACCCTTAGCTCTGCTGCACTTCCATGCGGAGGAAAACCTGTGCATCTGGCTCTCGTGAATATATTAACACAGAGAGATGGCTCTACCCACAACATTCATCCCTCGGGAATCTGAATGAATTCATTCATCTCAAATATATTTCCCATTAGTGAAACGAGACCTTCAGAATTTTCCAAGAGGGTGCAGCCAAACCGTCAGTAGGAGGACCCAATCCAAGTCCCAAAGACTCACCACCCAACAAACTCATTAAGCTGATTAGGCGATTTCTTTGATCGATCTCCTATGTAGCCCTGCTCTGCCACATACTTACAGTTCCTACAAATTAAATCAGGCTTTCTTTGGACACACTGGTCTAAATCCCCAATTTCTGATAGCAACACTAGTGTTGAGAAATTTACTCAATGCAGTAGTCCTGGATTTTTTTGGGGGGAGGGGGAGGTTGCCACCTTCTTCTCCGTACTATCCCATTCTCAAGCAATACACAGCAGTACACACAGGACAGTAGTGAAGGGCAGTCCTTGGACAGTCCCAAATTGACAATGAACATGATAAGTTGGCTTGCAGCATATAGCCACCAACAACACATAACTGTGTGAACTGCCTTCTAAGCTCCCCCCTCTAAAGGGTTATCCTAAATCCAAAAACCAATAGGAAAAAAACTAAAAACTATAATCAAGGAGTTATACATACATATACCACAATATACATAGATATACACACACATAAACAAACATGTACATACATAAACATTCATACATATACATCCATGTACACAAATATATCTACAAACACGAACACACATATACATATATAAACGCATACTTACACACATGTACATACATATAAACACACATAGTCACACAAATACTTATACATATAAATTAACATACACATGGATATGCACACATACATAGACACATAATTATTTACATATATAAGTATTCACACATACACTTATATACACATACACCCACACACAAACAGGCCCATAGCAGTCAATTGACTTGGCAAAATCAGCCCCTGAACCTAGGTATTATGACCACAGATTGAGTCCTATTTCTACTCCAATCAAGACTCTCTAATTTCACAAAAAACATCACATAAATGTCAGCTACTAGTACTAAAGACTTATTGAATTAATAGCATAAGAACAATGAAAAGCTCATTTATTTGCTCAGTGTTGACCCCAAAGTTTAGTGGGACCGTGGGAGTCCTGCATGTTAAGGATTTCTCCGTTCCCATGGTCTTTCAGCACTCTGGGCCAAGGTGGCAATCTACTCTGTGTAGGGATTGAGGCAGGTGCCAGAGGCAAGAATCAGAGCAAGAGCTGGGGGGCCTATGGCTCTGTCCGATCAACTTTCTTCCTCTGGTGACTTAGAAGAAATGGAAATGCTTTGGAAAGTACCACCTACACAGCCTTACCCATTCTGCGATGGGGCTTACTGACAAGGCTAGGGGCTTGTGGACACAAAGGGGAAAATGCCAGAAAGAGGACCTAGAAGACAAGGACGGGAGAGGGGGTGGACGGATACTGCTTCACCAGATGCTTTCATGAAATAAGT
The DNA here is from genome assembly GCF_902635505.1 of Sarcophilus harrisii. Classification (NCBI taxonomy): domain Eukaryota; kingdom Metazoa; phylum Chordata; class Mammalia; order Dasyuromorphia; family Dasyuridae; genus Sarcophilus; species Sarcophilus harrisii. Next base: position 73,873,356 of record NC_045432.1, on the reverse strand, counting down.
CAGATTAAAACTCAAAGAATCATCACTAGTTCTGGCTAATTACAGGGGCCCAAAAGAGACCTTCTTGACAAGTTGAGTGAAGATCTTTTCTTTTAGTGGAGAGGGAATGGTAGAATAAGTTTTCCTGCACCAAGGGAAGGGACTATTTTAAAGAAATCCACTATTGAATTATTTCTCTAAAGCAAAGATTCCTTTGGTGACATTAGTGATCCTGTGTGACCCTGAGAAAGTCAGTAGTCCTTTATAGGTCTCAGCTTCTTTATCCTCAAAAGGAAAGTGTTGTTTAAAAAAATCCCTCTTTATAAGGAGTGCCTCACCAGGAGAGTTGGAGGGAAGGATAGAGAGCAATTTAGACAAACCAGATAGAAAAACCAAAGATATCGATACAACATTTTTTAATGAAGGTGTTGGACTCTAAGGATCGAAAATTTGGATCCTCTGATTCATGAAAAGGTGGTTCAAGAAAAATAATTCTGTATTTGAAATCAGATGACCTGGACCCCAATCATGGCTCTGTCATTTACCATCTCTAAGATCGTGGAAAGCTCCCTTGAGCTTTCTAGGCCTTTATTTCTACTTCAATAAATTGAGTGGGCTGGCCTAAACAATTCCAAAGATCCATTCCAACTTGAAATCCTACAATCATATGATATACGATAGATGGAGAAAAACCTAGTCTTTTCTACTTAGGGGAAGTTCAAATTATGAGGGAGTTCTCCCTGGCACTGAGCCAAAGTGTGGGGACCTCCATACATACACCCAGCACTCCTATTTTTTGCCCATTAGGGCAAGTCAGAATAAATCCAATCCCTCTTCTATGAGATAGTTTTTCAAATATTTAAGGCTTAGCAAGTCCCCAAGTTCATATTTGGGGTTTAATTAAAGGGAAGTACTATATTTATAATCCCTTGTGGCATCTTAGTAGCGCCCATTAGGGAAGACCCAAACCAGAGCTTTTGAAAAATATATATAATCATATCCTCATTAGCATCAAAGGGTCTTGAAATCATCGAACCCTTAAGTCCTTTGGATTTCACTCCCGACAAATGAGCAAATTTTTCAGAGAGAGAAAGACAGAAAAAGACAGTTATTTTCCAGAAGTTACACCTGAGAGAATTGAGGAGATTAGGACAGCAAGGGACTAATTGTGAGAACTGAGTGAACCATACAGACTCCATTCGGTGACTCACTTCTGGGGCTAGCTCAGTTCCCTTTCTATTCAATTATGAGTCTAGGACAAATTCTGTGAGAAAAGTTTATTCACTTGTGGAAATTGGAAGAGAAGTTTATTATATTGTTTGAACCTAGCCCTGTGTGGCTCAGAAACTGAATCACTTCTCTCTTCTGTTCAGAAACTCTTAATGAAGGACCTAAGTTATGTCGGTCAGAAACCGTAAGGAGTTTCCCCACAATTGTACATCTCAAGCCACCCATAAGTCTTATCTGAAAACTGCCCCATACTAGTCAATCAGTTAGTGTTCCCACGTTCCTTTGAAAAAGGACACTCGGAGACAATAAGACACTTCCTTTTCTCATTTACTCTCCCTCTCCCAACTTGGAAAATATCTAATCTTTCCTCCAATTAGAAATCAGACTACCTAAAATCGTATCCCGGTTAATGGTTTTCTTTTAATTAATAGGACTTATTTGCATAATTGCTTTTAATGTGTAAAATTTGTTCGCTTCTCATTCTAAGATGAGGAAGAGGCTCTTTTCTGATTTGTCAGGCAATTGGCATGGGTTGCTTAAGTAATCAATATGCTCAAAAGATCAAACCTCTGTTTTCCTTAGTCATTTCATCTTTTACGCATCGTGGATATCCCATGGAAAATGTACAATTTCAACGTTCCATGTTTCACTAGCCAGTTATTCAGCAGGCCATCGTTTATTTAGTTCTATGTATGTGGTTTTTTATCATCACCAAGTGAATGAGTTTTGCTCCTAAATCTAAGACCATCAAAATGGATTGACCAAGGAAATAAGTTTACCCACATTGTAAAAGTCAAACTTCATCCATTTTTTATTGGCTTCAATGTTTATTCTCCTTCAAACATTTTAGTAAGAAAAATGCAGAAGTCTGAGATAGTATCTCATCTTATAAGATACATTTAATAAAAAAAAATATGGCCATGATGAGAGACAGTTTATGGATGGAACACAAAATCACACTAAAACAAAAAATAACACTCAAAAAGAGATGACACTCTCACCCTGGAAAAAAACAAAAACAAATAAACAAAAACTTCCATACTATTCTATGGTATGGGTTCTTAACCTGGGGTTAGATAAACTTTTTATTTGGTAACTATTTCCATATAATCCTTTCTAATACCGTGCATTTAATTAATACATTTAAAAATATTCTGAGAAGGAGGTTTACAGAATTCCTCAGACTGCTAAAGGGGTCCATGACCTCAAAAAGGACATGAACCCCCTGCCACAGTAAGTTTTTACTGATCCAATATCTATCAATGTAAACCAATGTAAAACTTAGCGAGAAAACATGGAGTAGCGGGCAGAGAGCTGGACCCTGACTTGGGAAGGTCTGGGTTCAAGTCACAACTCCTCTTGAGATCCCCAGCTCCCTTGAGGCTCAGTTCAAGTATATTTTTTGTATTGACTTATTGCTGTATAAGCTGTACCAACTACCCATACCATCCCCCAACAGTCACCTAGTAGAATGTAAGTTCCTTGAGGGGAGAAATTGCTTTAGGTTTTTAACCTAGATGTTTCCAGGGCTTCTCAAGTTCAGTGCTTCATCTAAGGAAGGTACTCAATAAATGGGAATGAACTTGAACTCTTGGTGCCTTTAAATCACAAATGGATGTAGGGAAGGGGAAGGGGAGGTTCTATACCAGGAATTTCCCAATCTGATGAAATTACAGCTGAGGAATGACAAGGAAAGAATAAAACAATGAAGTCAGTTCTCTTCAAATAGCTTGCTCCCTCACTTTGCTGTTCAGAATGCTCCAGGATTCCTTCCCACTCATGACACAGACAGATACAGTCTTATGATTTCATGAGTTGCTATAGAATGGAATATCTTTCACAATTTCATTCTGGTCCTTGTAGCCCAAAATGCCCACATACAGGAAGTGCTTATATCTTCATTGGATTGGAACTATGAGGAATCGACCGGATGAAATTAGTCCCCTGTGGCCAACCCTCTAAGGTCTCTAGCTCAGCTATTACCTATGTCCAGAGTCAATCTCTAGGTCCATACTTGAAGCCTTGACCACAACTGAGCTCCATCGGCATAGATGTCAAGTGTTTGATGATGCCTTGACAAGAGGAAGCAAAAATGGAAGCTAATAATAGAAGAGCTAAAAACCCAGGGATCTTGGATAAAAAGATTAGATCTGGCCACCACCCATTTGATCAAATAAGTGAGTTTGACTATGGGAACATGCGGATTTTCTTTATTGGAGACAACACAGTGGCTTCCCCAGAATTATGGTCAGACGGAGTAGTACTGACACACAGGCTTTAGACTGGAGTTGTTGCAGGAAGCTAGCAATCTGTGGTCAATTACATGGACTTATGACAAGCTAGACTATGTACTGATTTAAACAGTGAACTTTTGTTGAAAAGCATCTTGGGTGACAGAGAAAAGTATCTCATTCTAGATCTTCTTGAATCTCATTAAGAAATCTTGAGCCTCACAGGCTGGTGAGAGCATATGTGAACTATAAAAGATCAAGAAAAACAACAAAGTGGGCAGTGGTTTGATGAACTAGTTTGGGGTTTTGGGGGTTTTTTTTGGAAGAAATATCTAGACACCCTAAGGAAAGAAGCAGCATTGGACATACGGGGATTGGCCGATAAGCCTGGGCCAGAGGAGAGGAAGCACACCAAATAGAGCCAGGCAGATGAGCCTCCCTGGGCTGGGGACTACTCTCTTAAGCCCTTCAAGTGGTTCCATTTGTGACTGAATGTCCAAGGCCTGCTGTCCTCCTCATTGCAGATCATAAGGACAACAGCCTAGCTCTAACTAGCTCTGCTCCTGCTCTCAATTCCTACTTGCTGTTTCTGCTCCCCTCTCCCCCTCTTAGTCTAGACTTCTTCTGCCCAGGTTGATACTCGATGCTATTTAGTGGTAGAAAAAGCACTGGGGTAGGAATTAGGATCATGGAACCTTGCTTTTAAGCGTGAAGGTAATTTAGAGGTCATCTAGTCCAACCTCTTCTTTTATAGAGGGGAAAACTAACTCAAAATGACAATACACCAAGTGGCAAGCATCCGAGTCCCTACTCAACTACCTTAGCTATTGAGAGGCTCACTTGAGACTATGCAAAGGAAAGCTCACTGCAAATGCACAACACCATGGCAGTGCATAAAGAGGGTCAATGGAGAGGTAGGAACCACATCAGTGTAATGGGTTGAGCCCGCTCAACACAGCCAGCTTGCTATAAGCATATGACAGGTACTGCCAAGGAGGCACACTCATGCATCCATACCTTCTGGATTTGGCTTCTGAGATTAGGATAACATCCTGATAGAAAATGGTCAACCAAGGTTCAGAAAGACATGCTTTCTCAAGGGGCTGCCACTCAGCGGTCGAAGAGAGTAAGCCCTTTATGACCTTTTCTGTGGGGAGAGATACAATGGGCGGTGTTATCCTCAATAATAAGCTGCCCTCATTCCCAAGTGCTTTCCTTGCTTGATGGTGTGGTATTACCAGCACTGTCCCCTACTCTGATTCCGATGAAAGCATTGTGAACAACAGCCACATGGGAGAAGTGATAGTGAACCCTCTTGGCCGAAAGATGGTGGTTTATGGGTGCAGAAAGGATGCTAGACATAATCAATGTGCAAGTTGTTTTGTTTAACTCTACTTTGTTAATCTTGGTGGGCCTGTGGTGGAGGGAGGTGGGCAGAGGAAGTGACAGCTAGGTATTTTTTAAGTACATTAATAACACATTTTTTAAAATAATGGTTGCATGGCTAGAACGCACGGCCGCCCAAGATGACACTTAGTAAGATGTATAAGTTCTGGTGTGTTTGTTAAACAATCGGTTTCCTTACTTTTGAGCCATAGTTCATACATGAAAGTAAGAACCTCCAGACACTTGAACCTGAAAGCGGCCCCGGACCTGTGGTGGAATACCGGAGGCCAGGAGTGCGGTCAGAAATGATGGAAAGCATAACTAGACTTCCTGGAATTAGTATTCAGAAATACTTTGTTCTCTTTCCTAAGTGTCGATCCAAACTGCCGAGTTGGAATATCCACAGAATAAAAGCCGACTTCTAAAATATGCTATTAATTTGAGAGGCAAATGTTGGTTGTCACAGAGAGGAAAGAATTTTGTAAATAAGTGACTCAATTTTTCTTTATCTGCTCTGCCTCCGATCTTCTATTTCTCATTCAAGGCCCGATAACATCTCTCATCATACAGAAGAATGATGCTGCTTCATCTACAAATGTAGGAACTCAACCCAAGAAGCTAGACAGAGGCAGGCCGCTAAAAGGTGACATTATATTCAATTATTGTTAAAAGTCATTTCATTTTTGCCTCCTTGTTTGGGGAAAAAAGAACACAAATCCATATGGGAAAACACTCAGCAATGTGAATTTCAAACCAGGGTCTCCCAAAAAGGAAAAAAAATTACCTTGCAAGTAGCCTCCCGTGATATGGACTTAACTTGGATAAACTCAAAAGTTGGGGGCAAGGGAGGAGGAGAGTCAGTGGGAAGCGGGGAAGACCCTGCTCATGACCACTAAGATATGGCAGCACCAAGTGGAGCCTGTCAAAAGCTGTCAAAATAAAAATCCCCGAGTGGGGGGGAACCAGGTCATGTCAGTCAATGGGTCTGCTCCTTTCCCTCCCCTACAATTTTGGCTTCTGTATCGCCTGTAAACTCTCAGCCTTGAATTCCTGACTCCACAGTTGACTCATTCACACTCATTAACATTCCTCAAACACCCCAGCAACTGACCCGGGCTGGTTTTTCAGATGATCTCTGCCCTGCTCTCCCAATAAAGAGCCTACCTCTTCTGCCTCGACCTATATATTATATGGGAAGTGCTATGCTAGCCATTGATAGGGAAGGGGAAAGAAAAGGAAAGGGAAGGGAAGGAATATACAAGGAAGAATAAGAGAAAATTCCTGCCTTCGTGGAACTTACACTTTAATAGGAGAGATCAGGGAATGACTGAAATGATAACTAACTGAAATGTAATGAAGAAGTTTTGAAAATATCTTTTAAATTGTTTTTAATTAATCAATTAATTTTTATGAAAGCTTTTTATTTACAATGAAAATGTCAAGACAAGTCCAAAGATAGTGTGTTGGGAATTCCTGAGACAGAATGATTACTTTTATCTCAGGGGACCAGGGAGGAGGAGAGCTTTGAGCTGGATCTTGAAGGATAGGTCGAAGTTAGATAGGAAAAAAAATCAGTAAATCCTCGGGAGCCGGCAAAGACAAACGATCAACATTGGAGCTTCTGAGGGAAAAATACCAAGACCTTAAATAAACAACAGAAAACTGTGATATGAATTTTTGCAAGGAGTTGTGTATTAAATCCTGGCCAGTTTGGCTCACTAACAACTTGAAGCTAGTCAATGAATTATTCAGTAGCAGGAATTAAGTTTTCATGAAGAAACTTCAAGTGTCGCACATCATCATTAGTTCCCTGTGGATGTGACCCCAGGGTGGCAAGGCACAGGATCACAGAGTGTCAGAAGCTGAAAGGACCTCAAAGGGCAGGCAGCCAGGCCACCAGCCACCTGACCAAGAATCTTCTCTATAAAACAGACTTCCAAGGAGGGAGCACCCACATCCTCCTGGGTCAGGGTAACCCATTCATTCCACTTGCTGGGAGTTGTTCTCTGCCTTCTATAGGCCTTCATTTGTCTCCAACTATAATTTTCACACATTGGTCCTCGTTCCAAATTCAAATATGGGAAGACAGTTTCCATGCTCATCCCATAAGTCAATCCAACAATAAATTCAATTAGATTCATGTTGCCATCTTAAAGTAGGATTAGTGAATCAGATCCTGCTTTCAAGAAGCTTATGATCTACTAGAAGGCTACAACTCAGAAATGGGTAAGTGTAACAGAGTGTGGAGGGAAGGGGAGCAAAGAAGAGATTGGACAAAATGCTCTAAGACAAGGGTCCTCACACTTTTTCAATAGGGGGCCAGTTCACTGTCCCTCAGACTGTTGGAGGGCCGGACTATAGTAAAAACAAAAACTTTGTTTTGTGGGCCTTTAAATAAAGAAACTTCATAGCCCTGGGTGAGGAGGATAAATGTCCTCAGCTGCTGCATCTGGCCCGTGGGCCATAGTTTGAAGACCCTTGCTCTAAGAGACTCCCAGGTGGGAGAGTGCTCCAAAAACTGGGTGATCCAATGAGGGCTCCAAGGAACGGACCTTGAAAAACTATCAGGATTCTGCCTACTGGAGATAAAGAGAGAATGCATTCTGGACAAGGGCACAGTTTATATAAATACACAGAGTGATAAGTAGGAAAGTTCAGCAAACAGTGAATAGTATAGATTGTCTGGAATACAGTGTGTGAAGGGGAGTAATATTAAAGAAACCTAAAGAGGGAGGTGGCTTTGAGCCAGATTTGGCTAGAGCCTAGGTGAAGAGTGTAGATTTGATGCTAGATGTATTAGGGAACCAAGGACAGCTTTTGAGCGGAGAATGAGATGGTACCCTATGTGGCTTAGAAAGATTCTTTTCTCATCTGTGTGAATTTGAAGAAAGCCCATTTAGATAGCTATAACAATATCCCAAGTGGAGAAATGATGAGAGACACGTGAGTTGAAAGAAGGGTAGAGATAAAAGAGATGTTGTGAAAAAGAAATAGGATTTGGGCTATCGGAGAGGAAGAGGAGGAAATGACCCCCCAGCTTATAGCTCTAGATGAAGATTCTGGATAGTAATTCCCTCAAGAGGAATACAGAAATATGGAGAAGGGGCTAACTTGGAGACAAAGATGATTAGTTCTCTTTTGGGCCTGTGTTCTGGATACAGACCCAACATCCAGGTGGAAATCTCTGGTAGATAGCTGATGAAATGGGATTAGCACTCGGGAGAGCAACTAGGGCTGGATGTATAAATGTGAGATCACCAAGTGAAATATAACAGAAGAACAGGTTCCAGAACAGAAACCCTAAGGAGGCAGGAGATAACAGAGTTGACCTAATGAAACAATAAGAAAGAACATTGGTACATATGCCACTGGAGGAGAGAGAATACAGAAAAAGGTAGTAGCAACAGTCTCAACCTACAGAATTCCCTTCTGGGTTAGTCAGGAGACAAAGGAGACAAATACGATCAAGGCTGAACAATTACAATGGTCCCCTCATTACTGTTTCTGACCACAGTCGAATCAGAGAACAGGACTTGGGGACCAGAGCAGGTCCAGATGACAAAGCAAAGTACGGGAATCTGGAGCAATCTGGCAGGCAGGCAGCATCTGGCATTTTAGGTATTATAATGCACTACTGCAGATTTATACACACACACACACACACACACACACACACACACATCCATCCTTGACTTAAAAAATATATATTATCTGTATTTGTAGTTGTTAGCCATTCTTTTAGATCAATTCTGGACCTGATCCAAGTGTAAACGTTTTAGAAAATGAATCCAAGGGGATATTCCGATCCTCTTTGAATGTACCACTTCATCTATATTGTCATTAATTGCGTATTAAATGCCTTCAAGTTCTAAGCACCTTCTAGAACTTAGAGAGACTTGGTGATGACATTGCTCTCCAGTGGACTGCAGAATGGTAGATGCCCCATCAATTTCACTGCTCAATTGATTCATTAAAGCATCCTGATATGACAATGAAGGGTGCTAGAGAAACACATGGAAGGTCGAGAAAGAGTTTTGCACACTGGGGAATTGTAATTGAACTGGGAAAAGCATTTGATTCCCTGAAAAGTCTGCTGTGTGCTTGATAAAGGGCCTAGTTGTCCATGGAAGTTGTGTGACCACCATCCCCTCCCCCCCAGGCCATCTCAACATGCACAAGAAAGGGATTCTAGATTTGGCTGATGATGAGCCGTGATGGAGACTAGACGAAGAAGCTCCTTCTTCCAGGGCAAGTCACCATGTTCTCTGCAACTTAGAAGTTTTGTAACATTGCCTAGAGCACAGAGATTAAGTGACTGATAGGTGTCACAGCCACAATTCAGACCCGCATTATCTTCCTGGCTCTGAGACCAGTTCTCTCACCATTCTGAAATGCTTCCTCTATATTTGCCTGTTAAGGGGAAACTATAAGATCCCAAACAAAAGCATTTACTAAGTGTTTTCTCCACACTAGGCCCTGAAGACACAAATACAAAAAAATGAGATAGTCTCTTCCCTCGAGTAGCTTACAGACTAATGAGGAAGAAAACAAACCTGGGTAAGTGACCAGCAAAGCCTCTTTCCAACCATTCAAAGTAGCTTTGCTGCTGCTCTGATCTTCGTACCTTTCCCGCCTAGCTCCAACTTCTGAACACACTCACTCCTGTGGCCGTCTCTGAAAATCCCTCACTTTCGTCGAAGGTCAAGTCAAGTGTCACGTCTTCTAAAAGGCCAGTTCCTGCTCCCTCCAGGCACTGATACCTTTTCCCCTGAAATTATTTTCAATATGTTTTGTATATCGGGGTAGCATGACATAGTTAACAGAGGGCTAACCGTGGAGTCTGAAAGACCCCTGGGTTCAGATACTGACTATGGGGACCAGGGCCAAGTCAGGCAAATCTCTAAGACTCAAAGTTCTAGATGAGCTGCAAGTCTACAAGTGGTGAACTCACAGGAGTAGATAGATCCGGTGTGTAGATGGTATTTTTTTTTTATCAGTAGAAAGCATTGTTTTTTCCCAGCAGAATGTAAGTTCCTGGAGGGCCCAGTTTCATTTTTTCTCTGTTTCCCCAGCCCAAAACCTGGCCCAAAGGAGACACTCACATATTTGTGGAATTAATGAACGGGCAACTTCACATATTCAACTTCAGACTCTTTTTTCTTCTTCATTTCAACATTAGAGCATTCCTTGTTTTTTAAGAAGATCTTGTTCTTCTTTCTGATCCTCTCAGAAATGGAGACTTTCATCCCAATCACCTTGAGCTTCTCTTCTGTGAAGGAGACTAGCCTGCCCCTTGGGCAGTGCCAGCAACTGCCAAGCAGACTGAGGCATAAAGCAGAGATGCAGGAAACAGGAAAGGTAGCCTAGCTCCCGCGCAAGAGACCTTACCTAGAGTCACACAGCTGGTAAGGATTGGAGGCAAAATTTGAACCTGTCTTTGGACTCCAAGCACAGCTCTCCAGCCACTAAAGGGGGCTTCCGAGTGCTTCAGCTGAAGGTTCCAAGGTCCCTGGCAGCTCTTGCCGCAAGGAGTTGTAGCTATTACCCCTCTGGGTGTAAAGACTTCCTGGGGTGCAGCATTTCAGAAGCCAGAGCAGGGCACTGTCTACTTCTTCTGCTGGGAAGACAAAGACAAAGCAAACAAAACCAGTCCCTACCCTCAAAGACCTTACCTTCTGGGGTGGGGAAGGGGAAGAATGGTTGACAGGCCTAGAACAAGTAATGATTTGCATCCATTAGTTCATTTGACCCTCACCACAATCCCAGGAGGTTTTATGATCCTCCCTTTACAGAAACAGATTGAAAAATGTTAAGTAACTTGCCCAGGTTCGCCCAACTAGCAACAGCATGAACCAAGAACTTCCCTTATCCTCTGGATTGTAGAGGAGCCAGAATCAACCATCATATCCTCACAGAGGCTGATTGACTTTTCACCCCGGCCTTGCAATCCTTCCAACTTCCCCAGAATCAGGCTGGGCAGCCCTTTTCCAGGATTCTGGCAAGACACTACAAGTGTCCCCCCAGTGTACTTGAATTCAGCATTGAGGAGGAATAAGCAAATTCTCTGGAATTAGGCCCCATTCCAACCCTAGCCATATCTCTGGTGTTCCAAAGGGAAGACGTTCTCTGTCCGGGCCTGTTCTCAACTCCATTGTTTGTGGCTCGGTGGGCAGGAGAGGCTGTCTACACAGGCCTTCTGTTCTAGCTCACTGACGTTGCTCTTTACTAACAGCATTCTCATTTACTTATTAAAAACACCAACCGTTGGCAATTGCCACAGCCCAACTCGAGCTTTTGATTTAAAAATAAGGCTAAACAATAGTAGCTGCCCAGCCTGGGCATCTTCAGAGAGAAACTAAAAATTCTTTCTCTCTGATAAATTTTCTGCAATTTGTAATTATAGACGGCCACTGTGGCCCAGAGCTCCATCTTTATAAAGGAGGCTGCTTCATACACCCAGTGAGAGAGTTTTCCAGACAAATAACCCAAATCAATTTAGCTACTTCCCCTTCAAGGGACAAAAGAGAAATTTCTCTACTGTTTCCAACATCGCTGAAAGCTGTCACAAGTCCAATTGAGAGGCAAACTTAGTACAAATTGTGTTCACCCAAGCAATCAATTGCCAGAGTTGTTTGTTCTCCCCTCTTTCCAAAAGCAGCTCCTTGCCTTTGGTGCCATTATTCTTAGGTGAATGCATTGCATTTGCGTAAATAGCAATATTTCCAGTCAAAGATTCCCCCCGCCCTGCAAGAGTTCTCCAAGCCTTCAGTTTGCTGCTGAACATTTTTCCCCGGGAAGAGAAGCCAGTGAGCCAACAAAGCCAGTGGAGAGAGTGACCCGAGAAAGCGGTGGCAAGCGGCTGGGGTGCAGGCGGCTCCAGGAGACCAGAGCTCTGTAGGCCATGGAAAGGCCTAAGCCTCTAGCTTTAGCTGTCAGACAAATCCCGGCAAAGAACAGTCCATTTTCCCAATGGGTCAATGGAATAGAAATGTGCTGACTGCAGAATATTTGATCTCAGCAGAGAGCAGGGAGCAAGAAAATACAAGGGCGGCAGGACATTGGTTTTCCTTGGCTCAGCTGCAAAAGGATAGATAGCAGGCATGAGTGAGGGTGGGGGGAACTTCTGCCAGGGAGCCTCCTAGACAACCAGGAGTTGGGGGACAGATGCTACTTCAGACGTTCAATTATGAAAGGCAAAATGGACAACTTGGATTACAGTAAATTAAAAAGGTTTTGCACAAACAAAACCAAAAGAAACAAGATGAAAAAGGAAATACAAAGCTGGGAAAACATCTTTACAGCCAGCATTTCCAATAAAGGTCCCATTTTTTAAAATATATAAAGGACAATGTCAAATTATAAGACTACAAGTCATTCCCCAATTGATCAATAGTCAAAGGACATGAACAGACATTTTTCAGAGGATGAAATCAAAGTCATCTACAGTTATATGGAAAAAATGGTCTAAATCACTAGTGATTAGAGAAACGCAAATTAAAACAACTCTGAGGTACCACCTCACACCTCTCAGATTGGCTACGATGACAGGAAAAGATAATGCTAAATGTTGGAGAGGATATGGGAAAAGTGCAACACTAATGCATTGTTGGTGAAGTTGTGAAATGATCCATCCTGGAGAATAATTTGGAAGTATGCCCAAAGGGCCATAAATCTGTGTATATTCTGACTCAGCAGGGTCATTACTGGGTCTGCATCCCAAGAAAATCTTAAAGGAGAGAAAGGGACCCCGTGTGGAAAACATCTACAGCAGCTCTTTTTGTGGTACCAAAGAATTAGAAAAATGGGCAGATGCCCATCAATCAGGGAATGGCTGAACAACCTGTGGTATAGGAAGGTAATGGAACATTATTGTAATATAAACAATGATGAACAAGCTGATTTGAGAAAGGCCTGGAGAGATTTACATGAACTGACGCCAAGTGAAACAAGCACTTCTTTTTTCTGGTTTTTTTTAAATCCACTATGGTTTTTCTCTTTTGCTCTGATTTTTCTCTCCCATTATGATTCATAAAGTAACGGGCATTAAAAATAAATAAATTTACTAGGGAACAAACTTCAGGTGTTCATAAGCTTCTAATCACAAATCCAGGCAAACAATAACTGGAAATCCTGCTTTCTGCTCTCTGGGACTCAGGTTGCTCTTTTAATGTCTGTCACTGCCCTTGTCCACTTCAGTCATGATGGCAACCTTTGAGATACTTTACATTGGCAAACTATCCGCATATAAGATCTATTCGGATGAACCCAGAGCTCTATATAAAACGAAGCTCGCCTGTTTAGTTGTCTGTGTGGGGTTCCGCTAGAACGCTTGGGCATCATGGGAGCCACTCAGCCAGGGGCCCAGAATGTCATGGACAGCTTTAGAGGCAAGTGCCCTTAACCAGCTTTATACCCTTCCCTCTTCTTATTCCTCATGCTGAGTAAAATGACCACGAGATCATGGTACACAGTATTGATAAGATTATATGATGATCAATTCTGATGGATGTGGTTCTTTTAAACAGTGAGGTAATTCAGACCAGTTCCAATGATCTTGTGAGGGAGAGAAACATCTGCCCCCTGAGAGAGGGCTGTGGGAAATGAATGTGAATAAAACACAACGGTCTCACTCTTTGTGTTGTTGGGTTTTGCTCATTTTTCTCTCTCAGTGGGAAGAAGGGAGGGGAAAAATTTGGAACACAAGATGTTGCAAGGGTGAATGTTGAAAATTATCTATGCATATGTTTTGAAAACAAAAAGCTTTAATAATAAAAATATTAAACAAAAAAAGAACAGTCATAATTCACACATCTACCTTCCCTATGATCATCCTGTTTCCAAATAAATGATTTCTCTCCACCTGACCCACTTTTTCCCTGCTTAATTCCTTGCCTTTTTGTTGCTAGAAAAAATAATTTGCATCAAATTGCTTAAGATTACCCATTCCCCACCTTGGCCTGATGTTGTTAACCATTAGAATTCAGGGGTAGTTATGCTCCCTTTGTCTTCACAAGATGTGAAAACTCATTTAACAAAATCCACCTACAGTTTTCCTTTCAAGAGAGCTAAGCAGTAATGTGTTCATACCCCCTCTGCGCAACTTAACACACATGTAACATGTGCACACACGCACAAAGCTCTCAGCAGGGAAACAAAAATACGGGAAGCAATGAGTTTGGCAATAGCTCTAAAGGCAAACCTTGTCATCTGGAGGAACATTTTGAGTCGTCTCTATTTTTCATGCAAATTCAAATGACCCACAGCTTCAAGTCACATTGAATTGCTGCTTTTAATGAAGGGTTTCATGCAATTTCATGGTGCCATCTGACCCCATTCTGACTTTGGAAAAGTAACCCTTCCAGCAAATGAGGCTTTATATCTATATCTGCTGTAGGACTGCAAGGACAAGTGGGCAATTAAATGTGCATCTCTTTATTAGGTACCCACTTTGACCTCAGCACTGGACTAGGCACTGGGGAGCCATAAACAAAAACTAATAAGTATTTACTCTCAAGTCGCTTAATAGGAGGAGAGAGAATGTTTAAACCAAGAAATAGAAATCACTCAAGCACACTCTGAGAATAAGTTTGCCTTTTAGTAGATAGTGCAAGGATGCATGGGGTTGCCCATAGAGTAGAGATTTCCTAATCTTAAGGAAAATGAACTGAGACCTTGCTGTGGATGGAGCTGGAGCAGGTGTTCCAACCACTCCTTCAGTTGGGAAAGAGGTCAGATCCCCTTTGGCGACATCAGACCGAGCCTCTGGAGCATCAGCAACTCCTCATTTGCCCTCAGTCCATATATCCAAGCAATTTCCAAATCTTGCCATTTCCAACTGAACAAGATCTGTCCCCCCTCTCTACTTAGCCACTGCCTTAGTTTGAGATCTTACCCAAACCACTGCTATGGCTTCCCAACTGACCTCCCAGCCTCAAGTCTCTCTCCACTCCAATCCATTTTCCACACTACTGGTTGGGACACTTATATGACTTCCCTTCATCCCTAGCCACCTTGGTCAAACGTGGAAATGGTGTGGAACATGGGCCTGGCCCAAGCCCTGAAGATCTAATTGCCATGTTATTCTTCCTTTACCAGCAGGGTCTCCAATCTTTAAAAGACTTTCACCTTCTGAAAGTCAGAGACAGTGAGGATCCACACTGACTTGGGGCTCAGTTGTCACAGGATTTAAAGGGTGGGTAGCCCTTATTCTCTGCTCATTTCTTATCAGTGAATCAATTCTCAAATCCCACTCTACCTCTGGGCTTCAGGGATCTGCTTGGGGAATAAGTCTCTCTTCCCTCACTCTCATTCTTATCTACTTTATCCCTACCCCTCTTTGATCTATATCATCCTCTGCCTTCCAGCTGTAGATCAATGATTCCACTATGGAGTCCTCTGGAATCCTCATGCTCCTGTTAACCGATGCCCCTTGACCCTAGATCTTTTTACATCAGTCTCTCTGTCTCATCTAGGGACTATGGCATCTCTGCTTCTGATAATTTTCTCCTGGGCTCTGGGCTCTCCTTGAGCTTCTCTGAAGCCCTGGGCCAAAAAGAGAATTAAGCATCTCCCTCTGTCTTAGATTAGATTATTCCTTTCTCATCACATTTCACCCACCTCTCTCTTCTAGAAGCACATTATCTATTGGATCGTCCAGTCTGACTCCTCAATGCAGTCACCTGCAAACTGTCAGGTTTCTTTTGCTCTTTTCTCAAGGAGTTCAGTGGTACCTGGACCAGAAAGTTCCTTTCTCCATCCCAACTTCTGCCCTCATCCTTTGGGATCTCAATATGCATATAAATATCCCCTCCTACTCCCCGGCCCCCTCTTCATTAATATTCCAAACTCCTATTACCTCCATTTTCATTCTGACTTAATCACACAAGGATGGTTAGACCCCAGAGCTGGCTACTACCCGTAATTGTTCCATTTCCATATCCAGAACTCGGAAATTTCTCTTTCTAAGCACAGCATTCTGTTCTTCGATCTCTCCTTCTGCTTCACCTCTCCTAAAGCCATCCTCCTTTCTTGCCATCAAGTCCTTCTATTCTTCCCCATTTTTCCAACCCAGCAACTATGTTCTGATCTTTCTTCATTCTATTCATAGTCTTGACCTTCTGGCTGACCAGTCCAACCACAGTACCAGCCATCCTTGAATCCCTTACTCTCCTGTCACTCCTTGCCAAACCCCAAACCCGGGCTACCCCTACCATCAATCAACATATTCTATTTTTACTCAAACGATGCTAAATATTCCTGTAGATCTAATTTTATGTGATCTCATCTCACCTGGCCCCTTGCTGCCACATATCAAACCTTATCTCTTATAATTGATTCCTCTTTACATGTCTTACAGTGACTATTCCAAATATCTCTCCTCAGACTTCCAGTACAACCTCTCTCCCCTCCTTGTCTGCAGAGAAACTTACTCCCTATTTTCTGGAGGAAGTAGAGATCCTCCATCTCCAGCTCTCTCTTCTGTTCCACTCCATACTGCCAACCTCTCTTCAACCCCCCTGCATGTGCCTTCATTGCTCTAGTCTTAAGTAAAGGGTAGCATTAACCCTTGCACTTGTTGTGATGCCATCTCTTCACTTCTCCTGCTGGAGCTTCTCCCTCAATCATTCCCTCTCCCTGCTCATCTCCAAACTCTCTTTCTCCAGTGGTTCTGTCCCTTTTTTCCCCCTTGGGGAGGAGTGATGGAGAGTTTTCCCTCCCTCCCCTCCCAAAGCTCTCCTCTTACTGTTTTCCATCTGCCACATAGCCTACTTGGCTGATGAACTGGGATTCTACTGATATACTCAAGGCCCAGTGTTTGTTTTGAGATGGCCTTAAGGTAGAAAAACAACTCCCCCCTCCATGAACAGGTAGCCTCCTAGGCAAGCCTATTCATGGGATAGGGCAACCTTCGATTTATGCTTTTTCCCATGCACAAAGTCTTGGGAGATCTCCTTGTGTGGTTGGTATCTTCCCTCTTCACAGTCTCCCAAGTGTGGTCCACGGAAGTTTCAAATTAACTGAGAAAGAGTCGCCCATAGAGACAAAATACTGGAAAGAAAAGTGACCACTTAGGTGAAATGCAAAAGAACTAAAGAGCAGGCCTGCCTCAAAGGGTGCAAAGAGGCCGAATTTAGCTTCTTAACTGACTGTAATCATTCTATGAGTTTTTATTACTTAGCAGTTACTTTTCTTTGAGAGGAGGCAAAAAAAAAAAGTCTGCTTGATACATGTGTGTACTTTAGGTACTTATTTTTATTTCTCTCCCTCCTCTGCCCCCATCCCCGCTAAACAGAACTGCTCAGCCTAGAGCCATTAGTAGAAGTGTTCCTCAGCAATCTAAAGTGGGAGTGGATTTGGGCTCCCCTCCTAAGGAAATGGCCATCTCCTGAGCAGGACTCCAAGGCAAGTCTGGTGGGTAGGGATGGCTGAAGGTTGCCTGCAAGCCCCTCTGGCCACCGCCCCATGTACCTTGCTAGCCACTTGCTAGACCCAGCAATATTTCAAGGCATTCTCCATTTTAAAAATAAAAACAAAACCGGGCCATTCCCTTGCCCCTGATTGCTCCTCAAGCACTGGTTCTCTATCTCTACTGCCTTTCACAGCCCAAATCTTAGAAAGAGTTGTCTAGGTGGGATTCCTTTATTTCTTTATCTCCTAATCATTTCTTGGTTACTTCCAACCAGCCAGACTACGTCTTGAATCTCTTCGAGGTCACCAGTGACTTCTTCAAGCTGAGTCCAATCCTGCTTAGCCTCTCTCCAGTTTTTGACGTAATTCAACATCTCCACTCTTTGGACTCTGACTTTCATATGGATTGGGCCCCATGACTATGGAGAATTCTGTCAACCATCAGTTCTGAGATCCCAAGATTCTGTGACTGTTTAATGCCATTCTTTAATTTTAATCCCGTCGTCTTCCCGGCTGTACAAGCATTCCTTTTTAATCTCTGCTGGATTTTCCTCCAGCTGACCAAATTCTGGCATCCCCAAAGCTTGAGCTGGGACCCTCTTCTCAACCATTCTAACACTTGGTGATCAATTATGGCTGCTTTGCAGAAAACTCCCAAATGCATAGATCATTATTCTCTTGAGCTATAACCCCACATTATCAATTCCCTGCAAGACATCTCCACCTGGATGTTACATGGGCATCTTAAAATGAACACGTTCCAAAGAGAATTCATTATCTTTTTACCAAAATCCATCCCTCTGTCCTCTAAACTTTGTTCCTTCTGTTGAGGGCACTGCCATCCATCCAGACTCTGAGTTTCTCAACCTCTGAATTTCCTCTTATTCTTCTCTCGCACTCTCTCCTATTAGTTGTAAGATCTCTTGAATCCAACCTTTATAACTTCTCCTAGCCATTCCCTCCTCTCCACTCACACTGCCTTTACCCTAGTTTGTCATTGCTCAAATACACCACGGCAACAGTCTCATAACTGATGTTCTTGCCTCCCGTTTCTTCCCACCTCCTGCTCCACATCGCTGCAAAGGTGACGTTCCTAAAATATCCATCTGGCTCTGGCATTCTGCCGCTACCACCACTCGGAAAGCTTTCAAAGGCTCTTGGGATAAAATGCAAAGTCCACAAGGAGAAATTCTAAACCTGACAGCTGGCTTTTACTGACTTTTCAAGTCTTATTTCATTTTTTCCCCCTTCACACAGTCTCATTCCAGTCCAACCGACCTCCTAATTGTTCCTTGACCTTCATGCCATCGGAGCCCAGGATGGTCCCCCCGAGTCAGAAATGTTCTCTTTCCTCATCTCTTCCTTTCCTCCAAAGCTCAGGCAGTGCCTTGTACCCAAGGCCTTTCCTGCATTCCCGACCACCTCCCTGTATCAGTAACCTCTTGAAATCACACGACCTTGCAGAGGATATATTTATGAATCGCCCTTTGTTCGAGATGCCTCTTTTCCCTTTCACTCTTGTGCTTGACCCAAGTACCCAAATCTTCAAGTAAAAAGGAGAGTTATGGATCATGTGAGTCAAATGCAAGTCACAAATAGTGATGTCTTGTCTCTACTCCTTTGCTAAGCAAACTAAACTGTGCATTTCTTAGAACTCCTGGGTTTGGAGTGACCTATGTTTTTTCTGGAAACCATTTGGGTCTTGGAAAGGCTTTGGAGGCCCAGCCAAGTGGTGGATGCTTTATTAGGTATCATTTATAGCTTTTAGGCCAAGAAGAAATACTGCACACTCTCCAAACATGTTTTCTCTGTTCCTGTGGGAAGGCCACTGCATTAAGCCAAGGTCATGAAACCAGGGCTCAGTTCAATACAATAAGCCCAGAGGTGGGGGCTCAAGAGCCAATGCTGATCGGCTAAATCCATAAGGATCCCACAACCCCCAAATCTTAAGTTGACATGACCACCCATGAGAGACCAATCTGGGGGAGAGGAGTTCATCTACTCTCTGACAATCACAGAGAATCTGATGATTCCCCAGACATTCCATTTGGGCTGGGTGGAAGAGTAGTCACAGGTAAGCTCTTGGTACTCCCCCCCCCAACTTCCGATCTTTCTTCTTGACACAGTAGCAGAATAATGGCTACCAATGCCAGAGAATGATCAGAGTTACTTAGAATACGAACTCCTTGAGTAGAGGGACTAACACATAAACTTGCATACAGTAGTC
This sequence comes from Sarcophilus harrisii, assembly GCF_902635505.1. Classification (NCBI taxonomy): domain Eukaryota; kingdom Metazoa; phylum Chordata; class Mammalia; order Dasyuromorphia; family Dasyuridae; genus Sarcophilus; species Sarcophilus harrisii. Next base: position 73,853,895 of record NC_045432.1, on the reverse strand, counting down.
ACTAAACAAATGCCTATTGGGATGAAGTGAAGTGAACAAAGAAAACAGCATGTAAACTCACCCACCATATTGAAAGCACCTTGTTAGACTGTTATAAACCTGAAGAAACCATTTATGTTGTCCCAGCCTAGATGTGGCTGACAGAAAAGATTTTACCAGATGAACTAGCAACCTGTTTGTTTTGCTTCTAAGGCAATTGATTAAGATAACGATCCCAACCAACCTCAAAAAGTATTCTGTTGTACTTGGCTCCCAGTGTTCCCTGGGGCTCATTCCGAGCTTTTAATATCAGTATGCTAGAATAGATTCCTCTGAGGAAATTTAGCAATTTTACTACTATTAACATATTGTCCTTCACATAAGAAGAGTATGTGCCCTTTTGAGGCATGGTACGTGAGAGGTAGGATGGTACAATGAAAATTGACTCATTTCTCATCTGCCTCTAAGGCATTTCACCTCTCCATGACTTCATTTCCCCGATTGTAAGAGGGGGAAGTTAGTTGTGTAAGGTCCCTTCTACAAAGAGTCTATGGATCTTATCCAGTAGAGGGGATGAGATCATAAGCTTTGAGCTTTGAAAGAACCTTCAAGAGCATCTAGCCCACTCCCTTCATTTTATAACTGAAGAAATTAAGGATCAGAGAGCCACAGAGTAACAGAGGGGCCACTCAAGGCTCCTCATTTCAAATACAATATGTCAGGGAGGGCGTGATCATCTCCTTTTTAGTGCTTTCACCGCCTTTCCTGAGAAGTCAGGGAGGCTGTGATCACCTTTTCAGTGCTTTCACCTCCTTCCTTGAGAAGTTAGGGAGGCTGTGATCACCTCCCCTTGGGGGCTCTGACCTCCCTGAGGAGTCAGGGATGGCATGACCACCTGTGCTCTAAAATAAAAGAAAGAGGGAGATGTAATGGGCTGAAGTTTGAGTTGATGCACTTTAGGTCCCAAGTACATGAGGCTAAATTCACATCATGTTATTTGTATTCTTTGTCCACTTTCCCTCACAGGGCCAACATCATAGATTTACAAAATGGGAGGCAAATAGTCTGAAACCAAGGAATGGAGATGAGCTAATTAGCCAAAGGCAGATTAAACCTATTCCAAAAATCAAAGGGGGCTACCCCATTGGGTAGTGAGCTTCCAGGTAATTCAGCAAGAACGCATTAAATGCCTTCTGGGTATTACAAGGACCAAAACAAAGCAGCCCTTTCCTCAAAGGGCTCAAACTCTGTTGGAGGAAGCAGTTCTGGGGGAGGTTAAACATCAACACAAGTAAACAAACACAAAGCAAATGTGAACAAGAGTGAGAGAACACTAAGTAATAAAGGGAAAAAGGCAAGAAAGGCCTTCTAAAGAGCTGACACCTGAGCTTCACTTGGAAGGACAGGGGTGATAGAAGGGAGGAAAAAGTGAATTCCAGGTAAGGTGTGTATGTGGGGTGGGGGTGGGGGGTTGATCTGGGCAAAGGCAAGGAGGTAGAAAATGAAGTCTCATAAGCAATATGGAAGAGAGAGGGATGGAAGGGGAATGGCAAGGTTAGTTGGAGGCAGACCGTATTCAAGTAGAACATGACATATTGTGAGTCTGATTTGGATGTATTCTTTGCAGGCCAAGCATTGGGGTAAGAACCCTAACCCTTTCCCTCCTAGAAGAAGGGGAAAACTACCAGAAGCACTCGGTGATGTGAATGAGATCACTTTTTACCTCCTAACTTAATTCTGAGATGTAGAAATGTGGCCTCCATTCCCCAGAGCAGCATCTGAAGCTTCATTCCCACTTTGACTGATGTATCTGAGGATACTTCTGAGGTTCCCCTCACTGATGGGAAAACAAGAATTACATTTTTCATATGGTTATTACACAGAAATTACCACCGGAAAGTTAATGTATTTAATAACTGTCAAAAAACCATGAAAAATGTGTCTGAAATCTGAAGACAACTATATTTCTGAATCCCTTCAACCTCTCCGAAGCATCAGATAACAAGATCTTTGGCATTATGTTTTTTATTCAGGACTCTCTGTCACTAGAAATCGAGGTGAAGAAAGGCTGTCTTTATTCAGCTTGAGCTGAGAGTGAATAAATAAAGCCCAAAGCTTCTACGGTTTCCAATTTGTACAGAGGTGAACATCATTGCATTCTAAACATCTGCACAAATGGTAAACAATAAGGCACCATTTGTAGCTTTAAAAAAAATCAGATGGCATCTAAAATCCACAAAAAAACCTCCCAGGGTGGGGTGTCCAGGGAACATCTGATTCAACCCTATTTGACCAGCATTTATGAAGTCCCTCAGATGTGCCAAGAATTGTGCTGGAGCTATAAATTCAAAAGAACTGGCCCTTCAGGAGTGCACCCAGGGCCATGCCAGTCTAATAACCTTTGGGATGTGGGAACAAATTTAACAATCTTGGAGTGGGGAAAGGAGACAGAGAAAAATATGTGCACTTTTCAATTTGACTCAATTATTAGCACTTTCTTATCAATATCATAGTAAATCAAGCATGAATCTGTAGAATTAAGACATTTTTATCCTCTTCGTTTCCTCTGTGAATATTTAACCATCAGCACTCCATTAGAAACCTTATAAAAGCCAGATCCTTGCACCTCTTAATGATAGAGTCAGTCCGGAAGAAGTGACATACTCCTTCATTCCCCACCTTTACTCCTTCCTCTACTCCCCCCAACAGAAACTGGGCTAGAACCAAACAATGCATACCACCAGGAGCTGAGAGAGAACAAATGAAAAACAGCTTCAGCCAGTGTAACCAGAGAGAAGTGAAAAAGAGAATCTGAGTCATGTAAAGATGTGAGTTTTACCCTTCGGCCACGTGAGCTCTCGAAACTTGAGTTGACTTTCTTCTGGACTCTTGATGCTCTCAGGGGAGAATGTGGTCTGGGTGTGAGGGAGAGGGTATTTTGGACTAAATGTTCTTCTTATCCCACCTTAGTAAAAACCTATTTCTGAAAGCTACTTATCCCTGGCCTCCTAATTGATAATCCAGGGAGAACACACTGGTGGGGGCTTGTGAACAACAGTAGGAGAAAACTACTCTTAACTCCTCAGGGTCACCCCTAGACCCCATAAGGAAGAAGGAGTCCATTGACTTCTGAGAATTCAATCTGCAAATAGAACAAAAAGGAGATAAGGAAAGGTTGAAAATGAAATTATTAAAGGGTAAAACTCTTATAAGGGTTAAGGAGCAGATTAAGGGTTTGGGCTTGGAAAGGAGAAAGGCCACTTCTATGTCAGAGACTAGAGCAAAGGAGGAGAGCTGCAGAGGGACTGAGAGATGGGGGCTGAGCCTTGACAAGAAGGACTGGGTGTAGGAGGAGTGAGTACTGAGGGGAAGTGGACAAACTATCAAGCTCTGTTATGCATCAAGTGGTGAGGACCTAATCTTTGGCTACTGGGGCTCTCTCTTGCAATTTGGAAGCAATAATGAAAGTGCTCGACAAGATTCAGAATTTCTGAGGAGTAGCTCTCACATTTCTGAGGAATATCTCTCCTAATTCTGAGTCTCTCTCACATTTCTGAGTATCTCTCATATTTCTGAGTATTTCTCATATTTCTGAGTATCTCTCATATTTCTGAATATCTCTCATATTTCTGAGTATCTCTCATATTTCTGAGTATCTCTCATAATTCTGAATGTCTCTCATATTTCTGAGTATCTCTCATATCTCTGAGTCTCTCTCACATTTCTGAGTATCTCTCATATTTCTGAGTATCTCTCATAATTCTGAATGTCTCTCATATTTCTGAGTATCTCTCATATTTCTGAGTATCTCTTATATTTCTGAATATCTCTCATAATTCTGAGTATCTCTTATATTTCTGAGTATGCCTCATATTTCTGAGTATCTCTCATATTTCTGAATATCTCTCATAATTCTGAGTATCTCTCATATTTCTGAGTATCTCTCATATTTCTGAATATCTCTCATAATTCTGAGTATCTCTCATATTTCTGAATATCTCTCATAATTCTGAGTATCTCTCATATTTCTGAGTATCCTACAGCCTCCCCCTGGGAAGAGAGAGTATCTGAGTGGAGGAAAGGGCACACAAGTGGACTGAGAGCTTGGGGATGGGTAAAATCAGAATCAATAGCTTCATGGCCAATAAGTGGGTACAATCAAATCTGACAAATCTGCTTTATAAAAGCAGATTTAACCATAGAAAAGGAAGCTGGAACCAAACCGGTGAGTGCCTGAAGTAAAGTGTCAGGGAGGAAAAGCCGAGAAAGAAGAAGTGAGGAGGATAAACTTTTCTAATATCATACTACTGTCAAGGCTTGGTACTGTGATAGAGAAGACAGGGAAGTACCTTCTATCCTAATAGCCATACTGGCCCAAAGGAAGCCAACATTTTACGACTTAGAATTCACTGAATTATAAAAATTTATTAAGTACCTACTCTGTGCTAGGCACTGGAGCTAGGAAAACAAAAAAAGAAAAAGAAAAAATAATCTCTGTCCTTAAGATTCTTGTATTTCTGAGCTCTTCTTTACAGGAAGCCAAGGATTCTCTCTAAGTCAACAGGTACAATCAGCGCAGGATTTGCTTAGCTCCGAGACCAGAGGTAAGTGATTATTGGCCAGAAGGTTTCACTCTCTTGGCTATGGTTGTCATGCAAGGTGTTTGTATCTTGTGGAAGGCTATACAGACAGGGAGATGAGGACGGGCCTTTTTAAAATGGGGGTAATTAAAGGCAAAGAAGATGGTTCAGTCCCCAGTTCCTAGCTCTTCAATGAAATATGTGTAATTTTGAAAGTGATACCTTTTGGTGATAGTCAAACATTCATTAAGTATCTGTTATGTGCTAGACACTGTGTTAAAATCTAGTGATACAAAGAAAAGCAAAAGACAGTCTCTGGCCTTAAGGAGCTTACATTCTAGGAGGGGAAATGATATGTAAACACCTATGTACAAGTACTAGTTATATACAGGATAATAGGAAATAATCAATGAGGGGAAAGAGCAAAGAGGACCAGAAAAGGCTTCTTGCAGAAGGTGAGCCTGGAGCTGACACCTGAAGCAATCTGGGGAAGCCAAGAGGCAGTGATGAAGAGGAAGAACTTTCCAGGAATGGGGGGCAACCAGAAGAAATGCTCAGACTTAGAAGATGGAGTTTCTTTTTTGAGGAATTTGTACTGGATTGTACAGTTGTGTGTGTGTGTATATATGTGTGTGCGTGTGTGTGTGTGTGTGTGTGTGTGCAAGGGGTGGGAAATAAAGTACAGGGAAATTGGAAAAGATTTATGAAGGGTTTTGAATGCCAAACAAAAGATACTATAATTGATCCTGATGGTAATAAGGAACTTATTGAGAAGGGAGGCACTATGGTGAGGTTGTACTTTGGAATGAACACTCAACAGTTGAGTGGAGGTTGGACTGACATAGAAAGAGACTTGTGGGGGGCAGCTAAGTGGCACAGTGGATAAAGCACCAGCACTGACTTCAAGAGGACCTGAGTTTAAATCCAACTTCAAACATTTAACACTTCCTGGCTGTGTGTGACTCTGGGCAAGTCACTTAACCCCAATTGCCTCAGGAAGGAAGGAAGGAAGGAAGGAAGGAAGGAAGGAAGGAAGGAAGGAAAGAAAGAAAGAAAGAAAGAAAGAAAGAAAGAAAGAAAGAAAGAAAGAAAGAAAGAAAGAAAGAAAGAAAGAAAAGAAAGAAAAGAAAGAAAAGAAAGAAAAGAAAGAAAAGAAAGAAAAGAAAGAAAAGAAAGAAAAGAAAGAAAAGAAAGACACTTCTGGCAGTGTGTATCCCTGCCACAACAGGCTATTGTAATAGTCCAGGTATGAAGTGATAAGGGCCTTCCTCTGAGTTGGGGCAGTGTAGAAGGAGAAACAGGAATTGCGGGAGATGTCATACAAGTGAAATCAGCAGGACTTGATAACCGATTGGAAACAGGGAGGGAAAGAATATAAGGAGTCAAGGATTACACTTGGCTTGTGAGCCTAAGTGACTAGGAAGATGGTGGTATTCATAAGTATCAGGGAACGTAGGAAGAAGAGAAGATTTTGGGGGGTGCTGATTGTAAGATATTCATGGGACTTCCAAGTCGACATATTCAGTAGGCACCTGAACATGCAAAATGAGATCAGCTGCAAATTCAGAGCTGGATAAGTGGATGTGAGAATCATTAACACAGTGATGATAATTGAATCCAAAGAAGCTAATGAGATCATCAAGTGAAATGGTATAATGGAAGAAGAGAAAAGAGCCCAGGACAGAGCCCTGTGGGACACATGGATGAAGCTCTGGCAAAGAAAAAGCTTGGATAGATGGGAAGAGAACAAGGAGAGAATAATATCATGAAAACCTAGAGAGAAGAGAGTATTAATGAAAAGAGGGTAACTGAAAGGGTAGTGGCTACAGAGATCAAGAAGGATAAGGATTGAAAAAAGGCTTTTAGATTTGATAATTAAGAAATTTGGGGAGGGACTTCTGGGGATGGAGTTAAGAGGGTGGAGATCAGGGATGAAACAAGGTTGCCCACTATCACCGTCACTATTCAATATTGTATTAGAAACGCTAGCTTCGGCAATAAGAGAAGAAAAAGAGATTAAAGGAATTAGAGTAGGTAATGAGGAAACCAAATTATCACTCTTTGCAGATGATATGATGGCATACTTAGAAAAGCCCAGAGATTCTACTAAAAAGCTATTAGAAATAATCAACTATCTTCAATAAAGAGAAGATCTAACTCAGTTCCAACTGATCAATGATGGACAGAATCAGCTACACATAGAGAAGGAACACTGGGAAATGAGTGTGAACTGTTTGCATTTTTGTTTTTCTTCCCAGGTTATTTCTACCTTCTGAATCCAATTCTCCCTGTGCAACAAGAGAACTGTTTGGTTCTGCACACATAGATTGCATCTAGGACATACTGTGACATATTTCACATGTATAGGACTGCTTGCCATCTGGGGGAGGGGGTGGAGGGAAGGAGGGGAAAAGTCGGAACAGAAGTGAGTGCAAGGGAAAATTACCCAGGCATGGGCTCTGTCAATAAAAAGTTACTAAAAAAATAAATAATCCACAACTTTAGCAAAGTTGCAGGATACAAAATAAATCCACATAAATCAGAGCAAGAGATACAAAGAGAAATTCCATGCAAAATAACTGATGATACTATAAAAGGTTTGGGAATCCACCTGCCAAGGAAAGGTCAGGAACTATATGAACACAACAGAACATTTTCCACACAAATAAAGTCAGATCTAAACAACTGGAAAAACACCAAGTGCTCAAGGTCAAAAGAATATAATAAAGATGACAATACTCCCTAAACTAATCTATTTATTTAGTGCTATACCAATTAGACTCCCAAGAAACTATTTTAATGACCTAGAAAAATAACAACAAAATTCATCTGGAAGAACAAAAGGTCAAGACTTTCAAGGGAACTAATGAAAAAAGTGAAGGTGACCTAGTTGCTCTAAAACTATATTATAAAGCAGTAGTCGTCAAAAGCATTTGGTCTCAGCTAAGAGATACCAGTTGATCAGTGGAATAGGTTAGGTTCACAGGACAAAATAATAAATAACTTTAATAATCTAGTGTTTGACAAACTCAAAGACACCAGCTTTGGAGGTAAGAATTCGCTATTTCACAAAAATTGCTCGGAAAATTGGATACTAGTATGGCAGAAAGTAGGCATAGACACACTTAACACCTTATACCAAGATAAGGTTGAAATGCGTTCATGATCTATACACAGAAAATGATATTATAAATAAATTAGAAGAACATAGGATAGTTTATCTCTCAGACCTGTGGAGGAGGAAGGAATTTGTGACCAGAGAAGAGCTAGAGATCATTATTGATCACAAAATAGATAATTTTGATTATAGGAAGTTAAAAAGTTTTTATACAAACAAACTTAATGCAGACAAGATTAGAAGGGAAGCAATAAACTGGGAAAACACTTTTGCATCCAAAGGATCTGATAAAGGCCTCATTTCTAAAATGTATAGAGAATTGACTCAAATTTATAATAGTTCAAGCCATCCTTCAATTGATAGATGGTCAAAGGATATGGACAGATAATTTTCAGATGAAGAAATTGAAACTATTTGTAGCTATGTGAAAAGGTGCTCTAAATCACTATTGATCAGAGAAATGCAAATAAAGACTACTCTGAGATACCACTACATACCTCTCAGATTGACTAGGATGACAGGACAAGATAATGCGGAATGCTGGAGGGGATTTGGGAAAACTGAGACACCGATAAATTGTTGGTGGAACTGTGAACGGCGTCAACCATTGTGGAGAGCAGTTTGGAATTATGCTCAAAAAGTTATCAAACTGTGATACAGCAGTGTTATTACTGGGCTTATATCCCAAAGAGATCTTAAAGGAGGGAAAGGGACCCATATGTGCAAGACTGTTTGTGGCAGCCCTTTTTGTAGTGGCTAGAAATTGGAAACCATGTGGATGCCCCTCAATTGGAGAATGGCTGAATAAACTGTGGTATATGAATGTTATGGAATATTATTGTTTTGTAAGAAACGACCAGCAGGAGGATTCCAGAGAGGCTTGGAGAGACTTACCTGAAGTGATGCTGAGTGAAATGAACAGAACCAGGAGATCATCATACACGGCAACAGCAAGACTATACACTGAGATGATTCAAACCAATTACACTTGTGCAGTGATGAAGGAGAGCCATCTGCACCCAGAGAAAGAACCATGGGAACAGAGTGTGGAACACAAGATAGCATTCTCATTCACTCTCTCTATTGTTATTTGCTGGCATTTTATTTTTTTTCTCAGTTTTTCTTTTTCTTCCTTCTTCATCTGATTTTTCTTATGCAACAAGATATCTGTATAAATATGCATGCATTTATTGGATCTAACATGTATTTCAACATAAATAATAAATATTAGACTACCTGCCAACTGGGAAGGAGGGAAAAATTTGGAACAAAAGGTTTTGCAAGGGTCAATGTTGGAAAAATTACCCATGCATATGTTTTGTAAATAAAAAGCTTTAATAATAAAATAAATAAATAAATTATTTAAATTTAAAAAAATTTTCCATAACTTTGGAGAGGATATTTTGAAAAGATCAGAAGTCAGAGAATGAAAGGAAAAGAAGTACAAGTTCCTATCGTAGATGGCTTTCTGAAGCCATTTGGGCACAAAAGGGAGGTGAAAAATGGGATAAAAGTTGGTAGAAACGGATGGATCAAGTAAGGGCTTTTTCTCAGGATGGGAGAAACAGTGACATGTTTATACGGAATCAGCCAGTAGGCAGGGAGAGATCGAAGATCAGTGAGAGTGGGAATGATAGAGGAGACAATCAGATGGGAAAGACAGAATGGGATCATTTGTATATAGAGAGGAGATGAACTCAAGGATTCCGGTTAGCTTTTGGACCAAAGTTAACAGCATCTTAACTCAGCACCATTCTCTTGCTTTGTTTTGAAAGAAAACTTTCCCAGAATCCCTAACTTTCTTATGGGATTTATTGCCCTTCTTTTTCAAAAACTAATACAAAGCTTGTCTTTCCATATTCCTGCTCTGACCCTGGCCAGACATAGAAATGAAAAGGAACCCTTGCCTGCTCCAACATATCATCTGTCCTTTTCTTTGAAAGCTGGTTCCTATTGGTTCCTTCTTCCTTTTTTCTCTCAATACAGGTTTTCATGCTGCCACAGAGAATATATCGGTAGTACCATAGAATAGTCCTCACTATTTAGGACACAGGCTTTTGTTACAACTGATTTGGAGAGAAAGTTAAGGGGAAAGTAACAAAGACTTCCAATAAACTATTCTCTCCACCTCTTTCCCCCTCCCTTAAAAAGAACACTATGAAAACTAGTCCAAGGTACTGTTAAAGTAATTTTTTGACTTCTCTCTGTGGTTAACACAGATGAGTTTTTGTTTGAAGGTCCTTGATTTCTTATTTTCTTAATTTGGGGCTTCTGGTTAGGAAGGTATTTAGTTTTTTAAAGTCACTTTATGTTGTTCATAAATCCTTCCTAATTTTCATTCCCAGACTCATTTTTCATCTATAGTTCATTTCAACCTTTAAGCCCTCTCCAAAGTAATCTTAACATACAGAAGCCAAAAAGCAAGGAAGCTTAGATCCTCTTCCCAGACTAGCCTGTATGTTAAATTCCTTTCTGTCTGGTCAAAAAAAGGGGAGAATAAAAACCACACAAAAATCCCAATCTGTCTATGTCCTTTTACCCAGGTTCTTTTGCCTTATTAGTTTCACCTAGTAAAATCATCCTCGGTAGAATAGTTAGAGCCCCTCAGCTGTGGTTGGTGAGTCCTGGGGGAGGCTGTAATCATAGGTATCCCGTACAAATGCTATGGTTGGGTCCTACTAGTCATATGGCCAAAAGGGCCCCAAGTTGTGTCAAGGTATAAATGGGAATCCTTGGTTTATATCCAAGGAATCCTAATAAATGCCTGTAGATTGACCCTTACAGTAGAATGTAAGCTTCTTGAGGGCAGGAATTATTTTATATTTTATCTTTATATTCTTAAGGCCCAACAAAGTACCTTGCACATAGCAGATGCTCTTTAGATAAGATTGGCTCGAAGACAGTGACAAAGACATGATCTTTTCATGGAGCTCTGACCTCCTTCACACTTGTACATTCCAAATACGGAGCCAGAATCTCCAGGTAGAAAATATGAAAGAAGTTGTTTTTTTTTTTTCCCCAAGACATCATCAAGAGGTGATGAATGTTGCCTTCAGATCCCTGAAGAAGCACTCCATGGAAAAGGGGCCCAATTGGTTCTAGTTGGCCCTACAAAGAGAGAGTGTGCATTTGTTCACAGTCAGAATGGTCTAGAAATGGACTGGGTGGCCCAAGAGGCAATGAGATTCCAATCCCTTGAAGGGCTTCTAACAGAGACTGAGTGACCATTTACTAGGTATGAGAAAGGATTTTTGCTGAATTGGAAGTGAATCTAGAAGAGTGCTGTCATATCAAAATACAAAGAGATCCTCGTGGGATGTATATGGCCAAGGAAAATCACATTATCTACACTTGTCTGGAATTTTTATTAATTATATTGAGACATTTCCCAATGGTGCTGGAATCTGGTAAACTCCTCCTGCCCACAGTTAGACACCTCTCCTGGAGAAGACCCCTTCCCAATGCGAACATCTGGATTCACTGATTCTGCGAAAGAGGTCCCACTTAGTTGTCAGGGAGAAATCATGTGCCGAATATAATCATAATATTCACATAGCGCTTTAAAATTCGCAAAACTCTACCAATGTTAGCTCATTTGAACCTCACAACAGGCCATTATACCTATTTACAGAGGAGGAAACTGAGGTTGTCCGGAGTCCCACAGCTAAGAAGTATTTGGAGCAAGAGTTAAAACTCAGAGCTTGCAAACTCTCAATCCAACCCTCTATCCATTGCGCCACCTAGTGACAGGTCAAGACTTCAAGGTGCAAGCGATCCAGCACAATGAAAGAAGGGATTACTCAGAGGACTTTTGGAAAGACTTGGAAAAATGAGCTCAGTCCCCAAAGCAATTCTTCCTTTTAAGAGGGCCAGAGAAACTGAAGAAAAGCTCATCTGTGTTTATGTTAGATCTATCTAATCACAGCACTAATTACTACCACCAGTATTCGGCCCCCTCCCTCCAAACACCCAGATCCATCTTAAAAGTATGTTTTTCCAGTTGATCTGGAAAAATCTGAGTTGTCCTTCTCCCAGCCCCAAAGCCTTGGGATTTGTTCCAGCCTCGGTAAGAAATATGTAAGAAGCTTCTGAGCCGAGCCAGGATTTTACTTAAGAATCAACAAGATATTCAGGGCCTGTGAGGATTTGTGGAGCCCATCAGCTTCACCCAACTGCAAACAACTATTCTGAGGGCTATGGGAAGAGCTCTTAATTCTGGGGGCTGGAGTGGGGGGAGAGAGGGACACCCTTGTCATTTGGGCTCTAAAAGCATATTCTTTCTATTCCTATTAATGGAGGTCAGAACTAATAAGAGACTGAGATTTTAATATCCTCTTCAAAGAGTACATCTGGGGTCAAAGATTACACTTTTAACACAGCACCATCAGACAGAGTATTTCTATTGAAATCAAAGCCAAACTGGCTGAGTTATAGACAAATCCAAAGGGGCCAGTTTTCCTTTTGTTCAATATATGAGTGTGTAATCAAAATCCGAGGACTTCAATATTCAACGTGGGACAAAACTGTAATAGAAATGAGACATCGGTGTACGGAAGCCAATGCGGCCTTCCTCTGGGACCCCAGGCTCCTCTGTGAGAGTGGGAGTTGGAAGGAAAATCTTTGAAGTTTACATGGACTCCAGAAGAACCACCCGGTACATGGGAAACATATTGAGTTCTAATTTCCTGATAAAAATGGATATAGTCGGAACCTTGCGGAGTCAAGTCATTGAACATGTATAAAGTGTTTGCTGTGTGACCGATACTTGTGCTAATCCCTGGGGATGAAGAAAAAGGTAAACATAGTTCCTGCCTTCAAGATGCTCATATTCTAATGGGAGGGACAACATCCTTCATCTCCACTCCCTCCCCCATATACACACACATGCAAGTACAAGATATAGATAAAGTGAATTGAAAGCCAACCCAGAGAAAAGGCATTAACTAGCCTTAAGAGGGAAGGGAAAGATGATGGGACCAAGACAGAGTTTGAGACGAGTCTTGAATAAAGCCAGGAAACCCAGAAGGCAGAAATAAGCCCATATTAATATTGGATAAGTCACTGAATCAAGGAGCTAACTTCTATCAGGATGGTAAAAGATCCCAAAGATTTCTAAAAATTGGGGTTGAAACTGTTGAAGTCTATTGAGTGGGAAGCTACGGGGTGCCATGGTAGATAGAACACTTCGTTCCAATCTGGCTTCATACACAAGCAGTGTGACCCTGGGCAAGTCATTTGAACCTGTCTGCCTCAGTTTTCTCATTTGTAAACTAGCAGGAGAAGGAATGGCCAACCACTGGAGTATGTCTGCTATTTGTATGCAAATCAGCTGTGTGGGCAGACAACTTCAGGGGAATCATGACTCTGCTGTTGCTTCTGGGCTCTGTGGCAGCAGGGCCATCTCATTGGTTCTTTGCTGCTGGTGTCCCCATTTAGCCTCTGTGGCTCCTCAGCCCCCTCCTCACGCTCTGAGCACTGCCGATGAGGCTGCACAGCTGCAGTGCACATAGCTTCAGAGGGCCTCGTGGGCCTGGCCCTCTGGGCAGAGGCAGCTCTAACTTCAGTCACAGTAGGCACAGAGCTTTTGTCTCCATCACTGGCCCCTGTACAGTGCTTAGTTTCCCCCCCCACAGGTGTGCAGTGGGCCATCTACAGGGATGGGGATCAGAGAGGGGGGAGAAAGGGATCTGCAAAGAGCCTGGCTGCTGCCCCTCATTATAGCATAGAGTATATAGTATAAGGGAGGCTGGAGATGTTTTCAAATTTGGCACGTGGGGCCAGCAGACCCCAGACAGACAGACAGAAAAACACTAGCTAGACAGACAGACTCAGGGATGATAGTGATCAATGGCTATCAGTTTACTATGGGCCAGGTACTGTTAAACTGGGGATACAAATAGAATACAAATATAAGTAAGACAGTCGCTGTCCTTAAGGAACGTACATTCTAATGGGGAAAGACAAAATATAAGATGGGGGCAGAAAAGTAGAGGCCGGGAAAAGTCAGAGCTATGGCACGGGATAGAGACATGAATTAGGGCAAGATAAAGACAAAGCTGGCTTCTCAGAGCCCACTGTGATTCCCGGGGTGAAAGAGAGAAAAATGGCTTGGTCCGATTCCTCTGCTACTCAGTGGTTTTACCTATGGATTCACCCATACCTCCCGGTGTTTTGGTCTCCATGTCCCACCTCTTCCAACTATGGAAGAGTCTAGTCGAACTAAAGCTCTTCAAGTTGATTGTCAGCAGCGGTGCTGGCCCCCAGCCCCAGCCCAGGCCCTTCTGGACTTTGCTGATAGAAGGCAGGTTATGCCAGGTCGTACCCGGCTTAAGATCGGCCCTGCGGTGACGTCTCGGTCGCAAAAAGACTAGGTCAGCCAAGGTCAAAGAGGCTTATCGCCTGGTTAGCTGCAAGTGGGTGAAGTTTTGGCTGCTGCAACTCTGGATATTAACCAAAGTCTTCTGCTCATTGAAATGACATCTCTAAGCTAATGACTGTGTTCAGTCAGCAGCTGAGCTGACCCTAGGGGTAGTAACGTACTGATCCTTCCTTCCAATATGGCTGCCCCAGAAGTGGCTAACACCTGGTAAAATATGGGTGCTATGACCACTGGACAGAGGCGAAAGGCAATCCCAATCACTTTCCTTTGGTGATGGAGGATGAGGGATGGCAAATGGGAGAAGGGGAATGGACTCAAGGGCTGTTTCTTCTCATTATGTGTATTTGAGTTTCCCTCAGATCTTCTTTTAGCAAGATTTAGCCTAGTCACTATGCTACTTTTCCCCGGCCCTCCGCCACCCCCATCACCAACTCTCCACGGCAGTATGAGACCATCCCTCAACCCAGCACAATGATTTCTGGTCAGGCAACCCTAGAGCGCTATCAGATATTCATGGAACAATACCTAGTGAGAAAAGTCAGAAGGAAAGTGCTCTGCACAGATGCTCACTTGACAAAGCACTTGGTGCAGCCAATAAAACCCAACCGCCACCTTCCTAGGACCGCCAGTGTTTTCTGCAGAATATACCTCCTCCTGAGCCCTTGGATGGCACTTTGTGCAGAAGGAGGCTGCTGAACCTGATTGATCAACTGACAACTGACATTTCAAAATAATATATTTTGCTGAACATGATTGTTATTAAAAGCAATTTAGTGTCCTCTTTTCTCCCACAATGCACAAAAAGCCTATTCTGGAGTAATCATCCCCAGCAAGGAAAGGAAATAAAACAATTCCAGCAGAAATCAAAACACCTTTGTCACAGGGAAGGAAAAAAAAAATGAGTTTTCCAATTTCCACTCAACTCTAACAGTTGAACAAATTTTCCAGAATTTTAGAGAGGGATAAAAAATGTGGTAATAACAACATTGTCTAAACCATCCCCAAATCACCAAGAGGAAAAAAAATGGCAAAAGGAAACAGGAGAAAAAGAGCCTGGTCTGGGAGAAAACAACATGGATTCTTGTCTCAGCTCCACCACTAACTCAAAATGCAGCCTTGGGCAAACCAAGTGACTCTTCCTCTTCAACTCTCAGTCTCTATGCACATGACAGGATAGTGGAGAGAAGGCAAATTTATGGGTCTATCTCACCTTCGGTCAACCAACTGGACTTCGCCAAATACTCAAGTGCTCATCATTGAGTACATATGAGATCTGGAAAATTGGCTGACTTACTTTTTCATCTGGAAGATGCTTGGGCATTGTAGAGTTAAGACCTTAAAGTAGAAATCAAGTCCACTCCATATGCCTTTAGTTCACTGAATCATCATGCTCCTACATGGTTTTTCTAATATCTATTTTACATAGGTTTTTTTTTTCTATATGTTCTGAAATAATTTTTTGTTTGTTTAAAACTGAGGCAATTGGGGTTAAGTGACTTGCCCAGGGTCACACAGTTAAGACATGTTAAGTGTCTGAGACCAGATTTGCACTCTGATTTCAGGACTGATGCGCTATCCATTGCATTACCTACCTGTCCTATCTGAAATATTTCCTAAGACCAAAAGTGTTTTATACAGGTCAAATGGGCTCATACTGGTGCAAGCCAGTTTTGACAGGCCGCAGAAGGTTCAAAGATTTTTTTTTCCTAGTTCAAACTTGTTTTGATCAGTTCAGATGACTTCAGAATAATTGAATAGATAAATGAAATGGAGATCTCTTTTTAAAGGCCAATAAAATTGC
The DNA here is from genome assembly GCF_902635505.1 of Sarcophilus harrisii. Lineage (NCBI taxonomy): Eukaryota > Metazoa > Chordata > Mammalia > Dasyuromorphia > Dasyuridae > Sarcophilus > Sarcophilus harrisii. Next base: position 73,838,038 of record NC_045432.1, on the reverse strand, counting down.
TATATTTCATGCAAGAGAAGAGAAAGAAAAAAAAACCAAAATCTGAAATGAGGAAAAGAAAATAAAGGAATAAAAAAAGATGTCAGTCAATAGTCAATAAACATTTCTTAAATGCCTACTATGCACTAGACATTATGCTGTTTTATCTCACCGATGTCACCCCCAACCCCTCAGAAAAAACCCCAAGAACTGAGAATACAAAAGAAATGGCCCAAACAGGGAATAAAGTAGCTAAAAAAACAATATCAAAAGGGGAAAATGAATATGCTATTAAAAAATTGCCACAGAAAGGGCAACAGGACCAGATAGGTTCACCAGTGAAATCTGCAATACATTTCAAAAAACAAATAATCCCTATATTAGATAAACTTTTTTCAACACTAGACACAGCATATCTCTCTAATTCTTTCTGTGAGACAAATATGGTCCTGATCCCATGCCTGGTAAGGAGAAGGAAGGGATAGAAAAGTATCAGTTGGGTATTTCCATTTTATTCTTTCCATAGCTTGTTGGTGCATCATTGTCTGTATGTTGTCTCCCTGTTAATTAGCCTGTGAGCTCCTTGAGGGCAGTGACTTTTGCCTTTCTTTGTATTCTTATGGCATGGCACGGTGCCCGAAACATAGTAGGTGCTTTAAAATGTTTCTCAACTGATTGCCAATCTCATTAATTAATTCCTATCCCAAAAGTTTAACAGAACATTGGCAAATAGAATACCATCACGTATAAAAATATTCATTAAGATCAAATAGGATTTATACCAGCTATGCAAGGGTAATTCAATATTATGAAAACAATCAATGTAATAAATCATCTCAGTAAGAAAAACCATAAACTCCATATTAAATCGATAGAAGCAGAAAAGGCCTTTGATAAAGTATGATACATATTTGTATTAAGGACCACTGAGAAGTATAGTAATGGAAAGACTTTTCCCACAATAATAATAAGCATCAGAAGAGAGACGAACTCAGATCCTCTGACTGGGGCCAATGTCAAAATAATACTACACACATTAAGCACGACCAAATGAATTAGAAGAATAATCATGCCAACAAAATCCCTCAGAGATGGGAAAAACCATTCCAGAAGGAGACATAGAAACAAGATAACTGCTCTCTTGTTAAAGGAGGTACAAGTGAGTGAGGTCTAAGATGAGACTCTGCCATGTGGCTACTTGTAATGGTGAGCAGGTTGTTCTATGGGGAGACTGCTGTTGGGTGGTGAGGTGGTCTGGTCTGAATAGACTATAATACAAAAAACAAATACAATAGAATGTGACAAGCATTGAGGAGACACCTACTGTGTACAGAGCACTGTGCTGGGTGCTAGGGAAGACACATCAATTCCAGATCCTCAATGATCTCAGAGCTCATCTAATTTAAATCTCCACTTGACAGAGGAGAAAACTGAGGTGCAAAGGAAAGGGACCCACATGTGCAAAAGTGTTTGTGGCAGCCCTTTTCATAGTGGCAAGGAACTGGAAACTGAGTGACTGCTCATCAGTTGGAGAATGGCTGAATAAATTGGGTATATGAATGTTATGAAATATTCTTGTTGTATAAGAAATGACCAGCAGGATGATTTCAGAAAGGCCTGGAGAGACTTACATGAATTGATGCTAAGTGAAACGAGCAGAACCAGGAGATTATCGTACATGGCAACAAGATTTTATAACAATCAGTTCTGATGGACGTGGCTCTTTTCAACAATGAGATGATTCAGATCAATTCCAATAATCTTGAGATGGAGAGAGCCGTCTGCACCCAGAGAAAGGACTGCGGGAACTGAGTGCGGATCACAACATAGCATTCTCACTCTTTTTGCTGTTGATTACTTGCATTTTGTTTTCGTACTCATTTTCTTTTCTTTTTGATCTGATTTTTCTTGTGCAGCAAGAGAATTGTATAAATGTGTTTACACATATTGGATTTAACATATATTTTAACAGGTATAACATATACTGGATTGCTTGCCATCTAGGGGAAGGGATGGAGGGAAGAAAGGGAAAATCTGAAACACAAGGCGATGCAAGGATCAATATTGAAAAATTATCTGTGCATATGTTTTGAAAATAAAAAGCTTTCAAAAAAAAAAAAGAAAACTAAGGTTTAGAAAGATTAAATCTCATGTAGCACCCAGGTGTCAGAGAGACGGGATTAGAACTGCAAACCCGAATTCAGGTTCAATGCTGCTTCCCAAGTGGTTTCTCAACCAAACATCCATTGTGATCCCCAGGAAAACAGGCCAGGGAATCAGTATATATGGCAAGCATCCTTCCCTGTGGTCATCTTCAGAGGGGGTGGGGAGGAGGGAAATGGGACTGTTAATGTCTGGCAGCCCACTCCCTCTCTTTCTCCCTTCCTCTTTCCCTGTTCTGGAAACAGTTTATCCATCAATAGGGTTGGTAATTTGGAAGACCTGCCCATCACTGTCAATAGTTTGGGTTTGCATCCCAAGCCAAGTATAGCATTACAAGGAATTCTAGGGACCTATTATGTTATTGGGGTAAGCACAGGAGCCCTTTCAATCAACACTATAGGGGAAAAACTGGGTGACTATCAAGAAGAAGAAGGGCTGGGGGAAGTGATGATCAATTTACCTGAAGAAGCATTTAGAGAACATTAAGTGCACGCTACATTGCAGGCCCTACGATAGGCACCAGGGCTATAGATACACGAAGGAAAACTTCTGCCTACAAGGAACTTATATTCTAATGGGGAAATAGCATGTATAAGCATATAACAAAATTAATATCAAGAAAAAATACCAAATCATGTGCTGGAAGGGGGCAATAATATAATTAATAACAATAATAAATAATTAAATGAAAGTAATTAATAATAAAAATAAAATAAACTAATTTAATGAATGTAAATATTTAATGAAATAAATAAGAATATATTAGAAAAATAAAAGCAAAGCTAACATCTACATTACATGACATTATAATTATCACCGACATTTATAGAGCACTTTCTGTATACTTTCTCCTAAGTCTTGAAGGTCTGATTATCCCTAAGATGAAGGAGATAAGGTGCAGAGAAGTTGTGACTTGTCCACGGTCATACAATTCAGTTGAATAGGCATTTCTTGAATGCCTGCCATTTATTAGGTGCTAGGTCCTATAGATTTTCAGACAAAAACAAACTAGTCCCTATCCTCAAGGAGCTTATAATTGATAGGGGAGAAATAACACGTACACAGAGAAGTAAATTCTACTTATCCACATTTGTATTATAATTTCTGGGCTGCCCCTTAACTCACACTCAGAAATTGAGTCTCCTAGGGGATGACTCCCTCAGATTCAAGGTATTGTGTGTGTCCGTCCTTCTAAAACTATGGTTCACAAGCTCCTAGCAAAGAATAACTTGAATAGTTAGCCAGATGACATAATTATCTTAAAACAAAGGTATTCAATGAAATGGGATCTGCAGAGGACTAAATAAAAACTATTTCCACAATAACCTGTACCACAAATACACATAGCATGAGGGACAAGAATGGGCAGACATGTGGCACAGGCAACCCACACCGGCGGTACTACAGGACTCCAATATTCCTTCACTTTCCTTTTTGTCCTCATGCTGCTTCCCCAGCATATCTGCTGCGGGCCCTGGTCCTATTACTTTCCATACCTCAACCCAATTTTACAAGGATTCATTCTCTTCTTAACATAGAGCTCAGATTCTTCAAAGCACTTTGTTGTCTTGACTGACTGGGCCTACTCCCTTTTTGGGTGCAATATCTTTCGCTGGACATGTAGCACTACTTGGGGTAGAGAAGAGAATCCGTCTTTTTCCATTAAGATTCAAGGATGATTTCCTCTCAGAGACTTGAGTAGCGAGATTTCTTTTCAATTGCCAAAACTCACATTTTTCAGGACAACCATCTGGCTCAATTGCTGCCTGGAGATATTAGCTTCGCTTTTATTTTTTCTAATATCTTCTTATTTATTGCATTAAATCTTTACATTCATTAAATTAATTTATTTTATTATTAATTATTTTCATTTAAATATTTATTATTTAATTTAATTAAAATGAAATTAAATTTAAAAATTAAAATACCAATTATTAATTAATTAATTGAAAATTAAAAATTACAATTACATGTAAAACTTTTAACATTTTTTTGAAACTCTGAGTTCCAAATTCTTCCCCTTCTTCCTGCCCCTTCCCATTCCTTGAGAAGGCAAGCAACTCATTATTAATTGATACATGCAAAGTTATATGTTTCCATATTATCCATGTTACAAAAGAAAACATAAATAAAGTATAAAAAAGTACCCTTCAGTTTGCACTCAGAGTTCATCAGTTCTCACTCTGGAGGTGGACAGAATTTTTCATCATAGGTCACTTCATCTTGGATCACTGTCTCAATGAGAGTATCTAAGTTTCTCACAGTTAAACATCCTTATTGTCGTTCCTATGTGCAATGTTCTCTGGTTCTGCTCACTTCATTTTATATCAGTTCATTTAAGTCTATTAAGGTTTTTCTGAAATCATTTTGCTCTTCCTTTCTTATAGCACAATAGTACTCCATCACAATCATATACATACAACATGAACACAAGTTGTTCAGCCATTCCCCAATTGATGGGTATCCGATCAATTGCCAATCCTTTGTCCCCCTCCCCAATTTTCCCCCCGCCTCGAAAAGAGCTGCTATAAATATTTTTGTCCAAATAAGTCCCTTTCCTTTTTCTTTGACCTCTCTTAGATATAGACTTTATAAAATAGCATTGTTGTGTCAAAGGGTAGGCACATTTATGCTCTTTGGACAAATTTCCAAATTGTTCTCCAGAATGGTTGGACTAATTCATAACTCTCCCAACAGTGTATTAATGTCCAAATTTTTACACATTCCCTCCAAAATTGTTCATTTTCCTTTTTTTTTTTATCATGTTAGCACATCTAATAAGTATAAGGTTGTCTTTCAGAGATATTTTAATTTGCATTTCTCTAATCAGCAGTGATTTGGAGAATCTTTTCACGAGAGTATTGATAGCTTTGATTTCTTCTTTGCCTTAATATCCTTTGATATCCTTTGACCATTTATCAACTGGGGAATGGTTATTCTTTTTATAAATTTGGCTTAGATTCCTATATATTTGAGAAATTAAGTCTCGATTTATCAGAGAAACTTACTCTAAAATCCCCCTCCATTTTCCCGTTTTCCTTCTAATTTTTGGTTGCATTCATTCTGTTTATGCAAAAGCTTTTAAATTTAGTTTAATTTAAATTTAATTTAATTTATTAATTTTAATTAATTTAATTTTAAGGAATCCATTTTATTTCCAGCGATCATGTCTATCTCTTGATTGACCATAAACTCTTCCAGTACCCACTTATCTGACAGGTACATTTTTCCAGGCTCCCCTAATTTACTTATCACCCAGCATATCTAAGAAGCCATTACTTTTGGAATTTCTGTCCCTCGTTATAATCTGAGACAGAATAAAAAGGTGTTCAATTTCTATTTGATAGCTGGATTTTTCTTCAGCCACTTGTTCATTACTTCCCTATATGCTTATGGGAGGCAGCAAGGTGGTGCCTCAGTGGGTAGAGTCTGAAATCAGGAAGATCTGAATTCAAATACAGTCTCAGACAGTAACTAGCTATGGGACTGGGAGCAAATTATTTTGCTTCAATTTTCTCATCCATAAAATGGGAATAATAACAGCACTTACTTCATAGGGTTGTTGTGATGTTCAAATAAGACTATATTTGTAAAATACCTCTGTAAAATTTTGTGCATAATAGGTACTATATAATTGCTTATTCACCCCTTCTCTTCTTTCCTAATCATCTGTTTAGTTGTTTTCAGTTGTGGCTAACTCTTCTTTTTCCTTTCAGGGTTTTCTTGGGAAAGATATTGGATCAGCTTGTCATTTCCTTCTCCAGCTCATTTTACAGATGAGAAAACTGAAGCAGACAGGGTTCAGTGACTTGCCCAGGGTCACACATCTAGTAAGTATCTGAGGCTGGATTTAAACTCAGGTCTTCCGTGCTCCAGGCCTGACACTCTATTGACTGTACTGCCCCCTAAAATTAGATGTATGTGACCTGCTTCAGCCCCCTAGCTTCACCAGAGTTCATAGTTCTGTTGGGAACACTCATCTCGTCAAATTTTTAGCTCGGAGTCCCCACCGATTATCTCCTCAGATAAGTTCAAGACAGATAACACAAATGCAAAATGAAGTACAAGAACAAAGTAATAACAAGTAAACAAATCATCTACATCCAAGACAGCTGTTCTCCCACATCTCCCAGAAGTGTGACTCTTGCCTCCCAACCAACCCCTTAGACCAGTGGTTCTCAAACTTTTGTTCTCAGTATCTTCACATTGTTAAAAAAATTATCGAGGATCTGTTCAAAGAGTTTTTGTTCACATGGGTTATATTTATAGCTCTTTACTATATTAGAAATAAAAAATGATTTTGAATTTGTAGACCCTCTGAAAGGGTTTCAGAGACCCCAACAATTCTTTGGACTATACTTTGAGGACACTGCCATAGACTCTAAGTACAGAAGGAGAGAGACACACACATCGACACACTCATGAATAGTATGTGGAGAAACTCACCTCAACAGGCTCCCAGCCAATTTCCTTTCCATGTTGGCATAGTAGTAACATAGGGAACACTCCCTTCTCAGCATGGTGACTCTATTAGACTCCAAAGTCTCTGGGCATCTCCATAACAATGGGTTCCTGGCATGATGGCCACATGAACACAGAAGTCCCTAGTTTCTCCGAGGAGCTCCTGTGTTGAGACTGCTATCATCTCTCTTCCAAGTCAGGGCCATCCACCTAATACAAGACATCCCCAAAATACAGTGACTTAGAACAGTTTCCAATAAGTACCAGCTCCAGCCACCTTGGCTCTACAGTCAAACTAAAGTTTTACCAAAAAGCTTCCATTGAGAAAAATGATCTAGATCAAAAGCAGGCAGTCTCTGTGCCTTTTACACAGAAAAAGCTAAAATTCATGACCATCTCTCAGTTTGCCCCTTGATTCCCAGTCCCACAACCCTCATTCATCAAGGCATCCAATACCTTGCACCTGAATTTCCACAGGTCTTCTCGATAGTCTCTCTCCCTCTAATAGCTGCCTGAATACATCTTCTTCAACAGCAAAATAATAAAACTAACCAAAATCCAGCTTCTTTAGGCTCCCTTTGGTCTTCATCACGCTGTTGCTACAACCCTACTGCCTTAGAGATTAAGTCGGCATTCCAGTGTAAAGGGGGAAGACACATAAGAAACAAAAACCTAGACACTAACTTTCCTTCCCTCTGAAATGCAAGCGAGATTTGCTTCAGTGCCTTCCTTGAATGAGGTCAAAGCCAATATGTTTGACAATGAGAACAGCTCTTTGGCTTTCCCCAAGTGATGGAAAAAAGAAAAAGTAGTCAGAGATGTGGAAAGGCCTCCAGGGCTTGTAGCCCTTCTTCTCAAAGAGGGTGGGGGGAGCCAATGGTAGTCCAAGAACAGAAAAGAGAATTTGCAGGAGGTACTGGGAAGCTGAAAAGATAATGCAGTTGTAGAAGAGTTAGAGAAGACAAGGAAGAAGACTTCCTTACTCCCCAACTTTTGAGGTAGTCTCTTGGGAAATACAAGAAGGCAACTGGAAGATTTTTGTAGGTGATTTTTTACAGCAGATCGCATCATGAGTCATCCAATTAACTTAGCAATTTATCGTATTGGTTCCTAACCCGTGGACCGTGGCACCCCTGGGGAGGGCCACAGAGTTATTGTGATAGTTCTGCAAATTGGCATGTGGACCAAAAGAAGTCATTTTGCCCTTCCACATTTTCTCCGTTTAAAAACTAGCTAGTATAACCATTCTCCTCAGAGGACAGATCCTCGACATTTTTTGGCATTGAAAAGACTCTCAATACTCCAAAAGGTTGGGAACTACTGATGCAAATAATTGCGGTATTGTTACTATAATTATTTTCTATTGCTGTTTATAATTAGAGTCTCAAACAAATTTTAATATATTCCAAAGGATTTTCAGGAAGTTTTAAAATTCAAATGAACTTCTCTCGATCAGTGCTCGTTTGTGTTTATGCAATTTTGATTTATCTTTTCAAAGATCTATCTCTTTTCTTTCTTTCTTTTTTTAATTTAAAGGAAAGAATTATCCTTAATCAATCAACAAACATTTATTAAACTCTTACAATATGCCAGGTATTACACGAGGTGCTGGATATGCAAATAAGAAGTGTAAACAGTCCCTGCCTTTAAGGAGCTTATAGTCTAGCCAAGGAAGATGATGTGTACATATACAGAGGTATAAACAAAATTGATCCACAGTGCCTAGGATACTAGAAGCTGAGAGGATCATGAAAGGTTTGTGCAGAAAGTGCTGGTTTGAGGGAAACTAGGGATTCTGAGAGATAGAGGTGAGGAGGGAGTCCATTGGAAGACAGTCAATACAAAGTCACTGAGGTAGGAGATGGAGTATTATGTACAAGGAATAATCAAAAAAACTAAACCACATAAGTGTGGAGAATAGAGAGACATGATATACCATAAAGCTAGAGAGGTAACTTGTGGTCTGCTTTAAGGGGTTTAAATGCCAAAAAGAAGAGTTCTTATTTTATCATAAGGGGAACAGGAAACATTTGGAATTTTCTGAGTAGGTAAAAGGAAAATCTGTTTGGCAAATGTGAGAAGGATGGATGAGAGAGGAGGTGATAAATGTGGAGAGATGAACCTCAAGTGAGGAGAACTTGCTGAGTGATGATGGCAGAGAGACAGTCAGAAAACTGCAATGAGGAGCAAAGATTATTCCAGCTCCCTTGCCAGAACCTGCTGGAAAGACTGGCCAGGAATCCAACGTTGCTTTTATTTTTCAGAAAAGGAAGCTGAAGTTCCGAAATGGTTGTGACTTTCCCAACATGAATAAGGAAACCTCCCAATATTCCAGCCTAGAAGCAGTAGCAGTGATTTTATAGTATTAAAGATTATTAAACAAGACACCTAATTTCATCCCTGTACCTTAACTCCTATTTTTGCACCAACTTGTATCCTTTGTAAATATAATATTTTAAAAAATATTTATGCTTAGCTACTTTAATAGTGTTTTGTTTTGTTTTGTTTTTTAACCAGTACAGGAATATTTAGGTGAAAAGGGTGCGCTATGACCTTTGACTCCATTATCCATGCCTACTGGGGACCTAAAGGTTTAGACAAAGAGGCAGTAGACAAGGCACCAACATATCCATCGATACCTAGCTTCCACACAATGAAGGCCAAATGGCTAGGAGAAAATGGGCAAGCTCATGGAACGAACCTGGCAAATACAAGTCTATAAAGCAATGGCAAACTTGCCAGGCTTTAAACATCCCTCATTTCTTTTGTGTTTAAAATGGTTCCTTTTTGCATCCTCACTGAGAATGCTGATGGCAGAGGTGGGAGGGGCAGCCGTTGCCTTGATCTTCTGTGTTGAATGGTGTATCGGCCACTCACAAATGGACGTTCTCATTAGATTTCATATCTTCAGTGTCAAAACATGATTTAAGACATGATATCAATTCACCATTTCTAGTGAGGGAGAAAAAACCTATCAAGATTTGTTCCTATTTGAAAGAAATTCCCTTAGTGAGTAAATGATTCATCCTGCTTCTCTTTGTCCCTTAAATTACTGGCAAATTCATGTGATCTTTAAGCCTAGAGAATGTGGGATTGTGTAATAACTTAATCATACAGTATGAATCACAAAATTTAAGAGATAACAAGTGAACATTTATCTATTTGAAGAGAAGGGGAGTAGACAGACAGACAGATAGATGGACAGATGGACAGACCAACAGACTGACAGACAGACAGAGAGAAAGAGAAATGGATGGATAGATCACTCATGATGCTAGCTCAAGTTTAGTTAGAAAATAATTGGAAATATTTGAACTGGTATCTGCAAAGTAGTTTTTGTTGAATTTGAGTCTTCAATGTGAGCAGAGAGAAATGATGACCTTTAAATATCCTATTCATTTTAAGCCTGCAGTAGATGATTTTAGACCAATTAATTATAAGCATTATAAGTAAATGAGTTATTAGCATTCATGAATTCTATAACAGCCAATTTGTTCCTGTTCCCAAAGCCTTGAAGAGGCTATTTTACAATTTCTTTGAGATGTAACCATAGGAACTAAGTGGTTGCCAACATAAACCTTTATAATTAATGGAGCTGTGTTTTCACCTTAGTGAATCCTATTGCAGTATATACAGAATTGAGGAGATGGAACTCAGGACTAAAGTCTTGGATAACAGAAAAACAAGATCCAAGATTTAGAGCTGGACAGGAGTCTACAGGTCAGTCTACATATTCATTTTAAGAAGGAAGAAGACAAAATGTACTTCTCCCCACCTCCAAAAAAGAACCCTCAAGAAAAAATGAAGTTTTAAAAAGTATGCTTTCATCTGGATTCAAGAACAATCAGTTCTTTCTCTGGGAATGATTTTTCATCATAAGTCCTTCAGAGTAGTCTTGGCAAATTGGCAAATGAATGGCTCTTAATTTTCTATAAATTTGACTGAGCTCCCTATACGTTTGAGAAATGAGACCTTCAATAGAGAAACTTGTTTCAAAATTCTTTTCACAATTACTATTGCTATTTCCCCGCCTCATTTAGTCTATTTTCTCTCCTTTCACCCTGTCCCTCCTCAAAAGTGTTTTACTTCTCACCACCCTCTCTCCCACAATGCTCTCTTTTCTATCACCCTCCTCCAGTTGCTGCCATTGCTGCACCAGGACTGTGTTCCAGTCCCATCATGGTGAACCAGACCTTTCCTGCTGATCTTCTAAGTTGTCTTCAGCTGGAAAATTGCTCCACTCCATCTTTTTGCAGTTTCTGATGCTCTAAACTGTGTTTAGAGTCATTATTGAAAGGTAATTGGACAATGAGATGACTGATACCATTCTCACTTTTTGTTGTTGTTTGCTTGCATTTTATTTTCTTCCTCATTTTTTTCCTTTCTGATCTGATTTTTCTTGTGCAGCAAGAGAAATGTATAAATATGTTTACACATATTGGATTTAACATATATTTTTACATGTATAACATATATTGGATTATCTGCCATCTAGGGGAGGGAGTGGGGAGGAGGGGGGAAAATTTTGGAACACAAGGCTATACAAGGGTCAATGTTTTGACCATGAATATGTTTTGAAAATAAAAAGCTTTAAAAAAAGAAAGGTAGTTGGAGTGGTTTGGGGAACAGTTCAGGTGAATCCCTGCCTTTACTCTGCCATCTTGGCTCCACTTCCTCCAAATACACATTTTAAACAAGCCAGTTTCAGAAAGGGACCTTGAACTAGGTGTGAAGGAACTAGCAAAGGAAAAACAAAACAAAACAAAACAATATGATCTGGATGGTTTTACAAGAGAATTTCCTAAAACGTTTAAAGATTCACTAATATCTCCACCAGACAGAGTATTCTCAAACACTGAAAATTACCAAAATCTTCTTATAAGCCCTATGTACTGCTAACACCTTAACTAGGGAAGACTAGAACAAAAGAAAGAGAAGTAGAGCCCAAATATCACTAATGAAGAGGGATTTTTTTTTCATTCTGACAAGAAAGATGACTGCAACATAGCCACGCCAAGGAGAGTTTCTACCAGAAATGCAAGGGAGGTTCAACAATACACACAAAGAAGAATCATGGAAAGGAATACGATTATTTCAGTAGATGCAGAAATAATCTCTGACAAAGCATACAACTCCTTTATCAGCCAACATACATTTAAGCACCTACCATATGCCAGGTACTGTATGTACAAAGCAATGGGGATACAAAGAACAGCAAAACCATAGTCCTTGCCTTCAAGGAGCTCACTTTTTAAAGGGGAAAGACATGAGATGTAAACAATGATGTAGATACAAGACTGGTTGGTAGGTTAGTTTTGTCCTTCATTCTCTAAGAGCACCAAAATGACATCACTATGTTAAGAGTTGATTTATAGTATGTCTGGCTGTGGCTGACCAGACCAATACGAGCTCAGAATGCTCTGCCACAGGTAGGACACAAATAGTCCCTATGAACAATTGAGGTGCTTCTCCAACTCCAACTACACATCTCTCATTTCTTTTGAGCTAATTCAATTCTGCTTTGCTCCTAGAGCACAGACCCTTCTCTGATGAGGGGACACCATGCTGGGCAGTCCCGTGCCAGTGTTTCCCATGTTATACAATCAATTCTAAAGTTCTTAAGAGATTGAGATTGTCCTTGTATAGCTTTTTCTGATCACATTGTGAGCACTTACCACGTGTGAATTCTCCATAAAATAATCCTTTTGGCAAGCATACATTTGGCATTCAAACAATATGGCCAACTCTCTGCATATAGACAGTATAAATGAAAGGTCATTTCAAAGGGAAAGGCAAGAGGAAGAAGAGAAAAGCTGGACCTGGAAAGGTTTCTCACAAAGGATGAGCTATGAACTGAATCTTTAAGAAAGCCAGGAGACAGAAGTGAGGAGGGAAAGAGTTCCAAGCCTTAGTGATATCTAATGAAAAGGCCCAATGTCAGGATGATGTGAATTTATGTTACAAATGCTACAAAAACATGCTAAGAAGAATAATTTTAATATGATAAAAAATGTATCTCTAAAACTAGAAGCTGGCAATCATATTCAATGGAGAAACACTAGAAGCATTTCAAAAGTAAAAGCAAAGCATGGATGCCTATATTTAAAGTTTATTTTATATAATGTTACTTTACTGAAATTATAGTCTCAATTTTTTATTGATTCTCTAGGATTTTCTAAGTAAATCATCACATCATCAACAAATATGGATAACTTTGTCTCTTTGTCCAATTTTATGATTTTGATTTCTTTTTCTGATCTAAAAATTCATACAATGACAAATAAAATCAATAGCCTAGTATTAGATAAATCCAAGATTTACTTGGGTTACAAAACAAGTTTTTGAAAAAGAACTCCCTATTTCACCAAAACTGCTGGAAGAATTGGATAGCACTTTTGCAGAAATTAGGCTTAGATGAACATCTTATACCACATAGTATGACAAGCTTAACATAGATATAGACCCTGATTCACTTCCATCTTTGTATTCCCAGTGCTTAACACAGCATCCGACAACTAGGTGCTTTGTAAATACTCACTGAATGAATGAAATTAAAAGTCACACCATTAAAAAAATTGAGGAAAACTATATCACGTACCTTTCACAGGGATGGCTATGGTGAGAATTCTTAACCAAATAAGTAATAGAGGCAAAACGATAAAATAGATCATTTCAATTACATGAAATCGAAAAGCTCTTGTACAAACAAAATCTATGCAACTAAGATAAAAAGGAAAGCAGTGAAATGGAAAACCTTTCTTATCAAATATCTTGGACAAGAGTCTGATATTCCAAATATATAACAAACCAAATCAAATATCTCAGATCAAGAATCAGTCCCCAATGGATAAGTGAGCAAAGAATATGACCAACTTAGGCTCAAAACAAGTGCAAACCACCAACATCCAAAAGGAAATTTTCTCCATATCAGTAATCATAAAAGAAATAAAAACCTCTGAGGTTCCCCTCACATCCAGCAAATTGTTAATGCTGCCAAAAGGTAGAAACAATCAATGGTTACCTTGGTCTCTTTTTCCAAATTTATTCATGGAAAGTTTGTAAACAAAAGTCTCTTAAATAATAATAATACCTAGCCTTTATATAGTACTTTAGGCCTACAAAACACTTAACAAATCTTATTCTGATCTTCACAGCAACCCTGGGAGGTAGGTCCTATTATTATCCTCATTTACAGATGAGGAAACTGAGATAAAGAAGCAGTCAAGTGCACAGGGTCACAAAATCATGATTGTCTATGGCTCAGGTTCTCATATGGATGATCCCCTCCAAACTAAATGAGACATCAGTAATCTATTCCAATTTTCTCATTTAATAGAGAAGGAAACTGAAGGGACAGCAGGTCACTCAGTGTTCTACAGGTAGGTTAAAACATGGGCTTAGAATACAGGGGACTGATAGAACTGCATGAGGAAGGGGAAACATGGCACCAAGGTCTTGGACAAAGAAAGAAAATCTAGGATTCTGAGTAAAGATTTCCAACTAGTCGGAGGGGCACTATTTTTCTTTTTTTTTTCTTTTTCTGAGATGGGGTCTCTTTCTTTTTCTCTTTCTGTCTCTCTCTGTCTCTGTGTGTCCGTCTGTCTCTATCTCTGTGTGTCTGTCTGTCTCTTTCTGTGTCTGTCTCCCTCTCTCTGTTCTCTCTCACTTGGGTCAGAAATTCAGTAACCATTCACAAGCTTGAACCCAATGTTGATCCTTCTCCTTAGGCAACCTGGTAGCTTTCTGCCCTCAGGGGCTCATGATATTAGTGACATACTTAGTTCAAACACCTGATCAGCTTTAGCATGTTACAATGTAGAACCTCTGAACCCAAGTGATCACCAGCCTCAATTTCTCCCAGAAGCAGAGACTGAAGACACGCTGTCAAGGCAGTGGGTAGTAATAGAACTTCTGAGATATGAGGGAATCTCCTACAAAACAGACTTAAAAGTCTCTATAACCAAAGGGTGGATCAAGCTGAACACCAGCTTCCTGACTAATATTTCTAAGATGTTGCCTCTTCCCTCATCAACTAGACAACTGCTTCCAGTGACTCTGTTATGTTTATAGCCACAGACTCTGTCCTTTCAGAAGTTCAGCAAATCCAGACTGGATCAGACACTTGGAATTGCTGATGAAATAAGAATTTTAATTCCTAGGAGCTCTTGAAATAAAAGTATCTCCAGAATCACTAAAACTAGGGACGACCCTCAAAGTGATTCTGCTAGACAAGGATCCCAAGGAGTTTAGAGGGGAGAAACAGATCAGATGAATGAATGAATGAAAACAAAGTTAAACAAAATATATAGGATTAAAAAAATCGATTATAATGAAGTCAGGTTACCAAAATATTTGTAAAAATAAATAATGTAGACCCCAGGTTAAGAACCATTGTAGAGCGTTTTCTGGGGTGAGGTGGGGGGAGGGGAGAGATAATGGTGACTTGGTCAAAGTCAAATAGCCAATGTTATCAGAGGTGAGATGAACACAGGATCTCTTGACTCTGAGGGTGTTTCTTTCTCAAACACACCACGCTGACTCCAGATCCTGTTATTTTATAAAACAATATACAGACTAGTCACAAATATTTTTGAACCAAAACAACTGTTGGATTCCATTTTCTTCCTGTGAAAATGGTAGTTTTGAAGTCCGGTAGCCATGGCTACAGAGACTGCCTCGTGACTGGTTTCTCTTGGCAGTCACCACATTTCCTTATGCCTACCGCCTTCTCCCCCTCTCTATGCCTTGATCCGCTCCCGGTTTGGGATTTAATTAAGGACTGGAACCAATGAAAAAGAGAGTAATAGCTGCACTCCGGTGACAGCTTTTGACTTGGAGATGAATACAGAATCTTGGTGCTCCCAAATTTTCTTAAGTCGTTGATTTTTTTTTTATTTTTAATTTTTCCAACACAACATAAATGAGTGTAGCCAGTCACTTCTCTAACGAGGTTTCCAACTTTGGATCGACCCCAAACAACACTAATGATATGACAAGTCACACCCTGGAACTGGATGGTTCCTCAGAGCGAGGAAGCCTGGCATGCTGGGAGTTATGAGCTCAGTTCAAACCTTGCTTCTGATACTCAGTAGTTCAGGCAAATCGCTTTGTTTCTATGTACTCTGTACTATGTGCCATGTGCCACACATATTCTGTTGCAATGGAGGACTTGGAACCTCCCTCTCCTCATTATCCCTCCTGGTTAAAATGGAAAGACGACTGAACTTAGAATCACAAGAACTGAATTCAAATCCAAATTGCCATTCACTATCTATGTGACCTTTCTTGACTCATTTCACTTCTTTCTGTCTCAGTTTCCTCACCTATAAAATGAAGGCATTGGACTGTGTCTGTTGTGATACAATGGAAAAGATCCATGGATTGTGAGGAAAAGGACTTGAGTTCAAATTGTGACTCTATCACTTATTCCCTAAATGACCTTGGACCCTGCTTTTGTCTTCTGCAAAATAAGGCAAATTGCCAAGATTACCTTGAATTTCCCTCCAAGCTTAAAAATAAATGATCTACTAAGTGTCAGGAGAAGGAAATCTTGCACCAGAACCCTAGCTCCTTGGTATATTCAGCTATACTCCTTGAAAATGGCACTGTTAGGGGCATATAGATAGTACAGTGGATAGAGCACTGGACTGGATCCAGGAGAACCTGAGTTCAAATCTCGCCTCAGACACTCACCACTCACAAAAAGAAAACAGCACTGATCAGTTTGTTAGCTAAGAGGTACAAGCATGGGGCAATGGTTTGGTTTCCTCACCATGCCAAACCGGTTTTTATCCGTTTCAAAGAAATAAGTTGAAACAATGGGTTTCACAAGTTTAAAAATGTGCTTTCCAAAAACAGATAGGTAAATGTTGTTGTTCAGTTGTATCTGACCTCATTTGGGTTTTGCTTGGCAGAGATACTAGAGTAGTTGGCCATTTCCTTCTCCAGCTTGTTTTACAGATGAGGAAACTGAGGCAAGCAGGGATCAGTGACTTACCTTGGCCCCAAAGCTAGAAAGTATCTGCGGCTGTATTTGAATTCAGATCTCCCTGCCTCTGGGCCCTGAATACTAATCCACTGTGCCACATAGCTAGCCTTATATAGATAAATATAGGTTTCAAAACCCCTTAAAATAGTCTCCAAGGTATAACTGAAAAAAACATTTGTATTTAGCACAAAACTGATCTCCCATCAGCTTCTAAGGGAGCATAAATTTGCAGTGGCTCCGGTAGGCCCCTATGGAGACAGCTCTAAAGAAATAGGGGTGGAGGGTAAGGAATAAGAGACACAGACATACATACTGGGCTGCTGCTGCCTTAACTCCTCCACCAAGAAATGCAAACAGCAAAATCAAAAGTACTCATGGGAGTCAAGCAATTGGAACCTTCGTTAGTAGGCTGAGCACTATTCACCAAGAAGGAGGGGATGAGCCTCTGGCCTCTGGCCTGGTTAGAACTCATCTGGAGTACTGGGTTCTCTGTGGGTGCCGTGTCGCTAAAAGTAGGGCACCTGAGATGGCGAAGAGCTTCACATTCCTGCCACATGGGGTCCAGCTGGAGGAATTAGGGTTCTGGAGAACATAGCAGCTAGCATCAAGTATCAGAAGGAGAGGACAAAGCAAGGTGGCAGCTAAAAATCGTGTGGCTGTATGTAACACGGTGTCAGCACATCAGCAAGTTCCCATCAGCTTCGGAGGGAGGCCAGGCTTGCAGTGCCTCCAGTGAAACACTACAAGGGCTACTGCTTGGAAAAGGTAGGAGATTTCTTCTGCTGGGCCCAGAAGGCACAACTGGGCCCAGTGGATCAAACTCATGGGATGATTGACTTATACTTGACATCAGGAAACACTACTGGATGATCAGGGTTGGGTCCATGTGGAATGGACTGCCTCAAGAAGATTCCCCACACACACACACATCCCGGGGGTCTTCAAGCTGCATAATCATTTCTCAGTGGTGTCCTAGAAGGGTTTTTTGTCAGGTGGGAGCTTGACTTACATGGTCCCCGAGGTCCCTTTCAAGTGAGATAATCCAAGACCTCAGGATTTCCCTTCAGACACTTGGCTAATTGTGGGGAAGTGCATTGAATCGGTCCAACTTTTAGTAAACTAAGACATTCATTGCCGCACCTAGATGTTTCTCCCTCCACAGCATCTCTCTCCTTCATCATCAGCTGTCCCCTAGAGCCATTGTTCTACTTCATACCATTTTCCCTCTCACTACAGTCTCCAAATCTGTCTCCCTGCCTCAGTCTCCCCAGGGCCCAATCGATCTCCCACACAGCTGCCAAAGCAATTTTCCTTTAGGATAATGCTGTTAGCATTTGCTTTAGCAAAGATCTGGCCATATTGTACTTTGTTCAGTAACCACCACCAATTCTCTATAGACTCAAGGATCATACTCATCTGTCTGATAAGCAATGCTCTTTCAGATGCCCCTCCCACCCCATGACACATTATAACTCCATTTGACATTCTCTACAATGCACTCAGACCTGTCTTCTTATTTTCCTCCTCTACCATGTCTAGGCCCTTGGCACTGGCTGGGCCTAATTCCTGGAATCTCTTAACACCCCTTGTTTCCTTCAAAGCTCAGCTCTGGGGCAGCTAGGTGGCTCAGTGGGTAGAGCACCAGCCCTGAAGTCAGGAAGACCTGAGTTCAAATCTGGCTTCAGACACTTAATACTTCCTAGCGTGTGACCCTGGGCAAATCACTTAACCCCAATTGCCTCAAAGGAAAACAAAAAAACAAAAAAAAAGTTCAGCTCCGATGATACCTTCTCCACACACACACACACACACACACACGCACACACACACACGCACACACATATGCCTTTCTGGATCACCCCAATCTAGTAGTAACCCCTTAAGTTTCAAGGTAACCCTCAAGTTGCCCTATGTCGATTTTGTCTACATTTTTATAGAAGAGACCTATCCTCATATTGTAAAAACATATATATATACATGCATAAAGTACACACATACAGACTTATATCTTCCACCAAGAGAATGCCAACTCGGGAAGGTGCTAGGCCTAGTTCTATTTTGTCTCCCCAGGGCCCAGCACTATGCCCTGCTAACACAAGTCACTTAACAAATGCTTGCCGAATTACTGGATTGGCAGATGGGAGATTGAGTGACCCGGTGCATGGAGTGAACAAGTTCCAGAATGTTGAACTTGAATGCCAGGTGCCTTCATCAAAGTCCACTCTACCGTTAATCACTCCTTTAAGTGACCTCTGAGACCACAACTGCAGAATTTCTCGTGCGATTTACTTTGAAGTCATTTGGACTTCAAATGACCCTTGAGCAAACCCATACTTCCATCCCAGCTAGGGCTAGAACTCCTGAGCAGTGACTGGGGCTACCAGCCACAGCCCCAGTGTTTCTTTCAGCTCCCCAGAAAATCTTGGAGAGCTGTCCCTGAGCAGCTGGCTGTGTTTTCAAAGAAAGATTAGTGCTAAAGTAGAAGGAAGGAAATCACAAGAAGCGGTGAGAGGCTCCAAGTGCCCTTACCTTAGAGTAAAACAAGTGGGGATTTTTCAACGATGCACAGACTTTTGAGAGCCACCAGCTATCATTTCATCCAACAATCTCAATTTACAGAGGAAAAGAGGGAGAGCACAAATAAGGGAAGTGAGATGGCAAATTATGGACAAAACAGTTTAAAGAAGCACGGTGGAGCCAAGGCAAGTTCTCTGGCCATCCGGGGCACTTGGCAAAACCATGTTTCTTTTGAAGAAATTATACCAAGAAAACAGATGGGAATGGGATGGGGAGAAAAAAAGTTTGTTTTTGAGCTAACGTTAAGTATATTAAAGACATGAACATGTTCATTTAAACCAATGACTTCTGGAATTGATCTCACTGTATCTCTCTCCATCAATGTGTCATCAGATACACGATCTATCAAAAGGGGCAATCAGTCTCCCAGTGCAGACTATTACACAACCGCGCCTTCTTATCCGGTGCCATTCTCGTCCTTGGCCACTAATCAGTCTTCTCAGAGCCTGGAGAAATGTACCATGAGCCCTCTGCAATTTTTTTTTATCATTCTGTGGATATCCAGGCAACGTTCAAGCTACTGTGCGGCTCTTCCTTTGCCGCACAACTGTCCAGCCTCCTCTGCTGATTATCAGCTCCGTTTTGCAGGTAAGGTGACTGAGGATGATACCCAAAGGCAGTTGGTGAATCAGTAAATGGAGTGCTAGGCCTAGAATCAGGAAGATCTGAGTTCAAATGTGATCTCAGACACTTACTAGCTGTAGGACCAGGACAAGTCACTTAATGACCTCAAGCCAACTCAATTTCCTCAACGGTAAAGTAGGGATCATAACAGCATCTACCTCCCAGGACTGGAAAGATCAAAGGAGTCCAAAATTAGTAAAGCAGCACTTAGGGTTAGGGTTAGAGTCGGGAGGCTACGTGCTTGGCACATAGTAGGTACTACATAAATGATTATTCCCTTCTCCCTTTTGCCCAACCTTTCCCTTGCTCAAAGTCACATAGCTTGTAAATAATGGATTCAAAATTTGAATTTGGACTCTGACCCCTGACTCTTCTGAATCACGGGCCAATGGGGAGTCCAAGTATTGTTGTTCATTGCTGCATAACGGGGGCCCATCAAAGCCGTCTCATTTATCACCATCTCCCCGAGAGTACCTAACCCAGGGCCTTAACACAAATCAAGAGTTCACACCATTTTTATTAAATGAATAGAGCTTATGAAACATAGAATCAGCTTTAAATGAACTCTCCTTCCATTGTGAGGGCACAAATAAGGGAACTGGGATGCAAATCATAGAAAATATATATTAAAAATATATAATATAAAACAAAACATATATAATATAAAAAGCATGAGGGAAATGATTTGAAAGGATTTTACAAAGGTCTAGTGAGATAACATGTGGTGTGAAAGCCCCCTTTGCCAACTCTAGAACGCTATACTGGCAGAAGGCGCTGTGATCTAGGATCTCCTTTCCTTTCAGGTTGGAGATTGATAGCTTACACACTGGGTGTCAGGGAAGAAGGACCAGAAAATCACTGCAGCTCCAAGTCCTCTTGCCCCATTATGATGGAAGTACACTGGAAAAAGAATGAACCTGCAGACCATGGGTGTATAGGGCTGGGAGTGGGAAAGGGATTATGCAGGGAAGATATTTTTCTAGAGGGGCGGAGCCAAGATGGCGGAGAAGAAACACACGACTTTCTAAGCTCTTCTCTTACCCTCTTTATCAATATTATATGGAGCCTCAAAAATAGTCTTGACTGCTACAATTCGTAAAGATAAGAAGTAGAACAACTCGCCGGCCGAAGAAAATCTGCAGTCTCCCCAAAAAAGGTTGGTTCCGGGGCCAGGGGGCTGATCGGCGCAGACAGGGAGAGAAATTAGGTTCCGAGGAGAGTCTCAAACCCAGGGTGAAGGCACAGATCTCAGCACAAGTGCGCAGCCCCAACCCGCAGTACGGGCTTTTCCTTGGGGCAGTTGTGATCCTGCACGGCAGGAGGACGCAGCCCGGGTTAGCTTCCAATCCGCGCAGTGGGGAGCTCGGCTTGGGGCCATAGAGCTTTTCCAGGGCCGATTTGCATCAGGCAGAGACGCTGAGCAGAGTTTGCTGCGGTCTGCGGTTTGCAGTCTGTGGTCTGCGGTCAGCTGCTAATACTCACAGTCCCACAAGAGACTCCGGCCTGGGGCAGTGACACTTTCACCCCTTAGTCTCTAGCCCATGGCAATCGCTAATCCACTCAGCCCTACTAAGCAGTTTGATAGCTCACCAGTGCTGAATCCACTTCCTGTTGGGGGAAGGGAAAACTCTCACTCAGAGCACTCCCATACCTCAGAGCCGGAAATCAGTTTACATCTCTCCCTATTCTGCAGAGGAAGCTGGTAACCCCCTTGCCTAGGAGACATACCCTAAAGGCTTTAAAACATGAATAAAAAGATGAAAAGAACGATCGACAGCTTCTATGCAGAAAAAAAGCAGGTCAGCAAACCTGAAGAGACCTCAAACAGCAAAAATGCATCAGACTGTCCTCCTTTACATAATGCTCTCATAGAAGAGACCATTAAAAGTCTCAAAAGAGAGTTAGAAGATAAATGGGGAAAGGAAAGAGAAGCCTCATAGAGAGCAACAACTTCCTGAAATACGAGATTGGAAAAAATAAAGAGATTCTACTAGAAAGTAGGATTTGTGAATGGGAAAAGACAAAGAACACGCAAGAAAGTAGGATCGGTGAATTGAAAGAAATAATTCACTAAAAAAATTAGTGAAATGGAAAAAATTCCACTAGACCAAAACAATACATTTAAAAACTCTAATTGGACATATACAGAAAGAAGTAAAAAAGCTAATGAAGAAAATAATTCTTTTAAAAAATTAGAACTGAACAAATTGAAACTAATGATTCATTGAGACAGCAAGAAATCAGTCAAACAAAACACAAAAATGACAAACTGGAAAACCATGAATTATCTACTTGCAAAAACGACAGACTTGGAAAATAGATCTAGGAGAGATAATCTGAGGATTATTGGACTTTCCGAAAACTATGATGAAAAAAGAGCCTAGATACTATTTTACAAGAAATCATCAAAGAGAACTGCCCAGATGTAATAGAATCAGAAGGTAAAATAGGCATTGAAAGAATTCATCGAACACCTTCTGAAAGAAACCCTAAAATAAAAACCCCAAGGAATATTGTGGCAAAATTTCAGAACTATCAGATTAAGGAAAAAAATTTTACAAGCAGCCAAAAAAAAAAACCATTTAAATACCGAGGTGCCACAATAAGGATCACCCAAGATCTGGCTGCCTCTACATTAAAGGAAAGAAGGGCCTGGAATATGATATTCCGAAAGGCACAAGAACTTGGGATGCAGCCAAGAATAAACTACCCAGCTAAGCTGAGCATTTTCTTCCAGGGAAGAAGATGGACATTTAATGAAACAAATGAATTCCATTTGTTTCTGAAGAAAAAACCAGAATTAAACAAAAAATTTGATCTCCAAGAATAGAACTCAAGAGATGCAGAAAAGGTAAAATAACTCTTTGAGAATTGTATTTCTGTTGTGGATATACAAAAAGAATACATGTAAAATTTGATTGTACTGATATAACATAAAAAAGGGAAGTAGATATGGAAAAGGGATGATGGCAGAATAAGGTGGGAAGGAGGGATAAAAAGAGGGAAACCACATCCCACAAAGAGGCTAAGGAAACTTATCATATCTGAGGGAATTTAGAGAGGGGGAGGAACATTGTGTGAATCTTACTCTCATCAGAGTTGTCTCAAAGAAAAAATAATTGACATTTGTTTTAGAGAAAATTCTCTCTCGCCTCATTAAAACGGGGAGAAGAAAAGGGAAAAGAAAAGAGTAATAAGGGAAGGAAGGGAAAAGACTCAAAGGGGGGAGGGAGGGATTATAAAGAGGATAAGTATCGTGGATACAAGAGGGTACATTCTAACTAAGGGGAAAGAGGGTGGGAGGCAAGAATAAGTAAGCACATCTGGGGTTATTAGGGATGGCAGGAAATACAGATTTAGTAATTCTAACGTAAATGTGAATGGGATGAACTCCATAAAGAAGGATTCAGATAGCAGACTGGATCAAAAGTCAGAACTCCTACAATATGTTGTTTACAAGAAACACATTTAAAGCAGGGGATACATATAGAGTAAAGGATAAAAGGCTGGAGCAAAATCTATTATGTTTCAGGTGAAGTCAAAAAGTAGGGGTAGCCATCCTTATCTCAGATCAAGCAAAAGTAAAAATTGATCTAATTAAAGAGATAAGGAAGGAAACTACATCCTGCTAAAAGGGTAGTATAAACAACGAAGCAACATCAATATTAAACATATATGCACCAAGTGGTATGGCACTCTCAGACTTCCTAAAGGAGAAGTTAAGAGAGTTGCAAGAAGAAATAGACAACAAAACTGTAATAGTAGGAGATCTCAACCTTGCACTCTCAGAATTAGACAACCAAACCACAAACAAATAAGAAAGAAATTAAAGAAGTAAATATAATATTAGAAAAATTAGGTATGTTGGATCTTTGAGAAAATTGAATGGAGATAGAAAGGAATATACTTTCTTCTCAGCAGTTCATGGAACCTATTCAAAATTGACCATATATTAGGACATAAAGACCTCAAAATTAAATGCAAGAAAGCAGAAATAGTAAATGCTTTCTTTTCAGATCATGATGCAATAAAACTACATTCAACAAAAAATTAGGGGGAAATAGACCAAAAAGTAATTGGAAACTAAACAATCTCATCTTAAAGAATGATTGGGTGAAGCAGCAAATTATAGATACAATTAATAATTTCACTCAAGATCATGACAATGATGAGACATCATACTAAAATTTGTGGGATGCAGCCAAAGTGGTAATAAGAGGGAATTTTATATCCTTAGAGGCTTACTTGAATAAAACAGAGAAAGAAAAGATTAATGAATTGGGCTTGTAACTAAAAAAACTAAAAAAAGACCAAATTAAAACCCCCAATCAAATACTAAATTGGAAATTTAAAATTAAAAGGAGAAATTAAAAATATTGAAAGTAAAAAACTATTGAACTAATTAATAAAACTAAGAGTTGGTTCTATGAAAAAGCCAATAAAATAGATAAGCCTTTGGTAAATCTGATTAGAAAAAGGAGGGAGGAAAATGAAATTAGTAGTCTTAAAAATGAAAAGGGAACTTTCCACCAATGAAGAGGAAATTAGAGAAATAATAAGGAGTTATTTTGCTCAACTTTATGCCAATAAATTTGATAACCTAAGTGAAATGGATGACTACCTCCAAAAATATAGACTTCCCAGACTAACAGAGGAGGAAGTAAATTGCTTGAATAGTCCCATTTCAGAAAAGAAATAGAACAGGCAATTAAACAACTCCCTAAGAAAAATCCCCAGGACCAGATGGATTTACATGTGAATTTTACCAAACATTTAAAGAACAATTGGCCCCAATGCTATATAAATTATTTGATAAAATAGGGAATGAAGGATTCCTACCAAATTCCTTCTATGACACAGACATGGTACTGATACCTAAACCAGGTAGGCTGAAAACAGAGAAAGAAAATTATAGACCAATCTCCCTAATGAATATTGATGCTAAAATCTTAAATAGATATTAGCAAAAAGACTACAGAAAATCATCTCCAAGATAATACACTATGATCAAGTAGGATTTATACCAGGAATGCAGGGCTGGTTCAATATTAGGAAAACTATCAATATAATTGGCCATGTTAATAACCAAATTAACAAAAACCATATGATCATCTCCATAGATGCAGAAAAAGCATTTGATAAAATCCAACATCCATTCCTATTAAAAACACTTGAGAGTATAGGAATAAATGGACTTTTCCTTAAAATAATCAGCAGCATCTATTTAAAACCATCAGTAAGCATCATATGTAATGGAGACAAACTGCAACCATTCCCAATAAGATCTGAGTGAAACAAGGTTGCCCACTATCACTGTTACTATTTAATATT
The DNA here is from genome assembly GCF_902635505.1 of Sarcophilus harrisii. Taxonomy (NCBI): domain Eukaryota; kingdom Metazoa; phylum Chordata; class Mammalia; order Dasyuromorphia; family Dasyuridae; genus Sarcophilus; species Sarcophilus harrisii. The sequence continues at coordinate 73,812,915 of NC_045432.1, read as the reverse complement.
GTATTAGAAACGCTAGCTATAGCAATAAGAGCTGAGAAAGAGATTAAAGGAATAAGAATAGGCAATGAGGAAGCCAAATTATCACTCTTTGCCGATGACATGATGGTATACTTAGAGAACCCCAGAGATTCTGCTAAAAGTTATTAGAAATAATCCACAACTTTAGCAAAGTTGCTGGTTATAAAATAAACCCACATAAGTCATCAGCATTCTTATATATCACTAACAAAATCCAACAGTCAGAGTTACAAAGAGAAATTCCATTTAAAGTAACTACTGATAATATAAAATATTTAGGAATCTATCTGCAAGGGAAAATCAGAAACTTTATGGAGCAAAATTACAGACCACTTTTCACACAAATTAAGTCTGGATCTAACCAATTGAAAAATATTAAATGCTCTTGGATAGGGCGAGCAAATATAATAAAGATGACAATATTACCTAAACTAATCTATTTATTTAGCGCTATACCAATCAGACTCCCAAAAACTGTTTTAATGACCTAGAAAAATAACAACAAGTTCATATGGAAAAACAAAAGGTCAAGAATTTCAAGGAATTAATGAAAAAAATCAAATGATGGTGGCTTAGCTGTACCAGATCTAAAATTATATTATACAGCGCAGTTACCAAAACTATTTGGTATTGGCTAAGAATAGATTAGTTGATCAGTGAATAGATTAGGTTCAAAGGACAAAACAGTCAACAAATATAGCAACCTAGTTCTTTGGACAAACCCAAAGTTCCCAGCTTTTGGGATAAGAACTTACTGTTTGATAAAATTGTGGAAAATTGGAAACTAATATGGCAGAAACTAGGCATTGATCCATACTTAACACCGTACACTAAGATAAGGTCAAAATGGGTTCATGACCTAGGCATAAAGAATGAAATTATTAATAAATTAGAGGAACATAGGATAGTTTACCTCTCAGACCTGTGGAAGGGGAGGTCTTTATGACCAAAGCAGAACTAGAGATCATTACTGATCACAAAATAGAAAATTTCGACTATACTAAACTGAAAAGTTTTGTACAAACAAAACTAATGCAGACAAGATTAGAAGGGAAGCAACAAACTGGGAAAATATTTTTACAGTCAAAGGTTCTGATAAAGGCTCTATTTCCAAAATATATAGAGAATTAACTCTAATTTATAAAAAATCAAGCCATTCTCCAATTGAAAAATGGTCAAAGGATATGAACAGACAATTCTCAGATGAAGAAATTGAAACTATTTCCTAGTCATATGAAAAAGATGCTCCAAGTCATTATTAATCAGAGAAATGCAAATTAAGACAACTCTAAGATACCACTACACACCCGTCAGATTGGCTAAGATGACGGGAAAAATAATGATGATTGTTGAGGGATGCGGGAAAACTGGGACATTGATGCATTGTTGGTGGAGTTGTGAACGAATCCAACCATTTTGGAGAGTAGTTTGGAACTATGCTCAAAAAGTTATCAAACTGTGCATACCCTTTGATCCAGCAGTGTTACTACTGGGATTATATCCCAAAGAGATTATAAAGATGGGAAAGGGACCTGTATGTGCACGAATGTTTGTGGCAGCCCTTTTTGTAGTGGCTGGAAACTGGAAACTGAATGGATGTCCATTAGTTGGAGAATGGCTGAATAAATTGTGGTATATGAAAATTATGGAATATTACTGTTCTGTAAGAAATGACCAACAGGATGATTTCAGAAAGGCCTGGAGAGACTTACACGAACTGATGCTGAGTGAAATGAGCAGGACCAGGAGATCATTATATACTTCAACAACAATACTAGATGATGACCAGTTCTGATGGATCAGGCCATCCTCAGCAACGATCAACCAAATCATTTCTAATGGAGCAGTAATGAACTGAACTAGCTATGCCCAGAAAAATAACTCTGGAAGATGACTAAAAACCATTACATTAAATTCCCAATCCCTATATTTATGCACACATGCATTTTTGATTTCCTTCACAAGCTAATTGTACAATAATTCAGAGCCTGATTCTTTTTGTACAGCAAAATAATGTTTTGGTCATGTATACTTATTGTGTATCTAAGTTATATTTTAATATATTTAACATCTACTGGTCATCCTGCCATCTAGGAGAGGGGGTGGGGGTGGGGCAAGAGGTGAAAAATTGGAACAAGAGGTTTGGCAATTGTTAATGCTGTAAAGTTACCCATGTATATATCCTGTAAATAAAAGGCTATTAAATAAAAAAAAAAAGATATTTTTCTATCTTAATTTTTTTTCCCAAACAGGGAGAAGAGAAATGTGAGATGAGGCAAAGGTGTAAGTAAAGCACAGCTTTCATCCAAGTGACATTTTACCAAATAATTTCTTGAAATTTTGCTTCATTATTTTGAAGAGCTTCCAAATGTTGGGTCAAGGAGTTTTCTCCTTGATAAAAAAAAAATCATGTTTTGATTCGTTTGTAACTTTCTCCTGGGGAGGTTTTATCCTGGTTCTATATGATGGTTTTAGCATCAAGGGGTTTTCAGAAACAGTCATGTTAATGAGCATTGTTTGTTAGCAAAGAGTAGAAATAAGTAATTAAAAAAATGTACACAGGGAGTTATAAACAGCATTCAATGAATCGAGAGGGTTTTAAGTACTTGCAGGGAAAATCCCCCTGTTGGCTTGGAATCCAGGGGACTTCAGATCCTTTACATAGGGTTAACAAGGAAAGACATGTGAATCAAGGCAAAAACCTAAGCCATTGTTCTTTTTGTCTTCCCTCTCCATTTGCAGGGAAACTTAATTTTATGGCTGATCTTGATAAAATCATAGAATCATAGATTTCCAGCTGGACGGGACCTTGGGGACTATGGAAATGAACTCCATTATATACATGAGGAGAACAAGTTTCAAAAAAGGTCAGTGACCAGCAAATGTCTGAGTATGGGTCAGAATTCAGGTCTTCCTGACTCCAATCAAACCATAAGATCACTGGGTGCTGATAAAATACAGTAAAAGGTCAGGGATTGAACTAAGGGAAGGAGACTTTCATGCCCAAAGATAGATACTTATAACTGTTAAGGACATAGTAGAGGAGATGTCATAGTAGGAGGAGGGCTGAGAGTTGGATCTCAGAGGAAAGGATACAGGGTTATCTGCATATGCTTAGGAGCTGTTTAATTTTATTTTTTGAAAAGGTCCAACCAGCCCCAGATCCTCATGGACTCAGGTTCGTATTGTGGGGATGTTCACCTATCTAGACCATTTTATCCCTGCCTAGTTAGAAAATTAGAAGTTTTTTATGATAGCCCCAGTCTAGCTACTCCAGGATTCACCTCATATAACAGACCCAGACAAGAAATAGCACTGAAACAACAAATTATTTTTTATCAAGATAGAAATAAAAGATAAAGAAACAGACAAGTCAAGTCAGAGTTGGAAGGGCCCTCCTCAACCGACTAGTTGAACTCATACTGCAAAAGAATCTGATGAGTGAGTGTATAATCTCTGCTTGAAAAACTCCAATAAGAGGAATGGAAGGGAATGAAAGCTCTGTGGTAGAGGGGAAAGCATAATGCCTTTGGGGTCTGAGGACCTGACCTCAAATCCTGCCTTTATTTCTTTCTCTGTAAGTCATTTAACCTTTTTTTTCCTCAATTTCCTCACTTGTAAAATGTGGATATTAGGCCCAATAGCTTTGGGAGTACCTCCCAGCTCTAAATTTGTGATGCTCTAACCTCTTAAGGTAGCCCATCTCATGTCTGGACAACCCAGATTCTTAAGAAATTTTTCCTGGGGCTTAAACCTAAATTTGCCTCTTTGTAACTTCTACAAATTGCTTTTCCGAGGCTGATCTCTCAAATCTCTCTTCCACATAATAATAGCCTTTCAAATACCTACACAGAGAGGCCATATCCATTCCCCATTCCCAGACCCCTAAATGTCCTAAATAGCCCCATCTCCTTCAGCCTATACCCTTCGGAAATGGCCCCAAAGTTCCTTCACTGTTCTGTTTATGCATAAATGTTGGTCCAGATATAACCTGACCAGGGTAAGGTATAAAGGACCCATCACCTTCTAATTCCTGGAAGCTTAGCTCCTCCAGTGGACAAGGATACGGCAAATCATCCCAATCTCTTTGCATAGAAAGCCCCAAATGGAGTAACAAAGAGTTGGACATGACTGAAAAACAGCAGAACAATAACAAAAAGCTTTTCTTAAGATAGCTAATGATCATATCAGCTTTCTTTTAGCTATCACATCACATTGCTGATTTAAATTAAAGTTGTGGTCCACGGAAATCCCTGGTTCTTTCTCAGACAAATTGCTCTCCAACCATGATTCCCTTCATCCTATTGTTAGGAAGCTGAATTTTTGAACCCAGTTATAACTTTACATTTTTCCATAGTGGATCTCATTCTAAAATAATGAGCCCAGGGCTCTTGCCTGTCAAGCTCATGCTGGATCTTATTTGGACGCTGTCATCCAAGGTGGTAGCTACCCCATCCAACTTAATATCATCTTCAGATTTGAAAAGCATAGCAATTACAGCTTTATCCAGGTCATTACTAGAATTATGAAATAGAAATTAGGATCATGGATCCTAAGCTACCTCTCTTTCTCTTAAAAGGAGTTTGGGAAATAAGGCTCATGAGTCCAAATAGAAAACATGGGTAAGGTTTCTCTCTGCAACTGGGATGAAGAAAGTGGAGTTTTCCTTCCTTCCACAAAACTTTGGCCTCTCTGCTTGAAAACTGTTCCTACTGCTGTCTTGCTACTTGTTGCTCATTTAGTGACTCCCATTTTCCAAATAGTTCTTAGCTTGGCTTCAGGCAATATGCATCCCTCATCAGAGAAAATGGATTGATGATCTCATCAGTGGAGATACTCCCTCCAGTAATGCAGATCGTGACTTATCCAGTGTAAACCTCATGCAGACGTCCCCAAAATCATCCTCCACAGAGAAAGCATGAGACCTGTCAGAAGTCCCAGGTATAATACTCAAGTTTAGAATGGATCTAGTTTCCAAATGTTAGTGAACAAGTTCCCATTTGTTCATGACCCTTTAAAGGCCATCTCCTTAGAAAATCCCAGACACTATATTTTGGTCTCTTCTCATTTTGGCTCTTCCCTTATCCCCAAGGCTCCTTGGGTCTTCTCCAGGATTCTACACCCCCTTGGCACTGGGATCAGGGATGTGGAAGGAAGACCTCTGACTCAAGTCTTGATGAAATCCTGGCCCCATGAGTCCATGAACTAAAACTAAATGAAACATGGTGCATCTCATTTTCTTAATGATTCTAGAGCTTGCACAGGGATCCCTGTTTGAAGGACAATGGTGTCCATTTAAAAGAATATATGAATACTTCGATGAGAAGCAGTTACAGAAAATGGAGCTTGCTGGGAAGGAGCTAATTAGCAATGAGTAATGTGGAAAGGGTCAATGCCCTAAGGATTTTCCTGAAGTCTTTGTAAAAGGGCAAGGTGTACATCATAGAAATTAGGAAGTTCATCCCTCTTCCTAACTTTACCTAGAAGCCTAGACCATTGTTTAACTATAATCATCCACAGGTATTCTTTGCTTTTGCAGAAACAGAATCATTTGGTGGGAATCAATAATAATACCTTCCATGTGGATGGTAGTATTATGTTTTACTGTTACTTTCTACATTTAGGCTTCTAAGTCTAGCATTTAGGAGGCCATCTCCTCTTAGAGACTCTACTTCCAAGTAGTGGGATACTATACCCCCACGCAGTTATGCTTTTTAAGCAAAAATGAGATTATTGATTTAAGTGGTTAACCATAAACACTGACAATATCATAGACCACATTTTTAAATAAAGATTTTATGATTAGAACAAAATCTAATTCTCAGTTCTCCATTTTCATGATTTCATTTCTTAATTCATTTCTCATTTTATCCCTAGTTTGGAGTAGGAGAATTCTTTTGATTCAATCTGAATCTTTTCACTGGGATCAAAAGTATACAGTCTGGGCAATTATTTTCTCACACACACACACACACACACACACACACACAGAGAGAGAGAGAGAGAGAGAGAGAGAGAGAGAGAGAGAGAGAGAGAGAATGTGGTGCTTCCACACCTTCATCTGTTGTCAAAACCTTTCCAGGATTAGTTCATCTCTCTCTGCAGAGGTAAATACTCACTTACCCTTAAACTAAGGGTTGTTTGGTGTTTTTTTTCCCTTGACTGCTGCTCCTCTGCTTCAAGAGTGCCTAGAACAGTAAGTGTGGTGTCCCCAGCCCTCTGTCTCTTTTACCTCTTAGCTCTTCACCCTTTGAAGTTAGGGGACCCGCCAGGAACTAAACGGTCTCTGTCAGTATCACACACCCTCCCCAGCTGGTGTGACAAATTTGCTTCTGCTATAGCTTGCAGTCACACAAATCTCAATTATAATAGAACAGACAGTTTAAAAACGCTTTTAAACTGAATCTAACAAGGCTCTTGAACAGAGCTATAGAGTAAAAAGTCTCTTTGGTGAAAGCATACTTGAAAGCTCACTAATATACATTCTCTCATTTGATCCTTACAATAACCCTGTGAGTTGAACAGGGTTACTACCTCATCCCTCCAAAATCCCCCCCATATTATAATCTTCCCAACCTCCCTCCATATTATTAAGAAAACAATAGAAGAGAGATCAAATCACTTGCCTATGGTCACACACTGAGTGTCTGGGAAGGAAGGCCTAAAGCCCTGATTCTCAAGTCCATGTCTTTTCCATCTCATCTCTGCTGCCTCTTCTTCATTCACCACTTGGCCATTCCAGTGAATTCAGAAGAATCAAAGGTTTATTGTCTGCAGACCTCGGAACAGTCTGAGCCGTACAAGACCACATATTCCTAACCCTTCTTTTAGTCCAAACGCCTTTCCCTCCAAATGGCCACATTATAATGTGAATATGCACAAGAGAGCAATAATGAGAAGAGACATCTAGTGATAGTCCAGGGCAAGTACATCCTGCCTCAAAAGACCTTATTCAACTACTGAACACACTAGAAACAGTTCATAATGGAGGATGGCTGAGAAAATGGATGCTTTTAATTCCAAATTCAGCTGGCAATTTGCAAATAAGAAATAAATCGACAATTCATCAACTCGCAACACAGATAGCTTTTGTTCAGATAGCGCTGCTGGGCAGGCGGAGCCATCGTTGAAGCTGAACATTTTTTTCTAAAGGGATTTTTAATTGAATGTGCTCCTGGAGATGCGTCCGACATCATAAAATGAACACTCTGTTATTGTTGTCATTTGCTGCATTTGCCTCAGGATGCACCTATAATATGCTAATCGTTTTTCTTGGCCAGCCAAGAACACCCAGAGATTGTCTCCCACCCCACATACTTACTGTTGCTCCTGGCTACTGAAATCAGTCCAGTGAACTTCACAGAGGCTGTGGCTCTGTCAGCGTCCTTCATCATCCTCCAGAAAGTCCAAACTTGAGCTCCTACAATTTCCCCAATCACAATCAGCTCCCGACTCAATCATTCTTGGATAAAATTGCCATTTCTGCCTGCTTCACTTGGAGCCCCCGATGAGTAGCTCCCAGACCCTACTTGGGTTTGTTCAACTAGTCACTGAGTTTTCTTATTCCATTCTGGAACCAAGTTGGGATAAAAAGGCAAATTCGAAGGGGGTGATTTCAATGATTGATTCATCAGACTTCAAAAATTGGACATACGGGTACTGAGAAGTCTTCAGCCTCTTCTAAAAGAAGCAGAAGAATATCAAATCCCTTTTGGATGCAAGAGTCCCAACCGAGAAATGCACAAGGATGGCAAAGCCAGTAGGATGGAGCTGACCTTGCAGTGACTATGGGATGGAGTCCCAGATCTGTCCATTACTATTTGGGTGACCTTGGGCAAGTAGCTTCAGCACTCTGGACCTCTGTTTCCTAATCTTTAAAAAGGACTGGTTTGGATTCTACCGTCTCAGGACCATTCGAGCTCTACTTTTAGATACCTACTTCAAGAAGCAAATTTTTCAACTACTTGTTTCTGTCACAAGAACCATGTCTTCTGTGCTCTGACCTTTGGTTTTTGTATTGGGAGAAAGGCACAGATCCAGGAAGCTGAAGCTGTGAAGTATAGGACTGCAGTCTCTAGATGGCCCTTGAAGATTAAGCCCTTAGACTATTTCCCTCACTTATTACTCATCACCTATATTCTGTGTCCTTCATTTTGGCCTGATGCTTGTTAACATTTAACTTCAGGATGTAAGGGAACAAGAGAACTTATGAGTCATGAATCATTCCCTAGAAATTCATTATAGATTATCATATTATGGTTCGTCACCATTATAGCTTTTCTTGATCTCAGGGCTTCTCAATTGTGCCAAACACATTTCTGAGGAGGTGGTTTTCACAGCCTACCCCTTGGATGTAGATCAGCATCATGGGAAACTTGAAAATGCCTCCAAGCTAGAATTATTTTCTGCAAACTGAATCCTATTCTGTCAATCAGGCCTAAGGGCCTCAGTGGCATCCTAAAATCAGATTTTGAGGCTGCTATATTAGCTCCTACTTTGTGGAGCTGGGCTAGATTAACATAGCCCCATCCATCCAACTGTTTTCATGGCTGAATTAGTTGCTGCAGCCATCATCACAGTCGAACCATCTGGTCAGCCGTTCAATAGTTTGGCGATCTTTCCCCCAAATGGCCAGCCCAATCGATTGAGTCAACCCAGCCTCAGGCCCCCAGAAGAACAATCCCCAGGTACTATGCAGCTCCGAGATACAGATTACTCTGCATGTTCCATCAGCTTATATAGGATACCGGTTTTTTTCAGACTCCCATAGTAAAGGCATCTTTAATAAATAATGACAGTTCAGGACTGATATTGGTTGAGTTCCAGGTTTTTAAAAATTAAAGTCCACAAAACACCTATGCAAATGATGTGTCAGTTTTGTACATTATAGAGATTAGTTTTCTTTGGTCATCCATAAAATCCAGTGTACATTTCATTCTGTGACTAGAATCTTAAGAAGAAATGAACCAAGCAATGAAAGCAGCGAGATATGAATCACACTGAATTCTAAAAAGGCTGTTATTGGAATATAGAACACAAAAGAAAAAAAAAAGCAACCAAATACTTCCATTGTGGAAAATTAATTATTTGTGCACATAAACTTTTTGGACTACAAGATAAGGAATTTTTGAGACAGAAAAGGCATTCTGGAAGGAACAAACATATCATAAAACACTGATTGAAATCTGAAAATTCAATGGCATCATACTTTGCGATAATATAAGATAGCAATAATATGAAAGAAAACCACAGTAAAAGGCAACCAAATTCATATCTGTTCCAATGATCAATTTCGGATGAGAGAAGAGATGGTGAAACATGCTTCTCTCCTTTCATTAGAAAGATCAACAGCATCGGGAGCAGAATGCTTCATATGCTGTAACACGTGCTTAACTGTGCCAATCAGGTTGGCTTCAATGGTGGTCTTGGTTACCTGGGAAGGCTCTGTGGTAGAGGGTTGGGAGCTTGGTAAATGACTGTGGTGTCAAAAATCAAACTTAACCAAAAAATGAATCCCATTATCCCAAGCTAGAAACCATAGTCCTTTTTACCCATGGATCTATTTGTTAGAGCTGAGCTTATGTAAACAACATTTGTATTCTTTGCCAATGAGATAAGGAGGCTAGAATCCTCATGCTGCCATCCTGTGATTTTATATATTAGGCGCTCCGCATGCTCTTATGTTTGTTATTTCTTATGAGGGAGTCGGGTGAGTAACATTATTTCCATATAAATTTGGAACAGCCTATTTCATATCTTAAAACTGGGTCATTGCAGCCAGGAAATTCACCCCAAATTGCAGTTCCTGGACACACATAGGCAGACTTGTCAAAATATTCTCATCAGCTGAGTAAATTTTTGCTCAGAGCAAAAACAACAGACTGGAAAACACAAGTGCCCTGTAAGCTATCAATTAGCCCACACATCAAGATGGACTCATGTCACAGAGAAATTGTGGCAATGGCATATTCAGAGGACTGGAGCTTTGCTCTGACTCAGAGAAACAGTGCATTTTTCAAGGGAATAATCTTTGGCAGAAATCCTTCCAAATGGTTAGGTAAAAGGAAGGACCAGCCTTGATTCTTTGCAGTCAGAGGCCCAAGCAAGAGTTGACTTTGAGGGAAAAAAAGCCCTATGTGGAGCCTCCAGGATGAACAAGGACAGTTAAAAGGATGTCTTCTTGTATCTCCCAAAGATCAGGGCCAATTCCGAGTGGTACTTGAGGAAAGAGTTGGTTTGATGAGCGCCGATATTCTGGAAGAGGTATAGAGGATGGATTGAAGGGGTAACACTTGAGGCAGGGAGATGGATTGGAAAGTTATTGCAGTAATCTGAGTGGAGAGTAATGAAGGACTGGGGCAGGGACTCTGGCAGTAAGAATGGAGAGGAAGGTTCCATCTGAGATTATTATGAAAGAAAAATGACAAGATTTAGGGAAAATATAAAATGGATGAAAAGGAGCCAAATATAATTTTAAGGCTTCAGACTCAAAAGACTAGGAGTGTGTGTGTGTGTGTGTGTGTGTGTGTGTGTGTAGCTGCTTTTTTTCTTTGATTTCTTTACAAGATAGATCTAGTAATGATATAACCTAGTCAAAAAGTATATGGCAAAACCTGATATTTGGAGCTTCCAGAAAGACTGGACCAGTTCCCGGCTGAGCCAATAGTCCCTAATGTGTCAGTTTTCTTACAATCTTGACATTTGTCATCTTCTTCTGTTATCTTCACAATTCTGATGGGTATGAGGTAAGGTCTGAAAGTTGCTTCAATCAATGTGCATTCGACTAATGATAAGTGATTTTGAAACATTTGTCATGGGGTTGTTGATAGCTTGAATTTCTTCCTTTGGAAAGCATCTGTTTATATCTTTTAACCATTTATCTATTGTGGAATGGTGCTTGGTCATATAAATTTGAATCAAATCCTATTGTATCTTGGAAATGAGAGTTTGATGCTGCAAAGATTTTTCTCCAACAGCCAGTTTCTTTTCCTACGTTAACAAAATTTATTTGTGCAAACACTTGCTTACTTTTATATAATAAGAACTGTCCCTTTTATCTTCTTTCGCCTTATCTGCAGCTCATTTCACCTTGCCATGAGCCCTTCCTCAATTCAAAGCCAAAAGGTAACTTTGTCCTCTCGCTTCTTTCTAATGTCACCCTTTATGTCGAAGTCACGTATACACTTAACTTGAGGATACAGTACAAGATATTACCGTAGACCTAATTTCCACCAGTCTGTTTTCCAGCTTCCCTAGCATTTTCTGCCAGGGTTACAGACTAGGTGATTTCTAAGGCCTCTTGCAGCACTAAATGCTAAGACTGGGATACATTTTGGTCATTGCAGAATAAGACCAATAATCCCTTGAAGTGTCATAGAGCTCTTCGCTTCCATTCTTTTGGTCTGCACGGGTTTAGGGGGACTTTTTGCTCTAGAGATTTTCACAATTTTGCATGCTAACCAACCAAATTTCAACTGCGATTCCAAGCACTTCGTAAGCACTTAATCTTGGGCAACTAGGCAGTGCTTTAGTGCATAGAGTGCTGGGCCAGGAGTCAGGAAGACTCATCTCCCTAAGTTCAAAGTCGACCTCAGACCCTTACTAATTGTATGATCCTGGGCAAGTCACTATACCCTGTTTGCCTCTGTTTCGTCATCTGTCTAAATGAGCTGGAGAAGGAAATGGCCAACCATTCCAGTATCTTTGCCAAGAAACCCCCAATTGGGGTCATGGAGAGTGGAACATGACTCAACACGACTATCCGGTGCAGAGCACTGCAGAGGGTACCTGAAACAATGAGGGGATGAGACTCCACTCCTGACCTCATGCAGTTCATTTCAAAGAAACTTGCTGTTGCCTCCTACCTAGTTCTCTTTTCTCCAAAGTGACTTATCCTTTTGGCCTCTCTTGTCCTGATACTATGAAACGTAAATATACAAACTTTTGGAGTTCTGTCCTCCCATCCAGCCTTTGCCACCAAGAAGAAGGTTTCTCCTGCTTCCTTTTAATAAGGTCCAAGAGAAACACTGACAAGCAAGAAGGTTTGTGACTTTTGCACTGAATCTATTATTATATATTGTGAGAGAAAGAGAGAGACTCCTGATTTTGGACAATAACTTAGAGGGGTCAAATGGAAGAGATGCTACAGAGGAACCAACCTCTCCACTATCGTGAGAATAAATGGAGAACATGTTTGTAAAGCACTTTGCAAATCCTAAAGCCCTCACTATATAGATGTTTGTTGTCACTATTGTTCAGTCCAGTCTGACTCTTCATGACTCCATTTGGGGTTTTCTTGGCAGAGATACTGCAGTGGTTGGCCATTTCCTTCTCCAGCTCATTTTACAGATAAGGAAACTGAGACAAACTCAGTTAAGTGATGTATCTGAGGCTGGATTTGAACACAGGTTTTCCTGACTCTAGGCCAGGCACTCCATCCACTGAGTTACCTAGCTATCATCATCATCACCATCATCAACATCATCATCATCATCATTGCAGAAAGGGCAGTTTGCCAAATTGCACCCTTGAGAAGTGTTCCCAAGTTAGCCCATAGTGGGCCTAGAGCCTAAACGAGGTAGCCACATACTCCAAACACTGCACTGATCTTTGCAAATCCCCAGGTAAAGGTGTGATTATGAGCTGCACCCCAGATCTCCAAGATAAGCAAACTCAGTGGATGGGCCTGGAGATTCTGCCGTTATTTATGGTCCACAAGTACCAAGTGCTGGTCTAGTTCTCCAAGAATGGGATAAGCAGTAGGAAATATCTGTGTTCTGGGAGAGGTGACTTCACCTACCCCTCCAATCCCTCCACAGCTCCCTCAAACCTCCCCTCGAGCCCTGCCCCCATTCTATGACAACCGAAGTGGGATGGAAACCTTGTGGAGTCTACTGCTGAAAAGCACCAGATATGAGAAAACAGTCCTCTAGCTCTCTCCCATTATCACAGATTAGAATCACAGGTTGTAATAGAGGCAAGGGGCTGGGGAGGGGCAGTATTCGCTGCCCATCTATCATCCAGGTCATTTACATAAAGGGCACTGTGCCTGAGTATCAGAGCCTTCCAGGCCAGTGATTGCTTTTTATAAGATTCCCCTTATCTTTCTTTCTCACACAGCTTTACGCTGCTCCAGGCTCTTTTCCCAGTCCTGGCTCAATGTTGACACTGAACAATTGACTGGCAGCAACCCCAGAACCTCTGACCTAGGTATGCTTGGGAGAACAAGGTTGAACTCAGGTAGGCAGACGCCTTTACACCTTCTCTGTGCCTCAGACATGGGTGGCCGGCTACTACATTAGTCGGAGTAATAAGCCTTTTCCAGAAGTATAACCAATGCAAGGTAACACTGAGACACATGGGCACAATGAATTCCCGAAGCTGCACTGATTTGCCATACTGACCTCTTGCTAGACTTCTTTTCTCTGCTACTCACTCCTTTCCGATGTTTCTCTAGGGTTGCGTCTCAGTTTTTCTGTATGTACCTCAATCAATCAATAAGCGTTTGTTAAGAACGCACTACGTACTTGGCACTATTCTAGGCACCGGGGACACAAAGAGTAAAATATCCCCAGGTTACAAGGAACTTTTGCTTCTTCTTTCCCATCTACATCTTTCAGAGATGATCAGCTCTATAACCACAATATCTAATACAGCTTAAAACCATCAAAGGCTCAAGGTCTGCCTGTTTTTATCTGCTGCTTGCAGAGATATAAAATGCAGACTGATAAAAAATGAAGGAAACTTTTGCCTTCATTAGAGCGATGGGCTGTATAGCCTTTGTGTTCTTGCCACCAAAGCTCATCTGTCCTGTTCCTCTGATAGTGGTGATATAGTAACAGCCATAATCGTGATGAAAAGCCTTGTTTTCTGTTTCTGTCTTTCAGATGGATATCCACATGGACTTATGTTTGTACTATCACTGGGTCCAGCAAGGCTGAAGATCATCAAATTGCATACAATGTGATGATTTGGGGGATCACTACAATTGTTCATAGGGAACATATGGGGAAGTTATTTTCTATGTTGACAGAGACAGTACCCATAACTGATGCAATCACAAATACTGGAGGTGTTGATGTTGATGCTAGGGTCTTCTTAAAGAGTTTATCTAAAAAAAACTGATACCCCTTTGACATCAAACTCAAAAGAGACAAGTTAAAATAACAATCTTTTGACCAAATTTTCTCACAGAGCTAAGTACTAGAAAGGAATCTGTAAATCAATTGCAAAACATTTAAAGAATAAATAATAATTCCCTATGTTATGTAGATTTTTTTATCAAAAACAGAAAGAAGGAAACTTACCAAATTCTGTCTATAAAACAAATATGCTCCTGATACTCAAACAAGGGAGGGATAAATCAGATAACGATGATGCTACACTAACCACTAATTACTAACGTTAATGAATATTCATGCAAAAAATTAAATTAAATGGTAGCAAAGGAACTAAAGCAATATATCAGAAAAATAGTCATTATAACCAAGGTGAATTTATACCAAAAATACAATGATGGATCAATATGAAGGAAACTAGTAGGGAAATTAATCATATTGCTAAGAAAAAATTAAGATTACATAATGATATTGATAAACACAGAACACTGTTCAACAGAATACTGAATTCGTTGATACTGAAAATATTAGAAATCATAAGAATGAAAAATTTTTCCTTAATGTGACTTAAAGCATATATCTGAAAAGAAAAGATGAGTATTATTTGTAACAAACAGTAACTTTCCAAATCAGATCAGAAGTGAAGCAAGGATGCTCACTGTTTCTACTATTAAGACATAATATTAGATTTTCTAGTTAAAACAAAAATAAGAAAAATAAATTAAGAGAGTAAGTTTGCCAAATTTTGATTGGCAAACAGAAGGTACAATTTCATCTTTTTGAGGACAATATGATAGTTTGCTAAAGTAAATTTTTATAATCAATCAAGATAATTGATAGCTTCAGTAAAGTAGTAGGATATAAATAAATCCAGAAAAATCAACACCATTCCTACATATGACTACAAAAACTAGGAAAATTAGATAAAAATGAAACCCCTTTTTAAAGAAATACAATTTATTATGAGTCTTGGATTGTATATGAATATATATAAGACTTATATTTTCATAAAAATAAAGGAACTCTTGAATAATTACAGAAATATTCTGTTTAAGGCTGAGCCACATCCATTAAATTAAAAAAAAATAATACCCAGATTCTTCTGCAGATTTAGCACTATACCATTTAAATTGATTAAAGGACAGTGTATAGAATTAAGCAAAATGAAAATAAAATCTGTATGAAGAACCAAAAGGCCTAGAATGTGAATTAAGGTAATGTAATAATAATTATCAAAAACTATCTGGTACTACAGAAAAATAGAAAACTAGGTCAGTCAAAATGCGCTACGTATCTAGGTATACATCTAGGAAACGAAGACATAGAAATTGTCCATTGTTCAGAGAACCCAAAAGCACAACCTACAATGCTTCTTTATTCAATAGGAACTGCTGGAGAAAGTAGAAAACAGCAAGATAGGAAACATATTTAGGACAGCAATCATATCAAATGCCATGATAATTGCTAACTGGATAAACAATCAACATAAAGAGACCCACCACATAAAATTAGAAGATAATAACAAATTTCTTTCTCAGTTCTTAGTAGGAAAATAATTCATAACCACTCATAAGATAGGGTATATATTATAGATGACAAAATAACAATTTTCATTAAATAAAATTTAAAATTTTTGTACAAATAAAATCAATTCAGCTAGAATACAATCTCAGTATTCTAGAGTAGAAAAAGACCTTGGTAGGCATTTAGTCCAATCCTTGCATGAAAGGAGTCCCTTATATACATGGAAAGAGGTTATCCAGCCTCTGCTTAAAGACCTGAAAGAAGTAGGGGAACCCATCCCTCACTTCTTAATATAGCTCATTTGATTACTGGACAGCTTTAATGGTTAGAAAGGTTTTCCTGAAGCCATATTTGTTTCTTTTTAACTTACATTTATTGCCTTGGTTCTATAACTAAACAGAATAAGCTAAATCACCCTTCTATATGATAGCATTAAAAGTACTTGAAGACACTTTTCACACCCTCCATGCATCTTCTCTTCTCCAGATTAAACATCCCCAGGCACCTTCAACTAACATTCATGTGACATGAACTCAACGTCTTTCACCATCCTATCAAATGTTACCTTGGTGGTAACAATGGCTAGAGTACTGAATTTGGAGGCAGGAAGATCTAAGTACAAATTCAACCTCAGATACTAGCTGTATGACCTTGAGCAATTTGCCTTAAAAATAACATCAACTCACAGCCATCCAACTGACAAAAATGGTAAGCAATGACAAAATTCAACACTGCAGGGGCCATATGAAGACAGTAGCACTAATTCATAGTTGGTCAAGCTATAAAGTAAGTAGGGCAACCATTTGAGGAAAATGTATAATTACGTAAAAAATGTTGCCAAAATTTTCATATCCTTTGGTCCAGAGATTCTTGCATTGGTTCATATCCTGGAGAAGTTAACAGCACCAAGAAAAGTCCTATCTACACAAAAATATTTATAGTAGCATTTTTTGTAATAACAAAAATTACAATAAACTATGGAGCTAATCACTGGAATAATTGGAACACATGAATTTAATGGGATTTTATCATACTCTCAATCTAGTGTTTGATAAACCCAAAGACCATAGCTTTGGGGACAAGAACTCAAGACTTAACAGAAACTACTGGGAAAATTGAAAAACAGAATGGAAGAAACTAGCTATAGGTGAGCATCTTATACTGTCTACTAAGATAAGGTCAAAGAACTTAGACATAAAAGGTAATATAAGCAAATTAAAAGAGCAAGAAAGATCTACAAAGAAGGAAAAATTGATGACCAAATAAGAGACAGGGAGCATTATGAGATGTAAAATGTATGATTTTGATTATATTCAATTAGAAAGGTTTTGCACAAATAAAACCTAATGTAGCCAAGATTAGAAGAAAAGCAGAAAATGGAAAAATAAATTTTTATAGCAAATGTCTCTGATAAAGGACTACTTTGAATCAAATTTATAAAAATACAAGTCATTCATATTCAACATGTATAGGACTGTTTGCCATCTTGGGGAGGGGTGGAGGGAGGGAGGGGAAAAATCGGAACAGAAGTGAGTGCAAGGGATAATGTTGTAAAAAATTACCCAGGCATGGGTTCTGTCAATAAAAAGTTATAATTATTAAAAAAAATAAAAATAAAATAAAAATACAAGTCATTTCCAATTAGGGCAAATGATGTGGTCAAAGGATATGAAGAGGCATTTTTCAGATGAAGAAATCAAAGCCATCTATAGTCCTATGAAAATATGCTCTAAATCATTATTGATAAGAGAAATGCAAATTACAACACTTCTGAGGTACCACCTGACACATATCAGATTGACTAATATGGCAGGAACAGAAAATGAGAAATGTTGGAGGGACTGTGAGCAAACTGGGAGACTAGCACATTGTTGGTAGAGTTGTGAACTGATCCAACCATTCTGGAGAGCAATTTGGAACTATGCACATAGGATTGTAAAGTTGCACATGTGCTTTTTACCCAGAAATATCACTACTAGGTCTATATTGTAAAGAGATTAGGGAAAAAAAGGAAAATGTTCTATATATACAAAAATATTTATAGCTGCTGCTCTTTTAGTGGTGGCAAAGAAATGGAAACTGAGAGCATGTTCATCATTGGGGAATGGCTAAACAAGCTGTGGTATACGATTGTAATAGATTATTATTATGCTATAATAATAATAACAAGCTGGCCAATTTCAGAAAAACCTGGAAAGACTTACACAAACTGATGCAAAGTGAATGGAGCAGAACCAGGAGAAGGTTGTACACAGACAGTAACAGTAACAATGATCAACTATGAATGACTCAGTTATTCTCATAAATACAGTGATACAAGACACAAAGAATTCATGATGGAAAATGCCATCTACCTCCAGAGAAAGAAATGATGAGGCCTAAATGAAACTCAAAGCATACCATTTTCTTCTTTATTTTTGCATGTTTTTTGTCTTTTGGTCTGTTTCTTCTTTCACAACATGAATATTATAGAAATATGTTTTACATGATTGCACATATGTGATATATCAAATTGCTTCCCATCTTAGGAAGAGAGGAGGTAAAAATCTGGAACTTACTTAAACTTTTTAAAAAACGAATGCTTTAAATTGTCTTTACATGAATTTGGGAAAAATAAAATACTAATTTTTTTTTTTTAAAAGTGATCTCAAGTCTCAAAAATAACTTACATACAATAAAAATCACCAAGTTTATAAGGAAAATATGGACGGAGTTCAACACTCCAAAACTTCATCAGTGACATATAAAAAAGATAAGAACCTAAGAAAAGGTAACAATTTTATAAATATTAAATGGGTAAGAATTACATAAATACTATAATAAATATTGGCAACAGCAATCTTGGGCTGCATTACTGTTACTGTTATTCTCTTTCCCAGGTCCTATCACTCAGCCTTGCAAGATCTCATACAAGTTGGGGAGGGACAGGCCAAAACTTTAGGCCTGGGAGTGAGGGAGTGAAGGAAGCAAGTGGGAGAAAAGGGCATGAAGGGAGGCCGTGTGTACAAATCAATCTTTCCTCGCTCACTCTTCCTACCGCACCAGAAAAATATACAGAAAATATATTTTTACCTTGACCAAACCCTGAAATTTGCTTGTAGAATGGATGTCAGTGTTGCAGATTGTGAGTTATTGTGAAGTGGGGCAGTTTTCTGCATTTAAACTAGTTCTTGGGGAAGAAATCCGGCAGCAGCAAACTTGAACATCATGCTCAAATATTCCCTAATATATCAATAGTGTTGGAACAAATTTGAGATTTCAAAACATGTGCTACAGCAGAACTAATTGAACTAGGAAGGCAAATTAGAATCTTCAGCCTAAAAAGTAGACAATAATAGGCTAAAACAAACAGGTCTAGACCCATGAAACGAACCCTTAGCATCTTAGTAAATGAAGAAGGAGAAAAATATTAACAGAGTTCTATACAAACAAATGCTCAGCTAAGTAGATCTTATAGCAGTTAGCATCAATGAAAAGCATTCAATTTATACTTAGAAGTCTGCTCTGTTTGGAAGGTAAATTATTTTTAAGAATTTATGACTGCATGTGCTATTTACTGAGTTATAAAAGAACATTTTAACTTAAAAGAAATAAAGTAAAAGTAACAGAGCATCTGATGTATAGATTATACACTCATATAAGTACACATACATATATGTTTCTTTAAAAAGTGAATTTACCCCTTGTACTACTTATCCCTCTTATCCTAATTCAGCGACCGAAACCGACTTTAAGACTTCCACATTTTACTCAGGGATATCTCTCTCTTCCCACTAATTTAATGTTATTGATTATACATGGCTCGCAGATTATTTCATCGTGAACTTGGCCTGTCTCTCAGCTTTAAATATCATGGTAACATAGCTCCAGTTAAATGTCACGAGGACACTTGTCTTGGAATACAAGGCTTAATGAAGGGTAAAATATCACTTTAGAAACACATCATGGTTTTAAGGCTATTAAATGGAGTAAACTCAGGTTGAAATTTGAGAACAGCTAGTTGAAAGGACATTTTCTAAACAAAAAACCGACCGACTCATCCTGCTACCTCCTTTCAGCAGTACTGCATCATTTGGGAATCAGTCACACAACTGTACAGTCTTACTGGAACAATGGTATATGTTGATACCAAACTCCATTTATCTGATTTCAAATTGAGAAGCATCTCCTAATTTCATCAGTTTCAACATCTGACATTTCCGTTGCTCTACATCTTGACTGAGGACCCTTTTCTGCCTCTTTCTCCCTTGTTAGGAAACTGTTTAACAGAGGAAAATAGCATTAGCCTGCAAAAACAAATGACTCCTCCAAAAGGTCAAAGGACCATCATTTTTGTTCAATTTCAAAGAATGAGATGTTAGCATTCTAATATGCTGCAAAGATAGAAATCCTAAATTGTTTTCCTCTCCATCCCACTCCTGCAAAGATCTATCTACAGAAAGTTGATTTGAATGCTTAAAGCTCATTAAAGCACATCAGATTGCACTTGTTCAGGTTATAAATTACTCTCTAGTGTTCAGAGGAGATTTAACTCCTTGCGAGCCCTGATGGCTGAAGTAATGCATCACCATAGTAATTTATAAATCAACCTAATGGCCCAACAGCATTATCCAGAGGTCTCACAGGGGTAAAGCCATGGGAAAGCTCTGTCTGGCTTCATTATGACCCCGCTCTTTAAAATTCTTTGCAAAAATGTGAGCTATGGATGCTTTTTGAGTGATGTAAACATTTTTAGAGAAGCAAGCTTTGCTACAGAATTACACTGAAAATCCTCCTAATGCTCAGAATGGATCTCATTCCAAAGTTCACATGTTCATAATGGGCTTAAATGTCTAGACCCATTAGTGATAATATAAATGTGTATGTACATCTATCTATCATATATATACACATATATATTCATTAAAGGAAATAATGAAAACTGAAAACTTTTTCAAAAAACTATATTCCACAGATTCTTAGTGAGCAGAAATCTTTAAGGTCATCTAGTCTAACATGAACTTGACTTAAGAATCACTTCCACAACAATTCATCTCCCCAGAAGAATGGAAATTCCTTGTGATCAGGGATTATTTTGCACAAAAGGTGCTTAATAGATGAATATCATACATCTTCAAGAAGAAAAATTCCCTAAAGGACTTTCAATTCTTCTAAGGCAGTGTTGTCAAACATACTGCCCATTGGTTAATGAGGTCCACAACACTCCCAACTTCATCTAACCAGATTAAAATTTAATTCAAAATATTTAACAGAAGTACTAAACCACAGGGATAATGTTGAATGATGGTTGTCAAAATCAATAAACAGCCCACTGGGATCCATTTCCATTTCAGTTTGATATATTGCTGTAAGGCACTATGCCTCTAGAAGCTAATCAGTGGTACACAGGTATAATAGTTAAACTTAAAACAAAAGATAATTACCATTCGATACTCTCATTAATGCTTTATATGAAAACTTTATAACTTTTCAAACAACATCACATTAATTGGTTTGTTTCATTTACACTTTAGAAAGCTACAAAATATATTAGAGCAAGTATCTTAAAAATATACCGAGTGGACTGGATATCTGGTTACTAACTTAACCACTCTTAAAATAGCGGTATGGTTATCTACTATTCATCTACAAATTACTTCCAGATATTTTTACATATTCTAGCCCATCCATCCCAATTTGAACTCATAGGCATTTTATTTTCCATTTACACATAAAGATAGTTTTCAACATTCATTGTTGGAAAATTATGAGTTCCAAATTTTTTTCTCCTTTCCTCCCTTCCCTCCCTCCTCCCCAAAACATCAAGCAATCTGATATAGGTCATACATGTATAATCCTTTTAAACATATTTCCATATTAATTATGTTGTGCAAGAAAAATCCAATCAAAAGGGAAAAAAACACAAGAAAGAAAAAATAATAAAATAAAAAAGATGAAAATATTATGCTTGAAGCCACATTCAATCTCCATCTCTCTCTGTCTCTGTCTCTCTCTCTCTCTCTCCCTCTCTGGATGCAAGGTGGCATTTTCCACCTCAAGTCTACTGGATTGTCTTGAATCTTGAATCACCATATTGCTGAGAGCAGCCAAGTCCATCACAGTTGATCATTGCATAATATTCTGTTATTGTATACAATGTCCTTCTGGTTCTACTCACTTCACTCAGCATCAGTTCCTATAAGTCTCCCCAGGTCTCTCTGAAATCTTCCTCCTCATCATTTCTTAGAGAACAATAATATTCTATCACATTCATATACCATAACTCATTCAACTGTTCCCCAGTTGATGGATATCCACTTGATTTCCAGTTGCTTGCCACCACAAAAAGAGTTTCTATAAACATTCTTGCACATGTGGGTTTTTTCACCTCTTTTATGATCTCTGGGATACAGACCCATTGGACACACTGCTGGATCAAAGGAAATGCACAGTTTTATGGCCCTTTGGGCATAGTTACAAATTATTCCCCAGAATGGCTGGATCAATTTACAACTCCACCAAAAATGCATTAGTGTTCCGGTTTTCCCACATCTCCCCAACATTTATCATTCTCTTTCCCTGTCATCTTAGCCAATCTGATAGGCATGAGGCAGTACCCCAGGGTTGTTTTAATTTTCAGCTGCAATTTACAATACAAGTGTTTATTAGCTCTTAAACACTCTCTTCTGCTACTCAGGGGGAGCACTAAGTGCCTTCAAGAAGCTCTTATTATATTTATTTAGGGTTTACACCACAGGTACTTACAAAGCAGATTAAAGATAGCTTTCAAAATTAAACACTATTATAAAACAAGATACATGAAAAATAAAAACACCATTTCTTCCTCACCTACCTCCCCAAAGTCACAGAATCTTAGTGTCAAAAGGCACCTGAGGGGCTACTTAGTCCAGCAAAAATCTGAAAACACAATAAAATTTAATTCTAGTCCTCATCAAGCTCTAACATGAAGACTTCCTGTAAGGGGGAGCCCCCTATCTCCCAAGACAACCTATTCTACTTTTAGATAGCTACAATAATTTAGATTCCCCACCCCATAGATCCAGGTGAAATCCATCTCTTTGTAATTATCAAGGACCCAAGGAACAGATGCTATCAGGCACCTGAGATGAGTTAATTAATTACTGCATTTGGGCACTGATATTAGCTTGGAATTTCACAGCAGCTAACGAAAAAAAAAAAAAAAAAGCTCAACGAGATAGGAAAATCTTATTTCCTAAAAAAGTAAGCATACAAAGGATGGGAGGATCAGATATTGGGAGTTGGAAGGCTTCTAGTCAGGGGCCAACTCTTCTAATTTTTGAATTCCTTTTTATTATTAAGAATTTGACAAACATCAAAAGGAGCATATACCCATACAAAGAAGAACAGAAAAAGAGGATCGCAGATGTAACAATGAATCTATTCTCCATATATCCTGATGTTTTTTTTTTAATGTATTTCATATTTAACATGACAATTCCAATACTGCCTGGTTGTCTGTGCCTCTCTCACTGCTTCCTTCTCTGTATCTAAATGATTCATTAACCCTTTTTTCATCCTTTTCTTCCCTTTTGGGTTATCACTATTATTAGCCTTCAAGTATCTCCCTCAACTTCCTCCCTCCCCCAAAAAAGCCATCCCCTGTAACAAAACAATCAATCAAATTAAATCCACAAATTAACTGCATCTCATAATATATGTCTTATTCTCTATCTCTATTTCATCACCTCCCTACCAAGACGTGGGAGGTATCATTACAGTCATCACCATCATCATCATGAGGAGGAGCAGCAGCAATAGCAACAGAAGTCTTGGAGAGACTTAGCTGATCATTTCATTATTCAAAGTTAAATTTCTCTCGGGTTTTCTTCCATTGTTGTTGATATTGTGTTCATTATTCTTCTGGCTCTATTCATACCACTTTGCATCCATTCATTCAAACTCTTGTAGATTTTTTTCTGAATCTGTCCCTTTCATCATTTCATGTAGCGCTTTCTCATTATATTCACTATATTATCTGTTCATTGTTCAATTGCTGAGCATCCATTTTGTTTCTAGCTCTTTTCTACAACAAAAAGTGCTACTTTAAATAGTTGTATAGTTGTGTGTCCTTTCCCCTCTGTCTTATTTGAGGGGGGGGGCATAGGTCTATTAATAATATTGGTAGACCAAAGGCCATCCACCATTTTGAGGGTGTATGGTTCCAAAATGCCTTAAAGAATAACTCCCCCTTCATTTTATAGATGAGTGAACTGAAGGCCAAGGACTTGCCTAAGAGCACACAGGCTGTAAGTAGAAGAGTTGGAATCCCTAGGTTCTCTGATTAAATAACCAATCAACCAACAAACATTTACGTACTTACTACATACTTGGCATTGTGCTCAGTGCTGATGATTTAAATACAAAAATAAAAATATATATGTATATGTATACATATATATATGTTATATATAGAAAGACACACACACATATAACTCACAGGCTCCAGAGCTATATTATCACTCAGGGTCCTTTCAAGGAAAATAATACATTCCCTAAGAATTCTAGGAGTTGGGGGTGGGGGAGAGAAAGTCTTAGATTTCCTGATGCTGTAGCTCATGAGCCCCCATCACTGTTTTCCCCTATTGACTGTTGATCAATATCAATTAGCCACCTATTAGGATTGTTTACTTGGGTGGTAATAAAAATAGTTGGTACGAAACATTCCTTCCCAAGTCTGTGACACCCTCTTTTCCCAGTATGTACAGAGTTTGGGGAAAGCGAGCCCAAACTTAGGAAGCATATGTGGCTGGGGGTAACTCATAGATCTGGGTTTCTAGAAGTCTTCTTCTCTCCTTAATGGAGTATTCATGAAGCGCTCCTTAGGCATGGTGTAGCTTTTTTTTCTGGGGTTCATGAAGTCTTGAAGCCGCCTCACGTAAGCATCTCTAATTTATCTTCGACTCCCAGTCCAGACATTGCCACCAATCACTGATGCTAGGATGCTGATGAAAAAATAAAAATCTTCCAGTCCTCTGTGGCTCACAAGCTTCATGTCTTGTTAAAGATGAGGAAACGCCAAAGGCTTCTCTTTCCCCCACCACCCCAAAACCATCATCACACAACTCTTTTTCAGGTATGTGGTTAGGACAGCTTCTACCACTAAGCTCTCAGATGCTCAAATGTGAACAATCTGGATGGATTTATACACCCCTACAACTTGTAACAAAATGTCTTTCGTGCAACATCGCTTTGAGGACTTCCTAGTTCACCATCCATGTCCCATCCCCTATGCACCTTATATATAAAACTCTTTGCTGATCTTTCTTGCATTTTCCCTCTTTCTCCCCTCCTTCTTTCACCCCGCCCAGCTCTGTCAATTTATCTCTCTGTCTCTATCTCTCTTTCTCTCCCTTTCCCTCTTTCTCTTCCTCATATCAGTGTCTATAGGTTCATTTATCATTTCTATAGAAGAATTCCAGTCTACAATGTAGCCCTGGTCTTTCCCCTGAGTTCTAATTCTGCTGGATGTTTTCAACTGGATGTCCTATAGGTAGGTATCTCAAACTTAGCATAGCTATACTAGAGTTCAGTATCCTTATCCCTAATTCCATTCTTTCCCCGGGTCTCTTTGTTTCTGCTAAGGGCACTACTATTCTTCCAGACACCCATATGGGAAAGCACACAGTCTCTCCTCTCTTCAGTCTATCTTTGACAAATAAGCTTCAGTAGCTTCCTATTGTCTCTAAGGATTGAATACCGGCCTCTGGCTTGCTTTTTGTCTCTTCCTCTTTGCATCTCTTTGTCTTTGTAAAGGTGTTCTCCCAGGCCTGGAATATACACCCTCTTCCAAACTCATCTGAAATACCATCTGATAAGTAGCACTTGTAGGTACATACATAGTTAGAGGTATTCAGTGTTCTTTTCACTCTAGACCCATTTTGTGACTTTACCAGTTCTCATGGGCTGCATGATAATGACTTCTAGATGTCTAATCCAGCTCAGGTCTAGAGCACCAGTCCCATATCTCCAATTGACTGCCTCTGGACATTTCCAATTGCAAGTCATACAGACATTTCAAAAGCAATATGTCAAAAATAGAACTCATTTGCTTTTCTCCAAAACTCCCTTCTTTCTGACTTCCCGATTTCTATCAAAGGCAGCACCATTCTTCCATTGTTCTTGGCTTGTAATTTTGATATTATCCTTCACGCTCACTGTCCCTCATCCCACAAGACCAATCGGTTGCCCAATTTTGTTTGTGCCTCCATAACATCTCTTACATCCATACCCTGCTCTCTGCCCAAACAGCTACCAGGGGAGTAAAGAAGAATTTCTTATCAATTCAGTAATCACTGAACAAGCTTCTTAAAAACACCACAAAGCCGGCACTATTGTTACTATCACAAATTCTATACTCCTGGCTTGTTTATATATAGCAACTATATAAAATGGACCCAAATATAGTGAAAACACAAGAGGATTCTTTCGATGTCCACATGGAAAACTGTTCTCTGTTGAAAACAGGTCAGCAACATCATGTCAAGAACAATTCAAATACAACACATTTTTCAAGGCTACAATTTAAGCCCTCTATGAATCTGCCCAACTCTAAATATATTTTCATCTCTCCTAAATATGACTTCCAAATTAAAGAGGAAGTTGAAGTTCAATATCTGATTAACTGCTTGAAGTATAAAAATAACACTGAGCTATAAGGTTCCATTAAAAAACCTATCAAATCGTTCTTCATTTCATGGAATTTTTCTCTATACTACAAATAAAAATTTCAAAATATTCTTCAAAATTCAAACAATACACTATAGTAGAAGTACACTTTTCTCATAGATCTGAATATAAATGGCATTGATTCAGAAAACCTCAAAATCAATGTTTAATAGATGTTGCCATCCCAAAATACTCATAATGTCCAAGCTACATGGAACAAAAAGCTTTTAAGATATAGAAATGACCAAGGAGATTAAAATCACATGGGAACAAGATCAGGGTTATCATCCTCATATCCATCTAGTACACTATTGGAATATACCAAAGATGCTTTCAGTGAGCCTATGGACAATGAGCCTCCATCCTAATACTTTTATTCAACTAGAAAAATCAGTTACTTTATCCACCTGTGCCACAGTTCATAGACCATTAAAAATAATTAAATAATAGCAGAATGGCAACTTGTCCCTGGACCATTTTCATCTGGATCCCATAAAAATGAAAAGAATAAATAATAATAATAACAATTTTCATAATTATATATATATATATATATATATATAAAATCTCACTTTGGTCTTATAACACATAAGAAAAGTGGTACAGGTATTGTTATTGTTGTTGTTATTATTATGTTTATTTTACAGATAAGGAAACTGTGATTCTGGAGGAAAAGAGGGACTTGCCCTGGATCACAACTGTCAAATGTCAGAAATCTTCCTGATTCCAAGTTCAGCACTCTATCCACCACACCAGGATAATTCATGATGATTATTGTTCTTCTATTCTACAAAAAATATTAGCCTATGTTCAGCCATTAGCCAAAACATAGTTAATATCAACCCAAATCAATCAATAAGCAACAAAATACACCATCTATAATCCAGAGATTTCCGCTGTAATTTCAGAAATGCATTCACTCAGCTTTGGTAGCATACCGAGCATTTTTGATGCCTGGATCATCCACAGCTGAGAAATTCACACAGAAAGTATGGTGCTGAATGAGCCAGACTGCGCTGGGGTGCAATAACAAGAACACAAGAACATAATGATTTGTGGAACCCAAATCGTGACAGTCTCAAAATGTCTGACCACTTGAACGTGTTCCACTAGGGGAAAAAGCATCATCCACTCTAGTTTCCAACAATGAGCCAGCCTCTCTTCTCCCCAGCTGAATAAGAAGAGTAAAAATTTAAAGTATCCAAATCTCAAAACTGGAAGGAATGTCCTCTTACTACCTGTATGACCTTAGTCAAGTCACTTAACTTCTCTGGACCTCAATTTCCTCTTTTATAAAATGGGAGGTTTGAATCAGATGGCTGCCAGGGTCCCTTCCAGGCCTAAATTGATGACTCCCCATTCTTGTGCAAAAACCTACTCTACAATATTTATAAGTGAATACAAGAATTTAGACTAGAAGTCTATTTTAGAGCCCACGCCATCCAAATCCCTAATTTACCAGATGAGAAAACTGAGGACCTGAGAGGGGAAATGTCTTGCTGCCTGTCACATAGCTAGTAGATGAAAATAATAGGATTCAATCTTCTGATTGCGTGGCTGGTGTATTTTCCACTTCACTGCCTCCCATTCTAGTTGGCCATTGAGATCTTAGCAAAAATAAGTTGAATTTTTCTCAAACTACTTTGGAAGCTTGGATGAATGAAGAAAGCATTTATGCAGTTTGATTTATGTCATATGACAAAAACTGTACTAAGTATTGGGGATATGAATAGAAAAAATGAGACAATCTCTGCTCTCAAAGAATTCTAATCGGAGAGACAACACAAAAGAAAGTACCTCTGCAGGGCAGAAGGAAAGTCCATAAAGTCCTAAGGATACCGCTGTAGGTGGATACCAAGGCCCAATGTACTTAAGTTATATGAGATGATCATTCCAGGGGGACTGAATGACATAGACAAAGAGCAGAAGGTAAGACCTGGATGAACTTTGGAGCATATAGTGGGACAAATGGTGAAGTCTGATGGGCCCCCATCTCATAGCATTGCTGAACAAATACTCAGAGCAGGTATTTTTCCTGCTTTTTCAACAAGAAAAAAGTGGGGTCAAAGTGTAATGGAAGGACTCCTGGATTTAGAGTTGGATTGAATCAAGTCTTGAGTTGGTTACTTACTTCCTGTGACCTTCGGCAAGGTACTTCCTTCCCCCTTCCCCCATCTAAATCCATTTAGATGATTCAATTCTATAAATATTTACTAAATGTCTTCAGTATATGATGTGCTGGGGATATATATGAGAAAAAGACAATCACTGCCTTAAAGGAGCTTGGAACCTAATGAGGAAAGTCAACATACAAAAAGAAGTTGAAAAGAACAAGGGGCACCAGGAGTTACCTGGTACAGAGACATCTTGTTCTATGCAGTCAAAACCAAACAGAGTCCCTGATGGGAAATAGAGATGTACCTGGAAGGCTGTAAGTCCTCTACAAAAAAGACTTTGAAAGAAGTTTGATGCTCCTACCAATCCAGTCCTCCAATCAGAGAGGAGAGATAAATGATAGAATTGAGAAAGTGATAAAATTTCAAGTTATCAGCTTATACTGAAGGAGCCATGAAGTTCTGTAGAATCATAACCACTGAAGAAAAATGGAGAGATGACCTCTAATGTCCCTCCCACCTCAAAATCAATGATCCTATTGACCATTATACCGATAGGTATGACATGGGCTTAAAGCAAATGAGCACTGGGCTGGGGATCCAAAGACCTATGTTCAAATGTCAGGTCTTCTGGCTAAGTGATCCTAGTCAAGTCACTTTCCCTCTGTAAAGCTTATTTTATAGTCTTTAATGTAAAGGAACTGTTAAACTACTATTTTTAAAATGAAAAAAAAAACTTAGAGAGTTTCAAGAGGACACATCTAAGAGTCCTACTAGCTCTGCCACTCTATGTTTAAAGGACTTATTTTTCCCCCCCCGAATGGAATTGGATTAGCCAGACAATATAAATGTCTTCAACATTCTGACAGTAGTCTGCACCATACTGTTTTAGTAATGCTCTTCAACTACGAGGGGGAAAATGCATATGTCTTTTCCCCACCTTGATGCTCTTTCTGGTCCTTTTCATCATTCACTACTCTCTCATACATAGTATCATAAAAATGAGAAATGGCCTTTGGTTAAGAAAATTTGCAAGGGAGAACATCATAATGTGGAACAGCTGCAGCCATGAGTTTTATGAATGGTTTGTTGAAAATAACATTAAATGGCCAAATCAGTTCACAGATTAGCTCTGCAGTTGGAGTCAATGTGGATAATTCATTCTTCTTCCTTATCTTTGCCAAAAAAAAAGAATGGGGCATAACATACCATGATTTTTAGACCCATTGAAGTATTTTCTTGGAAGGAAACTATCATCTTGTCAACAAATGTTTATCGAGCACCAATTGAGTGCACGGCCTGAAGCGTCTGGCCTGGGTCTGTGGGCCTTGAATACTGAGAGGTAGCAGACAAATCCTCCGTCCTTCTAAAACTAGCTGCCCCCGTCTAGCTGGGGAGACAGGACATGCACAAAATTAAATATCAGGCCAGTGTCTCAGAATGAAGCTACATTAACAGAGTTGGGGGAAATATTTGTCATGTAGCAGACCTTTATAAAAGCTAATTTTGATGGGTCAGGAGCTGAAAGGCTATGATCAAAACCTTCCACAAGATGGAAAGGGTTTCTATTTTAGGAGGAACGCCTCTAGACATTTTCAATTGAAACTCAAAATGAATTGGTTTCTTTTTCTTTTAGGACACAAGATACTAATGTTGGCATTGTGGCTCCTCCTCTTTAGTCCTGCAGGTACCATCTTAGAACAGGCCCTTGTTACCATCTACGTGCCTGCTCTATTATAATAGCTTCCTAACCATTTTTCCTACTCCTGCATCCTGCCGTTTCCAGTAATCGTCTTTGCGTACTCAGGTGGGCATAGGGTCAGAGATTTAGAGCTGGACATCAGCTAGTCCATCCTTCTTGTTTAACAAATGAGGAAACTGAGGCTCAGAGAAACGGTTTGCAAAGTGGTTTCATCTAGCCCTCATAATAGCCTAGCGAGGTAAGTGCTTGTGTCAACCCCTTTTCACAGATGAGGGAACTAAAACTGGAGAATCTAAGTGATTTACTAGGATCACATGGCCGAGAAGTGCATCTGAGTCAAGAATTCATCTCATCTTCCTGACCCCAAATAGGACATTGTGACATTGTGCCAGCTAACTGCCCAAAGGCCACCCAGTCTACATTTCTCCTCCTATTACAACCCAGGCTCAATTCATTCAGTTCAGTATAAGGACTATGAGATAATAGTTCTAATAAGAGAGTTCCACCATCATTAAGGACTAAGAAATTTGGCACAGGTATTTTGACAGATATTTTCCACTTTTTGTCCATTTGCTATTCTCTTCATAATTTCCCCCAAAGATGCTCTTAGGGTTTGTTTAAATGGTTAATTTTGTCAAATTTTTTTGGCACAAATTGTTTGTCCCTTGACTAATTCTTCGCACTTCATGAAGTGATGATACTCAGAATCGTCTTCCATTCTGCTCCACAATATTTTATAAAAAAAAAAATGTATTCTAAACCAGTCTGATCTATGGCTGACTTTGAGGGCCTTAGGGTCTCTTTAGTGTAGCAGTTGATTTAAATGAATTAAGAAATAGTGAGAGGCAGGGTCTATATTTTTTCTTTTGTCTACTTCCCTTTTTTTCCATTTAATTGATTTAAATGTCACGTTGGTGCGGGAGGTTTTGCATTCAATTTTTTCTCATTTCTATTTGTTCTTCTTTGATACTGATTTTGATCGTGCCCAAAGTCACAAGTCTGACTTTATAAAGATAATGGATTCAGAAATGACTCCTATATTGATGATGAGTCATTTTTTTTACCTGTTAAAAGCAGCAAATTGCATTTCTTGTTATTGTTAATGATGTTATTAAGCACTCACCATGTCTGGCACCTTTTAAACCCTCTTTTTTGGAGAAAGCATTTATGAAAAAAATAATGTTTGAGGCTTCGATCTAAGCTACAAACCTTTGTTCTCTTTTCTTTCCAAATTTTGAAACTTATTTTGTAGAATATCAGTCACTGTCCTTCCCTATGCTCATTTTTTTACTGAAGATACCAAGCACTGAAATATATGTTGATTTAATGTGGAAAGCCTCCTTAAGTACTTCCTGAGATCTCTGCACATCATCATTCATGACACAAACTGTCCACACATATTCACTACAATTATCTTTATAGTGGTCCCTTTGCAAATGCTTATCATGAGCATTGCAACACCACATAACCAAGTATTCTTTGAAATTATCCCTTATAATTATTACCTATATCAATATCTGTGTTTTCCTCTCCAAGGAGAACCTCTAAGACATCTTTCTCTTTAACCGAAACTTTTTTTCTTCTGTTTTCATTTATAGCAAGACTATCAAGATTGATAGCATCCCATTCCTCCAGAAGTCTTTCAAAAGAAATTTAACAAAGGAAATAAGTCCCCAAAGCTTTAAAAAAAATTAACTGATGACTCATTGTTTACATACTTCAAGGAGGAAGAATGCCTTAGAAGTCTACTTTTGTCTGCAGGTCAAGAGATAATATGTGTGGTCTAATCCCATAAAGGGGAATCAAATGCTAGAAGAAGGAAGAAGAGAAAGTGAAGAAATAAATGATTATTTCTTTAAATCAATACCTCGGGTGACTGTCATTGAAATAAAAAGGTAGGAAGATGAGGTAGGAAGATGAGGTGAGAAGGAGAACCATAATTTTATCCAGAATTGGTATGGGAAGAAAAAAAAGGCTTATATAAGGTATCTGAGTATGGGAAAGGTGGAAAAAGGGGAATGGTGTTATGAAAGAAGGAAGACTGGAATTAGAGTATTTCTAACAAAATCAGCATCATATACTAAAGGCAATATCCAAGGATTTGAGTCTTGGCTTACCAGAGGATGGGGGATAGAACGTCTATGGTTGCTAGTAGAAACAGCTACAGATTGTTTCAAGCAAAAACAAATGTCTCAGATATCTAGTGCTGATTTGTAAAAATATCATAAAGCAGAATTTGATAGAGAGAAAAGCAAACTTTAAAATTATATTTGTATGTTAATGGACTAAACTCAATCATTAAATGATTTACAAGGAAAAAGAACCCCCAAATTGGCTACATACAAGATATATAATTAAAACACAGACACACAAGGAGTTAAAATGAGTGTCTTGAATAAAATGCTTAATATTTCAGATGAGTACAAAAAAGGAAGCATTGTAATTATGATTTCAGATAAGGTAAAAGTAAAAATCCTAGCAATAGAGACAAGTAGTGAAAATATACTGTGTTTAAAGATAACACAGATAATGAAATTATAGCAGTATTTTATATACATATATACATATATATTTAAATGAAAAAACTATTAAAATGCTAAAAGATGTACATAGTAAGACAATAATAGTAGTTTATTTGAACGTGCCTCTTTCAGGATTTGACAAATCCAAGAAATTAAGGAAAATAGAGCTCACAACAGAATATTGGAAGAACTAGATTTTGTATTCCTATGATAATATATGAATGAAAAATTTTAAAATAATGCTTATTTTACATAACCACAAAGTAACTTTATAAAAGTGATCATGTGTTAGTACATAAAAAGTCATACATAAATATAGAAAGGCAGAAATATCAAATAAATATGTTGACATAATGTATCATAACTGAATTATAAATTTCACTGAGGTAAAAAAGAAAGAAAAGTAATTAAAAGAAAAGTAATTATCTAGGATTATTTGATGGGAGATGCAAGACAGTGTGTAAAGTTAACAGAGAACTAGCCTCAAAGTCAAAAAGACCTTAACTATAATTCTGCCTCTGAAAAATACTATGTGGCCTCAAGCAAGTCATTGAATTGAGTGCCCCAGCATCTCTGTAAAAAGCTATAGGTTGTAGAGAAGTTACATTGACAAAGAATGTTTCTCTTTGGTTGCAATATAGAAAATATTATGGGCTTCAACAAAGACAGTCCATAGAAGAAAATTTATCACAGGATCATAGGAATTAAAATGAGTGCCAGGAATAAAATTTCTTGGGCTTCTGCTGATTCCAAAAAAAGCAGGAATTGCACTTATGTAGAAAATTTATCAGAGGATCTTATGATCCATGATCTATGATTCTATGATGTCATAATAAATTTTCTTCTATGAACTTTAGCTACAGCTCATAAATTTTTGCACACTCTCACTATTATCATTCTCTTTAATGTCCCCAAAAATTACATAACAAAAGAAAAAGAGAAAAGTAGTGAATTGAGCACAGAATTAAACAAATGAAAAAACTAACAAATTAATAATCCCTAAACAAGTACCAGGGAAGAAATGTTTAAATTCAAAGGAGAGGTAAACAAAGTTAAAAACAAAAAGACTGCAGACCTAATGTACAGAGCAAGGACCTATATTTTTAAGGCTAAGAAAACTGATGAACTACTTCCTACTTGGATTTTTTTAAAGAGAGAACAGAAAACCAAATTACCAAAACAAAAAAAATGAAAAAAATTTAAAATGGAGAGAAAAAATTTTTAAATTATCAGGCATTACTATACATAGCAAAAATGAAAAATTAAGTGAACTGCATCAGTATTTATTTTTTAAATGTATAACAGATTAACAAAATAGAAATAGAAAGTATTTGGAGGTATCAAACAACCTAATTTCAGAATAAGAAATTGAAGAAGCTATAAATAAACTCCTGATCTCGAAGTTTTTACAATGAACAAGTAAATTGTTTTAGACAAGTAATCCTTACACTATATAAATGTCTCAAAAATTGAGCAAGAATGCAGCTTATCACACTCCTTCTATGAAGGGCAGATGAAGTAATGAAAAAGACCTATAGAACAATACCAATAAGATTTATAGATGCTAAATTATGTTTAAAATAACAATAACTAGCATTTACACAGAACCTTAAGGTGGTAAAATGCTTTAGAAATAATCTCATTCAAACCTTATACTAACCTTGTGAAGTAGGTATTTTTATTATCCCTATTTTACACATGAGGAAACTAAGGCAAACAGAGATTAAATGATATGGCCAAGTCACATAGCTAATAAGTGTCTGAGGCTACAGTTAAGACTCTGGGTCTCCTCAGTTCAGGTTCAGTGCTCTATCCACCATGTCATTTAGCTTCCTCTAACATTAGCAAAAAAAGGTATATGAACATATACAGCAAACAATTCATTTTGATAAAAGTGAACTTATACCAGGAATGCAAAGATAGTTTAACATTAGGAAAGATGTTAGCATAATTAATCATCTCAACAAAAATAATAATAATTACATAATTATATTAATTGATACAGAAAAAGGCTTCAACAAAAGTAAGATGCTTATTTACGTTAAAAATCCGTATAAGCATGTATGTTATAGAATATTATTGTTCTATAAGAAATGATCAGCAGGAGGATTTCAGAGAGGCCTGGCGAGACTTACATGAACTAATGAGGAGTGAAGTGAGTAGAACCAGGAGAACACCATATACAGAAACAGCAAGACTGTGTAAAGATCAACTCTGATGGACGTGTCTCTTTTCAATAGTGAGCTGATTCAGGCCAGTACCAATGGTCTTATGATGGAGAGAGCCATCTGCACCCAGAGAGAAACTGTGGGAACTGAGTATGGACACACAACACAGTATTCTCACCTTATCATTGTTGTTTGCTTGCATTTTGTTTTCTCTCTCATTTTTTTCCTTTTTGATCTGATTTTTCTTGTGCAGCATGATACATATAGAAATATGTGTGGAAGAATGGCACACATTTTGACATATATTGAATTGCTTGCTGTTTAGCCAAGGGAGTGGGGGAAAGGAGGAAGAAAAGGTTTGAACACAGTGGTTTTGCGGGGGTGAATGTTGAAAACCATCTTTGTATTTTGAAAATTAAAAGCTATTGTTAAAAAAAAAAAACATATAAGCCACAGGAATGCAAAGACCTTTCAACCAATCAATGAGTATTTATCAAGTGCTTATCATTTGCCAGGCCCAGTGCTGACACTTTCCTTTATATGACTAGAGGGATTTTTTAGAAGCATTCTGAAACAGCTTTTGTTCATGTAGCCCCTTGAACTTTGGATGTTCATCCTTCACTGCTTTTTATGGAGAATTCCTCTTTATCTTTTAAAACTCATTTCAAATGCCACCTCATGCTTTCCTTCCACCAGTTAATCATTGACCCTTTCCCCTTCCAGTCTATAAAGTAGTTTGTCCTGTATCTCTCTGATGCACTGATCAGGCACAATTTTGTGTTTCTCTATTCTGCATAACCAGTGTTGCGATCGTTGCCTCTTCTCCCTACCTCTGATTAGCTGAAGGAAATAAAATACTTGTGCCCACTGGGGCCTATGTAAAATGATGGGTGCATCCAGCTACTAGGGAAAGATTAAAGAAGTCAGACAGGAAAGACACTATGGGGAAAAAAAGAGGTAAGGATTTGTAAGGATTCCAACAGTAACCAAGAAAGGAAAGGATTGAGGGATTAGGGGAAAGGGAAAGGTATTTCCATAGTAACTATCCCGAGAGCCTGGGTAGGCTCACTAGACGCTCCCTACATCAATAAAATCACATTTCTGAATTAATATATGTCTATATGGAATTTAATGTATATGTAAGTGTATGTGTATGTACATGTGTCAGTGGTATATAGGTAGCTAATGTATGTTGTAAGAGGGCCTGCCAATCCCGCACCAGCCTTGGACATCACACAGGGCACAGCTCAGGTAATCCGAAGATAGCCTTGTGAGGGTGAACAAGATGGCACTGAGAGGAAGGGATCCCACCCTAAGGAGCAACGTGGCAGTTCACAGGAGAGGCATGCCGGACCTTAGAGGGGAGGACCTTGAATATCCTTTTTAGGAAAGGCATACACACAACATATCTACGTGTAGCTCCATGTGACTACGTGATTACATATGAAGTAGTAACTAGAAACAAGCACCAAGATGATAAAAGCACCTGCAGTCTTTGTAATAAACGGAATCTCACACCACCCTGGCTCTCCCTCTCGTTGCTCACAGTCTTCACCATTTCAGGTGGACAGGCAGTGCTAGTCACATAAGGCCTGTTCCACTCGGGAGTTGGGACCGTGACCCCTAACAGTATGCATATGTCTATATCTATCTCTCTGTAGCACTTGTTTCACAGGGCTGTGCAGGAGATCAAATGAGATCAATAATGTAGGTAAAACTTGAAGCTTACAAAATTTTCAGTTGTTTTCACTATTATTGACTTTACGGTAGAGAATACTGGGGATTAGAAAAAAGCTCCCCCCTAAAATCTCCATCTCAGTTATTCCTTTTTTATTCCTTTGGTAGACTGGTGGGTATGAGTGGGTGGCAGGGAGGTCTAATAATCCCTCAGCCCTCTGCCAAAATCCCCCCAATGAATAGCTGCTCAGAATGACGTAAGTCTGACTCAAATGAGCTAAACCGAATGGGGTCGAGATCTCCTTCCCATTGGCTCTCTATAATGGCTGCTTTTCTCGCCTGCAGAGTTCCAAAGAGAATAACAGATAAGACTTGAGCTTAAATTTGAATGACTTTTGGTTCTGGGCTTGGCTACCTTTTTGATACTTGCCACACGCAGTTCACTAAAGCCTTTAACAGAAGGGATGAGAAATGAATACATATATACACGCTGACATATAAATAGGATGCTGTTAATGATAAGCCTACTTTTCAAATGGTTAACAGAAAATTGCTGATCGAATAATGAATCATTGATCTACAGACGCAGCACTCATCAACAGTTCCACAACCAGGGTGGAACGACCAAGCTAAATGTGAAAGGGAACAGCCAGCATCTCCTGGCAGCCACTATCCCGCAGCTCTCGCCAACCCTCCCCCTTCTCTCTAGCTCTTCAGCACCATCTGGGGGTATATGTTCTCCCTCCCCCTGAGGGCCATACCCAGCTGAGCTCCATCCCAAATCATGATCCCTCCTACTTGCCCTACTTTGTTCTAGGGACAAAAATCCTAGTTATGGCTTTACTCATCAAGACAGCACTAATAGGTATCCACTGTTTGTTGACAGGAAAACACCATGTTTTATGCATGGAGTGAAATGCGCACCTATCCAAGACCTCGACAAAGCAATCTAATGCCTTTCATTCTACATCTAATAAGGAACAAGAATGGCTAAATTTCAATAAGGTCAAAAGCAGCTCCATGGTGTTATCTGGAGGCAGACGACAAGCTCAGATGGGATAACAAACGAATGTGCCAAAAAATGAGGAAATTCTCCAGCCTCTTTAGGATCGACGATTGCACATTCTAGGAATTCCATTTTGCTTGCTTCTTCTGTTCACTAAAATTTACCTCTGTATCATTATGAACTTCAGGCTCACAAGGGAGAAGGCACAGTTACAGCCTTGCATTCATTGGCCAGGTTGCTTGGATCGAGATAAAAGTGAGAAAATGTCCCAAAGTTTACCTGGCCTCTTTCTGCCATGCCAGAGTTTTTTGAAAAGCATCTGGACATGTGAAGGCAGAGGCTCTCTATCCTCCACAGCCCCTGTGGGCTAGCACCAAGGCAAAAAAGTTACATACTGAAGTGTGAGAGACAAAATGAGCTGCTGGGCCAGCAGGTGGCAAAACTATGAAGTAGACGGTTTTCTGAGACTTCAGTACCTCCATTTTTTGTCTGTGAATTCCAAATTGGCTAAGTGTGAACTACTTGAACAGGAAACAGAACAATGATGGGGCTATCAAACTGGGCATCCCCTTTGATCCAGCAGTGTTTCTACTAGGCTTATATCCCAAAGAAATCTTAAGGGAGGGAAAGGGACCCATGTTGGTAAAAATGGTTGTGATGGATGGCAAAGAACTAAAAATTGAATGGAGGCCCATCAGTTGGAGAATGGCTGAATAAGTTGTGATATATGAAGGTTATGGGATATTATTGTTCTGTAAGAAATGACCAACAGGATGATTTCAGAGAAGTCTGGAAAAACCTACATGAACCTGATGCTGAGTGAAATGAGTAAAACCAGGAGATCACTGTGTACAGTAACAGCAAGACTGTGTGATGATCAGCTATAAAGCTTAGTTCTTCTCAGCAATATAGTTATCCAAAACAATTTCAATACTTCTGATAGAGAGTGCCACCCACATCCAGAAAGAGAACCATGGAGACTGAATGTGGATCGAAGCATGGTACTGTCACCATTTTTTTGTTTGTTTTATCTTTCTTGTGTTTTTTTTTTTCTCTTTTGGTCAGATTTTTCTTGCACAGCATAGCCAATATGGAAATACACTTAAAAGGATCATACATGTATAACCTATATCAGATTGCCTGCTGTCTTGGGACGGGGGGAGGTAAGGAAGGAAGGGAAAAATCTGGAACACAAAATCTTACAAAAATGAATGTTGAAAACTATTTTTACATCTATTGGAGAAAATAAAATATTGAAGAAAAATAAAGTAGCCTAAGGGATATTATAAGATGAACTTGTACAGGGATGGGAAAAAATAGCAGCCTATTTTCTCTTTTTGGGACCACTAAGTTCACTTATAAATCATGCAAAAGGAAAGTATACTTTGGCATAGGTATAATACATGTTTTTATCTTTTAAATAGAGCACATTTACTGCAAAAAAGGAAAAAAAAAGGAGGAAGAAGAAAAAGAGGAGGAGGAGGAGGAGGAGGAGGAAGGAAGAAGAAGAAATAGCATGAACAAATTGGTGCTTGCTAGCTGAAGAGAGGGATAGATAAACAAGAGACCACAAGAAGAGGGGGAGGTTATACTGAGATAAGAAAGGCAGTAGAGGCAAGAGTGTAGAAGACCAAAGAAGGGAGAGTAGAGAAGAAGCTTAGAACTGAGTTCTGATTACAAGGAAAGAAGAGGAAGACTGGGACCTTTTAGGCCATGTGACTTAGGAGCCCAGGTCAGGAAGGCTTCTGTAATGGGAGGTCCACAAAACTTCCTGGAGAACTCAAATAGAAAGACTTTCTTGGATATGCAGGGCAATTAGGAGAGAATAACTTTAGTGTGAAATACAGTTAGAAAATGGAAACAATTCTGATACTGAAATGAGGGATGAAATCAGGAAAGAGAGGCCTGAATCACTATTGATGATGAATCACTGCATAAGGAAAGGACCACAGGGATCCAGAAGCAAGGACACAAGTAAAGCATGTCTTCAGTTCAACACAAAAGAACTCGTTTAACTATGTTATGTTCTGTTGTTTGCCCATCAAGATTTGTCCCAAGATTTCTCACAACGTAATGAAGTGACAATTCAGGTTTGGTTTGGTTTACATCCAAAGTGGTTTTTTAAAGGCTCAGTGTGAGACTCTAGATGACTCACAGGAAGGAAAGATTTCTAAGGAGAGCAGGGAGTCGGGGACACATAGCCAAGGAGCAAATGTTCTCCTTTCTTCCTCCCATCTAAGCTCCCAGGTGGTGGCCGTGAAAGGGATGAGTTCACAGTCTCTTGTCTGGACTCCCCCTGGTGTTTTGTTCCAACACCCACTCAACCCGACGAACCATGACATTTCCTGAAAGTGGGAAAAGGAAGGAAAAATGAACACGACATGAACAAAAATGTATTGTTCTATAAAGCCAGAAGCAGAACCTGGGGGAGCAGGGCTTAGCATTTCATGACACCTACCATAAAAATAATGAGATCATCCTTTTTTTTTTTCTGAGGATGCAACTATCCAAGTATTATTTTTCATTTTTCACTTTTTTCATTTCATTTTCAAAACAATTTCCTATTTCATTCATAACACATTTCATAGATTAGATGATTAGGTTGTTCCCAGATTATTTCCATGATGTTTTTGTGTTAACAAGTTACCGATTTCTTCATGGTCAGATGTCTACTAGACATCTTGAGTCAGCTAAGGACTACAAGGTGGATGGAGGCACTTCAAGTCATTACATTTACATTGTTTTTCCCCTGGCTTCTGTGTGATACCCAGAAAGCAATGCCAAATAGAGAAGAGTTTTCCCAATAGTCCCAAGGCACTGGCAGGCCTCCTGCCCTTTGAATTTACAGAGGAAATACACACGCACCAGTTATCTCCTGCTCACTCTGGTACCAGGGAATAATACTGCTTCTCTGACAACATCACTTCCTTAGGCCAAGTAAGATAGGACAGAGTATAGCAGAGATGACGAGGGCTTGAATAAACACAAAGCAAAGTGACAGCAAACATTTGTAGCCGTCATGAAAGGATCAAAGATTGGAAGTCTGAAGGAACCTTAGAGACCATAGGCTCCGGCCCTCTTATTTAACAGGGAAAGAAACCAAGTCAAGGCTTGTTGTTGGTCCTTTCCTTTTTGAAGAGGACCGATGCCATCATGGGGGATGTCTTGATTTGCACATGAATTGGATTTAAGTGAGGCAGAGTTGCCCAAAGTTGTTAGTCTCGCTCTCTCTTCCAGAGCCATCAAAGTCCAGTGGCAGGACAAAAGTCAAGACAACTGGTGATGAGCTAGGATGCAATGGGTGACCTTGGGATTCTTGATATCTGCCCAAGCTCTAAACACTCCCCAGTGCCTGCTTCAGTTTATGGCTATTCGAACAAATTATTGTCACCCACTGGAGAAAGTCTTTGTATATTTGGGGCAGATATTCCCCTAACGCACTGATGGGTTTAAGGCCCATCAGTTACCCTCAACCTGGTTTAGCCTATTTGTCAAAACTGTCAAAATTTGACAGTTTTTATGGGGGTGTGACCACTACACATACTACAGCTTTTTGGAGCCACAGGTGAAAGTTGGCTGATTGGTTGGATACCAAAAGTATCTTTGGATGCAACAGTCCTGAAAAGGGCTCACTCGGCAAGGTTTCACACCAGAGGTCTTAGTCCTCCCTGATCACCCCAAAAACCAACACACAGCTATTAAATGACAGCAGTATGATATGAACTGAGTTCCAATCCAGCACCCCATGCTATTTCTCTAAAGCAAAAGCTTTGGGGACAGAGCCTGAGTCTGACAGCTTGCTAAGTCTCCCAGGAATGCTCAAAGGAAGGAGAGATGTGGAATAGTGGCCGATGACTTGCTCCTGAAAGCTCCTGATGATTGTATTTAGTGACCCAATGATAAAATAGGGAGGTCCAGTCCTTTCTCTGAAAAGGTATCCAAGACATTACAGGGAACTTGCCAAGTCTTGTCCAAATCTGATGATTCACATGGGCACAGATGGCATGCTTGATGAAACAAAGAGCATTGGTGCTAAAGGCAAAAGACCTGGGTTCCAATCCTGCCTCTGAGGTTTACTCTCTAGGTGATCTTGGGCAAATGTTTTCACCTTCCCGGGCCTGACTTTATTCATCTGCCTCCGTGCTGCCTTCCAATTCCAAGCCTGATCCAAGGATTTTCCTTGGAGATGGTTAGAAAGCATTCCCAAGCAGAGGAAAATCTTGGACAAGAAAGTCAAGCTATCAAGAAACCATGTTGTGCTTTCCCTGTAGCTTCCTATCAAAGATGAGTCCTTGGAAGAAGGAGGAAGATTTGTTAGCCAACAGCTGCTGCCTCAGAAAGGGATTCGGGTTTTCATATCACTGCTCTAAGACAAAGGTCCATAGGTTTAGCGTTAGGTGGGATATCAGAGCTTGCTCCTATACTGACTTGCCTGACTTTGCTCTTGACCTCTGAACACTTCTTTTTCTTAAACCCTTGGATCGTGGTCAATCAGGAAGTCAACACTTATTAAGCACCCACTGGGTACTAGGAACTGTATTAAGTACCAGAGACACAGAGCTCACAGCTAAATAGGGGAGCCAACATTCAAATACCTATGTAAAAACATATAGGATATATAGAGGATAAACATAGAAGATAAATCGGGGGCGGCCTCAGAGGGAAGGCTCTAAGATAGAAGAGGATTAAGAAAAGCTTTTTGCAGAAGGTGATACTTTAGCTGAAATTTGAAGAAAGCCATTGAAACTAGGAGTCAGACATATTAATCTTCATAATAATAGTAGCCAGCATCTATATAGTGCTTTAAGGTCTGCAAAACTCTTTAAACTTATCTGATTTTATAAAATAAATTTTAAATAAATAATTTAAATACAAATATAAATAAATATATTTATATTTTATATAAAATAAAAATATATTTTATATAAATAAATAAATATAAATAAATAATTTTAAAAACAACCCTAGGAGGTAGATATTACTATCCCCATTTTGCAGATCTGAAAAGTGGGGTGGGCAGAATTCAAGTGACTTGTCTGAAGTCATACAACTAATGAGCATCTAAGGCTACATGTGAATTCAAGTCGTTTTTACTTTAGGCTCGATGTGCATCTAGCTAAGGAAAGAAAGAGTTCCAGGCATGGGGATAGTCCATAAAAATACTTAAGAGTCAAGAGCTGGGTTGCCACTAGATTGCAGAGTATGTGGAGAGGAGTAAGGTGTAAGAAAATTGGAAAGTGAGAAGAGGGCGGGTTATACAAAGCTTGGAACACAAAACAGAGGGTTTTCAATTTGATCCTGGAGGTAGCAAGGAGCTGTTAGAGTCTGGTAAAATAGCAGAGGGCTAGAGTAAGACTTACATTTAGGAAGATCAGGTTGTGCATCTTGAAGGATTTGTTTTGACACGGAGAATGGCTACCTCTTCATGAAAGATGGGGATGAAAGAGCAGATAGTAGCAATCATCTGAATATTTGAATTGAGAAACAGGGAAGAAAAGGGAGAGGTGGTGAAGGAGGGAGAATCCAGAAGTGGCAATGGGGAGCAAAGAGTATTTCGGCTCTTCTACCATGTCCTGTGAGTTGTAGGATATGAATGGCAGTACAGGCAATGATGGAAAAAGTGAATGGTTAAGCTGTGTCATCAGGAAGGAACTAGGTCTAGTAAATGATTATTTGAAAAGAATAGGAGCAAGGAAAAAAAGGTTTCAGATAAAATCCCGCTTGG
This sequence comes from Sarcophilus harrisii, assembly GCF_902635505.1. Taxonomy (NCBI): domain Eukaryota; kingdom Metazoa; phylum Chordata; class Mammalia; order Dasyuromorphia; family Dasyuridae; genus Sarcophilus; species Sarcophilus harrisii. The sequence continues at coordinate 73,769,656 of NC_045432.1, read as the reverse complement.
TACCTATGGAACAGGCATTCCAGAGAGCACAGTGGAAGGGTCAGGCAGCCTTAACATGGGAATGTTTGGGACTTTAGTTTGAGGGATTTGAGAATAAGGAAACGGTCAATGAGCCAGAGCAATGTTTGAATAATGGCAACCAGAGACTCGGGATCACTGGCATGGGATGGATACAAAGGAGTGGAAGCATCTTAATCATTGAGGACCGAGTTCAGGTACGTTCCAGTTGTCCACGGGAGTTCACTTCTTGGAGGAATCATTCCAGACTGTCAGAGGGGAGGAGATGCAGGTCCTGTGGAGCTGAATATGGCTGAAGAAGGCACTCTGCAGACACTCTAGTCTCTAAGCTGGCTAACCTTTGGGTTTCAAATCTGGATTCCAACTCTTTTCCAGGAGAGCATTGCTTTTGATGCCCCTCTTCTCTAACTTCCACCACCACCACCCTGGTCATCAGCTTAATCAATACCTCATGTCAGCTCCATTCAATACCACACTATGTCTGGCTCCACTAAACACACTGCCTTCCAGATCTCAAATTTTGTGATTCATACAAAGTGTAAAAAAGCTTTTGCTTCTTCATTCATTGCTGGTGGGATTTTTTTTTTCTTGGAAAACAAACTAGCATTATGAAAGAAAGTCACAGAAACAATCATACCCTTTGATCTCATCATTCCATTCTTAGGAATATAGCCTGAAACTATTATCAGAAATGAACGAAAATGTAATCTGGGACAAGCTTTTCATAGTATCATAATTTGTAATCTTAAAAGCTGGAAAGCAACTTAAATGTTTAACCGTAGGGAAATAGCAAAAATAAACTGTGGTATTCCATAATAAATCATTTCCTCTAGAATAGAATATTGTAATACAATTAAGGCCAGTAAATAGAGGGATAAAAAGAAATCTGGAAAGACTTTTCAGAAAAAAAAATACAAAGTGAAAAAGCAGAACAGAATAACAGGATACCCATTAACTATAGCCACGCATCAACACCAAATACATTCTGTGTGATGGCTAATATTTATATGCTTGACATAGTGATGTGATTTTGGTCTTCTTCGAGGACAAAGGATTATGCACTTAACACACACCATCTCATGTGAGGGAAACACTATCATTATTAACATTCCCATTATATAGATAAAGAAATGAGGGTTCGGTGACTTGTCTATAGTCCCACAGCTAATGTGTCAGAAATGAGATTCAAATCCAGGCAGCTCCTGACTGCTGATCCAGTACTCTAACCAATTCACCATGCTGGATATCACATAGAGGGCAAAATCCTTTTTTTTTTTTTTCCAAATTTCCAAATGGCTAGTTCCTCCCACAGGCATCTGACTGGGGATGAAAGCTAAATACCTCCCAAAAGTCTTTTCCCTAAGGAAAGAATAAAAGCCACCTACAAAACCCAACTTGAAAAGTTGAACAGAAGATCAATGTTGTTTAAAATACTCTCAGAGACTGGTGTGAGAAATCATCACTGTTCCTTCTCATGGACTCCACCTGTCACCATCCATGAAGCTCTGGACAACAGCAGCCTTTTATGCCATTCACTATCAACATCTTGGGACCCTATTTCCTTCTCTAAGCCTTCAAGAAACCTTAACTTCCTTCAGGGCTTGGCTCATAGGTCTCTTCCTGTTGCATGGCTCTCCTACTTCCTCTGCTTGTTAGAACTTGCTCATTTTCCAAATAATCACACATAAGCTTCTCAGATTACAGGAATCTCTCCCTGAGGGGGAGAATTTCCCCCCTTCAACTCCATAGCCCCCTTCCCCGCTCAAGGGACTGACAAAATCTGGGCCTGATGCTCCTTGGATTGGATTGAATTTGCAAGACCTCTAGGAACCGGGCCTTCTGGGAACGCAGGGCTACTTTTTGCTCTTCCTATCAGGGAAATGCACCAACAAGTTCCTAAGACCCCTAGATCGGGAATCTAAGGATCTGGATGGGAAATTCAGCTCTGACATTTTGGGGCAGCCTCTCCCGGCATGTTTCCTCATCAAGAAAACGGGAAGGCTTGAAAAGCTGACTTGTGACTGTAATTGTAGGAGCTGACAAAACAATCCCAAGTCGATCCATAGGATCCTGTGTGGGAATCAGAAAGTTCTAGCTTAGCTCCAACATGCAAAAAGCATGTCCAGTGGGACAGTCGATAATGGTTTCTCCTCAACTTCCAGTCTATGGTGAAGCCAAAGAAAATGACAAAACCTGCGCCTCTTTTGTTCCAATTATATTCAATGAGCCTTCCATTTGATTCAAACTAGGTCAGTTCAAAGTCTGAGCATTTAATTTCTTCTTCCCCAGCAATTAACATAACTTATTAATAAGGCTTGTATTTGAAAAGGGTTTAACAAAATGTCAACTGCATCCCTATTCCATCAAGATAAGGGCTATATTTAGCCAGTTCTAATTAAAAATAGCTAAAATGCTGCTTGGTAAGGGGAAGGAAAATCTGTTCGATCCATGTTGCCTTTCAAAAAACTTTGACATTTTTGTTCCTTTGGCGCAATGAATGGCTTGAATTAATAAGGTTTCATTTTGTCTGCAATACACCAAGTATCTGGAGCGGGTTATTGATCCTCATAAACGTAGTAAATTGGCCGGCCTCCGGTGCAGTAAATTTTGGCCACACAAAAGAGCCCTGGCCACTTGTGTTGTTATTTAATGGTGCCCTTCCTCAATAATCTGATTGCCTATGGAGGCCCTAGTCATCAGACAGCATCGGGACTATGGAAATAAATGGGGGGCAGTATGTCAGTCAGTTTGATACATGACTACCGCCACTGGCGCAAATCTATACAGTGAGCAGATAAAGGTCTCAATCAATCAGAGAGATGGGAGGGGTGGATCTAGCCCACTCCTTCTTGCCTTGCAGGGCTGTTGTAAAGCTTAGTGCACTCTTGACAGAGATCAGAAGAGTCAGTCTTTGTCCTCAACAAGCCCCAAGAGCTGGCTCCACAATTTGGAGATGGTAAAGACATATGATTGTGCCCGATGTGCCCTATACCCCTTATTCCTCGGCCCTACCTGTATAAAGTGAGAAGAGGGCATCTGGCAGATTGTTCCTGTCTTCCAGTCTGATAACCCTGGCCACAGGAAGTCCCTCTACATGAGAAAAGCTGAAGAGACCCCGGCTTCACCTTAAGGCCTATGAGCAGAAGGATTCAGGAACTTCCTTTCCCCATTTCTATCCCCAAGTCTCTGCTAGATCAGAGGAGAAGGGTCTTACTGATGATGAAAAGGTCTTTGTTTTCCCTTCTACTGATCTACTACTCCTTGAAGGAGGCCCCAGAGAGATCTCTCAAGGCAGAAAGTAGCAGGAGTCAGTGGAAGAGTTTGGGGAATTTCTTGGTAGCATTTGGGCACCAGGAATTTGATACCTCTGCCCACTTCGTGCCTAGGTAGTGCTGGGCTGATCCTAGGAACATTTCACTCTCCTCCCCCACTCCCCAAATCAGAGCAAGGCAGAGAGAAAAATCTCGGCTTAGCCAAGAACAGATAAATGCCCCCCTCCTGGCCAATTGATCAGTGACCCCATGGGGCCGATAGTTCGGTGACTGGGGAACGTAAGAGATTTCTCCAAAGCTGAATGAGAAGAATATAGTTTAGAGCCACTTCTTATCCATTGAAGCAGAGATATTATTGGCATCAACTCTGGTTCTCAGGCCAGATCTGTATTTGGGGAATCCAAGCACTAATAATCATTATGTTCAAAAGTTCTTAAGCTTTCCCAGTTACCAGGAAAAGGTGATTTTAACGCAGAGGTGGAGAACCTCTGGCTGGCAGGCCATGAAAGGTCCATGAAATCATTTCCATAATCAACTGCAGGTGATGATGAGCTGGAAGCTAGGTACAACAAATACCCACTGCCGGAGTTCTGTAAGTTGGTAATTTTGTATGGCCTGTGAATGATGTTATCAAAATCCAAATGGCCCTTGGCAGAAAAAACGTTCCCCAGTCCTGCAAAAGCAAAGGAATTTGGAGCCTATTTTGTTTTGTCTCGGACCCCATTGGCAGCCTGGTGAAAACTATGAATCTCTTCTCAGAATACTATTTATCTTATTATCTAGATAATATTTCTATTATTCTATCACAATTTGAGCATGGAATTCATTATCTTTACCCCCCAAGCCTCCCTTTCCCCCACCTTCTCTATTACTGTCGAGAGCACTACCATCCTCCCAGTCCCTCAAGCTCACAATCAAGACTTCATTCTGCACTGCTCACTATCTCTCCCACCACAGTACCCCATCTAATCTGCTGCCAAGGTCTACACTATCTCCTGCATACATACGCCCCTTCTCTCCTCTGACACTGGCACCTCTAGTGTGGTTCTCCATCACCTCACACTCGGACTATTATAATAGCCTGCTGGAGGGTGGCTATAGCCTTCCTTAGGTCTCTCTCCACTCCAGTCTATCTTCCCTGTAGTCGCCAAAGTGATTTAACATGAGTTCAATCCTGTTACCCCTAATGGATAAACTCCCTATTGCCTCCAGGATCAGAAACAATTCACTCAAAGGCCTACATGACACGGTCCCTATCTCCCCTTCCAATCTTGTTACACCTCACTCCTTGATCCAGTGACACTGGCCTGTGTTGCTGTTCCCCAAGCAAGACACTATCTGTTGGCTGTGGCCATTTTCTCTGGCTGTGATCCTACAGAGTTGCTCTGATTTTAGGATCCTTATTTTCCTTCTACAATCTACCACAACTTTCATATAACACCAAAATGTTATGTGTGAGCTCCTGGATGTGGGTCCTCCCTCTACTGGGGAATATCACAACCCAACCATGCTTTATTCCATGGAACTTTTGTCCGAGTATGTCCATGAGACCTCCAAAAAGGATCTCCCCAGTGAGATGAAGTCTAGGGTTTGAATATTTCAAAGTTCTCAAGATGACACTATGGTGGGGAGGTATTGCTCTTGATATGGGTGAGTGCCCATCTTTATCTAATGACTCAAGTCTACCTTCTTCTATACATTTTAGAACTGGCAGTATCCTGCAGGAATTTAGATCCCACGTGATAAAAACTGGGGCCCCAGAGTAAGAAAACCTGAGTTCATGTGTATGACTTTGGGTGTGTCTCTTCAAAACTGGGCCTCAGTTTCCTTATCTATGAAGTGAGAGGGTTTGACTAGAAGGCCTCTAGGGTTAAGGCCTATGAGCAGAAGGATTCAGGAACCTTCAGCTCTACACCTATGATCCCAGGACCCTCCCTTTCAATTCCACTTAACAAGCAATCCTGAAGCATTGAAGGTTCAAAGCACTGGACAAAAGACCCAAAGGGAAACAGACCCAGCCCTCAAAAAGCTTATCACATTTCTTGGGTCTTTTGAGGTTGACAGAAGACTTTACATTTGTTGTTTTGTTGAAACTTACAACAGACTTGAAACTCTGAGGCACTAAAGGTGATGAGCAAACTGAAGTTGGGAGAGGTAGGGTGACATGCTTTCCCATGATCCTCTGGCTAATAAATGTTGCAGGTAGGATTCAAAGCTGAATAAAGGTGCTTTTGTTATATTTCTAAAGAACATAATCTTGGGCTCCTAGGAATGGGGTTTATGGAAGAAGGAGAACACCAGGGTCATACAGCTGGAATTCCAGACTTTGCGTTGGAAGCAACCTTACAGGTCATCTGGCCTAACCCTGCCCTTTAACAAAGGAGAAAACTGAAGACAGGAAAGAGAAGGGGACTTCTTCAAGACCACCCAGGAAATCAGGAGCACCTTTAGAATTGGAACCCAGGTTCTCAGAGTCCAAATCCAGAGCTATTCTCACTATACCCTTTTTCTCAAATACTTGATCTAGGTGGTTCCCAGACATTGGGAATCTCCAGAAAAGTGCTGGATGATAAAATGAGTATTATGTGCCTCCCTCTCTTTGGTGGCAAACATCTCTCAAGGTGGGCTTAGATGAAGAGCATCATCCCAACAGTCTGCGCCAAAGGCTTACTCCCTCTTCTGGAAAGGGATGAGTGAGACGGAATAAAGATGGGCTCCTCTGCCATTGCTTTCTCCCTCGGCTTCCCGGTACTTAGCAGCAGTCAGCACACCAGGACAATAAGAAGGGATTGATTCCCTCTCCCAGATCCATTACAAAGATGGTTCATATTTGCCAGCAAATTGGACACCAAACACACTATGGCCTCTGCTTTGGATTGGAACCGTTTAGTTCATGCTCAAAGTATCTCGAGTCAATTAAGACTCAAAGGAGGAGCTGAAGTACAGCTGGGAACGTGGCAGGCAATGAATATTAATGCTCTTTCAAGCTTTTCTCATATTATATCATCCCTTAGATCTACATACACACATATATGTGTAGACATGAGTTCCCATTGCTCAGTGTTCAATGACTGAAGATAATCACAGAATGGGACGATTAACCTCACACAATATCCAAGGGCAAAAATACTGTCTTCTGGCAAATAGGCAGGAAAGTTGAGTGGTTAGAGCACTGGGTTTGGTGTCACAAAGACTGACCTAGGATTCAAATCCTGTCCCCTATACTTACTAGCTGTGTATGATCCCTTGCAAATCACTGATCCCCCTGGGCTTCAGGTGGCTCATGGGATTGGCGCATGGTTTAAATGCAAACCTGGCTGACTTTAAAGCATGATATAAACGGGAGCTATTCCCACTGAGCCTCCCTACTGCCTTAGAAGATCAAGTCTTAACTTCTTAGCAAAATCCTTAAAGCATTTCTGGCCTTGTCAGTCACCATGTCTACCCGGCCTGACCAGTATCTGCCATCCTCCAGGTATACCTCGCTCATTCTCACCTCCATGACTTTGCTCCTGTTATGCCCTGTCACTCGATCTTACCCACCTTTTCAAACTGTCTCCATCCTCTGGGATCCAATTTCAGTCCGATTTCCTCTAGGAAGCTTTCCTGGATTTGTTCTACATCAATCCATGGCTAGCACTTCAGCAAAATATGGTTAAAAAGATCCAGATTCGAGTTCACACACAGCACAATGGTCATGCTTTGGCTCTGGGGCACTTTGTACTTCAGTACTTGCCACTGAGCACAATGAAAATTAGGAAGTTCAGTTACGTGCTACCTGGGTGATCTTGGACACCCAATTCTCACTGGGAAATGAAATGAGCTGATTAAATTAGATGGCATCTAAGGTCTTCTCTAACTCAAAATCTCTGATCTGCTTCAGTCCACAAGGATCACCCCACCCCCCAATCTCTTACAGTATTTACTGAAAGACCACATAGAGTAGGAGATAGGGTGCCGAGTTTATGATCAAGAAACTAGAGTTCAAAGCTTCCTTCAGGCCCTAGCTCAGTGACTGCTCTGATCTTTCTGAGTCTTGGTTTCTGTTTCTGGAAAATGGGAAAAGGGCATATAGTGAGGCTCAAAGGCACTCATGTCAGCAAAAGGCTTCCTCCACCTGAACACCATTGCAACATCAATCAGTGTGACCGGTTACAGCAGTTCCCTCAGCTCTCGGCCATATACCACTTTAGAGCATGGTTTATCTGTCTTGTGTGTGATGGGTGGGGACACAAAGACGGGGTCAACCAGGATAGCAAGAGAACTCATAAATGAGGTAAGAGCTGCAATCCTGCCTCACAGTGGGGAGGCCCAATGGGGGATGCTTTTTGTGACCAGCCATGTCCCCAGTCCTCAGGCAGGAAAGCTGAGGAACATTAAGTAGGAGGGGGAATGGAGAACACAATGGGTTGGGGAGGAGATGCCCTTTGGACTTGGTTCCCCTAAGCCAGAGTCATTCTTCTAGGTTAGATGGGTGAGCTGATTGGTTCCATCATCACAGCAGCACCAAAATGTACACCAAGATTTTGACTCTGAAGGGACGACTAGCTCTGTCAAAGGTTCAAGTGCTTTGGATAAATGAATGAAAAAGCATTTCCATGCTAGCTGTTCTACAAATAGAAAAAGCAAACCTCACCACAGCGAACCCCATTCCATGCGGACAGTTTGCCCCCCTCTGTTGTCCCTGCTCTGTCACATAGCTTCCATCTCTCCCTGCCTACCGGCTCATTCTCCACTGCCCACAAACAGACCATTGTCTCTCCCGTCCTGGAAAAACTCTCACTTGATCTCTCCCTCCCCACTATCAGCCCATTTCTCTTGTTTTCTGTAGTTAAACTCCTAGAAAAGACTGTCTGCCATGGGGGCCTCCACCTATCTCTCTCTCCTCTCCTCTCATTCCCTATTTCCTCATCATTCTATTGAAACTGTTCTTGCCAGTTTTGCCAATCTCTTCATTGCCAGATCCAATGGCCTTTTCTCAATCTTCATTCTCCTTGACCTCTCTGTAACCTTTGACACTGTGGATCACTCTCTCCATCTTTATTCGCTCTTCTCTCTAGGTTAATGGGCCACCGCTTTCTCTCCTGGTTCTCCTTCTACATCTCTGACTGTCCTCTGTTGTCTTTGCTGGATCCTCCTCCAGAATCCATCTCTAACCATAAGTGTCCCGAGGCTCGGGCTGGGCCCTCTTCTCTCTCCCTCTGAACTGCTTTGCTCATCAAACCCATCAGCTCCCATGGACTGAATTTCCATCTTCATGGTGATGGTTCTCAAATCGCCTTTTTCTGCCCTGATCTCTGTGCTGATCTCCAATCTCACTTCTCCAACTGACTTTCCAACATCTTGAACCAAATGTCCGGTAGACAGCTCAAACTCAATGTGTCCCAAACTGAGCTCATCATCTTTCTCCCTAAACATTCCCCTTCCTACCTTCCCTATTACTGTAGAGGAAAACACCATCCTCCCAGTCCCTGGGGTCCCCAACCTAGGAGTCATCCTCACTATCTCATCCGGTCCCCCACCCATATCCAAGCTGTTGCTGACCATTGTAACATCTCTCAACTTCTCTCCTCTGCCACAGCCAGTGCTCTAGTGCAGGCCCTCATTACCTCACACCTGGGCTACTGCAACAGCTACTGGGAGTCTGCCTCAAGTCTCTCTCCATTCCAGCCACCAAAGTCAGCATCCTAAAATATAGATCTGAGCAGGTCACTCCCCTATGGAGCAATAAGCTCCACCGGCTCCTCATCACCTCCAGATCATAATACAAAGTGCTCCGTTGGCATTCAAAGCACTTTCTAACCTAGCCATTTTCTACCCTTCCAGGTACCTGGTGCTCTACTCCCCAACATATGCTTTTTGATCCAGGGACACTAGCCTCTTGACTGTTCCACAAACAAGGAGCTCTACCTTTCAGTTTGGGACTGTCTAGCTTTCCCCCAGGCCTAGAACACTCTCCCTCCTGCATTCTACCTAGTGACCCTACCTGGCCTCCTTTATGTCCCTACAAAACCTGAACTTATATATAGAATATATAGCCAGACTTCCTAACCCTTCTCAGTACTACTGCCTTCTCTCTATTAATTACTTCCTATTCATCCCATATCTAGTTTGCTGTGTACATATTTGGCTGCGTATTGTGCCCCCTCCCCACTAGACCATAAGCTCTTTTGTATCTCTAGTGCTCAGAACAGTGTCTGGCATATTATAGGTGCTTAATAAACACTTACCGAATTAAAAAAAAAGCAGTAATATCCCTGCTCTCCCCCACTTACACTCTAATCGTGGGAGTCAACACAGAAGAAAATTCAGCAGTTGCTCAGCTACAAAGTCTCAGAAGTATTAAGGGTTCCAAAGCAATGCAGATGGCAAGGCCCGAGGGTCCTTAGATTATATCAATAGGACAAAGGGCACTCCTAGAGAGGTCTAGAGGGTACAGAGGCAGGGCAATTAGTGAGTCTTGGAGGACCTCATGAAGCAGCACCAAGGCAGATGGTAAGGCCTGGTGGCCCTCCATTTCGCTGGAAGGAATAGAATTGGTGACTCTCCTCTCATCTAAGCTGCATGAGTAGTCAAGTAGCCCCAATGGCAGCCTGGACCAAGGAAGAGGAGGAAGGGCCTGAAGGGGAATAAGGGTCAAAGGGATCCGGCTTGCCCAGATGAAGACTCAAAGACTTAGATCAGAAAATTGCAGAGGGTAAAAGTACTTGTCTTTCAATCCTCCACACAGCTCCAAGTGACTTCAAAGACCATTGTGTTGTTGGCTACCCAGGGAATCACAGAAAGCCCTTTCTTTGAAAAATCTTGAAGTTCTGAGTGGAGAAACTGCTCTGTGTTGGAGTCTCTGTGGAATGCTGGTTGTAGAAACAGGACTTGGGAAGAGAAGAGAAAGTTGCAGAAAAGTTTATGAGCTCGGCAAGAACTCCAAAGCTCTCTCTGTTGACGTGCCTCAGAAACTGGCCATTGATGCAGACGGAAAGATTCTCCGGTGCAGTATCTGAAGCCTCGCGCTGCCATCCGGAAAGAACAAAAAACAGACAGCATGAATTTCCCTAGAGCCATAAACTTTGTGGAAGAAATGATTCCTCAGAACCTTCATCCTATTAAGGCATATTCCACCCCTCAACCTGCAGCCTCCTTTTTCTGCCTCTCCACAGAGTCTGGCTAGTGCCTTCTTCCAAACCTGATTACAAATTTGGAATGGGCCATTCTCAGAGATAAGGAGTGTCCCCCACATTGAAGGCTTGATGACCACTTGCAAGGAAGGATTCTTGTTTGGGCCAGGGGTGGGTCCCCTGAAATTCTCTGATTCTATGACATGGACACAAATGCCTCCTGCAGCTACTTCAGTACAACCTTCCACAAATGCCTCAATTTCCTCAATCATGAAATGGGCCTCTAAGTTCCCTTCCACCTTGACATCGATGACCCTAGACCTTTGCCAAGTACTCCAACTTAATTCCGACCATACCTTTCCCGCTTCCTCAGCACCTAGAGAAGCCAGATGGCAAATTGGCCAGAGCACTGGAGCTGAGGTCTAGAAGCCTTAGGTTGGAATCCTGCCTCAGACTCTCACTAGCAAGCCAGAGATGGAGACTTCAAGCTAGAAAGGACTTTGAGAGAATCTAGTTCATCCTCCTCATTTTATGGGTGAGAGAAAAGAAGCTCAGAATGAGGTAAGTGATCAGCCTGAGCTCTCAGGGTTATTGGCAGGCCCAACTGAAACGAGAACTCTTCAGTGACTGGTAAACCTTAAAGGACGATATAGCTATGGCCTGTTCCCATTCGTATACTTGGTTTACACTAAGGGTAATCGTGCTCATGCATTCAGTTGTTCTTTTCGAAGCCTTCTTGCATCTTGTGAATTTGTTGGTCTCTGTAGCTATCTCCTTCGGAGCAGAGGTGATAACTTTTGAAAGTCTCCCACAATGCACAGCCCAGTGCTGAACAGCCAGGAGAGCTGCTGGGCCCTCAAGCCTGTCACTTCAATCCTGTAGTCAATGGCCTTTGGATGAATGAGCATAATGGAAGCAGGACCCCAAATCCAACCTTTCCATTGCACTCCTGGAAATCTCTTTAGCCAAATGTACCGTTTCCATGGCAGTGACAGATCATTTCAGACCAAGATGACATCAGGGTAGCAGAGATCCTCCGGGAAGTCAGGACAAAATTCACTGATCTTCCAGATGATTTGTCTTGCCGACAGGCAAACTGGAAAGTGTCACGATCTGGGCATGGAGCTCTTATTTCAAGTCTCCCTCCTCTCTCCGCCATCCTCATGCCTACATTTTAAACCACTGACTTAGAGATGGACCCGTCCAATATGGGCCCATATCTCTGTGTATACCCATGTTCTCCGTGGATACTAACCAAGTATGTTGGCATTCTCATTCCCAAAGATAAAGTTCCAACAACTCACACATGAGTCCCTGTGGCCTCACAGGAGAGAGAGTTGGCTTGGCTGTATTTGTCATTAACTTCTACTGACTTCTTCCCTTCTTTCCTTTCAGGGTTTAAGACCCAAAAGAGAAAGAACTTTAGGCAGGAGGACTGTCTAACAGAGCAAGTATAATCCCGGATACTTTATGTTTTGAGGATCTTAACTATGTCACTTGGCTGTGGCCCTCCCTCCTTGCCCATTTCTATGGCTGTAGACCTTCCCTGATCCATCCCTGGGTTATTTTTGGAACCGACTCTGTTCCAATGCTGCCAGAGAAGCTTCCTAAAATGCCTCCATCATGTTCCTCTCCCTGCTGGAGAGCCTTCTGAAGCACTGAGACTATACCTCAAGGGATTCCAAGATGTAAAGCAAGCTCCACACACTCCAAAATATTCACAGAAGCCCTTTGACGCAGGAGCAAAGAGAGAGAAAGTGGCTGCCCATTGGCTGGCAAATGACCAGAAAGGGGGAGACATCGATGTCATGGTCTGCTAAAGTTGATGAATGGACAGGATTCAGAGAAACAGGGGAGGAGCTGTATGAAGAGATAAAGAAAATAAGTAAGACCAGAAGAACACTATAGCCAAATGCCAACTTCATTAAAAGGAAGCCAAATGCTGAGTAATTGGAAAGCCGGCAATGGTCTGGGAGGAGGGAAAATGAGACAGAGAGAAGGGTATACGTATATGTATGTGTGCAGATGTGTGCATGTAAGGGGGCGGGCACTGTATGTGCATGTGTGTGTAGGTTTATGAGTGTATATATGCCTTGTCTGGACGCAGGTGTGTGTCTCTGTATGTGCACATTTGTGTTCATAAGTGAGGGAGGGGATATGTGGAGCAGGACAGGTAATAAAGACAGAATATTGTGTCCATCATTCATCAAAGACTTTGTAACCTTGGCCAAGTCCTTTCCTCTCCTCTTGGGCTCAGCTGTCCCCGCTATAAGTCAAGGAGCTTTGCCTAGATGGCCCTAGGGTTACATTTCAGGCTTTAACATTTATGATTCTATGACCCTCATTAACAAATACATGGACTTACTGCTTAGGACCTTGTGCTTCTGGGGTCATTACAATGAATCTCCACATAACTTGTGCTTTGTCATTGAATGGTGTCTGACTCCTCATGACTCCGTTTGGGGTTTTCTGAGCAAAGATTCTGAAGTGGTTGGCCATTTCCTTCTCCAGCTCTCATTTTACAGATGAGGAAACGGAAGCAAACAGGGTAAAATGACTCGCCCAGGATCATATAGCTAGGAAGTATCAGAGGCCATATTTGAACTCAGATCTCCCCACCTTCAGGTCAGTGCTTGCTCCACTGTGCCAGACAGCTATTGTGAGCTAAGCCATTACAGCCAGACAAAAAGCAAATGGGCAGCCTCAAAATAAACTCCCCATTTGTGGAGATGTCCAACTGAACCTAAGAAGTGGCAGCAACGTGCAGTGAATTCCAACTCAGAGGCCACAGATTCAAATTTTGGCTACTCCTCCAACCTGGGGACCTTGGAGAGACGCTCAAAACTTGGCGAGATTGCCTCCGTCAGCCCCCTGAGCCCTAAATCGTTAATCCAATGGGTTTGGATTAATTGGCCTCTCCATTTCCTTCCCATTAAATCTGGGATTTCGGGAGAAGAAACCCATCCTCACTACTAGAATGTAACAATGCAAAGCACCTCTCAGGAGCTAACAGCACCTTCATCTACAAGAAGCTCTCAGGGGACCTACCAGAAAGTGTGAAAAACCTCCACAGCTTTGAGAAGGCTGCAGTTCTGAGCCAGGATTTCCTGACAGGGCATCTATTCCAGCCCCTTCATTCAGAGAGGAAGAAACGATACCCCAAGACAGAGATGCTTGTCCAAGGTCACTTACTTTATAAATAGAAGAGTGGGCTTTTGACCCATCACTCTTGGTACTCTATTATGCTGCTAACCCCCAGATGAAGAATAAAGGAACTCTATAGTAGGGGGGAAAAGCAATTCGATAGTAGGGGAACTCCCTTGGCCAGGGTCACCCATGTCATGAGTGACAGTGTAGGGATTCCAAGTCACTTATTCCCCCTCCAAAGCCAGTGGAATTCTTCTATGGCTACGGTGCCCCCTTATTCTCTTAGGCCTCCATCTCCTCCTCCCATCGTGGAGACCCATAATGATAGCTAGCTAAGCCTATGGAAAGAGCTTTAACCATTCCATCTCAGGCTTCTATAGCAACAAGGTCTTTTTTCATCCCCCAGGGACTGGTACTTCCCCTCCAAAACTCATCTGGCATTTACTTTAAATATCTTTCATCTCTATTTATCTATGTACATGTTGCAAACAAGAGGACAACATAAAGTCCTTGAGGGCCGGGACTATTTCATTTTGGGTCTTTGTTCATCCAGCACCAAGGACAGTGCTTGGTACGTTGAAGGCACCTGATAAATGTTGTTGATGTGAATGAATTTTTTCGACTTCAGGAAAGGTTTCTTTCTTTCTTTTCTATGTTTTGTAAGAATTCCTTTATAAAAGGAAGTTATCTGGCAAATGATAATATTTGTTTTTGAGCTCAGATTTCCCCAAAGTAATTAATATATGCTTTAATTCTGTGAGCTTTTTGAGGAGAAATGTGTGCACATGCATATGAGTGCTTGTACAGAAGGTGACAAGATATCCTGTCTCCAGATGTGCAAAGGTCCCGGGTTCCCAAGAGGCACAGATGACCTGAGCTTTCTTAACAGGGTCTCATTAAAAGCACTGAAATGACCAGCCCTCCTTGCATTTCTTGTTTTCTTCAGGCTTACTGAGGAGGAGGGAGGGAAGGTCAGGGAGAGAAGAGGGAACTGAGCTACCTCAGGGTCCATTTGTTTTGAGTAATAACAAATCCTCAAGTTCTGCAAAGTGTTTTGGAGCATTATCTCATCTCAGCATTACAGTGAGCCTTTGGGCTAGGTACTACAGCATCAGCAGTCCCATTTCACAGCTGAGAAAACAAGGTTCAGGAAAATGATAGGACTCATGCCAGAGGACAAAGCTAATGAGGAGATGAAAGCCAGCTCTTCTCGCCTCCCCGGCACACTCCATTGTCTTTATCCCTCGGTTCCACAATCTGGACTTCAGCTTCTCAAACTGCTCAATCTTCACTACACTTTGAACCTTTTGACCCACACCAATTCCCACCTTTAGCCCTTTGCTCCCCGCCCGGAGTCTTAATCATTACTCCAGAGTTAAGACTGGCTGAGGAGGGAGGAAAGCATTACTTTAGCATTTCATCAGAAGGCTTCTCATTCGTACATTAGGAGGGCTTGACACACTTCACAATTTTACCAAGTGCTAGCCCCGCACTATTTGTTACATACATTTCCATGCAATTCAGCTCACGTTTCCCGAACACCTACTGTGTGCAAAGTGGAACATCAGATTCCAAGATCATAGAAATGAATTTAAGAAATACCCATTTGCAACTATCATTTCCATTCAGTATCTCACTTCTTGCAGCCTAAGTATCAAAAGAGATTTTCGTTTTCAGTAATCTGACAGCTCCAGTCTGCAAAAGCTAAATAAGAGAAACCTGAAATCTGCAGAGAAATGAAAGGCTAGTAAATAAACCCCAGTGAATTAGATGCGGTACAGAGAGGAACAGATTAAGCAGCAATGGGTAAACCAGGGGGTGGATGTTTGTTACCATGAGAACCAGCTTTGTCCTGGGTTCCTTGAGCACCTCATTTTCAAAGGGTGTGTTCCATTGTATGGGGTCAGATAAAGATGGGTCCCCTCCCAGTCATATAGCTTATTGTTGACTATAAACGGGACCCAAGCAGTCAGGTTAGCCTCCTTTTCAACTTTCCCGATAGAGGCAGAGTAAGGCAGGAGAGAGAGGGCAGCTTCTAGTCAAGGTGTAGAAGGAGTGCCGCTACTTACTCCAGAATGACCGGGGCTAAAGACATTTGCCAGTCGAACCCTTTGGCCTCAGCCTCAAACTCTATAAAATGGGGGAGGTGCATCCACAGGACCCCTGCAATCCTTTCCAACTCCAAATTGTCAATTTATCACTCAGAGCCAGGCAATTTCATGCTTTTGGAATCTATTCGGTTCCTCCTTGTTCCCTTAGTTCTGAAGACAGCCCCTGTTTTCCAGAATGGCCTCCATTTTGATCTTGACTGCAACTTGTCCTCAAGACTGTACTTGACATCCCAGAGAACGCAACTTTGGAGGGCCAGAATTCTTTGGCCCGCTTCATCCACATCCATAGCATGTAACATAGTGCTAGGCGCAGAGTAGGAGCTTAATAAAAGCTTGCTGGATTGAACTGAACAGAGACCTATAACTCCCTAATCCATAAGCCGTGTTTGTGTCAGCCCTGAATATTGAACTTCAATATAATTGGAGTGGGTAACACAAAGGGTCATAGCTAACATACTGGTACTTCTAGGGAACAGTCATACTTAGGCAAATCAGGTGCCACATTTATGGAAAACAGGAAACAAATGTGCCTCCTCAGAGTTAAACAGTGATGGACCTTTCCACCAGCACAGAATACAGAGTAGGACTCAGTTGGTAGGCCTTAGGGAATTACTGAGGCAGAGGGCTGAAGTGATTTGCGCCCACCCCCAGGGTCCTGCATTAAATAAATGTGTTGAGGGAGAGAAATCCTCTGAGCTTAAGAGGGAGACAATATTCACTAGCCCACATGACTTCTTTTCCCCAAAAATTAGCAGGAAGGGAACACAGCAGCCGGCTGTATCTACAAATTCACTTTGGATTTGGCCAGCTCTTGTCTTAGGAGGACTAATAGATGCGGGCCGTATCCACGCGCACACAGTGAAAGGGAGAAATGAAGCAATTAGTGACAGTGCCAGCAAAACCCCCCACTCTCTCCCAATTACCTGCAGAGTTCATGGCAAAAAGGTTTGGGGCTTGAATTATCCTGGGTAATTTCTGCTTTTCTCCACTTCCTTTAGTGTGCGAAATAATTAGGGTCCATTAATTCCACACCTAAAGAGCCGGCGAGTTAATGCCCAGTTGAGGGGTCCTGCTCTTCCTTGGGTGCCAGGAACAGTCCACCTGTTCCTCCACTTTGCGACAAACAGCATTCAAGTAAAACTAGGTCAGCCCAGAAGCGCAGTCACCGTTCCTTTGTTTGGACCACTTTTCAGTTTCCTTCTTTGTAAGTCATTTTCTATATAATGCAATCCTCTTGCATGATTCCCTCCCTGCCCTTGTCAGACCCCCCCCCCCCCACCAGAAGCACACTGAGAATAGCGACTTATTATAAGCAGATTTTCAATGTGTACATTATGAGGCACTTAAACCCTTTAGGTTCTTCATTCTCCTCCCCCCTAAATGAAGGCTTTCAGGCCATTTATGTCTTTGGCTCAGGAGCATCTGGGAGTCTTCCCACTGCTCATTTGGCCAGGCCGTCTGCCCCATGCCAATCCCAGTGTCCACAGTCACCCCCTTCGTTAGTCTATCCCACAAATGAGAGACAAGTTGTGTAAATGGCACAGGTATTTGCAAATGGAAGAACGAAATGGACAGGACATCCTGGGCAAATATCACCAATTAGCGATTGGCTGCAATGAAATGACTCGGTGGCGTAATCTGCCATCGGTGGCTCCCAGAGTTAAGACATGATGCTGTCACCTTAACATTAGAGGAAACTCGGAGGTTTCCAGACGGCTCCTTGGGAACCTTCAGTCTTTTGCTGGAGGTGGGGGCAGCCGGTGAAAGAAAGGCAGCCTCGCATAAGCACTGGCTTCCTCCCAAGTACAGTTCAGGAGATGCCTTTTCCATGTAGCCTTTGCTGCTACTTCCCTCCCCTGACCGAGTTATCGGTATGATTTCCTCCTTTTAACTGCTCTGTATGCAATGTACCTTTACTGACTTGTACCAACTTAGAGACCACCAGTGATCTGTCTCCATCGTTCTGGGTCCAGCCTAATGGTAGAACGTAAGCTCCCCGAGGTCAGGGCCTCTTTCGTTTCCTCCTTGGATGTCCGAAGCCTAACACTCAGAGAAGACGCTACCTAAAAGTTTGCCTAATTGGACGCAGCTCCTAATGAAGTGTGTTTTACATAAAATTGGTTTTTAGTTTTTAAAAAATCTCAGTCGAGTGTAATTCCTCTTGATGATGAGAGGAAGAATGATTTAATCCTTTTGAAGAGTAAACACAACACGTAACCACAGAAAGAAGAGGGGAGTTCAGACAGGAACAAAGATCCAGAGGAAGTCCCAGGTACCCGGAGACAAGGGAAAAGAAAGATCTTTCGCTTTCAAAGGCGGAACAAACAGAAAGAGACTCTGTGATAGAAAAAGGCAGAGAGGTTCAGAAGACGGGTGAGAACAAAGGCAGAGTAAATAGAAAGGAGGGGCAAACACTACCTAATGGACCGGCAGCTGGCAGCCCACGAAGCATGGGAGTCTACTGGGCTGAAAAGAGATGGAGCCCTGAGAACAAAGGGGCAGAGCAAAGCCCCACAATAGAGCACAGTCAAAGGAGCAGGATGGTATAGTAGGGAAAACACAGGGAGGATTAAGTGGCAGGCAGGAGCCCAGGCTCCAATCCCGGGACTGTCACTAACCTGTACAGGGGCCCCAGCCAGGCCCATCCAACTCAATTAAAGTCAATAAGCATTTTGTGAGTGGGCCATTTATGTGCCGGGGTCTGTGCTGGGAGCTGGGGATCCAAAGGCAAAAGGGAAGCCCTCCATGGGCCCTGAAAAGTAAATACAAAACCTACATCAAGGGAAAAGAAGCATAGAGAGGGAGAGAGAACTTCAGGGCAGTGCAGGGTAGGAGGAAGAGGATTCCTAGAAGGAGAGCATGGCAAACGGCCCTCATAAAGGCAGAGTATGCCAAAGTCGGGCAACAAGTAAGTTGGCCTGACTGGAATACAGAGAAATGAGGAGGAGTGACAGGAAGTCATTTTGGAAAGCTAGACTAGGGCTAGACTGGGAAGAGTATTCAGTGCCAAGCTGAGGAGTTTGTAATCTCTCCTATGGTCAAAAAGGAGCCATTGATGGTCCTTGAGCAGGATGATGGTCCCAGATAAAACCTGAGTTTTGAGATTATTTTGGGGATAAATGGAGGCTAGATTTGAGAGAGGAGAGAATGGAAGCAGGGAAACGCTTTGGAGGTTTCCTCTCACTGTGCCTCTGAAAAGGAAGGGTTTCCTAGGCACCTAACAGCTCTGACACTTTGTGGTTCCCAGCAATTCTCCTTATAAGAATTAACAAGTCCATCCCTTATAAAAAGTCCCAGAATTGTAACAGAGTAGAAAAAAGGGGCACGAACAGCACATTTGGTTGGGCTTCATTTTTTCTGTCACCTTGAACTCACTCTGTTGTATACTTCCTTTCTTCACCCCAACCAAGCGGGCGTACAAATTTCTCGTACCCAACATCCTGTCTCCTGCCTCCGAGTCTTTGCCTGACGGGAATGCCCTCCCTCCTCAGCATCATCTGGTCCTTCCTCTAGCCTTCCTGAGACTTAGCATTTGCTCACATGTACACAACATGTGCATCCCCCTCGCCGCAGGGGAACATTAAGTATTTTGAGGACAAGGACTACGCTGGCCTCTGTTTGGCCAGGACCCAGCCCTCGGCCTGGCACATTGTAGGTGTACAAAGACAACCTATTTGAATGCCTTTAAGCTCATGTAAGCATTCTCCAATCCCTCCTGCTTGGAAGATGCTTGAGTGAGCCTTAGTCTATATCTGCCTGGTGACTTCCAAACAGAAACACAAATGGGTCCTCATCCAGATGGTTGGCACCGAGGCCCAGCCCTAAGCAAGTACTTTGATGGCCATGGGCCATTAAGGGCCCGATGAGCCAGCCGCCCCACCCCCACCATGGGCATTAGCTCAGGCTAAGGACACCAAGCATTGAGGCTCATATCCTAACCCACCAACAGACCTTAGGCTCAGCCACAGGGGCCACCACTTTCCCCAAGGGTGCCTGTCTACACTGTGATCCTCTTAATTGTGCTCACTCAGGATTTTACTGCAAGGACACCCAACATGCTGAAGGGCCTTCTTACTGACACTCTGAGGCTCTCACAAAGTATAGACCCCACTTGTGGCTTATAATCTCATCACATGACCAGCCTGTGTACTTTTTTCAATTGGTCCTTATTTGTAATGCATTTGCTTGTGCCCATACAGCATGTGAGAGACACAGAGACAGAGATAGAGGGAGAGAGAGAGAGAAGAGAGGCAGAGAAACAGAGATAAACAAAGAGAGAAAGAGAAGGGAGACAGAAAGAAACAGAGAAGAGAGAGAGAGAGAATGACAAAGAGAGGAGAAAGACAGAAGGAGAGACAGAGAGAGAGAGAGAGAGAGAGAGAGAGAGAGAGAGAGAGAGAGCTCACACACAGAGAAACAGAGAGTAGAGAAAGTAGGAGACAAAGACAGAGACACTGTGAGACACAGAGACAGAGAGAGAGAATCAACATGTGCAGGCTGGAATTCAGCATCTTTCCCCCAATGTCTTTCCTGCCTCCACCTTCTCAATCACTGTTGAGGGCACGTCCATCCTTCCAGTCCCTCAGGTTTTGAGCTAACCTAGATTCCTCACTCTCTCGCCTTCCGGGTTTAAGATGAAATCAAGGTCTGTCGATGTTACCTTAATAACATCTCCCCAAACGCTCCTTTCTCTCTAACACTGTTGTCCCCCTGGTCCAGGCCCTCATTACGTCTCCTGGAGTACTGCAATGGCTGCTGGGGAGTCTGCCTGCCTTAAGTCTCTCCCTGCTTCAAAGGGTCCTTCATTCACCCACCAAAGTGATTTTCCAAAAGCACAAATCCAATCATGTAATCCCTTACTCAATAAAGTCCTATGTGATGATTTCAGAAAGGCCTGGAGAGGCTAAACATGAACTGATGCTAAGTGAATAGAACCAGAACACCGAATGCGGCAACAACAAAATTATACAAAGATCAATCCTGTCTCTTTCCAGCAACGAGCTGATTCAGGCCAGTTCCAATGGTCTTGTGATGGAGAGAGCCGTCTGTGCCCAGAGAGAGGACTGAGGGAACTGGGTGTGAATCACAACATAGTCTTTTCACTTTTTTGTTGTTGTTTGCCTATTTTTTGTTTTCTTTCTCATTTTTTTCCTCTTGGATCTGATTTTTCTTGTACAGCTAGAGAATTGTGGGAAAATGTATAGTAGAATTGTACATTTTTAACATATTGGATTGCTTGCTGGCTAGGAGAGGGAGTCAGGGGAAGGGAGGGAGAAAAATTTGAAACACAGGGTTTTGCAGGAGTGGGTGAACAGTGAAGACTATCTTTGCATGTACTCTGAAAATAAAAAAAGCTATTATTTAAAAATAAAGTCATCTTGCCTGCAGAATCAAATACAAAATGCTCCATTTGACATTCAAAGCCCTCCATAACCTGCGCCCTCCTACCTATCCAGTCTTCTTACAACTTACTCACTGTCACATACTCTTCAATCCAATGACAGTCACCTCTTGTTCCTTCCCTCTCTCAGCCCTGAGCATTTCCCATGGCTGTCCTCCATATTGTGACATTCTCCCTCCTCACATCCTCCCCATCCATCCTCCTGCCTTCCCCAGCTTCCTTCAAGTCCCACTTAAAATCCCCCCTTCTACAGGAAGCTTCTTCTGATCCCCCAGAGATGCTAATGCCTGTCTGGATTCTCTCCAATTCATCTTGTCTATAACTTGTTTGCACGCCATCTCTGCCATTAGACTGGGACTAACTTTCACATTTCTTTAAAGCCCTAGCAATTATCACAGTGTCTGGCTGTACACAGTAGGAACATAATAAATGCTTACTGACTGAACAAAATACTCAGCAAATATTCAGGGGAAAAAACACTAAGGAGGGAAGAAAGAGGGAAAATACCAGGCCAGGCTTTCTGGAGGAGGCAGCCAAGTTAAGCTTGAAGGAAGGAGAGTCAGAAAGAGCCAGAAGATGAAGGGCATTCCATGCAACAGCAAGTAAGGCAATCTGGCAAGAATATGATGATGTCCTGTCAGATTGGCTAAAATGACAGGAAAAAATAATGATGATTGTTGGAGGGGATGCGGGAAAACTGGGACATTGATGCATTGTCGGTGGAGTTGTGAACAAATCCAACCATTCTGGAGAGCAGTTTGGAACTATACTCAAAAAGTTATCAAACTATGCATACCCTTTGATCCAGCAGTGTTACTACTGGGCTTATATCCCAAAGAGATCCTAAAGAAGGGAAAAGGACCTGTATGTGCACGAATGTTTGTGGCAGCCCTCTTTGTAGTGGCTAGAAACTGGAAACTGAGTGGATGCCCATCAATTGGAGAATGGCTGAATAAATTGTGGTATATGAATATTTATGGAATATTATTGTTCTGTAAGAAATGACCAACAGGATGATTTCAGAGAGGCCTGGAGAGACTTACCTGAACTGATGCTGAGTGAAATGAGCAGGACCAGGAGATCATTATATACTTCAACAACAATACTATATGATGACCAGTTCTGATGGACCTGGCCATCCTCAGCAAGGAGATCAACCAAATCATTTCCAATGGAGCAGTAATGAACTGAACCAGCTAGAGAAAGAACTCTGGGTAATGACTAAAAACCATTACATTGAATTCCCAATCCCTATATTTATGCCCACCTGCATTTTGGATTTCCTTCACAAGCTAATTGTACAATATTTCAGAGTCTGATTCTTTTTGTATGGCAAAATAACAGTTTGGTCATGTATACTTATTGTATATCTCATTTATATTTTAATATATTTAACATCTACTGGTCATCCTGCCAACTGGGGGAGGGGGTGGGAGGTAAGAGTTGAAAAATTGGAACAAGAGGTTTGGCAATTGTTAATGCTGTAAAGTTACTCATACATATAACCTGTAAATAAAAGGCTATTAAATAAAAAAAAAATTTAAAAAAAGAATATGATGATGTAATTTCCTGTATTATAAATGGAAGAGTTCACATTTAAATGGTGCTTTCAGTCACAAAAGTTTTTGTTGTTGTTGTTGTTGTTTTGTTTTTGCTTCATCTGGTTTGAGTTCAACAACAACCCTGAGCTTAATTATTATTCGGCCCATTTTTCAGATAAAGGAAGTCTCAGAAGAGTTATACAACAGGCCTTCCTGCCTCCAAGTCTAGCATTCTCCCTAGCTTACCACGCTGACCCCTCTGCAGAAGGGGAATAAAGTGAAATTGGTGAAAAAGATGGGAAGCAAACTGTACAGGGTCTTCAAGCACAGAGCGGAACAAGCAGGAGTAGCCGATCAACCTCAAATTTGGGGGACGTCCCTCAGTCCTGGACATCTTTTATACAGACACTATTTCCCTGTGCAAGACTTTGTGCCATGGGGAGCTGTGGAAGGTGCACATCCTACAAGAAATGGGGTTAACTTAAGATCGAAGGCCGAGAGTTGGAAGGAACTCAGAGGCTATGTGGTCCAGAGACCTCATTGTACAGAAAAACAAAATGAGACCCAAGGAGGACAGATGACATGGTTAAAATCATGCAGAGTGCTACATAAATGGCAGAGGGACAGTCGAATTCAGGTCCTTTGATTCCCAAAATGGCAATCTCCCAATCAATCAGTATTACTATGTGCCAGATACTGTGCCAAGCCCTGGGGCTGCAAAGACAGGCAACAGGTACTTGCGCAACAGATGCAAAATAGAAAGAAGGTAACCTTTGAGAGGAAGATTTAAGTGACTTGGGATCGGGAAGGGCTTCCTCAAGAAGGTGACATTTAAGCCGAGTCATCAAAGAAGCAGAAGGGACAAAGGAGCATATCGTAGGTGTGGGGGACATCAGTGAAAATGCAGACAGGAAGCTGAGAGCTATGTGGTGAGAACAGCCAGGATACCTGAAGCTCTAGGAGGCAAGAGTGTGCAAGGAGAATTGTGAAGTGTAAGAAGACTGAAAAAGGAAAAAAGGGTCCAAGTTACCAAGGGCGTTAAGAGGAAGGGATTTTTGTATTTGATTCTGGAGATGAATAGGGAGCCACTGCAGTTTGCAGACTGAGGGAAGTAGGGGGAAGGGAAGTCTGACAGAGTCGGATCTGCTCTTCAGGAAGAAAATTTTAGTCTATCCATCAATAAACATTTATTAAGCACCTAAAATAGGCCAGGCATTGAGCTAAGCATTCTTACAGAGGGGAAAAAACAGTCACTGGTGTCAAAAAGATCTAATGTGGGACATGACGGAGATCGTCAGAGGGGTAGAGCTGAGTGGAAAACAAACAAATGTGAGCTCTTTGAATGTAAGACCTCTTCAGGCCTGGATCCTACACTTTCTACAAGAATCTCTGCCTCAAGGCCCTTCCTTCTGATGGGAGAACAGAGGGCCTCCCCAGAAACTCTAGAACACCCACCTTTTTCAGCTCCTTTTTCTGTGGTGACTTCTCCATTGCAATGGGAGATCTGTGAGGACAGCAATAGTCATTCATTTGCCAGTATTTGTAATCCCAACATTTAGCCCAGGGTCTGGCTCAAAATAGGTGCTATGGAAATGCTTCTTTGATAGACTGATCTGGGAACCACTCACATAGAGAATCATGGGGCATGATAAGGGAAAAAATCCAGAAAGAGAAAATAAGAAGGAATAATCAGCTAGATAAAAAGAGAGCCAAGAGAGTAATGTCATCAAACCCAATAAGAAGAGAAAGTAATCGCAAGGTCATACCCCAAAGAATGAGGCAATTAAGAGATCACAGGTCACTTTTAGTGGAGAAGAGTTAACAGAAGCAGAGCAGTCCAGTTCCTACACATATATTCCAGAAAAAGATAAAATAGATGAGTTTGAGACCTAAAAATGATAATGAAATAAGAAAAACTCGAGTTAATATCTTCATCCAAAGCCTAAGCTGACAAAAGGGGATACCCCAAAGTCTACTGGAATAAGGTGGGCCACAAGCAAGGGAGCCAAGACAATATAAGTACAGTACTGAGAGATCTATGCCGCCTTCCCACAGTTTCAAAGTGCTCCACACATGAAATCTCAGGACTGTCAACCATATTGCTATGGTGGGACCAGAAGCACTAGAGCAGAAGAAGTCAGGAGCAAGGATGTCCTAAGGCAGAGCTTAAGGAAGGAATATGGGGAACGTGAGCTGACAAATAAATACCACCCCTGTCAAGAAGGGATCTATCAATCCACATGCCCAAAGGTACCATAAAATTTGTAGCAAATGAATATGAACCACTCCTAAGGTCTTTGAATATCTCTATATTTTGAGGATCCGGACAAACCAGGGGCTTACTAGTCCTCTGTACATAGCAGACAGTAGGAAAAGAATGGGTCAGTGGCAGAAGCTTAGATGAAACAGATCAAAATCATAGAGTGGTCCCTCTCCTATCAAAGTGTGCAAAAGCAATGGGAACCCAGTCCTGACAAAATGTTCCAATTCAGGGGAAAAAATCTGGAGGAAAAGAAGCTATCGAATAGATATATATATATATTTTTTAATTTTCTAGATCTAAAGATGTCCAGAATACAGGTCTAGAAAAAAGAAGTAACTCCATGGAGAATATAGGAAGAATATCAAGATAAAAGTATGGTGGAGAGGAATGCAGCAGGAGATTTTTAAAAAGAAATATTTTTATAAATTAAATGAAAGCTCTAGAAAAAAATAGTTGCAAAGAGTGTACACCTTAGTACAGGAGACACAAAATCTTACCCAAGTAAGAGATTCTGCTGAAATTAGAAGGAAATAAATAGAAATCAATGAGTCAATGAAATCATAAGAAATAGAAGAAGAAAAATAAAAAAACTGAAAAATAGAAGAAAATCTGCAATATCTACTACAAAAACAATTGAACTACAAACAGGCCAAACAGATAATTTAGGAGTCATTGGACTACCTACCTGAAAGTCACAATGAAAACCAAAAAAAGGCTTGGAAAGCATATTTCTATAAATCACAAATGAAAAAAAATGTCCAAACTTTCATTTAGTAGCAGAGGGCAAAGTGAAAATACAAAAAATTCACTGGCCTTAACATGAACCTTCCATGAAATGTCATACCCAAACTCCTCGACTTCTATGTCCTAATAAAAATACTGAAAGTACCCAGAAATAAATAATTCCAGTATAAAAGATAGTCTTCAGTGCCCAAGATGACCATAAAGGAAAAGACCATTCCTAATGAAAAGACCAGAAATGAATAGAATCTTTGAAGGGAAAATACAGGAGCCAAGAGAAACCTAGAAATAAGGAAGTATTTACATTCTCATAGGGGAGAAGAAATAAATTACCTCTTAGAGCCATAATGTTTCCAAGGGTCCTAAAGTTAAATAAGACAAATAGGGAGCCCAGGAGTGATTCGGTTCTGTTCTGACATGTTTCACTTAACGGGAATATAAGAAAACACATCTATATAAATATGGAAGAAAAAGTAGGGGAAGTGAGCATCACAAAAAACTAACGTTCGACTCAATCAGGCAGAAGGGTAAACATACACACATACACACAGATGCACACAGGTAAAGAGTTAGTTTCATTTTAATAAATCAACTTCAACAAGGAAACTGGTAGGAACAGGGAGGCTGAGTTAAGAAAGAAGATAGAATAAAAGGAGGGGATTAGTTATAAGCACAAGAAACTTTTAACTATGGAAGGTGGATCGTGAAGGGGTGATTAAAAGGAAAGAAATAAAGAGTAAAATTTTTTTAGAGAAGTTAAAGGTAATCAGGGACTAGACAAGTAGAAGAGAAGAGGGGCATGGGAAATGGAAGCAGATCACTTATTATTGGGAGATTCTTTCTTACTACTTTCTTCTTTGTAAAGAGTAGCACAGGTAGAGGAAATGAAAATCCATAAGGGAATTAAGTTGGAGAGAAATATATAATTAGCAAATACAATTGTGAATGTGAATAGTATGGTAAATTCACTCTTAAAATGGAAGAAGAGGAGAAAATGGATTAGAAAGCAGGAGTCAGCAATATTTTGTTCCCCAAAAAAAGATACTACAAAAATATACACGGAACAAAACATATTAGGCTTTGAGTAAATTCAAAGAATCACTGGTAGCAATGATGATTTCAGAAAAAGCTAGTGTCAAAATAGACACAATAAAAAGAGAATATAAGGGAAAGGAAAAGTACCAGGGACAATGAATGCCAATATTTAATACATATATTTATAATGAAAAATAGATAATAAAACAATGATAGCTAGAGATCTTGATGTACCTATTTTAGACACAAAAAACCCTGAAAAAAAAGAAAATTTAGTAAAGGACCTGAATAGAATGTTAGAAAATTTACATATGACAGTTTTTGGTGATTACTGAATTGAAATAGAAAGGAAATTATGTATTTCTTGGCAGTCCATGGTAACTTTACCAAAAGATTATAAGAATTCTTACAAATAAATGTAGAAAATTAGAAATATCAAATATGCCTTTTGCAGATCAGAATGCTATAAAAATTCTACTCAAAAATGCCTTTAAAGCAAGGATTTAAAAATTATTTAGATATTAAAACATCTGACCCCCAAAAAAGCAATGGGTCAAAGAATAAACCATTGAAACAATAGATGTTATCATTAAAAATCATCATCACGATGACAACAATGAGACAACATATCAAAGCTTTTTGAATGTAGCCAAACAGTCCTTATGGGAATTTACATCACCAACCCTAACAGCACTTAACAACAACAACAACAGCAACAAAAGAGGAAGAATAGCTCTATGAATTTGGGCATATAATGCTCTCAACCACTAAAGGTAGAAAAACAACACATTAAAAAACAAATAATTGAATACCAAACAGAAATTTTAAAAAATCAAATAAAAGATTAACAAAACTGAGAACAAAAATACAACTGAATTGATAAATAAAATGGAAAAAAATTAAAACCTTACAACAAATAAACTATCTGATCTTATATTGTTAAAGGGAAAGGAAAAGCCAAATCACCAGTTTGAAAAAATGGAAAAAAATTTACAAGAAATAATAATGTAATCAAGGGAATCATTAGCAATTATTTTGCCCAATTACATGGCAACACTATGAATAACTTGAATACATTAATATTTACCAAAATATAAAATAGAGGATATAGAAAATTTAAATAATCTAATTTCAGAAAAGCATAGCAAGCAGTTGAATGCTTTTTTTTCACTCATTCATTCTAGAAAAGTTAGTTATAGCAATAAGACAAGAAAAAGAAAATGAGGAAATAAGCATAGGCAAAGAAGAAACAAAATTATGACTTTTTGCAAATGATATGATAATTGATTTAGTGAATCCTAACAATTCAACCGAAAAGAATTGAAATAATAACTTTGGCAAAGTAGCAGACCATAAAATAAACACACATAATTCATTAGTTTTACTGAATACTACCAACAAAAACCCAGTGAGAAAAGATAGAAAGAGAAATTCCATTAAAATAACTACTGAGTATGTAAAATATGTGAAAAGTCACCCACAGACATTATATGAACATAACTAAAAAATACTCTTTACAGAAATGCAGAAAGACCAAAATAACTAAAGAAATAGTAATTGTTCATGGCTGTTGGAGAAAATGTAATAAAAATGTTAATATTATCGAAATTAATTTACCAATTACTGTCACATCAAACTACCAGGGCAGGATTTTGTAGCTAGAAAACAAATAATAAACAAATTCATCTGAAGGAACAAAAGCTCAAGAATCTCAAGAGAAAAAATAAAAAGGGGAGAGTGAGAAAAGGGGACGTCATGATATCAGATATTCAGAACAGGTTTTAATAAAAAAGATAGGTAAGTCAATAAAATATATTAGGCTCACAACATATGCAAGTAAAGGAACCTCATAGCACAGTGTTTTATAAACCTGAAGACTCTACTACTAGAGCAAGGATTCACTATTTGACAAAAACTGTTGGAAAATTAGAAAGCAAGTTGGTAGATATTGGATATTAGACTAGGACTTCACACTGAAAGTCAAGATCAACTCTAAATGGAGACATGACTTAAGATGGAAAAGACCATATCATAAACAAATTGTTGTTGTTGTTAAGAGTGTTTAGTGATATAAATTCCCCGCTATGTCCAAAATGTTTTAGTATATTGGTTGTCTCATTGTTGTCATTGTCTTTAAGGAAATATCTTTTGTAACTATGGATTGTGGAAGAATTCATGACCCAACAAGAGATAAAGAGTATCATAAAGCATAAAATGGAGAATTACATTATATAAAATGAAAAAGGTGTTGCACAAACTAAACCAATGTAATTAAAAGTAGAAGTTACACAACTATGGGGAAAATTTTTGTAGCAAACTCCTCTGATAAATATTAAAGAACTGATTCAAATTCATAAGAATTAAAAACCATTTCCTATTAGCTTAAGTGGTCAAAAGATATGTTCAAGTCATTTGCAAGGGATAAATTCAAGCTAGCAACAGCTCTATGAAAAGTGTTTTAAGCCACTTAATAATTACAGAAGGACAAATTAAAACTACTCTGAGGCTCTACAGCACAACCATCAGATCAGCACAGATGGCAAAAAAAAAAGGAAAATGCAGAGCTGAGAAAAAATAAGCACCAATCCGTGGGACTGAGAATGGGTCCAACCTTTCTGGAAAGCACGGTGTGTTCTTGCACCTAGTGACACCACTAGGAGATCTACACTCCAAAAAGATTCAAAAACGAGAGAAAAGACTGATATGGATAAAAATATTTATAGCAGCTCTACTTTTTGTAGGGAAAAACTGGAAACAAAGGGGATGCATGTCAATTTGAGAATGGTGGAAGAAGTTATGGTACATGAACATAATGGAATATTGTAATGCTATAAGAAATGGATGAAAGGGATAGTTGTGGGAGTGCCTTGGAAGAGTTTATAAAATGATTCAGAGTGAAGTGAGCATAACTAAGAGAACTACTTGTACAATAAAAAAGTAAAGAAAAATTTTATGAAATGATCAAGCAAGACATAGAATAAGATGGAGATGGCCAATTTTTACATTTGCTTTGGTTAATGATGCATGTATTGGTCACGGAATATTTTTTGTTTGTTTTTTTTTTTTTCATGGGCGGGCAAGTAACAGAGAGGAAGTCAGCAATAGTACTGCAGAAAAATGAAGAAAAGAAAGGCTACTGAAGCATTTTTTCATTCAGAGAAGGAAGTTCAGAAAGAAATGCAGATATGCAGACATACTGAAAGATGGATGCCAGAAGATTTTAATCAGAAAGAGGGATTTGGGAGTTTATGTCCTTGGAAGTGAAACACTAGTGGGTGACGGAAAGCTTAAGGATATAACTACTTCTGTGGGTAGCTGATGTAGAACAGAAGAGCATCAGATCAAGAGAATTGAGGAGACTAAGGAATTAGGAATTGCGGGATTTCTGAGAGAACATCAGTGAGCGTGCTGAAGTCTCTTAAGAAGAGGCCAGGAGCCGGGGGTGAGCAGGGTGCACTAGAACTAGCTCCAATAAACAAGGTGCACGAATGCTAGCTCCAACAAGCAGGGGGCACAAGTGCTAGCTACTGCAAACTCAGGATAGGAATAGCCAGTTGTTAAATTTTCAATGTGTGCATTTACACCTCATAAATCGGCAAACACTACAAATTGGGGCTTGATTTATTGCCCTGATTGTCTAGACCAAGAGTCAGCAAACTACAGCCTGTAGGCCCACTGCCAAATGTAAAAACCATTCTTAGTTTGCAAGCCGTACCAAAAAAAAAGGCAGTGGGCCAGATGTCCCTCAGGCCATCTCCTGGTCTAGACTTAAGAAAATGTCAGCGAAGGAAAGAAACAAGCATTTATTAAGCACCCACCATGTGCTGAACATTGTGCTAAGTACTATAGAGATGGTTATTTCTTTTTTTATCACAACTTTTTATTTACAAGATATATGCATGGGTAATTTTTCAGCACTGACCCTTGCAAAACCTTTGGCTCCAATTTTTCCCCTCCTTCCCCCCATCCCCTCCCCCCAGATGGCAAGTTGACCAATACATGTTAAACACAATATATGTGTATACATATCCACGCAGTTATTTTGCTGCACAAGAAGAATCAGACTTTGAAATGATATAAAATTAACCTGAGGAGGAAATCAAAAATGCAGGTGGACAAAAACAGAGGATTGGAAATGCTATGTGGTGGTTCACACTCACTTCCCAGAGTTCTTTTGCTGGGTGTAGCTGGTTCTATTCATTATTGAACAAATGGAACTGATTTAGTTCATCTCATTGTTGAAGAGAGCCTCATCCATCAGAACTGATCTTCATATAATCTTGTTGTTGCCGTGTACGATGATCTCCTGGTCCTGCTCATTTCACTCAGCATCAGTTCCTCTAAGTCTCTCCAGGCCTCTCTGAAATCATCCTGATGGTTAAGAAATGGCTATTTCTATGCAAGGATCAATGTTGTCAAATTAGCTGTGTATATGTTTTGAAAATAAAATGCTTTATAAAAAAGAAATGGTTATTTTATTTGATCTCCACAACCTTGGGAGCTTATCCCCATTTGACTTATGAGGAAACTGAGAACAAAAGTTAAATGACTTGTCTGGGGTCACTCAGCTACTGAGTGCCTTAAATTGGATTTGATTCAAGTCTCCATGCTGACTCCACGCCCAACACTGTATCCTCTAGGCTACCTAGCTGCCTCCAGATTAAAATCTAATAATGAAGACTAAGTTTAAAATAGAGGCATGCCATACATTTTGGGGGCCAGGAGCTAGTTGTTGAACATTTATGGGGGGAGACAGTTAGCGATTCAGCCTCTGAACCCACCAAGAAAGAAGAGGCCCTAGAATTTGAGTGGGGCAATCAATAGGGATGGAGTGAACTTTAAAACAGGAGAGGTGATAGAGGGAGACAAAAGTGACTGAAGATGTAGGGAAATGAAAAGGGAAGAGGTGGAAGAGGTCTTGTTCTCCTGTAGTTGGAGGGTTCATGGTTTACTGAGACAACACTAACCACTGAGGAATGAGTCCAGCATCAGTAGATGGGAAGACGACCATGGTTCAAGGATGTCCCTCTGGGAGTAATTAGGAAATGAAAAATACAGTTCTGAAACTGTCCCTATATTAGGGCAAACTGGGTAAATGGGATTTTGGAGGAATTGACTCTAATGCTTATTAAATTCACCACTCAGGGCTATTAGATGGAGGAGATTATTCAGAGGGGACAGCAATAATTCCAAGACCGTGAATGCCTCTGGGAACAGAGATCTTAGAAAGATTGGAATCATGTCCCTAAGCCTGAAGAAGTATGGAAACTGAGGCTCTGGTGGGGTGCTGTTAAATACAGGCTATATGTGGAACAGATAACAAATAAGATCATGCAACAGACCAGCTCCCATCAGCTTGGGGAGGAACTACAGGGAAGATGGGCCTTTCTCAAGATGGCATTCTGCCATACTTGACAGGTTCCTTCAGTGGGAAATCCACTGTTGTGGCCCAGCAGGCCACAAACTCAGCTCTAGAGACTCTCTTGAAGGATCTGCAAAGTGAGCACTGAAATATTAAGCAACAATCGCAAGGTTCTTTCACCTGCCTGTTGTACGGTTCATCCCTGCCATGATAGCCCCCAACTCCTAGAGGAAGCCTCTAATTCTGAAACCTAACTACGTACACATCTACAATCATCCTCCCCATTCCTCCTCAACCCCAAGCCTGGGTCCCTTCCTCCAAGTTCCCCCATTTCAGTCCAAGATGTCTTCAACCTTCCAGGCATCCAGGTTCCCATCCCCAGCTTTATTCAACTCCCCAACTCCCCCAGATCTCTTTCCCCAGACTACCCATAGCCAACCAGGTGAAGTACTTCTAACTCTAACCCATGACATCTTTCCCTTCTCTTCCCTCAGCCATTCTACTCATTCATACCCCATCACCTCTCACCTGCACTATAATAGCTTCCCAATTGATTTCCTTCCTTTCAATGCACCCCTGCTCCAATCTACCCTTCACATGGCTGCTAAAATCATTTTCTAGGGCAGCTAGGTGGCACAGTGGATAGAACACCGGCCCTGAAGCCAGGAGGACCCGAGTTCAAATCTGGCTGCAGACCCTTAACATTTCCTAGCTTTGTGCCCCAGGGCAAGTCACTTAACTCCCACTGCCTCAGCAAAAAAATAAAATAAAATCATCTTCCAAAGACACAGATTTGCCTATTCCATAGCCCTATTCAAAATCTTCTCTTAGACCCCTGGGATAAAAAAGAAATCCCTCAGCCTGACATTTAAGACTGCCCTTATTCTGGTTCCAAGCTACCATTCCTGATATATTTCTTCTAACTACATCTTACACAATCTACTTTCTGCCCAAACTGGACTATTAGCTATGTATTAGAGGCAGCTAGGTAGCACAGTGGATAGGGCTCTTAGACCTGGTCTCAGAAAGACCTGAGTTAAATCTAGCCTCTAGCCTTTACTGTGGTATTCTGAGCAAGTCACAATCTAGGTCTGCTTCAGTTTCCTCAACTATACAACTATACAAGGGCTGTGGTGAGGGTTAAATGAGATATTTGTATAAAGTTTAGCATACAGTAGGTGCTTCATAAGTACTTGTTCCTGCCCTCCCTTTCCCCATTCCCACAATGTTATAATCACTAGGAGTAAACTAAAATCTTTCATTCGGTTCAAAACCTCAATTTTACAAGCACAAGT
Organism: Sarcophilus harrisii; assembly: GCF_902635505.1. Classification (NCBI taxonomy): domain Eukaryota; kingdom Metazoa; phylum Chordata; class Mammalia; order Dasyuromorphia; family Dasyuridae; genus Sarcophilus; species Sarcophilus harrisii. The sequence goes on along the minus strand of NC_045432.1, from coordinate 73,736,355 downwards.
CAGTTAGACTTTTTGTTTGTGCAAAGAGTTTGTGCAAAAGGGAGCTAGGGATTTGGGCAAACTGTATTCTCACACGTGAGTGTGAAATGGCAGCCAAAAAGCAAAGGTGATCCAGGCTTGCACTGAGAGATGCAGAGTTTAGGAATAAGGACATGGTAGTCCTACCATCCTGTGTTCCCATTAAAGCATTTATGCTGGGCGTGAAGCTTCGGCCTCCGTTCTAAACATTACCATTTAGGAAGGAAGTTGATAAAACTGAAGTTTTTCTGCCTCCCCCAAACTGTTTGGCGTTCTATCCTTTCTCCTATTGTGTTGCATTTTCTCCTGGGGTACACAGTGGATCCCTAGATAGAAAGTAAGCCCCTTGAGGTCAGTATCTATTTTGCCTTTGTATTCCCAGTGAATGACATGTATTAGACACTTAACAAATTCGTGCTGAACTGAATGATCAAATAGTATTATTTCAAATGAACCAGAGTGTTCCGAATGACTATCCCAAGACTCCCCTAGATTTGTTTTAGAATCTGGAAAAATCAGACCAGGACTGATGGGCAGGATATCCTTAGTTTCTCCAAGTAGAAGAAGGCTTTCTCCTTCCAAAAATGCTGCTGGACTTCCTTTGCTGGCCGGGCAGGACAAAGCACCTTGAAATTGCAAAGGCTGTTGCCATTGCCCACTCTTCCCAGCTAATCTAACAATTGGATCCATTCTTATAGAAGCAAGCAGGCTTGCCCAGCCCTAATGAAGTCATGTCTCAATGCCAAAGGCCAAGCCTGAATTACCCTTTAAATACCAAAGGGTAGACTCACAAGTGGGCAGAGCCCTTGGGCCACCTGTTCCAGCTCCATGCTCGATTTCAATCGATTTGAACTAGAGGGAGAAGAGATTGATTTGTACCCTGGAAGACAACACAGAAGGAAGCCTTGGGCAGAGATGAGAGGTGGTAGAAATGTTCATTTTTCACATTTCAGAACATTTCCAAGAACCTGAAATCCAAATAGTGGTTTCTGATGGTGTTTGTGGACCTTGAAAACTTTCTCAATAACAACTCTCGATCTCTTCTGAGTAACATTTTCCTCTGACCTTGCGCTCCAGCGAATGAGCTGCCCCAGGTGTGGCAATTATATATTTCTAGCAAGAATAGGCCTCTGGCCATTTTTATTTTAATTTAATAACTTTTCCTATCATTTAAACAGCTATAACATTTTAGAGACTCACAGGACTGAGCACTGGAAGAAACCTTAGACATAAACCCGGTCCAAGCTGCCCTATGGCATAGCGATTGCTTTTACCTCAACTGGAACACATCGGGTAACATAACACTCGCTACTTCCAGAAGCAGCCCATGTGATTGGGTAAGGAATTCAGAATTGGAAGCATACATTCAGAAATCATAGTGATTTTATAACAAATGGTGGGGTTTTTTCGCTTGTTTGTTAGGAGTCCCTGCGGTGAGCAGCTTCCCCTTTTCAATGAGCTCAAATCCAGTCATTTTGGCATTCAAGACCCTCTATATTATGATTTAACCTGCAACCCCCAGATCCGCTCCCCTCCTTGCTGTGCTTGGGAGGCAGATCTGCCTTAACTCACAGGGCTACCTTGTGCTGTAATCACAGAATCTCCAGAGCAGAAGGGCCAAGGAATATTTACTACAAAATCCACAGCTAATGTTTACCAACCAGCCTTTGCTTTAAGATTTCCATTTGGGATGGGTGGGAATCATTAAGAAGCTTTACTTTCCCTCAGTGCTCCCCATTTGCCTTCTGCAGGAACAAATCTCATCTTGGAAGACAACCAACCCTTCCAACACTTAGAGGCAATTTCCTGAAGTCTTCTCCAGGTTAAATATCACTAGGGATCCTTGCATGGCCTGGTCTCCAGGGCCTTGATCACAGGTCAGGTGCCTCTGGATGTTTCCCAGCTTGTCCATGCTCAAATGTGCCAACTAAAATGAACACAACATAACAGATATGGCCTATCAGAGCACAGAACAACGAGACTTTCTTTAATTATTTATTTGATATCTTAAATTTACAAGAAATAGCAGTTGGAATAACTCATACTTCTGCTTAACTATTTAGGAGGAATGTACTTTGTGGGTGGTTTGTTTGTAAAAAATTCTTTTTTTATGTATTGAAAGAAAATTTATCAGAAAGCCAATCATTTAAAATAAGGAACAAAAAAAAAAAAGAAAAGAAAAGGGCTAAACATAGAAAAGTCTTGCAAGTATGAACTGGTCCCCTTCAGTTCCCCACCCTTTTCTTTACAAACCCACCTATTCAGTTTATCATTTTCCTTTCCAATGAATTAAAGTAACCCAGCCATATATCATCACCAGCTCCAGTTTCTGGTGACTGACTTGGAACAAATGATTGGCTAAGAAAGACAAATTGGAAAAAATAACCAAATAAGGCAGTCATTTGGGCCTGTCCTCTCCTGACCTTTCTCCTTTTCCTCTGATCCCCCTTTACCTCCTTTTCGGAAAATATCTGGGTCTGAGGATCAGTCCTGTTTTTCTTTACACAACAGTATATCCTCCCCTATACATATGGATCAAGTCCCTGGGAACGGGGTTTTCCTTCTGCTCAAACCACAATGTCTTGGAAGGGTCATCAGTCCCAGAATCTGTGGCTCTCAGAGCTTTGGCTTCTCTCTTCTTTCTGGAAAGGTCCTGTTTTTCTTCCAAGCTCAGCTGTCCATTTTCTATCAGTCTTTGACCAGGTGGCAGCTGGCTATCTGCAGGAGCTACGCCACCTTTCCAAACATCCAAAGTCAGGGCAAATGTTGAGAAGCAGTATGGGTTCTCCACATTCTCTAGTAGAGGGTTCCTCTGCTAGAGAATGATCCATGTTGTCTTTCTTGGTTTCTCTCTTTATTCTGCCCAACATGGTCATTGGCAGGAAGCATTTGGAAGCATTCTATTCCCATTCAGGTTCCCAGAAGGACAAAGCGTGCCTTTTGGGAAGGATCTGTCACTAGTCCAGTAACCTTCTTGGGCACATCATGGGAAAAGTAGCTCTAAGGAATAAACATGAAAAAGCACTAGTTTCCTGTCTTGTGACTTACAATTTCAATCTCACCAGAGTGATCTCTCCATAGTTTTTTCTACAATAATACTGTTCACTCTGGTGATGGCTTTTTTCCAGGTGTAGTAATGACCGATGGCATGGAAGACATAACAAACAGTACCAGTGGGGGTGATGGCAAGAAATCTGCCATGAAAGTCACTGGTAATTTTGATTTCCTGGTGTAATGTCCAATTTCTAGAATCCATATGGTATGCTGTGTCAGGCAGATGATGGTTCACCAGCTTGCAGAGAGAGGCAAGATTCTTTTCCATTTAAAAGATCTTCCTTAGGAGTAGCTCAAAGGGCTTATGGATACAGAAGCTGGTAGTGGACATGACAAAACGTGCCACATGGCAGGGCCATTCTAGGGGGTTCTCACATTTAGCAGCTTGGTTTAGCAATTTCTGACCCTCCAGCTCTTCAGCGAGGCGTCAAAGCATAGACAAAGACTCCCTGAAGTTTACCAGCAATGGGATTCTTGCCAGAGTAGTTCTTTATGATGCTCCACAGGGTAAGGCGAGTTCTTTTGGACTCTGAGGTTTTTTCAGATGATAACTTGTATCCTCTACTGACTGATGTTGCCGCTGGCCCCATGAATATCCTTGTTTGTATGTTCCTGACCCAGGTCCTCAGGCACTTGACTGACCTCAGCAAGGGTGCTATTCTCCTGTTTGTCCCCATCCCTTATAGTTCCTCTGCCAAAATAATTCCACTGTTGCTCTCTGCAAGCATCTTTGCAGATGATTATGTGACTTTGCCAGATATTGGAAGGTCTCCTCTAGTGCTTCTCTTGTTTGTGCTGCAGAGACTTCTGCCCTTACTTGCTCTGCATCTAAGCCAATTTTGGAAAATCTGTACAGGAATAAGCTGTTGTAACGGATGTGACTTTGAGGAGTGTGGCCTGTTCAGTGGGCCACTCCCTCTCTGCATGGCCTTTGGGAGACATCTTAATGGGCTCCAGTTCCCTGAGGGCACTCTGTAAAACAAGGCCCTGTGAATCTACCAAGGTAGGGTACATGGCCATATACGGTCCTTTTGGAATGAAGATGTGCAGGTACTGAACAACACCAACCTGCTTGCCTGCCAGATGGAACAGAGATTTCCTCTTCTGAGTCATCAGAAGCAGTGGGCATCTTAAACAGTCTTGGCCAGCACCAAGGCATTAGTCCAATCCCGCTGCTTGGTTTGCGGGCTGGCCTTGAGTTGACAGGTGTGGGAACCATCATTAAAGATAACAAAATTGCAAGAGTCCTCAAGAGTTCCAGTGGCAGAAGTCAGTCTGATGGTGCTCTGTAAGTGTGGCAAGTCTCAGCCTTATTGCAATAATAGCTACCCAGCCCGAGGCTCAGCAGGAATCAGTGGGACTGGTGGTAGCTCTTTAGGCAGAGATTCCACTTACAAAGCCATTCCCTCAGGGAGTCCAGGCCCTGGGCCAGTGCCTCAGGCGCATCCCACCTGGTTGTCACTGGAACTTGGAATGGGGTGGAGTCTGGACCTGGAACCCAGGAGTCAGAGGTGGGGTTACTGTGGATCTTAAAATCAGAGCTGAAGTGGGAGGGTGAGGTGGGCTGTGGTGTTCTGATGGAGACGGGAGCTGGTCTGTAACCTGGACAGGGACCAGGCCGAGAGCCGAGTCAGGAGGCAAGACCGGACCTGGAAGAACAGCGGCCTGGCCTGGATCCAAGCCTGGAGCAGGGGCAGTTGTAGAAATTTGGCCTGCTTCAGTGGCCTGGTTTGGGTTCTGGGAAGGGCCAAGGGGTATGGCCTGAGTTGGAATCGGGGCAGGGATAGAATCTATTGTAAACATGGGAGCCCATCTCATAACCTGGACATGGAAGGGATCCAGGACTGACTCTGGAACTGGAACAGGCCTGAGTCTAGGCCTGAGGCCTATGGAGGCAGCTATTCGGCCTATCAATCCTGCCTCCAATCCAACTCCAAAGGCCCCGGATGTAATGGCGGCTCGCCTTCGCTGGCCCAGCCGTGTGGCAAAGACCCCCGGGTCCCCTCGACCTCCACCTCCACCGTTTGGGTCTGACCTGCTGGCAGCGGGCTGATCGTCCGCTGAGACAGAAGCCCTCACTTCCACAATGGGAGGGCTGGGGGCTGCAACCCTATGGGGTCCCGCTTGAGGGCTCAAGGCTTCTGTCGCGATCAAAAATTCATCTCCTGACGACTCTTCCACAAGAACTAGTACAGTCCCCTCTGCTTCGGCTGTGTCTATTACTCCTGAGGCTGTAGCCTCTGACACCTCCGCGATGGCCTCCGCTTCCGCCTCGGCCTCCCCCAGGTCCATTTCAAATTCTGGAGCCCCCTCTCCACTCGCCTCCACCTCCCTGACTTCTTGATCCCCATTCTCTGCGGCGTTCTCCGGTACCTCCGCCTTTGCCTCCTCGGATTCCCCTTGCGGCTTCTCCATGGTTTCTGTGGCCACCTCCTCAGCTGCCCAGGCGGAAATGACTTCCCAGAGTGGAAGTACTTCCGTCCCAGTCCCACGTATCGCCCCGGGGTTTCCCAGGGCCTTCCCCAGAACTCCGCCCCCTGCTGCAGAAGGTGTGCCCTCATCCTTCTTCAGTATTCAAGTAGCTAAGGTTGTTAGTTAGCCCTGGAGTAAGGAAGACCTAAATTCAGACCCTCTTGGACATTCACTATGTGAATTTAAGACAAGTCACTTAATTTTTGCCTCAGTTTCCCTTGATAATAACAACACCTATATAGGGCAAATGAAATAATCAAGGCTTTGCACACCTAAATAAATGCTATTACTGGAAGGGCTGCCTCTATCCCAGCTCACAGAAAGAGTGACGTATTAGATTGCCCTAGAGCCCCAAAAGGTTTAGTGACCGAAATTCCGGGCCACATTTACAACCGGTATGTGTCCAAGACGTGACAAGCCCTCGACATCCCACATCATGCAGTCTCTCCAATTGCATGTGACTGGAGAAGAGTTCATCTTCATCTTTGAGCCACAATCTATACAGGAAAACCTCAGTGGGTGAAGACTGTCCATTTAGTCCCTGAAAGGCACTTAGATGGACTTCCTACAGAGTCCATCCATCAATATGGATATCATGGACAGATGCTGCAAATGGGCCAGAATGGAAGAAGTCTCAGCTCACTGAGAGCTGGGAATTACCTACGACTTTTAATGATTCCCAAGCTTTGCCCATCCTTCTGATGATATGTGTAATTTTCCTGTAATGTCACCCGGAGCAAAATTAGGGAACACAAACCTCTGAAAATTCAAATTACAGCTGATTCAATGAGCAACAGATAGACACATTGGGAGCGAATAGTGACCAAATAGAATCCACACTAAAGAAAGTTTCCTAAGGGCTGTGGGGGAAAGAACATGAACTTGGTTAAAATTCTGCTTCCATCATTTACAGTCTGTATAACATCTAGCAAGTCACTTCTTCCAGGGCCTCAGTTTCCATCTCTGTGGGAATTAGACTAAACCAGAGCTACTTAAACTTTTTTCCTTTCACAACCTCTTCTCACCCAAGAAATCTGTAGGCCACCCTCAATGTAGAGGTATATAAAATAAGTATCCAAATCAAACATTTATGGATAAGAAATCATAAAGAAATTTATTTTAGAATAATTCCCTGGTAGACATAGAACACAGCCATTTACTAAAGATGAAAGCCAATTTGAACACTAATGGGATGGATGGGCTTGTTTATTTTTAAATAAAGAATTCAATCTTGGCAGAATGTGTGATACTTTTTTTTGTGGCCAAATTTTTCCCAGTCCCACATTGAGCTATGGAACCCCATATGAGGTCATAAGCCATGGTTTAAGAAGCTTTGAATTAGATGGACCCAACTAGGGCTGGGATCCTATGATATTGTCAGTGAGATGCAGCTAGGGAAAAGGAGACAGATCAATAGTTAAGAATGGGGACTTGCATTATTAATCAGAGAAATGCAAATTAAGACAACTCTAAGATACCACTACACACCTGTCAGATTGGCTAAGATGACAGGAAAAAATAATGATGATTGTTGGAGGGGATGTGGGAAAACTGGGACATTGATTCATTGTTGGTGGAGTTGTGAACGAATCCAACCATTTTGGAGAGTAGTTTGGAACTATGCTCAAAAAGTTATCAAACTGTGCATACCCTTTGATCCAGCAGTGTTACTACTGGGATTATATCCCAAAGAGATTATAAAGAAGGGAAAGGGACCTGTATGTGCACGAATGTTTGTGGCAGCCCTTTTTGTAGTGGCTAGAAACTGGAAACTGAATGGATGTCCATCAGTTGGAGAATGGCTGAATAAATTGTGGTATATGAAAATTATGGAATATTCCTGTTCTGTAAGAAATGACCAACAGGATGATTTCAGAAAGGCCTGGAGAGACTTACACGAACTGATGCTGAGTGAAATGAGCAGGACCAGGAGATCATTATATACTTCAACAACAATACTAGATGATGACCAGTTCTGATGGATCAGGCCATCCTCAGCAACGAGATCAACCAAATCATTTCTAATGGAGCAGTAATGAACTGAACTAGCTATACCCAGAAAAAGAACTCTGGGAGATGACTAAAAACCATTACATTGAATTCCCAATCCCTATATTTATGCACACCTGCATTTTTGATTTCCTTCACAAGCTAATTGTACAATAATTCAGAGTCTGATTCTTTTTGTACAGCAAAATAATGTTTTGGTCATGTATACTTATTGTGTATCTAAGTTATATTTTAATATATTTAACATCTACTGGTCATCCTGCCATTTAGGGGAGGGGGTGGGGGGGGTAAGAGGTGAAAAATTGGAACAAGAGGTTTGGCAATTGTTAATGCTGTAAAGTTACCCATGTATATATCCTGTAAATTAAAGGCTATTAAATAAAAAAATAAAAAAAAAAAAAAAAAAAAAAAAAAAAAGAATGGGGACTTGCCTGTGCCTAGCCATCTAGCAGCATCTGCCCAATCCATAAAAATCACTGAACCAACTCTATGAACAGAGCAAATCAGAGCTTAGCTAAAAGGTATCTTCATCCCCATTGGCTTTTCCTTGTAAGGATTTTGGGTCAAAACAGAGAAAGACTCATTCCCTTTTTCCTACTTTTCCAACCTCAGCAATGCAGTGGAGAATGTTGGACCTGGAGTCTGAAAAACCACCTGGGATGTACCAGCTGGAGTAAACAAAGCTTAACCTCCCTTGGTGTCAGTTTCCTCATCTGTAAAACTGATGCTATTCCCACAGGGTTATTATGAGGATCAAAAGAAAGCATATGTAAAGCACCTTGCAGACTTTAAAATGCTATATAGCACTACCTGTGTTATTATATTATTATTACTTAGAGTATACATATAGCAAGACACAGGCGACAATCCAAGGGGGAAGGGGACCTGGAAGGTCCAGAACTCGAGAAAATGCTATAGGACGGGGTAACAACAAGTGAAGAAAATGGGAATAGGCAACAAAGGAGGCAGCACCTGAACTGGGTTTTGAACTCAAGAAGGAACTTGAACTAAAGAAGAACAGGGAGTAGAGGGCACTGACATGCAAAAATCCATTTCGAGCTCAGAGATTGTTGAGATTCTTCTACTGAATTTATCCAACTGAATAGAACCTGCCTGAGTGGTGGAGACAAGAGTGAGATGTGAGACTGGAGAAGGGAAAGTGTCAAATAGTGGCCAAAGCAGCTACCAAGCCAGCTACCTCAACCACCAAAATGAAGTGAGAGAACAGGCATTCCTTTCACTCTGGTATATCTGGACAGGTCACCTTGGAGCCCTAAAGAAAAGATCCTGCTCACTGACACAAAGGGCCCAAAATTGGGCACAGGTCATTCAGTTTCATGGTCAAAATAGACTCTTTAAATTCTGCTTTTCCTATTGAGTGCTAGGTTAGGAGCCTGGAAGCTTCAATTTAGTTTTCTCAAATGGAGATGGAGCCAAAGGTTTATATTTCTGTCTTTGAAATGCAATGCAAGAAGAAAAATCCTTCGGCTATTCCTATGTCCTTTGACCTAGTGATCTTGATATAAGTATTGGAGGGGAATGGATTTCCAGCTAGAAGGGACCTCAAGGGCCACCTAGTCCAAGCCTCTCATTTTACAGAGAAGAAAAGAAGGTAAGTGAAAGACATGGTAGACTAGTATACCAAAACCTGTTAAACTGTAGGCCATAAAACTATGCTTTATTATTGGTAAATGTTTGATTAGTATATCTATTTTATACACTTGGGTATGTAAAGATTTCTTGGGTGAAAAGCATTTGCAAGTGAAAACCGTTTAGGAAGTCTTGAAATACAGAGCAAAATATTCATAGCATCAACTCAATTTTGCAGGCAAGAATCAGAAATAAAATGGATGTCACCCCCATTAGACAATGGCTTGAACAAACTTCGGCATATGATTATAACAGAATATTATTGTGCAGTAAGAAAATATGCATATGAGGAACTGCGATAATGGGGGAAGATTTGCATTAAGTAATATAGAGAGAAGTAATTATAACCAAAAGAATAATATCATTCAATCCAACAAGTATTTCTTAAGCACCTGTTATGTGCTAAGCACTGTGGTACCTGCAGAAGATAGAAAAACAAAACCATATGTGCTTCCTCCCCTCAGGGAGTTTACTTTCTAATGGATAGATACCCTGATACTCTAATAACCATGATATACTCTGTACCTGATCATCACAACAATGTAGATGAAAAGGTTGCTAAAAGGCAACACAACATGGAATGCATTGAAACCAATAATAATGGTCCCAGAAGATGCATAAGGAAACATGATCGCCTTCTCCTCAGGAAAAAAAATGGTTTTATCCATTGTTAAAAGGAATGATAATGTTATAGGGCATCTGAAGTTGTTGGAAATAGGCCCCAAGGAGTCCTCTCCTCAACCACCTGCTCTCCTCCAGCTCCAGCTCAACCAGAGCCTGCACTCTATCCCCCCACTCAAGCCCCCCAAACCCCCTACCAACCAATCCCCATGTCTCTCTACCAACCCTCAATACCCCACCACTACATTTTTGTCAACTGATGAACTATAGAGCTGACCTTAGTGATCAGCCAGTTCTTCCTTCTTTTTTCCCGCTGGAGGAAACTGAAGTTCAGAGAGGGCAATAATTCTACTTGCAGTCTTTCCCTAGACTTACTGCACATTCTTTTCCATGAACTATGATCAAGACAAACTGGTTTATTTGCTGTTCTCTTTATGAGATCCTCCATCTCCAATCTCCATGCATTGGCTTAAGGCAGTTTCCCATACCTAGAAAGCATTGTGCCTTTCTCACCTCTCACTTCCTACCCAAGGCCTTGCCTCCCTACTCCTATCTTCCTCCTCCAAATACTATTTTAAATCATTTTTACTTATATATGACATGTTTGTCCCTCTATCTCCTACCTGAACAGAAAGTAAATTCCTTGAGGGCAGGGAGAGATTAATTTTATCTTTGTATCCCCAGGACTTAACAAAATGCCAGGAAGGAAGAAAAGAAGGAAGAATTAAGCAAGGAAAAAAGGAAGGAAGGGAGGGAGGGGGGAGGAAGGGAGGGAGGAAGGGAGAAAGGGAGAGAGGGAGGGAAGGAGGAAGGAAGGAACAAAGGAAGGGAAGGAGGGAGGGAGGGAAGGAAAGAGGGAAGGAGGTAAAGAAGGAAGGGAAGAAGGGAGGGAGGGAGGGAAGGAAAGAGAGAGGGAGGAAAGAAGGAAAGAAGGAAGAGGGAAGGAGGGAAGAAAAGAAGGAAGGAAGGAAGGAATGAAAAGAAAGGCAAGAGAAAGTCACACAAGCAGTCTAGTGGCAGGGCTGCTCTTGGATTCCAATACCTTATTCTGTACAGGACACTGTGCTGCCTTCCTGAGCTTTATGGAAAGAACCCACTCTTCTTCATGGCTTTCTGATGAATGTTAGGCTGTTTCCCTGCACATTACTGTACAGAAAACATTAGGAAGCAACTCTGAAACCATTAAGTTATAAATGGGATGAGGTAGCTTGTGTATGGCATATGGGGTGCTTGTTAAACCCAATTTAACTCTCCTTACCTTGTACAATCAGTAATTACTTTGACTCCAAGATCAACGCATGATTGTGATTGCTCTGTATTACAGGTATTTGATACCATCATAAAGTTTGGCCAAGTGAAAAGAACAATGGGTGTTACATGCACTAAAGTTGCCAGTCTATCCCCAATTAAAAAGAGCTCTCTACTTCCTTTCCCCAGACTTCAGGGTCACCTTCTGGTTATCCCATGGTGGTTGGTGACTATCAAAAACTGTTCATCAAGGGCAAGAAAAGAGTAGGGGGCCAGAAGTGGCTCCCATCATTACACTACCACTAAAGAAAGTTACTTCCCATTGGTTCAGAGCTAATTGTAAACATTTGACTTTGACCTCTTACAAAAGCATGGTTTGTTTTTTAGAACTATTGTGGGTGCATGTGCAAATATGTTTGTGGCAGACCTTTTTATAGTGGCAAGGAACTGGAAACTGAGCAGACATCCATCGGTTGGGGAACAGCTAAATAAGTTATGGTATATGAGTGTTATAGAATATTATTGTCCTATGAGAATATTATTGTTCTATAAGAATCTGCAGGAGAACTTCAGAAAGGCTCAAGAGATTTACATGAACTGATGCTGAGTAAAGTGAGTAGAACCAGGAGATCACTATACACAGGAACAACAATGATCAATTCTGACCAACTGGCTCTTTTTCAACAATGAGGTGATTTGGACCAATTCCAAGAGACTTGTGATGGAGAGAGCCATCTACACCAAGAGAGAGGACTGTGGGAACTGAATGTGGATCACAATGTAGTATTTTCACCTTTTTTATTCTTTGTTTTTTGTTTTCTTTATCATTTTTCCTTTTTTGATTTGATTTTTCTTGTGCAGAAAGAGAATTGTGGAAACATGTATAGAAGAATTGCACATGTTCAACCTATATTGGAATACTCGCCATCTAGGGAAGGGAGTGGAAGGGGAGGAAGGAAAATTTAGAACACAAGGTTTTGCAAGGGTGAATGTTCAAAACTGTCTTTGCCTGTATTCTGGGAAAAAAAGCTATTATTAAAAAAATTTAAATGGGGGGGTGTGCTGTTTTAGCTTTAGCAAGAGAATGACAAGATTAACCCAACACTTAGGGAGGTTTAGTCCAGTCTTGGAATATAGTATATATGAAGAGTAGAGGAGAAACTGGAGGCAGGAAGATCAAGAAAAGTGTATTAGACATCTCCAGACATCACTTTTCTCACTGCCCTCTCAGTGGTCTATAGAAGAGAGATGGTCCAGTCCAGGAGCGCCTGAACCCCTGCCCAAGTTTCCCTGCTACTTAGCTAGGCATGGTACAAAAGTGTCCTTAGGGGCTCTCACTGGGAGAAAAAGTCCAGGGACAGCTAAGTCTAATGACTTGGCTGAGCAGGAAGGCAGGCCGGGCCTTCCAAGATTGCCCAGTATGACAGTGACATTGTCAAATTAAGCCCATGGTGCTAGAATGACAAAATCCAATTTTAACAAATGCTCTGAGAACAGGCAGCTCTTTTTAATGAGGCTATTTCTACATCCTGGTCAACAGAATAGTAATCATATAGAATCATAGAATACTCAAATTAGAAGGGACCTTAGTCATCATCTAGTCCAGGGGTCCTCAAACTACAGTCTGTGGGCCAGATGCAGCAGCTGAGGCCATTTATCCCCCTCACCCAAGGCTATGAAGTTTCTTTATTTAAAGGCCCACAAAGCAAAGGTTTTGTTTTTACTATAGCCCGGCCCTCCCACAGTCTGAGGGACAGTGAAATGGCCCCCTATTTAAAAAGTTTGAGGACCCCTGGTTTAGTCTAACACTTTCTTCGTACAAATGAGGAAACTGAGGCTCAGAAGAGTGAAGTGACATGGCCCAAGTTCCCACACTTAGGCGGTTACAGAGTCCAAAGATAAACCTAAGTCTCTGGATTTCAAGCCCTTATTCTCTCTACAACATCCCACGGCCTCTCTTAGCCAATGGAGATGCGAGAAATTTCAACTAAGCAAATCTCTAAAAGAGAGGGCACAAACTTCTCTAAGTGCTGAACTTTCTTCAGTTTGGGGCTACAAAAGGAAATAAACACAAAAATAAACCAAGAATAGTCTCTATCCTCAAGCAGCCTACTTTGTCCTGGGGAATCTGACCCACAGAGAAAGATACCAAATTATCTCAGGGGAGTGAAAGCACTGACTTGGAGGGACCGGGAAAGGTCTAGAGGAGGTGGCTTGAAGGAACCTAAGAGGTTGAGATGAGGAAGAAAAGCATCGTGGGAATGGCAATCCACAATTGTTCCCTTCCCAGGGAAGGGAAGGGAGGGGAAGGGAAGAGGAAAGCAGAGGAGAGGAGAGAAGACCCAAGACAGCTTTGGTGTTACTTAGGAGGTCTATTGTGGCTCAGCTGAATTAGCCTGCAGTCATTTACAGACCTTACTATTTCAACAAGAACTAATAACATATTTCCCATTTTCCAAGACTCATGATTTCATCAGTAAAGATCCTCTTCCCATGATGGCTCCTTCTGCTACTATGACTAAAAGACACTGGTCATCAGCCCTCTGAGAAGATGGAGGGAAGAAAAGACAAGACTGTCCCAATCTTGATTTCTTCTGTGGTACCACTGAAGCCCCAAAACAAGGGGAAAGCTGAAATGCCTGTTTTTTACCTTCATAGGCACATAAATGTTCACTATATCGTTGATGATGGCAATGTATTTGAATGGGAAGGGACCCTACTAAATATTTTCATCAAGTCAGCCATCCAACATAACAGAAGTAATTTTCCTTTTCAGAGGCTCCTGAGTGGATGATGGGATGTTGTCTGATATAGCAGTGATTGGCTATTTACTTCTATAGTTAAAATTCATCGCTTCCTTTCATCATTTTGAAGGGACATTGATTTCAATAAAACCTCTAAATGAGAAAAACAACAGGAAATGTGGATCCACAAATTGAATGTGAATAAAGGAAGTCATGTGAAGTTCAAGGATAAGTCACAAGGGGAAATGGGAAAAAAAAGGGGGGGATTCTGAATCTTCCCATGACATCTGAGCCCCATGCCAGCTGTGGGCAGTTTTTCTTTTTTTTTTCCTCTGGACTCCTCCGGTAGCTCAAAGACCCTTTTCACATACTGGCCAAATGGTCCCAATAATGTAAGTAGGCCTACTAAGGACCATTGTGTCTCCTTCCTGTTTCTCATCTTCTCAGAGCTATTTCTGTAACTAGAGTGGGGGAATTTGGGCTTTGTCTCAGGTGTTAAAATTTAAAGGGTGCTACTAGCACTTTTTTTCCTTCAAGAATGTAGACTGAGTTTAGCACCTAGTTTGCAAAAAACAGCAATTAGTTAAAATAAGAAGCTACCAGATGGTACACATTCTCCTTCCCCTATCCCTCACTCATGGCCCCGTGCCAGGTGAGATCCTCTCCAGCCGGCTCCAACTCTGCTTCCTCCCTCAAAGGCCTCCCTAGAAGATTCTTAATAGTATGTCTCTTCCCCAAAATGACCTTTTGTCCCATGGGCTTTCTCCACCCCTAAATGATTTTTTAAAAATTTAACTTGAAGACACCTTTCATGATGCTTTCTCCAGAAGTCAAAATTGCTAGTTAAATCTGTGGTTTCTCTCTCCACAGTAATGTACAAATGGCAAGGGGACTCTTTTGGAACCTTTGTCCCTAAATAGTCTTCACCATTTTCACTTTCCCATATGCCTCTAAAACGTTTATCACCCATGTCTAACAAGAATGGTAGTACAACGTTCTGGAGCTCAGTTCAGTTTGTACTTTTAGGAGGCGGGGCATGGGTAGCCTAAGTTTGCAGGTCCATGAGGGCCAGCCCTAAGGGTATAGAAAGACATTCTTGGTCTCTTTCTGATCCTGGATAGCCTATGTTTGCAGGTCCATGAGGGCCAGCCCTGAAGGGATACAAAGACATTCTCTGTCTCTTTCTGATCCAAACTCCTAGAAACTTTAGGAAATCTGCTTTCTAAAAAGTCTCCTAATTGGCAATGGAGCTAGAAAAACTCAAGAGATTCAGCACTGGAAGAGTGTGAATACAAAGGGTGACCTTTTGTATTGTGATCTATGCAGCTAGGTGACTTGAAGTCAGAAGGGTCTGAGCTGGAAGCCTCTTGACACTCCTACCAACTTTGTGACTTTGGACAGGTCATTAATTTCTCTGGGCCTTGATTTCCTCATGTATAAAATGGGGATAATAATAGGATCTCTCTCACAAGGTTGTAAAGATTAAATAAGAAAACGTAGAACACTATGCAAATCTAAAAATGCTATATGAATGCTATTATTGTTGTTGTTATTATTATCTTTCAGACTCTTTCCTTAGAGACCTCAAATGAGGCAGGCTATCTTAAGCTCACTTTGAGTAGTGAGGTACAAGAGAGCCAGTGGGTCAAATTTTCCCACTTGGCCACCATGGGACAGTGAGCACGCAGCATCTGTTTCACTGTGTTCGTTTTTTCCTCGTCTTAAGTGAATGAGAATTCTGAGAGAAGAGAATCTAGAAGAACTTGTGAGTGGAGGAAATCCAAAGGTCTCAACTATGACCCAGAGTCTGCAGTAGCTCACTGGAGGCGATAGCAGGAGCCACCTCCAGAAGTTTGGAAGAGACCAAAGAGCAACTTTGAGGTGAATACGTTTAGGCAGCCATCTCAGGAACACTGCAAGGTTAGTCAAGGAGTAAACAAGCATTTATTAAAGACTTACCAGGAACCAGAAACTATGGCAAGCACTGGGGATCCAAAGAAGGACAAAAGAAAGTCTTGGTCCCTAAGAAGCTGACATCCTATTTGGGGAGATGATGGGCAATTAACTATATGCACATAAGTATCTAAAGAGAGAAAGTGTGTAAATGGAAGATAAGGGAAGAGGCCAGGAAAGGCCTCCTAGCAGGGAGGTTTTGAGCTGAGTCTTGAAGGAAACCAGGAGATGTAAGAGGCAGAGATGAAGAGGAAGAGGGTGCTCATTCTAGGCACTGGGGGCAGCCAATGGAAGGATACAGAAGCAGAAGAGAGAATGTTGTGTCTAAGAGATGGTGAGCAGTTGGATCGTAGAATGTGTGAATGACAGTGAAGTAGAAAGTAAAGGAGAAAATAACTGAAAGTATAGGAAGGGGCCAAGTGGTGAAGAGCTTTAAATGCCATACAGAGAATCTGAGGGTTCATTCTGGAGCTGACTAAAAGCAGAGGTGACACGGTTAGGTCTATGTATTCAAAATCCTTGGCAGCTGTGTGGAAAATGAAGTCGAGTGGGGAGAGCCTTGAGGCAGGCAGCCCCACCAGCAGCTGTTGCAATGATCCAGGCATGAAGTGCGGAGGGCCTGTACCAGGATGGGCCAGGGTCAGAGGAGAGAGAAGGGGCTGGATGTGAGATACTGTGAAGGTAGACAAGATCTCACAACCGGATGGACATGTGCAAGGTCTGGAGAGGTAGCAAAGCACCAGGTAAGTGGTCTAGGCCCTAGGCCCTGAGCCAGAAGCATCTGAGGCCTTCAAGGAGCTCAGGCCAAAGTTAGGTGATTCTACCTACTTCACCAACATTCTCTCATCACCCCAGCAGAATCAGGAGGTTGGTACAGCAAAGGGCAGTCTGCCCAGAAAGATAACTGTGCCCAAGGAGAAATTCTAGAGCTTTACATCAAGGAAGAAAAGGGTTTCTGAGGGAAGGGATAATCTGTTGTACCCCAAATGGGCCTCACTACCAATAGACTTTAAGTCCACTGTTTTCAGGAACGTTGTATGTGCCAGGGGAGAACAAAAGCCCATCTTGAGGCAAACCCACTATTCTTATGATACCGACTTAAGAAATATCACTGCTAAAACCAAAGTAAGGCTAAGATATCTAGACACAGAATCAAGATGGAAGAGTAGAAAAAGCAATCAGCTAACTCTCCCAACACTCCCCTGTAAACAACTCTTAAATTAGCACCTGAAACACTAGGGAGGCAAAGAGAAGCAGCAGTCTGGCCAAGAGACTGGACAGTTTGGAGAGGACTAAGCTGCTCACATGTGCATCTCAGGGGGATTCAATGGGGAAACCCAGTACTGCTGTTTCCAGAGGCCAGCTTCATGTGGTAACCCGCTCTTGTCTACTTCTGGGAAACAGCTACAGAGACAGAGCCATGTGTCATGTAGCGATCAGAAAGATTGCCGCCTCCATCTTTGATAATGCCTAAGGGCTCATTTTTAGCCAAGATAACAGGCAGTGTGGAAAGCAAAATAGGACTTGGAAACAGTGATTGGCTACAGCACCTGGAACAATGTAAACGTCCACAGTGGGCAAATTACGGCCGTTTCGGTCCTCTTAATAACAGGTAGAACAGGGCACCACCAGCCTGCAACGTGACTACAATCAGGTAAAGATAAAAAATGCAAATAATAGTGAATCTGTTATGGAAAAAGTTACTTTAAACAATCTCATCCCATACTTAGGAATAGTCTATTTTACTTAAACATTGCTATTCAAAGGAGTTTCCTTTTTTAATGGAGGGACACCAAGAAGATACCTTAAACTCCCCACCTATGCTGGACCCATAGCACCCTATTTTATTTGTCAGAACTCCTCCTTCGTTTCCAAATCAACTTTCACTAGCTAGATCTAGCAATCTTGTGCAGATTGTTTTGACAGTATAAGTGCTTAATCAATTTTTTTCATTCAATCATTATGTCTCAAGAAACTCCAAAAGATAGGTTGAGGTGGGCTCCTCCATAATAAGCCCCTGCTCCCCCATTCTCCATGACAGGAAGTATTTATTATACCAGGTACAAATTTTCCTAGAGATGGCTTGGTGGATGACACCATTGGGGGGTACCCCAGGCCAGATGGGCAGCTCCTTCCTGCCCCCCAAGAAAACTCCTCTTACAGACACCATATTGGAGTGCCCAGCTTCCTTATTAGATGCAATTGAAGACTCACAACAATGGACGGATTGAAATTCTTATTCGAATTCAAGTAATTAGTCCTCTCACACTGGCTTCTGGATCAGTAATTGGTTCCATGTGCTCTCCTTTAATTTTCTCTTGTCAGGTTGATTTAAGTGTGTATCGAGTGTGCATTGTAGATTTTGGCACTAACAGACACTGGAAACCATTCACTGAAGTGTCTTCTGATTAACCTCAAACCAAGACCCTGCCTCAGTCAAGCCCTGGGTGCATTTAGTGGGAATCCATGGTCACGTGCACTCATTTGCTGGAAGTGAGCGCTCACAGCAGTGGAGAAATGATCCTCCAATTAGACACAGTCATGCTCCTGTGTCCCCCATTCCATTAGAAAGCCAGAGATGCATTATTAACCACCTCAGGAAAGAAAATATGAAGAATTCTTTTAACTTATTTTGGCAAATCAGATTTTTTAATACATATGTGTAAAGGACTCCTGGTAGGGAAATTCCCTCCAAAGATGCAGACCAGCAACATTTCGGGGCCTTCCAGTCTTAGAGGTTGCCTGTGTACTTAGAGTCTCTTTGAATACACATACATATCACATATGTATGCATGTTATATATATATATATATATATATATATATATATTTATATACATGCTCATATACATATTTATTATGTACACACATACAAGCAAATATGTATATATATATATATATATATATATATATATTGCACGTGTGTGTGTGCGCATGCAAAATTTCAGGTGATTCTCACAACAACCTTATGAGTTAGGTGCTATTATCTCCATTTTATAGCTAGGAAAACTGATGCACAAAGAGCTTAGTGACCTGCCCAAGATTACATAGCCAGGATATCTGAGGTCAGATTTGAAGTCAAGGCTTCCTGACTCTAAGTCTGGTATTCCTCTCCCCCCTTTCCCAAGAAGGCTACAATTAAGCACAGATATAACCATATAACCGTATATACACATGTACACATATACATGCAAACATATATACACATATGCACGGCTTTCAATAATCAAACACATAGACATCCATATGCATCTATGCAAGACTGGATTATGCTTGTTTGTCCTTTGTTTCTCTGAAGATGAATAGCATCATCCTTCATAAGTCCAAGTCTTTCATATTTTTCTAACTCAATGAACTCATCATTCCCTCCGCCACAGCAATATTCCAACCTTACATTGTCTAGTTATTTTAGATAGTCTAAAACAATATTGATTAATATGGCTGACATAGAGTATAATTTGCCTATTTTTCTCTTTTGATTAAATCTATTTTAGCTTTAACTCTGAGATCATGATTACTACTCCTGCTTTTTTCCATAATAAATTCTACTCCTGATCTTTATTTTATGTTTGAATGTATCTCTTATTCCTATCCCTCCTGACTCCTCTACTTCATTTCTATCCATTATCTTGCCCTCCTATTACTTAACTTACCCACCCCTCTAAGGATCACTCCCTTACCTCTCCCCTTACACTTATCTTCTTTATGCCATTATCATTAATCTACACATTTTATCCCATTTCTATTCATCTACATACCTTTATGTACTCCCACTTATCTTATTCTCTCACTATCATTTCTTTATAAATTTAGAAGACTTTTATTCCCTTCTAAATGTATATGCTATTGTGCAAAAAATGTTTGTGGCAGCCCTTTTTGTAGTGGCAAGAACCTGGACACTGAGTGGCTGCCCATCAGTTGGGGAATGGCTGAATAAATTGTGGTATCTGAATGTGATGGAATATTATTGTTCTGTAAGAAATAACCGGCAGGGTGATTTCAGAAAGGCCTGGAGAGACTTCCATGGACTGATACTGAGTGAAGCGAGCAGAACCAGGAAATCATTGTACACAACAATCTCCCCTGACTCAGACACCCAACTTCCCACACTGTATAGGAAGTGAAAGTTGCTGTGGCTGAGGCTGCAGTGATCTCTCAACCCAGTTAGCTCCAGCGCTCCCTGCTTGCTGTTTCAGGGGAGTTAACATAGAGGTGTGTACACTTCACATGAGCCAAACCTGCATGCTGGTATCTTTCTTTGGATCTTCGCCAGTTTTCTCAGGAGGACCACCATTCTGCCCCAACTCTTGCTTATTTTTTTCTTTTTACCACTTTGTTTGCCCTGAGGTGTAATTTTGTCTTGTTTGTAGGGGAAATATGGAAAGCTTGGAATTTTCTGACCTACTCCATTATCTTCCCAGAATCCTCCCATGGATAACTTTTGAGCCCCCAATCAGTGAACAAGCCTTTATTAAGCATCTACTATGTGCCAACCATTGTATGAAGAAAAATCATATCAAAGAGAATATCACATATATCTTATCCCTAAGGGCAGAACAAGGAACAAAGCTGCCAGGAGGCCAGTTTGGGCTGGGAGTCATGAAAACTCCAAAACAATTGGAACTACCCTTGTTTGGAATGAGCTGCCTCAAAGTGATGGTTACCCCTTATTTGTTCTTCAAACAGAAGCTAAAGGCTTCTGTTAAAGTGTAGGTTGGATCAAGAAGTATAGGCCTCTGCAGAAGCCCTTTCCAACTCTCAAGAGTCTGTGATTATATTGACTCTGTTCTTTTCTTCCTCCCACCTCTGTACCTCACATGCTGTGGTTATCTCAGTACTTAGATGGCAGCATGGATCCCGTTGCCCAGGAACAAAGAGATCTGACAAACTCATTTGCCAGGTGTGTGAAGAATTTTTTATCTTTTCCCCAACTGATAAATGGTCAAAGGATATGAACAGGCAATTTTCAGATGAAGAAATTTAAACCATTTCTAGTCACATGAAAAGGTGTTCTAAATTACTATTGATCAGAGAAATGCAAATGAAGACAACTCTGAGATACCACTACACACCTGTCAGATTGACTAAGATGACAGGAAAAGATGACGAATGTTGGAGCAGACGTGGGAAAACTGAGACACTAAGACATTGTTGGTGGAGTTGTGAAATGATACAACCATTCTGAAGAGCAATCTAGAATTATGCCCAAAGGGCTCTCAAACTGTGAAAACCCTATGACCCAGCAATGTTTCTACTGGGCTTATATCCCAAAGAGATTTTAAAGGAGGGAAAGGGACCCACATGTGCAAAAGTGTAGTAGCTCTTTTTGTGGTAGTCACGAATTAGAAAAGGAGTGGATGCCATCAACTGGGGAATGGTTTAATAAGTTGTTGTATATGAAGATAATGGAATATTATTGTTCTATAAAAATGATGAATAAGTTGATTTTAGAGAGGCATGGAGAGATTTATACAAACTGATGCTGAGAGAAACACGCAGAACCAGGAATAAATACACAATAATAGCAAGAATGTGTGCTAATTAACTATGAAAGACTCAGTTCTTCTCAGTGGGTCAGTGATCCAAAGCAATCCCAATAGACTTTGGACAGAAAATGCTATCTGCATCCAGAAAAAGAAAGACTGAGAGTGAATGTAAATCAACACATGCTTCGTTCACTTCTTTTTTCTGTTTTTTTTCTCTCCCGTGGTTTTTCCCTTTTACTAGAATTTTTCTCTCACAACATGATTCATAAAGCAATATGTGGTAAAAATGAATAAATTTAATAAAGAAAAAAAGAATTTTCTATCTTACAAGAGACCAGAAAGATGGTATCATTTAATCCAAAGAAATGAATAGCTAATAGTGAAGTTTCGGGTATAGGGGAGATGATTGACCATAATCTAAACTCTCTGTACCCCCATAACCTGTTAATACATGCATAGCATTAACCAGTATGTGAGAGCATATTAAGAAATGAGAACCAAGGTATCAGTCAGCCAATAAAAGTCTATTGGCTCAGTACAAACAAGTCAAGAAATGGGAGTGGGGCAGAGAATTTCTGATGAATGAAAAAGTCTTTATTAAATGTTTACTATATGACCAGTCCTGTGCTAAGACAGCAAAGAAGTGGGAAGGAAAAACTCTAAAGCCAAAGGTTTGGTGGGATGCCATTCAAGGAAACAGGCTGCAAACCAGCTATTGCATGTCATCTCAATGTTTTTCTGTGACTGATTGGGAGGGAGCCTTATTCTTTCACTATCACTAAAGAATTTCTTTTTTCCCCCAGAATAAGTATCCACCCTCTAGAAATCAAACTGCACAAAGTGAAGCCACATTCAACAAAGCCAAGAGAATAGATTTCCTTAGCAACCAAAAGTACTTTAAAAGAGTTCATCAAATTCATTAGGATACCCCATTTGCTTTATTTATTCTATCATCTTTTAACAAAGACAGCTTTGAAATAGACTGATAAATAATTGCCCTAATGGGTTCAGTACTCCTCATCAGCCACTGCAAAAGTTCTATGAGCACTACCAAGAACACTACCGCTACCCAGCCTAATGCTCTTTCTGCTGCCCTAGACTCGGCTAAGCAAGTAAAAGCAGCTTTCTAATTAATCCTTTACCAAAACTAGTACAAATTCCCTAAGTACTGAACAGGTCATCACTTGCTAAAAATTTTCCAAGCTGTTTCAATTACTCTAAGGAGAGAAATAGTGCTGATTTTTTAAAAGCCAAAAGTGAATTTTAAAATTTGATTCTGATTGCAGTTCAAATGCAGGAGGGGGCCCGAAATCCTCTACATATGTTCGTTTTCATTTAAAATATTACAGGATAAGGACCATAGCATGTTTTTCTGTTAAGGAAAGTTTTGGGGGGGGGGTTTCTGATAGTCCAAGGCCATCACAGGTCAATCTCCTGCTCATTTTCTTGCCAATAAACCCCAAAACTCAATCTCTGGGTCAGTCTTTAGTTGAAAAAGACTTGGATATGATGTATCCAGCCAGCAATCATCCCTTTATAACAGCAAAGATAATCAATTTCAGGGTTAAAGGTGAACTATATAAGAAACGTGTAGCTTAAGAGATATAAAGGAAGTCTGACTACAAAGTGATAGACGTTCCAGACACAGAGACCCAGCATGGTCCCTGTACATAGAATGGATGCTTCCTTCCTTTGAACTAATCCATTTTCAGTTGACAACTCGTATGAGAACTGAAAATTGAGGAAAGCCCATCTGTCCTCTCTAGTTTATAATTATAAAACAGGAAGAAAGGGGTAAAGATCGAGTTCACTGTATCAACTAATATTTTGAGTTTCATTTTTCATCTTTGTCTAGTAAAAACACACTGAACACAAACTATTTTCAAATGTGGCGAATCTACAGATTTGTTTTGTACACATAATTATACTTGCTTGTTGCTAAAGTAAAACACCCGGTGTAGATCAGCTTACCAACTTCAACAAACTCATGCCTCCTGTTTGGAGTGCCAATTGTTCTCTTCTTGATGGGACAAGGCAAAAATATCTATCAAATTCCAATGGTCATGATTAACTTGGTGAATTAAAGAGGTGTCACATCCCAGGGACTTCCCAAAGGTGTGTTTCAATTTTCTTCCCAACTTAAATCAAAATCATATTATATACCAAGGCATGCAAGCTTATTACTGACTTCTAGGGTGGTCCAAAGGAATCCAAGTCTGGTCCGTCCAGATGTTTTATTAAATTGTCAGGTTTTAGAGAAGAAAGAAATACAATGATAGTAAGTTGGGGAATGATAAAGGAAAAGAGATGAGATGAAACTAATTACTGAAACAAATGCATTTGGAGGCAGTAATAGCATGGGTGATGAGACGAAGGCACACACAAAACAAGTCCCCGTTGATTCCACAGAAGTTGTTTTACTTTACTGTTCTCCAATTCAACTTAAATGATCAGAGAATAGAGTAATTAAAAGACTTAATTATGATTAAGGAAGCAAATATATTCCAAATTAACACTCAGCCCCCACTTAGACAAGTCTCCATCCCTTGCAAACTTTTAGACTAAGGGAGAAATGATAGGAAGGAGTAAAGGGTGACTCCAAAGTCATCTCCAGCATCATGCAGAATCATAGAACCATAGACATATAGACTGAGTGTGTAAAGGACCTTAGAGGTCATCTATTCCAACACCCTCATTTTACAAGTGGAAAAACTGAGTCCCAGAAGTTAAATGACTTGACCAAGGTCATATAGGTACTAAGTGTCACAGCCAGGATTTAAACCTTAATACCAAGAGGAAAAAATTAGTAAAATGATTTGATTGATATATAAAAAAGCAATGTTATCTCATCGACGTCAATATCCACTCCAACCGTGCATAAGACAACTTATGCATGCCCTCTCATCCTATGTCACTTTGACAATGCTCTAAATCTCTTGATATTTCATAGATTCCAACTTTTCATGCGGGCTGATCATTCATTATCCCTCCCTGATGAGTTCATCTTCTTTTCATATCTATACATCTCTCTGATGATAGCTTTTATGTCATTTGTCTTGATCAACTCTTAGGTGGTCATGTGTTGCAGTCTACTCATATCTTCAAGGTACCTCTTTGTTGCTATTTGAGTAACCTTCAACTTCAATTCATTGGACACTAGCATTCTATGACTTATAATCTTCCATCATCGCCAAAAAAGAATATTGATGTTCCAAAGATAAGCATTTGTTTCAATGAGAAGTTGGCAGTGATTATAAGTGCTGCACAATTTTCCAAAGGCAGTCTAGCCTGTTGCTGTCATCCAGTTCACGCCTTGGTCTAGTTCATTGTGTAATCAAACATATGTCCTGGTCGGTACAATAGGAATCTTTTATCCATGTGGTTTAGATTGTGTGGATAGTGCAGCCAAACTGGTTAACTATGGACCCATTTAAGAGATCTAGGAGTTCGGGGGAAGGCAGAGGGACTCGATTGTAAGCACAGTGTCCATCCTTACATGTCCCAACAGGAAGATCACTTTCTAAAGGATCTTTCTTTAATTTGGATTCTGTAATGACCATCATTCATATCGGTGGAAAATACCTTTGGAGAACATATATATTCCCATCTTATCCTTCACTTGATATTAACGAGCAAAGATAGCTGTGTTGTTTCACCTTTCAAGGAACTTTCTATGAAGCTAATATGCATAGAGGATATTTTCTTGGAAGGAAGCTTTTTAAAGTGGTATTTTATTCTACTGAATCAAATGCTTTGCTATGCAAAGTGAAATCTTGAATCATCTATACCTTTCAACAACTGTGTACCTGTCAACATAATGGTCTTCTATAGAATGCGATTTGCAAAAGCTTATTAACTCTCTTCTTGTATTGACACTAAAGGTGCCCTCAATACACATATAGACTATTCAAAGCTTTTTGTATAGATGTGTAGATTATTCTAAGCTTTTTCTTATTCTTCCCTGTGGTCATTTTTTCTGTTTGTTCAACATCTGTAATAAATAATGATAGTCTGTGATGATGTCTGTTCTCATATCCATTTTCAAGTTTTTAACAAACAGCCTATGTAAATCAGTGAGAAAGGAGTTGCCTCGATTGCATGCCCCTTCTAATTTTCATTTTGTGAGTCTGGTATTAATTGTGATCTTTGTTCTAATGAATTGGTGTGCACTGGATTCATGACTGATTCAAAAATGGCTTCCTCATTGGTAACTTGTCATTTCCTGTCTGTTGAAATATAAACAATTTCTTTTTTTGTGATGTTCTTTGGTTCTCCTTTTGTTCAATGCCTCCCAACTCTTCTCAAAGAAGTTACTATGATATAGATGTGAGGCTGCTGCAACTTCGAACATACTCCAAGGAAGGCTCCACAAGTTCCAAAATGAGCTTCCAGTCCAGAAAATGGATCCTCCAGAGCTTCTCCTGGAGAAGTTTGGGAGAACAGCAAAAGGTTTTCTGTTTTAGAGAAATCTGGTCTAAATGGATTGAGAGATTTAACACAAAAAGGGGCCTCAGTGACTGCCTAGTCAACCTCCTTATTTTTACAGATGTGGCATCTTAGAGTCAAAGAAATACAGTGACTTTTCCAAAGTCACCTGGGTAAGTAAACTTCAGAGATGGGATTTGAACTGAGGTGATCTGACACAAGAGCCAGTGTTTTCTTCCATGAGAAGGGACTGTATATGACCCAAGAGACACTGAAAAGGTGACTGCTTGATCTCGATGACAGCTTAATGACCTCCAACAAAGAACCCACCACCTCTCGATCTTGGACAACTCTAATCACTACAAAGGTGTCCATACCTTTGAGCCTAAATCTGTGCCTCTGCTACTTGTAGTCATTGTTCCTGGCTTCATTTTCTGTGAAAATCATTCTTCAAGATAATCACCCTTCAGGGCCTTGAAAACAACTATCACATCTCTTGATCTTCTCTTCCCCAGGAAGATTTTTACCATTTCCTTCAACTAATCTTCAGAAGGCCTAGACTCCAGGACCTTCCCCATCTTGGGTGCCTTCCTCTAGGTGCTTTCCAATGGACTGATAACTCTCTTAAAGTCATGGTGCCCAACACTCTAAATACGGCCTGACACTGATTTCAAAAAAACCTGGAGAGACTTCCATGAACTGATACTGAGGGAGGACAGCAGAACAAGGAAAACACTGTCTACAGTAACAGCAAAATTGTAACAATGATCAGCCATAAGAGACCTAGTTCTTCTCAGCAATACAGTGAACCAAGATGATTCCAAGAGACTTGGGATGGAAAAAGCCATTGGGATCCAAAGAGACAAGCAGGGAGAAGGAGGGGAAAAGGGAGAGAGAAAGATAGAGGGAGAGAAAAGGAGGGAGGGAGGGAGACAGAGAAGGAGGGAGAGAGACAGAGACAGAAAGAGAAAGAGGCAGAGAGAGACAGAGAAAGAGAAAGAGGGGGAGAGAGAGAAAAAAAGAAAGAGATGCTCACCAGGGCCAAGAGATCATTATATACTTCAACAACAATACTAGATGATGACCAATTCTGATGGACTTGGCCATCCTCAGCAATGAGATCAACCAAATCAGTTCCAATGGAGCAGTAATGAACTGAACCAGCTACGCCCAGTGAAAGAACTCTGGGAGATGACTAATAACCATTACATTGAATTCCCAATCCCTATATTTTTGCCCACCTGCATTTTTGATTTCCTCCACAGGCTAATTGTACAATATTTCAGAGTCCGATTCTTTTTGTACAGCAAAATAACGGTTTGGTCATGTATACTTATTGTGTATCTAATTTATATTTTAATATAGTTAACATCTACTGGTCATCCTGCCATCTGAGGGGGTGGGGGAAGGAGAGGAAAAATTGGAACAAGAGATTTGGCAATTGTCAATGCTGTAAAGTTGCCCATACATATAACCTGTAAATAAAAGGCTATTAAAAAAAAGAGAGAGAGATGCTCACAATGAGAGAGAGACAGACACAGGGAAAAAGAAAAAAACAGAGACAGAGACAAAGAAAGAGGAGAGACAGAGACAGAGAAAGGAAGATATGAAATTTAAGGGCAAAAGAGACTACTCATTCCTAGAAATTCTGCCTAGATTTACTTCAGGCTGCTTGGCTATGATATCCTACTTTTGATAAACATTAAAACATTTAGATCTTTTTCAGAAAAAATAGATTTTTTTGGATCTCAAGTATAAGATACTGCATTTACTACTATTAAATTTAGGTCCATTTAGGCTGATCCAAGATTCTCATCCAGCTTTGTTGTTGCTATTCAGTCTTTTTACCGGGTCTAACTCTTCCTGATCTCATTTTGGGGTTTCCTTGGCAGAGATATTGAAGTAGTCGGCCATTTTCTTTTCTAGTTCTTTTCTAATCAGCCTTATCTTACAGATAAGGAAACTGAGACAAACAGGGTGAAGTGGCTTGCCCAGGGTTACACAGTTAAGAAGTGTCTGAGGTCAGATTGGAACTCAAGAAGCTTTCCTGACTCCAAGTCTGGTGTTCTATTATCTCAAACACTACCTTTTGTATCAAACCTTTCCTGGCTGCTAGTGACTTTGCCAAAAAAATCACCTAGTTTTCACTTCGTATATTTTATCGATACTTAGACACACACATGTGTTTTCTCCCTGTGGAATGTCAGCTCCTTGAAGGCAGGAATGGGTTTCATTTCCCCCTCGTGTCCCCAAGGTCTAGCACACACGTGCCTGGTAGACCAAGGTACTGTTCGGTTCTCTGTCTTCCCGCTTTATGTCTCCTACAAATATGAGAAGATTGCTTCTTACATCTCCATTCAGGTCAGTGAGGAAAATACTAAACATCCCAGGGCCCAGCATTCCACTGGAAACTTCTTTCTAAGTTGACAATATTCTATTGACAGCTATTCCCAGTGGCTCTGAAGCCGCTTAATCATACTATCACCTATCCTACATCTCTCCGTCTTGTCCAAAGAAAGAAACGGGAGACTTTAGCAAAGGCTTTGTCGGGATCTAGATAAGCTATATCTACATTCTCCTCCAGCTTAGATGGATTTTTGGAAGGACTTACGATTTCACTGAGAATCAGGGGGAGATAATTTTCAGCATAAACTGCCTCCCCTGATGCTTATCTGCACCCTATAGCCTTGGAGAAATGTCTATGTAACTAGGAAATTAAAGAATTTACTCAGGCTCACTGAGATCAGGCGTGTCAATGACCTGACCTAAACCTAGGTATTTCTGACTAAGACCACTGGCTCTCTGTCTCCCAGGCTAGCTCTTCTCAAAGTAGAATCTCAAGGTCCTTTCATGGAGTCCATGAGGTCAAAATTTTTTCATCATAATACTACAATGTTTTAAGTTCTAATACGGTAAATAAGAATAAGTAGAATCCACATAAACAAAAGCTCTATGGGGGGGATCCTCTATAATTGTTCAGTATAAATGGCTTCTGAGAATCACTGCACCAGACTGCTCCCTCTCATGGCTCCCATCCAGTCAAGAATCACAAGAAATAGGTTGATTCTGGCATCCAAATGTTCACTAACTATCTAATACTTTACCCAAAATTTAAATCAGGTTCAGGAACCTAGAGCTCACAGACTCTATTCTCTTTCCTTTTTTGAAAATTAAGGCCTCCATCCTTCTCTGGAAGCTCTCCAGCTGATCAAGGCCCCATGCTCTATGCTCTTTCCAAAATTGTTGGTGGGGGTTAAGCAATCACATCTCCCAATTCATTCAGTATCCTAGGATATCATAGGGTCGTGACCTCAGAGGAGATGTACTGTGAACCTGAAGCCATCAAGGGCAGCTAAGGGGTTAACTGCTTTCTCTATACCTTAGGCAGAAAAAAGTGGATTTCTGCCAACATTGGAGGAAGGAGATGCTGGGGAGAGGAAACAACAATTAGGTTGGTTTTTGTTGATGATTTTCTTCTTTCTGGCAAATATGAAGGGATTCAGTCCTTCTACTTGCTATAGGAAGGCCACCAATTACACATAGAAATGTTCGAAAAACACTGCCAGCCGCCGATGAGTTTGCCAGAGCCAAGCGTTCTGAACAAAATGCTCCTGGGAACTGGAGCGATGGCTTCAATTATCACCTGACTCTTCAGGGGTAGTTGGGGGAGGGGACGGGGGTGGAGAATGTCAAGAACTCTTCATCATGGGGGCCTTTGATTAATCCACATTCATTATCTCCAGAGCCTCTACGGCAAACCCAAATAGATTTTCATTATGAATGGTGAATCATCATCTAATGGCTAGGGATGCAAAATTAATGAAGAGAACTGTAGCCTTATAGGAGGGTAGCATAGGAAGCAACAGCTGGCGCAAGGGCTTTGTCATGGTGATTGGCAAACCTCAGAGTAATCTTTTGTTTCAGAGAAAGGATGAGCCCAGCCACAGAAGCCCAAATCCCCCAAATCCTTTTTTTTGCAGTGAGCATCCTTCTCTCCCCCTACCCCTGGTGTACCCATTACTAATCCTTCAACGTTTACACAACACCTTCTATTCCCAGCTTTCACAGCTGATCCTCATAAAACCTGGTGAGGTAGGTAGTACGCATTTTATCGTGCCCATTTTACCGATGAAAACTTCAACCCAGAGCTTGTGACTTCACATCTGAGTCATAACTCTGAAATAACAGGGAAGAAGCAAAATGAAGGGAAAACAGTCTGAAGAGAGAGTGGAGCAGAAGTTCTTCATGGAAATTAGATAACTATATTTCAATATAATTTCTTTTCAATACTGTGCATTTTATTTTGTGCATTCAAAAAAACTATTCAGAGTTGAGGCCTCAAAGATTTCCCCAAATGACACATAAAAAGGGGACAAATCCTTGCAGGAGAGAGGCCTAACCTGTGTTAGGAGGTCAGAGGGCAAAGAAACATGATGGGAGAGAAGCAGCAGTGATCGACTGGAGCTCAGGCATAGGCAAGAGCCTCCAGACAGAAGGGAGCCACTTCCTATGCTCCAGAATACATAAGAAGAAACCATACAGGATGTCTCAGTGGAAGAACATAGAATCTGGAATTACACAGACTTCCTTGAGGAGCTCCAAAGAGCCATCCAGCGAGCTGCCAGAAACAGGGTATGTGTTTGGACCCTGACAGAGAGCTTCAGGAGGCTTGCGGAACCAGACGGCCATCAACCACTCCCGGGGAGTCATGGGAGGTAACCAAGGCCCCCAGAAAGAACCCAAGAAACAATGCTGGACATTGTGAGGTTCTTCACCTGCCGTGTGCCAAGACATCATGCTAAAAATTTGGAAAGCAAAGACAAAAGTGCCTTCAAGGAACTTCCATTCAAGTGCTCACATTTTGGTGCCTCTTCCTTTCTAAAACTGTGGGAGTCTGAGGCAGCAAAGTACAATGGAAAAATACCAGCGAGCTTTGGTGTCTGAAGCCGTGGTATCCTATGAGTTAAGTGCTATGGGTATCATTATCCCCCTTTTTGGATGAGAAAACCAAGGCTGAGGGAACCAAAGGGCCTAGGTCACGGTCACAGGGTAAGCCCAGAGCATTGTGCTCTGCCAAGGACTGCAATCCCTCTCCATCAGCAGATCTCCAGTGTGGATGGCTCCTTAGGTAGGCTGACATTCTCCCCATTTTTCCCAAAGCTTTCCCTTCTACCCTGACATTGTCAGGATTTTCCCATCCCTTCCTAATGATCTGCTCATTGTCTTCAGAACAACTTCCAAAAAGATGATGCCATTTCCAGGAGAGCCGTGATATTTGAACAGAGCTTTCTTTATCAACTAGAATGTTTGTGGATGGCCTTGGGCCCGCAGCAGCAAAGGAAACAGAAGGCTAATGGCAAATTGGTAATGCCATCAAGCCCTGCCTTCACTAATGAATTGCTGCTATTACTTGGCACAGCATCTGAAAAAACCCCAAAGATGAGGAGGGCCTGGAAGGGAAAAGCGAATGGGAGCCGTTGTTTTGAATGTAAGCTCAACAGAAGCTTTTGCCCATGGCCTTAAGAATTGCACCAGGATAAAGGCACCCATCATCTCAAGCTGTTTGATCAATCTCAGCAGCAGCAGCAAAAAGTCTTGCTAACATCGCGCTGACTCCTCCTCTGCCCAATCCCTAATGTCACTTTCCAGTCCTAGTGGCGTTGAGCAGACACTGGCCTTTGCCAACAGTCTGACTCTTCCCTCCAAACTCTGTTCTCCTTGGCTCAAGGGAATGACTGGCAGTGGGGGTATGTCTAAGGCAGGGCCTCTATAATGGTTAAGAGGCATACTAAGGAGGGGCTGATAGCGGTCTTGAAATTGAAGGTAGAAAAAGGGCTTTCCATCCAACTCAGTCTACTTCTGCCTTTATGGTTTTCTTACACCTTATACCCTATTCACAATTCTTCAGCTGGTATTTATTAAGCACCTACTGTATACCAGGTACACTATTAAGAGATGGGGTAACAAAGGAAGGCCAAAAACCAGCCTCTTCCTTCAAGATAATATGCGAACAAGCAACATGTGCAAACAAACTACAGAGAGGATATATTAGAAATACTCCCCAGAGGGAAGGCTCTAAGGTTAAGGAGGATGGGGAAAGATAAGGAAGAGATAAGGAGAGATAAGGAAGTAGACAAGAGTGGGCATCAGGAACAGTTGGTGAAAACCCTCAGAGGAAGAAGAAAGAGTATTGTGTAGGAGAGAACAAGGTCAATACTCCTGGATCAGAGAAGAGGGAAAGCAGTAAGGCTTAAGGAGACTGAAAGGTAGGAAAGAGCCAGGTTATAGATGGCTTTAAAAGCCAAATGGAATGGTATAATTGATACTAGAGGCAATAGGGAGCCACAGGAGTTTATTGACCACAGGGATAATGGGAAGTGGCTTGGTGAGACATGCATTTTAGGAAGATCGCTGGCAACTGAATGAAAAATGGGCTAGAGTGAATAGAGACTTGAGGCAGACAGAGCCCCAGAAGCAGACTTTTGTGACAGTTTGGTATGAGGTATGAGGTCCTGCTCTGGGGTAGCAGGTCAGAAGAAATAAGAGCATCATATAGGAAATGTTACAAAGGTAGAGATGACAGGACTGGATGATCAAATCAATATGGCAGTTGAGAGAGGGAGTGGTGAGCCCAGGCAGACACCTACGTTGGAAGCCTGAATGAGTGGGAGGATGGGGGTGTTCTAGACATATAAGAGAGAAGTTAGGAAAAGAAGGATGTTTTTGGGAGGACAGATACTGAGTTCAGTTTTGGACATGCTGAGTCTAAGATGTCCATGGGACATTCAGTTCAAGATCTCCTACAAGCAGTTGGAGGATAGAGGTAGAGAGAGAGGTGAGGGCCAATGGAGTAAATCAGGGAGGTGATGTCATGACATGCAAGGGAATTGGATTTGGATGGAGGAGGGATGTGCAATGTTTCTTGAACCATCTGGATCCAGTGGCCAGATAGAGATCAGAACAACTGCTGATGGTCCTGGATGCAGTGGGAGGCACTGGCCTTTTTTAAGCTTAAAAAATCTTTAATAGGCCTCAGTTTGACTGGGCAACACCCATTCAGTGGTTAAGGTTGGGTAAGAAAAAAGAAAGAAAAAGCAAATGAATCTGAATGAAATTATAGGAACTGATGACATCATCAAGTGAGATAGTATAGAGGGCAAACATAAGAGGGCCCAGGATAGAGTCTTGAAGGAACCCTATATTAGCCAGTGAGACGTGAAGAATACCCAGTAGAAAAGGTTGAGAAGATATGGAAAAATAGGGAAGGGGAGAATCAGGACAGTATAACGACAGGAAAATCTGGAGAGAAAAAACTATCAAGGAGAAGAGGACCCTCAAGAGTATCAACAGCTGCAGAGAGGTCAAGAAGGATGAAGATTGGGAAAGGCCATCTGACAACTGGATGTGGCAATAAAGAGATTATTAGTAACTTTGGAGAGAGCAGTTCTGGTTGAATTATGACTGCAAAGAGTTAAGAAAAGAGTGAAGCAGGAGGCGTCTTTTCTAGAGGGCCTTCTCCAGGAAATTAACCACATACTCATGGGTTCCAATGACCTCAGCTTCCTTGCTATCTCTGGAACATGACACTCCATGTCCTGACTCCAGGCATTTCCACTGGCTGTCCCCCTTGCCTGAAGTGCCCTCCCTTCTCTCCTCTGTCTTCTGACCTCCCCCACTTCCTTTGAGCCTCAGCTTACATGCTACTTACTACAAGAAGCTTTTCCTAATCTCCCTCCATTTTAGTGCCCTCATTCCAATGATTAATTCTGATTTCTTGTGTCTATATCTCGTTTGTGTATAATTGTTTGTGTTGCTCCCCCAACAGACCGGAAACATCTTGGCTATAACCCCAGTGCTTAGCACAATGCCTGGCATACGGTAGATGCTTAACAAATACTAGCTTACCTGACATGATTTTACAGATATTTTCTCATTTGACTCTCACGATTCTGTACAGGATATCTGATGATTATTATCCCCATTTTACAGATTAGGAAACAAACTCTGAGAGGGTAACTGACTTGTCCACCCAGCCCATAAGTTTTAGAGGAGAGATTTGAATCCAGGTCTCCCATGATTTCCATCTCCTCAGGCCTCCCACAGCCAGCCCTGTTTCAATGTGCCTCCTAACAAACGCAAAAGGAGTACAGGATCTGTTTAGTAGAACTTGTTTAGCTGTGAATGAGTACGCCACCATATGGACACGAAGAGAACCATCCTAGACAAACACCAGGATGAGAATCTAGTTTTAGGTTCCAGACATTTTTTTATACTAGCAAAGGCTATTTCATCACCACTGATCACACTTGACCATGACCTGTAGGCTGTACACAACAGACAGGGCCCGTGGGTCACAGGATCTCCAGACAGAAAGGAACTTAGAGATTAACTGAATTACTCAGTTGACATGAGACACTGACATCCAGAGAGAAGGAGGCATTTGACTTAGATCACACAGTCAGTGAGTTCACCAATTCTTCTCAAGATATCACTGAACAGCTGTGCTTAAGTATTCAAAGAAGGTAAATCAAGCGTAACATCACAATTTACCCAGAAATTGGATTCGCACCAATGGTGATAAAAAATGACTATTTCCTACTGGCCTGTTTTTCTCAGAGTGAATGACCAGACTGAGACCCACCAAAGACATCTGTGAAAAATGAAGAAGAGCCCATTGGGAGCACAGTGTGTCCGATGATAAGATTTAATCGATTTGGAAGAAGAGGCCCCTTTTATTTGTCTCTCCAGTTCAACATGGGAAGATGCAATTCCTTGATTCTTGGCAGGGGAAGGGAAGGGTGTCTAAGTGCCTCTGTGAATCACCTTCATGAACTCCTTTCTATGCTTGGCAATGGCCAGGGAATCAAGAAGCCAAATGGCACCCACTACTGATATGATTATCAACCAAGCTATGCTTGAATATGAAATAGTGCCACGATGCCAATGATTCCAGGATATAAGAAGTCACTTCCCAAAAGGATTACATTTGTATTGGCAAAACGCTGATCATATGCTCAAAATATTAAGAAGAAATGGGCATCAGGTCTGTTTCTTATTGAATATGAGTTAACTCAATTGAATAAATATAGATCTAAAACGTGGGTGTGCACCTTCCTGCCTTGAAACTTTCTCTGCAGTCAGACTCCCTATTACTGAGCATGTGCTCCGTTCAGTGCATGCCGTAAGAGACGTGACAGGTTCTGTCTAATCCAAAATCTGGCAGGAAGAGCCGGGGAGAAGGAGGAACTCTACAAACTTAGAAAATTGCTAGCATTTGATTGGGAGGGAAGGGAGTCTCCTTCCAGTATCAATTCAATTTTTACACATCAGAGGGTCGGGTCCCCAGAAGATGGCTGATGTCTCCTCCCCTTGGTATTCTAGAAGTAATCCTGAGGGATTATAGCTTCTAATACTATGGCGTATGAGTTCCCATACGTGGTGTCCCCCCAATATTGGTCACTCACTTGATTTCAATTAAATTTTACAAAGAAATTTTTACTGAGAAGGTATAGCAAGGACAGAATTTATAAACATCTCTCAAAGCAAGAGGATGATCTCTTCTCTACAGATGCTCAATGCTTAGGGATATTGGGCCCAAACAGAATGCAGAGGTAGTAAGGCACATATAGGGAATGTATAGAATAGAGGGGTATTTTATGAGTCAACCCCCAGAGTCCTTTTCTGTCTTCAGAATTGCTAATAGACAGTTACATCCTTGCTCCGACAGGCCCACATGCTCTTGGTTCCAATGAGCTTGGCTTCCTTGCTATCTCTGGAACATGACACTCTATCTCCTAATTGCAAGGTATTTCCACTGGCTGTCCCTCTTGACTGAAGTGCCCTGCCTTCTCTTCTCTGTCTTCTGACATCCCAGACTTCCTTTCAGTCTCAGCTATTAGAGGAAGAGGAGGAAAAGGAAGAGGAAGAGAAGGAGAAGGAGGAGGAAGAAGAAGAGGAGGAAGAGGAGAAGAAGGAGGAGAATTGCCATGCATTCATGGACACATGGCAGCTGGATGAGGAGATAAAGTAGTTGCTGCCTTTTCCTCACTTGTTGGCTCAGAGCAGCCTTCATTCAAAAGCAATCAGATCAAAGGCTCCCACATTTTGTATACACCTTCATCTCCAGTTCCTCAGCCAATTAGAATATTTGTTGTCACTACAGTACCAGTCCTTCAGGTATTCATGAACAGAAATAGTTTCGTCCTCCTCCCACCCCCGCCCCTGCCAAGTTTCCATGTCTTAGACTAGAAGCAGGAAGGCAATGTGGGATCTGTTCTGTATTAGCCACCAGGAAAGGCAGATGGGCTCATGCTCTCAGGGAGAAGTTCATCCTTTTTGTATCCCGGGCTCCTTTGCACAGGCATCTGGGGCAGCTCAAAAGAATATGGTCAAATACATAAAATAAAATAGAAGATTATAAAGGAAACTGATATTAAAATAGTTATGAAAATATTTTTTAAAAAACTAAAAAGGGCACAGACTCCAAGTTAAAACTTCTGATTTAAGATCTAGGTCCTCATTGGTCAGTCCCCTATGACTACTATAAGCAAGGCACTAAGTTAGTTCTGGGAGTCTTTAACAGTCTAATGGATTTGTGATTTCCTGCTGTGAGCACTCCCTCCAAAGACACTGATTGCAATCCTCCCATGTCTACTCATCCTGAGGAACTCTTTTTCATGTCTTCTCATCCATCCACCACAAGGAGTCTGCCTAACTTGCTGGGGGCCTTCCCCCAGAACAGAGGCTGTCCACCAGCTATCCATCATGCTGGTAAAATGAAGGGCTCATTTTTTGTTCTGGTCACATAATTCTCTGCTGTCATTGATCATGTTACTTCTCCTACATAGCTCTTCCTTTATAATACATTGGAGTGTACCCCAAAGGAGGTCAATGACAAGGTAAAGCTTCCACATACTCAAAAATAGCAACAGCAAGACCTCTGGTGATAACCAAAAACGAAGAAAAATAAAAACTGGCCCATTGTAGGCCAAAGAACGATTTGTACAGTTAATAAAATAACACAAAGGAAAACGTTATTAAGAGACATCAGAATTCCAATCAATGCAAAGACCAATTGTGACTTCAAACCATGGAGCACAATAGGAACAGAATAAGGTAATCACTGTGAGACATGGCCAATTTGTGGCTTTCTTTTGCCTACCCATAATTCTTGGTTGCAAAGGAGGTTTAGAGGGGTGAGGGGTAGGTGGAAATCGTTAGGAAATACCAGTATTTTTTGTAAAAGATTATTAATATTTTTAAAAAGCACGTGTTAGCAACTGCTCGTTCTCCCTGTGCGTTTCTTCTCCATTGTCCTTAACTGGAGACACAAAGCCAAAAAAAAGAAAATTCCTACCGTCAAAGGGCTTATGTTCTCCTGTGAAAATGCAACATGAACAGAAATAAATGCAACACAGAACAGGAAATGAGAGGGGCAAAGAAAGGATCTGGGGACCTCTGGGGTAGAGGAGAGGTCAAACAAGTGAGGGTATCTGATGGTTTCATGGAAGATGTGGCTCCTGAGCTGAGGATTGTGGGAGGCAGAGATTCTATTCAGGATTCATTCTCATTGAAGGGTAGACACGCTCCTAGATACTGGGGGGGGGGCACAAAAACAAACCAGGCCCTGCCCTCCAGGAGCTTACTGTCTACAAAGAGGAGTGAATGCATTAGAACCCCGGGCAAATGCAGTCCTGTTGGGTTGACAGTCTGAGTATGTGAAGGGGAGGAATGCACACTGGAGGCAGGGATGGCAGTGTGGAGGCAGGGAAGACAACACAGCGGCAGGGAGGGCAAAGTGGAGTCATGGAGAGAGGTCTGGAGACAGAAAAGGTGGCATGAAGGACTTAGAGGACTTTAAAGAAGTTAGCAAGCAACACCTTCCAAGGGCCTTGATTTAAGCTCCTGCTTAGACCCATAAAGTATTAGCTGATAAAAGCTTATCCCCGCACTCTGCCCAGGGGCATTTCTCTTAAGAAGGAATTTTGCAAGGCCGAAAAGCCCTGGACTCTAACAGCAGATTGGCCACACCGGGGCACAAAGGGTCATGTTCCAAGACATATCCTCATCCCACTTTTAGAGCCAGAGGGTACCTTCCAGGGAACCCAGTTCAACCCCATCATTTCAAAGAGAACAAAATGAAGGGCCAGCAAGGGGAAATGACTTGGCTAAGCTCACACAGGCAGCAGATGGCACAGCTGGGGATGCAGCCCAGGCCGCCTGGCTCCAGAGGCAGAGCTATTTCCACTGCAATAATTCATTCAACTATTTCCCACGCAAATTCTCTGTGTGAAGCCACAGGCGTCCCATCAACTGGGCAGATATCCGAACCCACCTTCTCACCCAAAACCAGTCCCAGGGGAAGGGGCATTCTGGGAGGGACTGAATCAGACTGGAGGCCAGCCCCCCCCCCAACACCCCATGCTAGCTCTTCTGGAGACGTGCTCCCTCCAGCTCCGAACTGTTTTCCGCAAGCCTATTAATGCTGAACCAGAAAATGTGGGACTGCCAAGTGACATCATGAGATAAAAATAAACCCACTCCCAGTCCTTCCTAATAGAAGTGACTGGAGTTCCCACTGGGGATTGTTAAGGAGCTCTAATTCCTACAGAAATTAGAAGCAGCATCCCATCGAATCAGTGGGGATCATTCAAATAATGGAAACGGGAAACTCACCTTCCTTTACATAAAGTAAATCTACCTCATCAAATTGGAGTCTCCTTGTGGATCTCATTCATTGCAATGCTAGGAAACATGAAGTGACAGAGAAGGCCGGAAGCTCCAAGCTGGGAGGGTCTATGGAGAAAGCACGGTCCGCATCGTACCTTTTACACAGCACATCTGCCAACTCACATCTGGACTCTTCATGGGAGGAGGGGAGGAAGGGGTGATGAATAAATACTTCAGGAGGGGGAGGCGTGATGAATATGCACTCGAGAGGAGGAGGGGTGGTAAACATGGGGGGTGGAGAGTTTGGAGAAATAATGAACATGGGGGGGGGTTAATGATAAACATGTACATGGTGGGGAGGAGCAATGAACATGGGGGGGCTAATGATGAACATGCACTTGAGAACCCTCCCACCTCCCCATACACCCCATTCTATTTCTTAATGACTCTCATTGTCAAGAAATGTTTCCCAATGTCAATAAAAAGTTATTATAATAATAATAAAAAAGAAATGTTTCC
The DNA here is from genome assembly GCF_902635505.1 of Sarcophilus harrisii. Classification (NCBI taxonomy): domain Eukaryota; kingdom Metazoa; phylum Chordata; class Mammalia; order Dasyuromorphia; family Dasyuridae; genus Sarcophilus; species Sarcophilus harrisii. The sequence goes on along the minus strand of NC_045432.1, from coordinate 73,697,487 downwards.
CAATATCCAGCCTCAGTTGGCCTCTTTGCAACTTCCCTCCATGGCTGCCCTCTAGGGTCAAGCAGAACAAACTCAATCCCTCTCCCACAGGATATTTAGCTTCGGTTCCTTCCTTCAAATGATCCTGATCCAGTAGCCCGGTCTGCTCTAAATGCTCTCCAGCTTATCAACACCCTTCCTAAACTTTAGTGCCCAGAAGTAACAACACTCAGGATGTGGTCTGGCCAGGGCAAAGGGCACAGGGACCAGCCACACCTGCTGGCTCCTGGAAACTCCTGGAAGGGCTTCTCTGCCTCACTGAGGCTCAGGATTGCATTAGCTACCCATATTGCAGTAGCTGCCCATATGGAGCTTACACACTACAGTGTGTTGGGGGCTATCTGAGTCTACCAGCAGTAATCACTCCTCACCAAGTTGTGTCCCCCCACCTTTCTGCCTTGAGTACCTGCAAGTAAAAGTGGTTCTTCCCCTGAATTACTTGGATAAGCAGATATTCCTCTACTCCACTGGCCTGATGTGGATTCGGCCACATGATTTCGATCGTGTCTGCCTCAGTTTGTCACTAGTGACGCTAGAGATGTCGAAAGACATAGTAGAGCTGAGTCGTGAAGGGTTTAATAGATGCTTTTAAGGCTCAAAACTGCTCAAAAGGCTTTATCAGTCCCATGGAGTCCTGGTTTTCAAGGGGCACAGAGCCCAACTACAGTCTACACAAGGCCCCAAGGAAATCAAGACACCAACTAAGCTCCAAAAGTGGTCTTCTTTCCTAGAGAGCAGTTGGGGTTATAGTAAATATCACCAAGGAGAATAACAGTAGACTCCAAGCCCCTGCAATCAATCAAGCACACATGACCTTGCAGAGCCTTACCAGCCATCCACTTCCCAACTCTCCTGTCAACATGGAAAACCATACAGGTCTTGGACCACTATGACCGGTGATGTCAACACTAAAGACACTGAAAAGCTAGCTTCAATAGCTCTTAGGTAGGATCAAAGATTCAGAACTAAAAGGGATCTTAGAGGTCACTGAATCTAACACTTTCAATTTACTGATGAGGAAAGTGAGAGAAAAACAAGTAAAGTGACTTGAGAAGGGTCAAACATCTAGCAATTATTCGAGGCAAGATTTGAACACAGGTTTTCCTGATTACAAGTCCAGTGCCATGTCGTACCATGTTGCCTCTCTAAAAATCCTGACGCCCATCTCCTGCACAGTGCCAGCTGAGCTCTCCTTCCCCAGTTTGCTGCTAACAGTGCCTATGAAGCACAGCTTGTCAAGAGCGTGGGGACTTGGCAGTGTAGACTTGGAAGTGTAGACAGTCAGTTCTCTCAGGTCCCCAACTGCTATCAAACTAGCACTGCTTTGTTAAATACATAATATATAAATTTCAGAGAAATATATTATCCTTGAATCTCTTTGTCTACACATGTAAAATTCTAATTCTATAAACATAAAAAATTCACGTTACAATTTCAGGCCACAGCTGTTTATGGAGCCATCACTTACACACTTAGGCATTTTAAAAACTATTCTCAAAAAGCAAATGCACATTTTGGTGGCTATTCTTTCCTCTTGTTCCTTTCTCCTCTGAAATGTGGGAGGACCAGGTAGTGAAATGAAAAGGGACCTTCAATAATGTGAAATGAAGCTAGCCTCCATTTGAAACCTTAGTGAACCAGTTCAACCCCATCCCACCCTCTGCCCTCTGATCCTTTGCCCTTGGCTGCTACATGGCACAAGTGGATAGAGTGCTGGGTCTGGAATCAGAAAGATCCAAGTTGAAATTCAGCCTCAGATATTTTCTAGCTATGTGACTCTGGGCAAGTCACTTAACCCTGTTTGTCTCAGTTTTCTCATCTATAAAATAAGCTGGAGAGAAGTGGCAAACCACTCCAGAATCTTCATTTAAAAAAAACTCAAATGGGCTCATGAAGTCACACACAACTGAAGCAACCAAATGATAATAATACCCACTCAACCTCTGTCAAAGCTTCCAACTTTTAGCAGATGAAAACTTTGCACCAGCCAGGGACACCCGTCAACAAGAACATCAATCACTACACGACTCTTCTGGAGAGAGCCGAGAGGCCCATTCGAACAGTTCATCCCTAATTAGGGAGGGAAGGGGAAGACCACAAATCAAGCAGCATTTCCTTGACAAGTACCATAAGTATAACTCAGGAGGAATAAAATCACTCAGTCTTGGAGATCAGAAGAGGAGCTTTTGGTTAGGATGGGAAAAGGTTTGGCTCAAAGCTTGGTGACTGAATGAATAGTCTGGGAGATCTGTGGGATCAGCACCCATGCAGCCAGGTGACTTAAGTCTATGACAGGATTCAATTAATACTTACTGTACACACACACAGCTCTTTTTTTTTGGAACGTTGAACAATCATTTTCAGTTCAACAAGAAAAACCCCACCTTTTCAGAAATATAACCCACCATCCATCCTTGGCTATTCATCAGGTTCACATTGCTACAGATCAGGCTGAGCTTTGTAGGCCCTTAAGAAGCTTATATTCTAATAAAGCAATGGTAATGTTGATTTAATAGCTGTTCTCAGAGCAAGAGGTGTAAGTGGGGGAGAGTGGAAATGAGAAGATATAGTGCTGTGGTACAAGTGGGCTAGGACTGTTTAGATAGAGCTCATTAGGTGATGAATTTGCACTCACAAAGCCAGATAATTCTGAGGAGATCTACTGGCCCTGAGAAAGGGATTTGATTATTTGAGGTCTGAGTCAGAGGGTACATCCTAAATGAGGAGAAGGACAGAGAGTAGGGTATCAGGAAACATGGCAACATGTCTTGGGTTAGATGTTTGAAAACAGGACTTTTCTTCATAGCTTGACCCCCAAACAGAGCCCTGAGGAGGAAGGAACTTGGCACTCTGTGCCCTTGTTACAAAAGATCTTGGAGATCATCTTGGCCAATTGCCGCATCTCACATATAAGACAACAGAAAAAGGCCTTTTGTGTCGTTTTCCTTCATTAGATTGTAGGCTGCTTGAGGGCAAAGAATGTCTTTCTTTTCTTTATGTGCATCCCTAGTACCTTTCACACTTCCTGATACACAGTAGGCCGTTAATAAATATTTATCATATAATATCTGAGACAGATTTTGAATTCAGGTCTTCCAGATGCCAGCCCCAGATCTCTCCCTAATGTGCCATGTAGCTACTCAGGTCTCTAGCACCAACTCATTCACTTTTAGTCAAGCAATCATTGACACTTAGTAAGTGCCAGTGCCCATGTTAGGCCCTGAGGAGGTAAAGATAAAAATGAAACAATCCCTGCTCTCAAAGAGCTGATGTTCTATCAGGGGAGATATGTCTATCATCAGTATGCATAAATAGAACAAATCCACATGGAATACGAGACATAATGGGAGGGGGAACTAGGAACTAGGATTGGGGGTGTGAGTAAGGAACCGCAGAAGGTTTCATATCAAAGACTGACAGAAAAGATCAGGGAGGCAAAGGTGGGAGGAAGAGTATTCTGGACATGGTGGATGGAGATGGGAAATGGAGTGCCAAGTGAGAAGAACAGTAAGAAGGCCAATTTGGTTGGAACCTCGAATGATAGAAGGGGAAGAACAAAATGGAACAATACTAGAAAAGTAGAAGGAACACAGTTTACAAAGAAATGAACCGCAAAGATTTTATATTTGATCCTGGAGATGATAAGAAGCCAAAGAACTTTATTGGGGAGGGAGGGACACAGTCAGAGCCGCACTGTAGGAAGATCAGTTGAAAGATAGTAAAGGCTAGACTAGAGTAGGGAAAGACTTGAGGCAGGGTGATCAGTTAGAAGTTTATTGTAAGCAAGAAATGATGAGAGTATAAAGTAACTAAGAATGTTAGCTTATGAGGAGAGAGAAGGAGATGGATATGAGTAATATTGTAGAGATAGAAACAGCAAGATTTGGCCGTTGACCAGATATGTAGAGTGAAGGAGAGGGTGGAGTTAAGGATAATACCAAGGATGCAAATTGTGACGATTATAAACATTGTGGTGTTCTCAACAGTGATAGGAGAATTAGAAAGAAGGGGAGGATTTGGGGGGAATGATAATGAATTCTGTTTTGGATATATCGAAGTTGAGATGTGGATAGGGAATCCAGTTGAAAATGCTCAACAATCAGTAGGTAATGTAAAAGTGTAACTTAGGAGAGAGATTGGGTCTGGATATACACATCTAAGAATCATCAGCATTAATACCATGGATATTGATCAAGTTACTGAGAAAGAGCAAAGAGAGGACAGTGTTTTGGAGTAAACTCAAAAGTATGGGGTATGGTATAGATGATGAGCCTACAACAGACACTAAGAAGAGGTCAGACAGGTAGGAAATGAGAGAGAGATAGAGATAAAGGCAGAGACTCAAGAGAGAAGGAAGAGAAAGTAGCCAACAGTGTCCAATGCTTTGGGAAGATCAATAAGAATGAGGACTGAGACAAAGCCATCACTTCCTGTAACTGATAACTTTGGGGAGAATAGTTTCAGTTGAGTGATGTGGTTGTAAGTCAGACTGCAAAGGGCTGAGGGCTGAGAGGATGGAAAAGAGGCAATATGTGTACACAGCTTTTTCCAGGAGTTTGACTGAAAAAAGGAAGAGATGTGGAAGACCTGAGTATGCTGGCAGGATAGGCAAGGGGGAATGAACCAACAGAAAGAAAAAGATGGAAGATTAGGGAGAGGAAATTATTGTTTGAGGAAAAAGTCTGTGTGAAGACACTGAAAGTATCTGATCAAGGAGACACCTTAAAAGGCACTGGCCACTGGCGCTGACATTAAAGAATGAGGGAAAGGAGCCAAAAAGTGGAAAACAATATCAGGGGATTTTGAGATGAAGATAAAACGAAGAAGGTTGGTGTGAATGACCTCAATGCTCCCAGTAAAGTAAGAGGAGCTGTCCTTGGTTGAGGGAGAAGAGAAAGCAGAAAGTGTGAGAGGCAAAAAAGAGCAGGGCAGAGAAGCAATTAGCCATGTGACCTTGGCCAAATCCCTGCTCCTCCCCAGCCTATGAGGGCAGTAGGACTTGATTGAAGAAGCCCATCAAAGTGATGATTCTAAGATATTTCTCAGAGCAAAATCAAGACATCAGAAAAAATGGATGGGTCAGGTCCTCACCCAGGAGCCTTCACAAGCCTCCTTGTAATAATTAGGAGGATTTCACAAGCAGCCCACCAGCGGACGGAGTCCCATTGGGCACCGCCTCTAGTTTCAGAGGTATAGGCAGTTCTTTATGGCTCTCTTGAATAAAACAAACAAACCCAGGACCTGCCTCTTAAAAATCGCCTGCAGCTAGCTCCCTGCAGATTGGAGGGTTTTGCTGATTCCAGGACTAAAAGCAGTCAGAGCAGCACTTTTCCAAGTGCTCCGTAAAGCTAAACATATGATTAATTTGTCAGCTATTGCTGCCATGGCTTTCTCCCCTTCCCAAACCCTCTTCTACCCACCATTCCCTATCCCCTGCCAAAAAAGGGAAGGTTTTCCATCCAATAATAACAAAGTATAAAGATGTCTTCCTGAGTACTCTTGTTCTCTGCCTAGCATCTGTGAATCTACCTCAGTTTCCTCATCTGTAAAACAGGGATAATTATAACACCTACCTACCAGATAGGACAATCAGATGAGGATAGAGGGTCACATGAGATATTTGTAAAGTGCTTAGGACAGTTCCTTGTACACAGTAAGCATTTAAAAATTGTTGGTTCCTTTCCTTGTCTCCTTTCCTCCCTCCTGAGCAATCCATATGCAAAGTTAGGAGCACATATAACAGGAAGGAAGGAAGGAAGAGATGAAAAGAGGGAGGGAAGGAGGGAAGGAGGGAGGAAGGAAGGAAGGAAGGAAGGAAAGAAGGAAAGGGAAGGGAGTGAGGGAGGGAAGGGAGGGAGGGAGGAAGGAAAGAAGGAAACAAGCTTTTATTGTGTGCCTAATATGTTCCAGGCACTACATAAAGCCCTTTACAAATATTATCTCATTAAATCTTCACAATAGCCCTGGAAAGTAGGTGATGTCATTATCCAGGGCAACTGAGGCAGACAGGTTAAGTGAACTGTTCAGAGTCACATAGCTAATAAGGGTCAGAGGCTTAATTTGAATTCCCAAAGAAAGGAGGAAGAGGGGAGAGGTGAAGTCAGAGCAGGAGAGGTCAAAGAAAGGCAGGAGCAGAAACTCTTACAGACCACGGCTGTCACTGCTCCTGCCCCAGCTGCCCAGCTGGTCAATGACAAGCTGCCAGTCATTCATTTTATGCAGGGCACTGTGGCTTAGTGAGTGTGGGAAGGAGAGAGCTGGAGTCAGGACCCTTCTTGGTTAAAAATAACTTCACTCATGATCTTGTGTTATAAGACAGCACAAAGCAGTTACTGAGAAAGCTAGTTAGTAACTGTGGGTTTCCATGACAATGGAAGGAGAAGACGTTTTTAGGGGTAAGAAACTTCTCAAGTTAAGGAAGCTTCTCCCCTCCATGATAAGCGCCTTCTTGTCAGTTTGAGAAATGAACTTCACTGCAGGGAGCCAAACTGTAGGTGGACGTGTGTGTGAGTGTGTGTGTGTGTGTGTGTGTGTGTGTGTGTGCGTGTGTGTGTGAGTGTGTGAATATTTCCAAGAGAAATATGCAGCATGGGAGAAGCAGGAGCACTGCTTGGGTTCCAGGCCTCCAGGCACTGTCTGTCCTCCACAGACCAGTCGGCCCAGGCTCTAGGCCCTTGACCTCCCAGAGAGCCACCCCATGGTATGAGACCAGGGCTGCTGAGCAGCCAGCTGCCCTACCACAAGTGCCACGCATGGGTTTGGATGGGGAAGGCCATGACGGATCAGGCCACTACCTCCACTCTCTCTCCATCCTGGGCTCCAGATTGCCCTCCATCTCCAGAATCCTGCCCACACCTCCCTTGTGCACCATACTCCCTCCAGCTGTGTGATGACTCATTGTCCTTTCCAGCTTATATGGAATTGCTGTTCCAGCTAGTTCCATCCTTCTTGCTTGGGCCCATTTCTGACCCAGACCACCCCTGAGGATCCTTCCCAAGGACCTTAAATAGGCTCAGGGAATGATTGGTGACTGGGGCCTGTGGTAGCCCTGGCTCTGGCAGCCTCAGGGGCACAGCTGCTACTCCCTTCCTCAGCATTTCTTAATTTAGCACCGGCTACCATGACCATCTGCCCTTAGGATGCTCCTGGAAACAAGGCCAGCTCTGCATACAAATGAGGGCACGCTGGACATAATACACAAACAGATCATAGGACTTAGAGAAGAAAACTTAGGGATCACTAGCCTCCTTCACCCTTCCCCCCGTTGGTCACTTTTTGATAATACACAAATGGATCATGAAATTTAGAGAAGGAAACTTAGAGATCCCACACTAATCCATCCCCCACTCCCAATTGGGTACATTGGACACTAGGCACGAGTAGATTGTAGGATTTAGAAGTCAAATAAGTCCAATCCCTGACCCCCACCACATGCATTTTATACCTTAAAAAGGAGACCTAAAAAGGTTAAAGGACAGTGGATCTTAGGATAGTGAAAATGGAAAAAAACTAGGCTCCTTTGGCGTCCCCAAGTAAGAAAGCAAATGACATAGTCCCTCATTGTTAGGCTCTACATACCACACCTGGCTCATTTTTAGAATTCAAGGCATAATTAGTAACAATTAATGTTCCAAAATTCAGAGAAACTTGGGAAGACTTGCAAGAACTGATGCAAAGAGAAGTAAGCAGAACCAAGATAACATCAGATATAATGAAAAGGAAAACTCCTCTCTAAGACCACAGAATTCAGATCCATGGAATGAACAATCTTGATTCCAGACAATGGATGTCATCCAAGAAAAGAATATTTAGGGAGGAGGAGGAGGGATAGACAATTGAGGTTAACTGACTTGTCCAAGACCACACAGTTAGTAAGTGTCTGAGATCAAATTTGAACTCAGGTCCTCCTAACTTCAGAGGCGCTGCTCTATTCACTGTACTACCTGGCTGCCCCCAAAAGAACACTCTACAAAGAGCGCTGCTCTTAGTAGAGAGGTGGTAGACTGGATAAACAGTAAATCGTTGCACCAGGTTGTTTTGCTTGCCTCAAATTCACTGTTAAAAGAGAAATACCTATTGGGAAGAGATAGTGTTATAAAAAGCAAAACAAAACCAGCACTAATAAAAATTTTAAAAGAGTAATCCTAAATCAATATGGTGCCCATCAATTTGGGGAATGGCTGAACAAGCTATGGTATATGACTGTGATGGGATACTATTGTGCTATGAGAAATGAGGACTAGGATGGTCTTAGAAAAACCTGAAAAGACTTACATGAACTGATGCAAAGCAAAGTGAACAGAGGCAGAAGAACATTTTCCCTGAATTTTAATATTTTACTTTTCCCAAATCACATTCAAAAACAATTTTTAACATTCATTTTAAGAAGGGGAACTCCAAATTATTTTTCTCCTTCCTTCCATTTTCCCTCATTGAGAAGGCAAGTTTTATTTTTATAACACCTTCCCAATAGGTAGTTCTCTTTTAACAGTGTGCTTTACTGTTTGACCCTCCTACCTACAATATGCCCCTTTTCATTACACTTTAGAGAATCCCTATGTCCTTCAGCTTCCACATGGCCTCTAGCGGCTAGTACACCTCCTCCCAAATTAGCGTAGATTTCATGTTTCCTCACAGAAAAGACTTCCAATAGAATGCAGTCTCCTCAAAGGGTGAAAATGTTTTATTTTTGCAAGCACTTAAAATGGTTCAACGAATGAGTGAATGAATTCTCAGTGTCAGAAGACAGGAAGGTTTAGAGGAGGAGGGGACACTCAGGGCAGCAATGCTGGCAGGTGCACACAATAAAGGAAGGACCACTAAGCCAGAAAGGTGATGGGAAATGGCCTTGACTTCCCCTTGAATTCTTTTCATGCTTTTCAACTTTATTCATATGACAATCAAAGAAGACTTTGGGAGAAAGCAGGACTTAGTAGGTACTACTTCCACATAGCTACTATCGGTTAGATTTTTTTTGGTGGAATCCAAAATCAGAGTTTTAAGAGTGCCGGATTCTATTTAGGGATGGAACAGGAGTTCATCATAATGTTCTAACCCAGACAGCCACCTGGGACCTCAGAATTTGAATCAGCTTCAGTCACGTTCAGTTAAAAGAATAGACTTAATCTTGGCCTGTGAAATCACACTAGCTTATGATGGCTGCCTGGCTTGATAAGGTTTTACACTGGCCTGGATTCATTAATACAAATTTCAGTCATGGCACCAATTTGTTGAGTGGCCTCTCACACACTGGCATGATGCTGAGCTTGCCCCAGTTACTAAGCTACCATCTGCTGCCGAGGCTGCCTGGCTTCGTCCCACTGTCTCTCTCTGTCTCTTCATGTCTCCCCCTCCCAATTTTCTATAAGACTCGCTTTCCTTATCCACAACTCAAATCCCCCCCCACCAAATAACATTCCCCCAGAATACTCATAAATGGAATTGTACCCAGAACCTTCCTCTGGCTCTATAGACATGCATAAAAGAGATACCAGACACTTCAGTAACCTGGTTTAATAGACTATTCACTGTCATCTCAGTTCTATTAGTCTGAGAAAATAAGGTTTCCAAAGTTTTAGAGGTGCTGAGATAAAGGAGGACCCAAGGTCGAACAATCTTAGACAAGGTATATACCAAAACCTTGTTGTAGTGAAAAAGGAATACACAGAGATCTGGTTGCTAGTGTAACCATTTGCCAGGGTGTAGAACAGGGGGTATCCTGTAAGACATGTGTGTGGGGGAGGGGGTCAGTTTCACAGAATTTTTCTTTGTCATGGGAAAGTTCACAGAAATAGTCCTGGAAAATGGCAGGAATCCATGTACAGAAGCAATCAGAAACTTTCATTTAAAAACAAGTGATCATCATCAATCAATTGGGGGCCTAACTTCCATTTTTGTTTTCCAAGTGGGACTGGGTATCTGGCCAGAGAGCTGAACATATTCTGAGGCCCCATAATCCACCTCTTCCAGAGGGCTGGAGCACCAGTCAGTAAGTTCCCACTTCAATGTCAATTTCAGGGAAGATGTTCCCATGGACACCGAGCGGTTCTGACAGGTAATGGGAACCAGCTGATGCCAGGTTTAAGGAAGGTGCCATGGATACGGCCTATGGCTGCACAGAGCTTCCAGTCTAATATGGCAGACAAGTCATGTGTACAAGGCGATCTACTGCATGCTAGAATATGCCCGTGTGCATAAGAGAGGTATAACGGATTCGGGGAGTTCAGAGAAGGCTTGGGGGCAGCCTTCAGAGAAGAGAGAACATTTGAGCTGTGCCTTGAAGGACAAGTAAACTTTTTAGTCCTTAATGTCCTCAAGTAACTGAAGGGGGTTCTGGAGTACTTAACACTTATCCAAGTGGCAGGAAGGGGAAAATCCTTAAAGGGATTCTGCTGATAATCACTTCTGTGGGGTATCTGGCAGAGTTCTCTGACCCCCAAGGCAAAATACACAGGATAATGGAGACAGTCGACACTCAGTAAATGTCTTCAGACCTCTGGGGATCAAGAGAGAAAAGGGTGATCAAAGGAACAGCAGCTCACTGACAGAAATCTGGAAGGGAACTCAGGCTTTCTAGGCCAAGAGAAAGAAGGTGAGCCCCCAACAGCTGAGGTGTCGTCAGGGACTCTTCCTCGAAATCTGCTCCCAGAAGAGTGGAATGGTGGGATTTACAGTCAGGGACATCTTAGAACAAACTGTTTGAAATATTGACCTTTGGCAAAAAATACTTTGTGGCTCACTAACTTCTCTGAATATACCTATTACAGTGTTTGTAGGACTATAATTACAGCCACTATATCTTGTTTATGCAATATTGAATGACTTCCCTGGCATGCCATTTATCTCAATAATTATTCTATTAAATCTAAATTAATGGCTTTAAATCAATCTATAGGCTCAGAACTTTACACCCACAAAGTGCCTTTGTCTCTGGCGCTAGTTCCTGTGGAGCTACTGGAGAACCTGTGTGTAAGGTGGAGCCATGGCTGTGTGAGGAAAAGGCTGGAGAAGCTGGCTGAGGCCTGGCTCTGAACGGCCCTCAGAACCAACAAGCCCAACCTGGGCCCAATCCAGAATTCCCCCCTGAGACAGAGAGAGAGCAAGCCTCCTGCCTGCCTCGGAGGCCCATCCTCCTGACAATAACAAAACGAACAAGCCAAAGCCTTCCACATGACAGATTGGCACGGCTCAGGTCATAAGCCTCAGAGGCCACTTGGTGAAAAAAATGGAAGCCCAACAGAATGTAGTAAATGATAAAGCCAGAATTTGGAGCTCAGTGTTCAGAGTCCAAATCCAGTGCTCTTTCCACTGAGCCACACTGCTTCTTGAAGACAGATATCATGGCCCCACTACAACTTCTCATGTGTCATTATCTGAATACCCTTCACCATGGTGGTCTTCCTCCTCTTCCCAATGTCCTTGTGAAGTTGTGGCACCCAGGACCAAACAGCAGGTGTCAGGTCCAGTCAGGCCAGAAAACAAAGGGACTAATATCACCTTACTCTTGGATGCTCGCTCTCTCTTGGTGGAGCCATATTGACACATATTGAGCTTTTCTTTGTTGATGTGAAAGAATTGAACTTTAAAAGGTTCGGGGCACTCAACATTACTGTGTCCTGTATCTGCCCAGTCTTATTTCAGGTGAGTGTGTGTAAGCACACAGGGTTTCTTTTCGACTCTGAATGGCCATGGCGGTGGCAGCATAAAAGGGGCTGCATTCAACAGAACTCATTTATCCTTCCTCTTGTGATACTCCGAGGAATCTTTGATCCTATAGATCCAGCCCCTTCCTCCACAGCCTCTACAAAGCCTTTTCTCAGAAACGTTTCCCCAGATGGCCAACCCAATGTGCTGGGAGCCTTCCTCTAGAACAGTGGTTCTTCAAGTATGGCCTGGGGACCCCTAGAGGTTCTGAAGCTTTCAGAAAGTTTATAAGATCAAAGCAATTTCACAATAATTCCAAGATGTTTTCATTTCTAATACAGTAAGTCTCTCTAGATATGTCACATCAGTAAAAGGTCCTGGGGAGTCTGCAATACTTTGAGGAATTGTAAAAGGGTCTTCAGACTGAAAAGTTTGGGATCCACTGTTTTCAATCAAGGGTTCTCAACCTGCGGTCTGTGGGAACTTAAAAATATTCCAATAACTCTTTCCCAATGTGTTTGATTTCCATTGCGTCTCATTTTATTCATTTAATACCTTGTCTCTGGGCAGGAGTCAGTGTGTCCAGAGGCTTTTCCACCAGATGTCTGGCCTTCTTGCCAAAGGGGTCCATGGCACAAAGTCCTACCTTGTGATCTTCAGACACTGTGGAGGCCAAGTGGTGGAGTCCAAGTTAATTAATCATTGCTTCTGCACCACAACAGGCCTACCTCCTCTTTGGGTCACGTGCCTCTCTGCGGCTATCTTGTCCACCTCTTCTCCTGGACAATCCTTCCTTGCTTTTGTGTGCCCATCATCCGTATAGCAAACTACACCTCAAGTTAAGAGCAAAGGATACCCACAGGTGAGGGGAGGGAAAGGGGAGAGATGAGACCTTGGAAGACCTTTGCAAGGTCAAGAGAAGCAGAAAAGCACAGGAAGGAGCACTCCAAAGCACACCGTCAACGAAAGACATCCATTGGCCCATTGCACAGAGACAAAGACTCTGGAACCATACTGGAAGGCTGCCACAGGAACTCATTCCAGTCCACCATCTTCTGATAGTTTTATATTCTAACAAGTTCTTCTCCTTAACTGCTAAATTCTATTGTTTCTAACTGCTTAAAGTCCCTAAATCTGGTACCTTGGGGAAAAGTTTCTGTCACCTCACTCTATTTATGACTGTTCTTCCCTCCTTCTGTCTACACTCTCCCCCTACCTCTGACTCCACCATCATACACGTAGATTGAAAAGTATAGACTGGGATGGAGGAAATTATGAAATGCAGTACTTTGCCCCCCTTCCCAGTTTAATGTGTTTTCTCACTTACGTCCCGAAAAGAACAATCGCTTTTTGCCAACTCTTAGTCAGATGAAAATAAAAGTTACTTGAGAATTTGCCGTTTCTGTTACTTATCCTCCAAGAACTTGCTAAATTAAAAGTTCAGGATTGAGGGGGCCCAGAGACATGGAAGACGTGAGGATGTACAACATGGGAGACTTGGAGACAAGCTCCTATTTATTTTCCTGTGGTCAAAACGTCCGGGGGGAGCCCAGGCGAGCTGGAGGAATGGAAGATGTGCTCACTGCCTGCCAGTTACCATCCCAGGGGAACAAGTGTCCTCTTTCTGCCTACGTATTCTAGAGGTAAACAAGGTATACATTTCACAGTCATTAAGAAGCTGCAGGAGATCTAGCCAGCATAGGCACACTAAGGTGCTGTCAAGGGAACTGGGAATTGGTCCAGCCATTTTGAAAAACAACATGGAACTTTACGAGAAAAGTCACTAAATTCTGTCGACTTTTCAACTCTGTGATCCTTTAAGCTATTAAAACTTAAAGCTGCAGGGAGATTATTGGGAAACTCTGTGATTTATAAGAGAAGCAGTTTTGTGATAGCAAAAAAAATTTTAAAAACTGGAAGGAAAGTGTTGGAACTAATGTGGGAATGGCTGAACAAAGGGAAGCTGAAGGGGAGGGAATAAGCATTTATTAAGCACCTACAATGTGCCAGGTACTGTGAAAAATAAAGGTTTTGTAAATACTTCGTCTTTGATTTTCACAACAACCCTAAAAGGTAATTACAACTATGATGCTCATTTTCCAGCTGAGGGAACTGAGGCAGACAGAGGTGAAATGGCTGGTCTAAAGTAACACAGATAGTAAGTACCTGAGGCTGCACTCGAACTCAGGGCTTCTTCACTCCAGGCGCAGCACAGTGCACTGTGGTGCCCCCTAGCTACAAGCTTCAATCCGAGAGTGAAATTGGATACTAATATAGTATAAGAAAAGACAAATAGGCAGAATTTGGAGGAACTGGGTGAGACAAGACTTCTACTACAGTGATGCTGAGCAAAGCAAGCAGAACCAGGAGAGCAACTGGCATGGTGGCTGCAGTCATGTGAGAATAAGCAACACTGCAAAGCTTGAGAGCTTGGGGAGGTTCTGTGACCAGTTGTGATCCCAAAGGCCCAAAAGAAAAACAGAGCTATGTGGTAGACAAGGAGTGTGGGATGCCATAGGACATGGCCCGATGTGTCCATTTGCTTTGCTTCATCGTAGGAGCCAGGGGTCTACTAAGGGACTGGAAGGAAATCCCAGAAGAATGAGAGCAACGTTAAAAAGAGCATTTAGAGAAAGGAAAATGATCTAATTGGTAACGGCAATAGTCCTGTCTCTTGGAGAGGCAGCAAGGTATACTGAGTACTGAAATTAGAATAATGAGCAGTTCAGAGAAGCCTTTTGCTTAGCTACTTTGGAGGTGGTTAGTTTTCCTTAATAATAACAATAACAAATGCAGCAATTTAAGATTTGCCAAATGCTTTACAATACATCATTTCACGTGGGCTTCCCGAAGACCCTGTGAGATAATTTCCACCAGTGTTAGTCCATTTGATAGATGAAGAGACTAGAGGGGTTAAGTAACTTGCTTGGTGAGTAACTGTCTGAGGGAGAATTTGAACCAAGTGAAATTCTCTCCACTAGGCCCGACTGTCTCCTGTGCTTTGTCCCAATTCAACCACTAGTTAATCAATTATTGATTTTTAAACCAGCAAGTTTGTCTCTGCCTTTTGTACCGAGCCAACTAGATTTTTGGAATTGTCAGATACGCTTATTTCTTTGTTAGTTGTTGCTAGGCAAGAAGGCTTTCGTTTTATCGTTGAACCAAGCCTAAATCTACAGAGGCAATTAGGGGTGTGCTGGAGGCAGCTCAAATGGGCTCATGAGAGTCAATAACTCAGTATTCACTTACACCTCAGAAAATGGCAAATGCCACAAATTGAGGCTTGATTTATTATGTTGACAAATTTCTAGACTTAAGAAAGTGATGGAGAAAATGTTAATAAGGGAAATAAAACTTAAATGTGTATTGTAATGCAATTTTCCCCAAACAGCAAGTTGAGCAACATTTCCCAGCACGTCCCTGATTGTGAGCTTAGGAATAGCAAAAATCGGGCGCCTGAGGAACTGAGTCATGAAGTCTATCAAAGGGTTCTCCAATAATAGGTGATAGAGGGAGGCTGTGAATGCTGGGATACATGGCTCAGTGAAGGTTCTTGGTAGAGAGTAATTGGAAGGAACTGTAGGACCCCAACGAGAGGGTTCTGGCACCCCTAGCCATTGGAAAGTGATGCAGTAAGTGTCGCTAGGATCTCAGGCAGTCCTGAAAGCCCTCTCTCTAAGCTGATCCACCTCAGCCTTGACCTTCTCCCCTAGCCTTACAGACATTCACTACTCCAGGTTGCTCTGGCAACCCACTTTCTGATATGCTCTTGGGCCCACTCCAGCTAGGGCACTGGGTGCTTTAGAGACTTGAATCCTCACTCAGACTCCTCTCTATCCCCAACCTGGTATGTGGAGTTCTCCATCATGCCAAATGATGAGCTTCTGCAATTTGATCAGCTAGGTGATCACGGGAATCGTATCTTCTTGGTTTGCAGGCAGACCATAACCTGAATCTCCTAGTGATACTGGCTCAGTTGGGCATCTCATCCTTCCTGTCAGTTTTTATCTGAGCTGGGCTGCTTTCAAAACTCTGTGGTCAATCAAACATGGGTGTTCTCTGCCATGGAGTCCAGCTCCTAGTCCATTGAAAACTTAAAAGCACTCAAATCTATTAGGGTATTTATTCCCTGAGGGTACCTCATGAGGTCGCAATAGGGAAGGCTAGGTCCCATATAGCCCACAGAAACCTCATCTCTTCAACCGGTGATTAGTCTGGCTGGGGCAGGAAAAGAAGTTCAGTCTTCATTAGAGACCATTTCCTTTTGATTATATTTCAATCCACAAATGTTTGTGGAGCAAGTCCATTCCCCTCTCAGAGCCTGTTTTCTGCTCTATAAGATGAAGGAAGAGTGTTTAGTTCAAATACTGAAATTAAACATACTACAGAGAAGATTAGCATTTATACTAGGGTGGGGTCAGCTAGATGGCACAGGGGATAGAGTGCTGTATCTGGAGCCATAAAGACACATCTTCATGAATTCAAATCGGGCCTCAGACACTTACTAGCTGTGTGACGGTGGGCAAGTCACTTCACTCTGTGTTTGCCTCAGTTTCCCCATCTGTAAAATGAGCAGGAGAAGGAAATGAAAATAACAGTCCAGTATCTTTTACCAAGAAAACCCCAAATGGGGTTACAGAGTCAAATGAGACTGAACAACACCAACAGAACACCTATAGCAGGATAATACTCAAATTGGCAAAGCATTCCATATTTTGACACTTCAACCAAAGTCACAAACAGTTGAAATGGGGACTGGAGCAGAATTTATTATTCTTCAGGCTAATTTTTAAAAGCAGACAGAGAAAAAAATGATCTCAGGCAAGGCCACAGTAAAAATACACAGGGTTAAAATATGTAAACAGGGAAACTACACTATACTTAGAGGCATCACAGATAGTGAAATAGCACTACTACTCAATATATGGTACCAATTGGCATAGCATCTAAGCATTTACAAGAAAAAGCAATTTTATTATGATTAGAGACAGCAAAACTATAATGCTTAAATGTCACTTTCAGACTAAGACAAATCTAACAAATAGAAACTAAGAATGAAAGATATTTTTATAAAAGGTAGGTATGAAAAATCTCTGGCTATCACTGAATGGGAATCAAAAAGAATGTACATATTATCCACTGGGAATGACATATTTATATAATGAAGTTCTGGCACATGTGTGGTCCCTATAAGTTTGCAAAGATGGTTATCTCTACAAAGAGGATCCTACGGAGCAACTTCCTAAAGACTAATGATGACATGGCTTAGAGAGACTTAAACATGTGCAAACATTCTCTAAGCATTCCAGTTGGCCTGCTAAGTGGTTAAGAGAAGCCTTCTTCATTGGCTGGATATCTAGAACTACTGGAGTCTTCAAAGAGTCCTGAATTAGTGCAAGCCAGCTTTTTTGCTGCATTTGTGCCTAGGGAAACTTGATGACTTTCACTTATTATATGTAATAAAAATTTGAAAAAAAAAGGGATCTTTTAGGGAAACCTCCATTCATCCCACTTCTCAGGGACATATAGGATTTCTTATTTATTCTTTTACATTCTAAGTGCCAGGAGAGGAATGTCCAATTTGGCCTGTGAATACAAATTAAATGAATTTAGGAGGAAGAATACAGGCTGGTTGTTGTAACTAGGTCAACACTGATGCCTAAAAGAGCAAGAAACGATTTCTTGGTGTGTCCTCTGGAATTCCGGCTCATCAAATGGATTCATCCATCAATGATGCTAAAATTATACACATGGACTTGGTGGGACCAAAGCTATGTAATCGACTGAGCTAAGTGCATGTCAAACTCCCCCTAGCATAAAGGATTAAGAGAGAGGATTATTCCTCCAATGTAACAGGAAAAATATATGTATGTTTTTTCTTGGTATCTTTTTGAAGTAAATATTTCTTTGTAAAAGGGGAATGTAGCCAATTAGGGTTTGAGCCAAAAGAAAAGAGAAATCTACAAACCCTTTCGAGGTATCCTAGAACCTTGAAAAGAAATTTAGCTGCCCTGTTCCTAAAAGAATGGGACTGAAGCAAAATGTTATGTTTGTAAAAATTGACAGTATTCTAGGGCATGCAATCTTCATAAATAAATGGCAAAAAGCAAAACTATGAGACACAAATTTTGCTAACTATAGCACAATTAAAATTATAATCAATAAAGAATTTAAAACTAGATAAATGTAATACTAAACAATAAGTGGGTTAAAGAACAAACTGAAGAAACACCAGCTACTTTCATCAGAGACAATGGCCACAAGGAGGATAACATGTCAAAATTTGGGGGATATATCCAAAACATAATTGGGGGAAATATATTATCTCTAAAACCTTTTGTCAAAAATAGAAAATGTAAAGATCTCTAAATTATGCAATTAGAAAAAGAAAGAAAATCAAAAATTCAACTAAACAATAAAATCAGACTTCTGAAAATCAGAGATCGACAAAATTGAAAGTTTAAAAAAATGAACTTTTAAATAAAATGAGTAGCTTTTAAAAAAATAAAGTTAATAGAAAACCACTATGTAATCTTAATCAGAAGAGAAGGAAATCTACCAAACAGATTTTTAAAATGAATATTTAGATACCTCAATTCTTATCTACTTGCTCCAGCAAAACAAATTCCTACTTTAGCCATGTTTGAAAAAGTATATCTCTTTCTACATTTTAAATTCCTCAGTGTTCTGCAGGAGTTGAGTTTCAGCAATCAGGAGGTGACATATTTCAGTTTCATTCTCTTGAACTTGTAGTTTATCATGAAGATTAAGTGACTTACCCAGAGTCATGCACATAATAACTGTCTGAAGCCAAATTTGAACTCGATTCTTCATGACTCTGGGGCCAATGAGCTATGC
Source organism: Sarcophilus harrisii (assembly GCF_902635505.1). NCBI lineage: Eukaryota > Metazoa > Chordata > Mammalia > Dasyuromorphia > Dasyuridae > Sarcophilus > Sarcophilus harrisii. The sequence goes on along the minus strand of NC_045432.1, from coordinate 73,678,947 downwards.
AATATGGCACCAACTAGCTGCCCATAAATAACCCAAGACTCAGCAACACTGCTGTAATATCCCAAAGAGATCAAAGAAAGAGAAAAAGACCTACACAGACAAAAATATTTATAGCAGCACTTTTGTTGTAGCAAAGAACTGAAAACAAAAAAGGTACCCAACAATTGAGAAACGGTGGAAAAAAATGATGGCAAATAAATAAACCTAATGTAATCTTACTGCACCTTAAGAAATGATAAAAAGGCACCAAGTCAGATAAAATTGGGAAGACTTGTATGAACCGATGCAGAACAAAATGAGCACACCCAGTATCACAATTTCTGTAACAACAATGTAAAGACTAACAACTGTGAAAGATTTAAGAACTCTGCTCATTGGTGTAATGACCAACTACAAGTGTAGAGGCCCATTTTAGGAAGCATGCTACCCACATATTGAAAGAGAAGAATGAGACAGACATTTTCACACATGGCCAGTTGCAAGGGAATTTGTTTTGGGATGGGGGAAGGAAGAGAATAAAGGGAATAGTGATAGTGATGGCAGAAAAAAGAATTATAGAAAGAGTCATTGAAGCATTTTTTAAAAATTCACACAACAGAAGGAGGGTAATAGAGAGATACAGGCAAACAGGTCAGCTGTGAAACTGTACTGAATTTATTATATACTTTTTAAAAGCGAGCTGTGTATAACTGAGATTCACAGTTGCATTTCCAATCTTCTTTTGTTATTCTTTTCAGGTTTGGGTTTGTGGGTGTTTGTGAAGTTCAGAATGACAAAAAGTAGAAATTATTTTCCAAATGAAACAGAGGGGAGGGGAGGGGGTATAAGTCTATTTCCTGCTTGAGGTTTTTGCCGGCTCAAATACAATTAGCTGCACCTTCTTGGTCCTACCCTGGTCAGTTCTACTGGACTGTCTATGAAGGGCAGTTATTTTCCTGAGACATAAATTGTGGATCTGTCAATGGCACTGGTGTTGGCTGGCTTTGGAGTCCTGCAAAGGCAGCAGCTAAGAGCCTTTCTTTTTGCTTTTAATGCATTTTACACAACAGTGAGCCAGCAGAGCAGGCCAATCTCCCCTGACTCTTAGGTGGTAATAGGAGGGTTTCAGAGCCCTGAGTCGAATTAAAAGGATAGTGTATTTTTTCTGAGTATTTAGTTTGAAATGTATGAGGTATATCCCTTTTACTCCAATGTTAAAGGCTTTCTCAAATGAGATATGTAAGAATTTTAATATTTAAGTGATCATGAAAAATTATATCTAATCATTCAGTATAATTAGGGGAGAAAAAAGTGGATCTGATATCAAATCTAACCTACCATACTCAATGCCTTTCCTAAATATTCTTTTTTCATAGATACCCACATTTGTGCAATCTCCATCAAAGCCCTTTTGAGCAGGCATTTTAAAACAAAAGCAAAATTTTAAAAAATTAAACCCCTGCAGTACCCCTTGGTATTCAGTCATTTTTCAGTCCCATCTGAGTCTTCATCACTCCACCTGGGGTTTTCCTGGCAGAGATACTAGAGTGGCTTGCCATTTCTTTCTCCGGCTCATTTTACAGATGAGGAAACTGAGGCAGACAGAAGGCAAGTGACTTGTGCAGACTGACATAGCTCAGAAGCTTCTGGGACCAAATCCGAATTCCATTCTTCCTGACTCCAGGCACAAAGCTCTGTGCCCTTGGCACTCCTTAGCTGCCCTGGCTGAGGATGGATACAGGTTCAGGCCCAAAGTCACTCAACTTGGCGAGTGAACCAAGCATCTGGAAATCTTTCATTCAACAATCAATTATTTAGTGTCCACTATGAGCCAGGTAAGATGGCTAGTAGTAGGTTCTGGGGATACAAAGCCGAAAAGGAAATGATCCCTGCCCTCAAAAAGGTGATATCCTACTGGAGATGAAGGTCCCCAAGAACAAAGTTAAATGAATAAAAAATATTTGCAAAGTAAATACAAAATAATGTGAGGGAGGGGAAATCAGGAAAGGCCTTGAAGGAAAAGGTGAAGGTGAATAATGTGAAGAAATCCTGGAAAGCTAGGCTGCAGGCAGACCATAAAGGGCTTTCATTGCGAGACATTAAAGGTTCAATTTTGTTTTAGAGGCAATAGGGAGCCCTTAGAGCTCCTTGAGCAAGGGAGTGACATGGTCATACCTATCCTTTAGAGCAGGCAGGCCAGAAGCTGTAATTCAGGAAGAGAGAGAAAGACAAGAATGCATCACTTAGACTGCAGGAGAGGACTCTATCATGGTACGGAGCAGTTTTAATCTCTCCTCAGAATGGTCTCAGACTATACGTAAATCTGTTCATACATACATACACATCCATACATGATCCATACATCCGTGAATCTGAACATAGAGCCGGAAAAGGCATGAGATGCCATCTGGGCCGCATGGAAGACCCTGAAGGCCACGGGAGGAGCAACTGCTACAGTTGGGATTTGAACTCGGTTCAAATTCCACCTCTGACTCCAAATCCAATGCTACTTCCACTGTGTATCACCCCTATCCTCACGAGATCAGGCTTTGAGTCAAACACATGTGGGGTGATAGTTCTTTGATTATGCAGATGGGGCCAGAGCCATACTAGCAACTGATCCCACAGCCTCATTTTGGTCCCCTATCTTGATCACGTCTTTCTTCTCACGGGGTCCTTCAGAGAGCAAGCCAGACCGTTCTATGTCATGGCCCACACAGAATGCAGGAGGCTTTTTCCTGCATCTAATCCTTCGAGAACAAATGGTATTTGCTTCAAAGGTCACTCTCGGAAAAATCTACATACTATTGAATACCCATTCAATAACACACTTTCGGCCATAGCAATGATCAATGAAAATCCTTTTCGAGGTTCTGGAAACCTCAATTCCTGAGACTTAATTTAACCAAACCAACAAGACCAGGCAGACATCCCGAAGGACTCTGTTCGCCTGGTTTCACATCTGTGGAATACAGTTCTATTAGATACTTAGGGTGTCCAATGCAATGCCAGCAATGTTTGTAAAACTTCACAACCTTCCTTCTAATGTTCTACAGCTCTGACACTTGCTACATATGATGGCTCAGCCTCCCTAGATCTCGGTTTACTGCTTTATAAAACAGATGGCTTCAGAGACTCAACCTCTGGCTGGCCGAGATGCATAAGAGAATGCTCGAAGTGGGTCCCGAGACAAACAAACGGCATCTAGGAATTCCTAAATTCTTCTCGGAAAACAGCCATACGGGATTGCTAAATTCCCCTGCGTTCACTGTGAATTTAGTTTAAAGCAAGCTGCTTACTTTCGGAAGCTCTCCATTTGGATTTCTGGCCTCAGAAAGTCTCTGGAAAGGCAGCTTCCTGAAATACAAAGATTCTTTCAGAAAAAAAGAATTATCACAAATCAATGCAAATGAGCATAAATGCATTCTCAGGAGTTGGAGCAGGGAGAAAGGTTTTAAGTGGGAATGAGAAATTAACAATGCAGCATGGGGTTGTCTCAGCTCCTTGGCAAACTAGGTGAATGTTGCTGAAAAGGAGCAATAACAAAACAACACTTAGCCAGGAGAGTTGAGCTTCAATGGAGAACGCTCATGGACTCAGAAAGAAGAAGAAAAGGGAAAAAAGGAAAGAGACTGCAGTGAATTGCTAGTTGGTATTTCTTTGTCTCTGCTTGCTTTCCTTTTCTAATCAAAACTTCATTTTTTCCCACTCGCCTCCTTTGTGTCCAAGCTTGATTCTACTGTGGGCAATGCTTTCAAGTTGACTGCAATCCAGTTGGGATGACAAGACCCCCAGCCATGCAAACTGAGAGCCACCCAAGTCAGAATATCATCCGGTGTCAAGCTGGCTACAGCTAGGTAACAAATGCAAGGAAGTCTGAGAAGGGGAAATAGTGCTGTAAGATTGTCATGGAAGGCTCCATGGAAGAAGTGGACCTTGAGATGGGTCCAAAAGAGCAGGAAGGAGGGAGTCATTCTATGTGAGAAAAGAACAGGAGGAGGAATGGGAGAAGGAGCCCAGAATGTTCACAGGACAGAAAGGGCACATAACAGAAGGTGAGGGTCCCAGAGGAAGGCAAGATCAGACCATGGAGAGCTCTGAGGGCGAGAGTGAGAACTTCCTCAGAGACTTCACAGGCAGTAAAGGAACAGCATTCACCTTTCTCACCTCTTAGCTCTAGGAAGAATTCAGCTGTTGCTCTCATTTTCGGGCGAAGAAAACAAAGAGAAACTGGGTCATTTTTCTCCCCCTAGCTCAAACCAAGGCCTGCAAAGGGAGCTCAACTCAATTCACTGGTATTGAATTTACACCGTGTACCCAAACGTGTTCTATATCTTCCAGGATTTCGTACTAGACTTCTTATAAAAATAAACACAATGGGAAGAGACAATAGAACACCCAAAGTGACTCCTGAATCTTTGCAATCCCGTGTCAAGCTGTCTGGGGAACACGAGGCTGTGCCTGTTAACTGTGCACAGGTGTACGTACTTGGTACCCCAAATCTGCTGACACCCCAGCGGACTAGTCTAGTCAGACAATACTGAATGAGATGGGGGATTGGGACCTGCCAGGAAAGAGGAAAAAATACTAAAAGGTTGCAAATTCAAGTGAAGACTACAAATTTTAAGCACCTACTAAGCACCAGGGACTGAATAGTTCTGGAAATACAAATAGTGCTTGCCCTCAAAGAGCTCACAATCTAAAGGAGGCAGTACTTAAAGTTGGCTGCAGACTCTTATTTATCTCTGGAAAGTTAACCAAAGCAAACAGTAGTGAGAAGTGGGCCAAGGAAGTGGAAAGGAGGGTCCCTTTCATCACAAGCAACAATCCAGATGGGATTCCTGTTCCCCAACACACCATCACTTTTTTGGGATCCTGTGTGCACTTCAAGAAGGTGGGAGTAAAGGTCCTTTCCCACCCCCAAAATTGAGTGCTTTTATATTAGCAGGGTTTTTTAAGGCAAACCAAGTTGTTGGAACCATTTGCTTTGCAGATTCAGCAGAAACACTTAAGATCCATAAAAATATAATGATCTCCTGTAAATAGTCAGAGTTGGCAGTTCCAAAAGAAATAAAAATAAAGGTATAATCATTTATCATTTTCACACACACGATTGAGGGGTAGGGATGGATGTGATAAATTACTCCAGTTGAAATGCTTTGTGGAAAACTCAGCAAAGCACCTGCTGCCTCCAAAGCAGATGTCAGAGCTGGAGATACCCCTAGGAATGCACCTGGAGCTGTAGCGGATACTCCAAGGAGTCCCTCTGCAGCTCCTGGGCCACAGACCCTACAAACCAGTAGCAACATTAGAAATCTGTAATAAAATGAGAAATTTCATTTGACTCCCAAGGTTTCTTCTGCAGAGCAACACTCCCATTTCCTTTAAGCAATCCTCAATCAAGGCATCAACCCAGGCCCTTCCTCTACCGGACACTTGCCAGTTTATTAATATCCTTCCTAAACCATGATGCCCTAAACTAATTACAGAAACCCAAATGTGGTCTGTTCAGGGCAGAGCTCAGTGGACCTGCTCCCCACCTTACCCAATCCCTCCTCCCAGGCACTAGTTAAGCCAATGCAATCTAACCTAATTCATTTCTACTCAACTCAACCATTCATTAAGTGCCTACTCCGTACAAAATAATGGAAATAAATGACAGACATATAGCCTCTGCCCTCAAGCAGCTTATATTTCATGGATGGGATGTTAACATATAAACAGACAAATATATGCAGGAGAATAGGAAATGGAGGAGTCACTAACAACTATGTCTCGTTACCTGACTAGTAAACTTCAGTCTCAGTAGGAGTCAACTAGTCTTCTTCAGATAAATACTGTCTAGCAACATTTGTCTAATATATTGTACTTAACAGTCCCCCTGACCCTGGTTCTGTGATCCAGAACTATCTCCTAGACCTGAGTATGGACAAAGAAACAGAGCCCTTCTTTGGTGTTGGTAAAGAGACCGATCCCTTCCTCACCAGCAGCTCAACCCCTCTACTCTCTGTGAGCCGAGAGGTCCAGAAGCTGTTGCCGCTGCCCCCACTGCCTGTTGCTGCTGCTGTTGCGATTCGATGGTTCCCAAGACCTACTTCTGGTTTGCTGGGACTGAATCTGTGATAGCACAGCCTATGCCAGGACTTGTGTTACTCTCCCACCATGGTGCAGCAGACCTTTCCTCCCAATCTTCTAAGTTGTTTTTAGGGGGAAAATTAACTCATCTTTTTGTGGCTCTAAAATTTGTTCAGAGTCATTATTTAAAGGTATTTGGAAGGGTTTGGGGGAGAGTTCAGGCAAGTCCTGACTATTCCACCATCTTGGCCCCACATCTATTATCCTATATTTGTAAAGTGATTTCTTAAACCCAAGGGGAAGACTTGACATTTATTGTTAATATATTTAACCTTATTAGATTTGTCCTCATTTCAGTCAGTTAAGATTGATCTGGATCCTGACTATTCATAGAAGATTTATTTTTGTCCTGTGGCCTTCTTTAAATTCAGCCATTATTCATATATTGGATTACTTATCATCTAGGGGAGAGGGTAGGGAAAAGGTTGGGGAAAATTGGGAACCCAAAGTTTTGCAAGGTCAATGTTGAAAAATTATCCATGCATCGATTTTGAAAATAAAAACCTTTAATAAAAAAAATTTAAAATAAATTTAATAATGATTAAATGTATTATTTTTATTATTATTATGGGGTTTTTTCACCCATTATTACCCAGACAAAAGGATAATCTATTCATTTACTCAATTAACCAACCAATATTTATAGAGCCTCCAATTTTCCCCAACTGAAATACTAAACATGATGGCATTTCTATGCATTGAAAAGGATCACAGGGAAAGGGGGGCAGGTATAGTTGCCCCAGATGACAGATGGCAAGAACGATCCACTGCCTAAATCCTCCTCACACTATTTACCTACAATTCTCAGCTTGCTCAGCCTTGCAATAAAATGCTTGGGTTCACTACTCTCCTACCCTTGCCACACAGTTCGAGACCAACAAGTCAATCAATCTGTCACCTCTGCCATTATCATCTTTGACTTTAAAAGCCTCCCTCATTTTATGGTGCCGTGTGCAGCACTGGTATAATGCCAGCTCTGAATCAGAACCGTCACTTCTCGGAAAAAATCACCCTAATGAAGGCCCCAACCTTTTGGTCATAAAATGGGGAAGGAGGGACCCAAGTGTTCTTTCCAGCATACAGAAGCATTACTTGCTAAATTAAAAAAAAATTACCCAATACAATATTTGGCAGCAACATCAAGAGAATGTCAACTAGTCAAATGGCAGCCAAAGCTAAGGAGGTTTAGGATATTAATTTGGAGCCTAATGCAGTCTATTAATTATGCAGAGAAGATGTAAACAAGTGAGGAAAGGAATAACATGCATGATGGAAGGATTTTGCACAATTTGCCAATTACCTAGGCATCCATTTTTCACATAAACAATGGGGAAGCCATGAAAATGGCATCGCGAATGGGCGACTGGGAGATGATTCGGGCTCTGTGAGAAATTACCCAGAGATTTATGATCCTATTAGCCCATGACCCCAAAGCGGATCTAGTGAGCCGTGGTTATCACTCTAGTCTAGTGAATACAATGAGACCTTGAATCAGTGAGGGAGCAAACAGGAGGGAGCAGAAGTGTGCACTGAGAGCGGAAAAAGCCCACACTTCTTATAGCGACCAAGAATGGGGCTTGCTTTCTTACTTTCTTTCATACAAATGAATTCATCATGAATTGAGGAGAGAAATAGAGACCTTTATTTTTAAAAAATTAACTTAACAATGGAAGCATTTTCTTGATCTTTTTACTTGCTCCAGCTAATTATTTTCAGGGTATTTCTTACAGGCAAACATTCTCTCGATCATCTAAGGAAGAAGGCATTAATGGCCCCATTGGTGTAATGAAGAAACCAGCTAAGCTTGCCCAGGAACCCCCATTGCCAGGGTCACCCCAGGAATGTGCACAGCTCTAGCTACCCTGGACAGTCTTTTTCCAAAGAAGTGCCAGTACCCCAGATCTCTTAGCCCAGTGCCCTTGTTTACAGACATCTCTAAAACCATGAGCTGCGAAAGTCGTGCTCTAAGTGTTTGGGGCCTCCTAGGTAAACCTCAGCAGTCAGGCAGCCTCCTTCTGACTAAGCTAGTCCCTGGGTAGTAGAGAGCCAGAGCTCCAGTTTATACTGCTTCTGTCAGACCACCAAGTTTCCTGTTTCTGGATTTGCACTCCAGGTCTCCCAGAACTCACTTTCCCAAATTCACCAACTGATGTATGGACTCTTCCCCTGCTCTGAAAGCAGAGTCCCCTGGGGCTCAATGACATCTCAATGAATTAGGAGGAGGGGGAGAGCAGAGCTAGGGAAAGAAGTCTGGAGGAGGAACCAAGAACCCCAAGCTCTGTCACCCATCTATCTTGGGCCAATTCCCTTCCCTTCCTGGAATTTCCATTTCTTCATGTGTCAAGACAGTATTTAAGTCTTTCATAAAAGAGTTCTCCAACTGTCAAATTCAAATCAATTCAATTTGGCAAAAAGTGAGGATCATCTAAGTGGCAATAAAGCTCTAGGCCCAGGCCCAGAATCGGGAAGATCTGAGTTCAAATTTCATCTGCTCTAAGACTCTGGACAAGTCATTTTGCTAAATTAAAAATCCTCCTTATACTATTTACCTACATTATGAAGGTTTGCTTCCATTTGTTCATCTGTCAAATGAGCTGAAGAAGGAAATCTACATAATGGATCATGAATATTTTCTTTATTATTATTATTATTATTATAGTTTTTTATTTACAAAACATATGCATGGGTAATTTTTCAACATTGACCTTTGCAAAACCTTCTGTTCTAACTTTTCCCCTCCTTCCCCCTACCTTCTCCCCCAGATGGCAGGTAGTCCCATACATGTTCAATATGTTAAAGTATATGTTATATGCAATATATGTATATACATATTTATACAGTTATCTTGCTGCACAAGGAAAATCGGATCTAGAAAGAAAGAAAAAAACCTGAGAAGGACAACAAAAATGCAAGCAAACAATAGCAGAAAGAATGAAACTGCTATGTTGTGGTCCACACTCATTTCCCATAGTTCTCTCTCTGGGTACAGCTGATTCTCTTCTTCACTAAACAATTGGAACTGGTTTGAATCATCTCATTATTGAAGAGAGCCACGTCCATCAGAGTTGATCATCATGTATAATGATCTCCTGGTTCTGCTCATTTCACTTAGTCATGCATTTTATTTTCAAAACTATCCTGCTTCTCTGTGCTTCTGTAGTTGGAATAAGCATGTTAATTTAGATGGACAACTCTATTTTGTTTTAAGCCTTCTTTTTATGATTAAGTTGTTCTATAAGTTGCTTTTTTTGTAATAAGCTAAGCCCTTACATATAGTTTGGCAAAGATCTGTGTGTCCCTCAAATCCAGTAAAGTCATGAGGGGGGGTGTGGGTGTGTGCTCACTCCAAATCTGGTAAAAACAAATAAATAAATAAACATTTGCTAATGATGTAAAGAAACTAAAGCTTTTATTGATGTATAATCAATCACCGATTCCAACTTAGATGTAATTACACACCCTTAGCCAGGGCCACAGAAACCCAGTAAAACCTCCAGCCTGTTCGAGGGCAGACACCAGGCCCATGTGCGTGGAAATGAGAGGGCTCCAAGTTCACTGGAGAGCAGTGTTGACTGACACAGCTTTGCCCAAATGCTACCTTGGAGGGAGCTAGGTGGAGATGAATCCACGTCATGAGCACTAGTAGAAGATGGACTTATAAAGACTTCTAGGAATCAGGATGGTGGTTTCCTCCCAGAGGGCTTAATGTCTATCTTGTTGACTTGTAGCAGTCGATAAAGTTTGTTTGTATGTATTGATGGTGAGCAGACTTCTTAGCATAAATAACAGGAGATTGCTTTATGCAACACACCATGCCTCCCAGCTCCCTTTGGGATTTCCTTTATTTTCTTCAATTTCTGTTATTTCTGAACTTATTTTTAATGTTACAATGGCCTTGGGTTTGCTTGTCCTTTACAGCATCACTATAGTTGACCCCTCTCCTCCAATACCCCACATCCAAATAAAAACCAAGAGAGGCAAAATGGGGGGAGGGAGAACCTCATGTAATAAAATAAAGGTAATATGGCTATCTGGCTTGCCATACAGTGGCCATGTCCAAAAATGTACATCTCTGCCCCTCCCCATCCTCTTCCAAGGTTTAACAAGCTTGGGGTTGCCCTCAATTCTGCTCTCTTTCCCCCTCATGCCCAACCCTTGTTCTTCCTCTCTCCCCAATATCTCTCCTATACATCCTTTTTCTCTCCATGCATGCAGACACCACCCAGTTTCAGACCCATGTCATTTCATATCTAAACTATTCAGCTTCCTAATTGGTTTCCCTGCCTCAAGTCTCTCCCATCGCAATCCATCTGTCACACATCAGCCAAAACATAACTCACTAGCCCCCACTAATGTGTTTCCATTTTTTCTAGTCAGCAAGAAGACAGAATTACAGCTAGAGCCCAATTAGTGTGAATAATGAATCCCCTGGAGTTGTTACATGTATTTGAATTTGCACTATTCAAAGTTAATTGGTTCCAGCACAGTGGAAATTGTAGTGCAAATTCGAATAAAACAATAGTTCAAAGCAAAGGCAGGAAATAGAATAATAACAAAAAAAAGTATCTGTGAAAAATCTCTTCCATAAAGTTGGGGCATACTCTTCTACAAATACTTACATAAGCAAGAGTACAAATATACACGCACAAGTGGCACACGTGCAGCAAACATATGTGGTCACAGCATATCGTGAGGGGGCAAACGAGTAAAGAACTCACGTGACCAGAATGCACAAGAATGCAACTTATACCTTTGATGCTATAGGGCTAAATTGTATCTGGTGAAGACATCCCTGTCTGGTTTCTGTTATGGATGGCATTTCCATTGGGTATAATACTCTCTCAATGGCTGCTAATGATGGCCAAGTACCTGGTCTCAGATGAGAGTAACTCTTATGGTCTCATGGTGCCTATTGGCACTGCTCCTTGCTTCCAAAGACAATTATCTTTTGTCCAGGCTCAAGTCTTCTATGGTACAGTGACTAGAATGTCCTTCCTTAATAATAGAAAGCCAATTGCTCTTTAGCCATAGCCACCATATTCGGCTAACAAGACACGTAGAGTGGCTCCAAGCTAAGATTAAGACTTTTTTTAACCTTCATATCTGAGGCAGGCAATGCAGTCCTATGTTTTAGACAAGTATCTGACTTAAGGTTAGAAATTCCCAAGCCTCTCTAGCTGAGCCTACAAGAGGTAGATTTTAAAACCTCAGGTGAGAGACAAGGTCATTATTATTCATCAGCCTGGCCCAAATTCCTGCATTAGAATCATACAATCATGGATCTAGGGCAGGGAGGAACCTTAAAGATAATCTAGTCCAGCTCCCTCATTGTAAAGATAAGAAAACCAGAGCTAGGAGAACAGGTGATTTCCTCAAGTTTATACAATCAGTGGTAGAGTTGGGTCCCCTGATAATAAATCCAATCTTTTTTCTACTTCCTTAGCTTTGGTGGTTTATTTTAGCCAGTGAAAAGTCTCAATGCCTCATTACACAAAGGAATTGCAAAATGATGTTCAAAATAACAACTATTTATGCAACACCTTTGTCTTGCAAAGTCCTATACATATGACATAGAGGTTACCATTATCCCCATTCTCTATATGAGGCTGTTACTTGCCCCTGGTCACATGGCTATCTGAAGTGGTCTTTGAAATCTAATCTTCCTATCTCTCAGACCAGCACTCTTATTCAACAAGCTGTGTTGCATCAGGGAAAGGGCAATGAGCACTAAAACTTGGACTCCACAAAGGTCTCTTATTGGAGGGGGCTCCCAAGCTCAGACTTTAAGGGAGTCAGAGGGCCAAAGAGGTGAAAGGAAGAAGGGAGGGCATCCCGGACATGGCAGGAAGAATGCCGTGGCTGAGGAAAGTAGGGCAGTTTAGCTGGAATATTAAGCACGTGATAAAGAATAACGTGTAATAAGCAAGGCAAGGTAGGTTGAGATAAGACTGTGCCAAGCAGAGCATTCTGTCCTGGAGGAAATAGAAAGATACTGAGGCAGGGGTCAAAAGGATGGGCTGTGAAGTGGGCTCTCCCTTCTTTGATTTAATCCCTTTACAATCTTCCAATGCATCATGGAACTAGAGGGGAAGAACTGGCTGGAGCTTGATCCCAAGACCTCAACAATTGGAGATGCAGGTTAGAAGATGGGTATCATTATTTCTTTTCCTTTCTCCTTCTTTTCTTTCTTTGTTTTTAGCCTGGGTCTAGCCCTATCCCAGGATGGAGATGCCATGACCGCTTACACAATGGAGTCCAATACCTATTGGAACTAAAGCTTTGGCTCAATTTTTCTGACCTGGCCTGGTTCCCCCTTTCTCAGGCAGACTGTGGATACACTTGTTGTTGAGGCTTCATTGTATTACTGCTGGATTTAGTGAGGACATCCAATGTATGTGAACCCTACTATAGCTCAGAACTCCTGAACTCGAGCAATCCGCCAGCCTTAACCTCTCCCAATAGCAGGTTGAGTCACTGTGTCCAGTCACGTAAATTCCTTTCACTCACTTGAGCCAGCCCAATCCCCGGAGGCCATATGTCATAGAGTAAACTTTCCAGCTGACTCTGTGCTGAGTCCCATACCAGGAGAGAGTTTCCTCCATTTGGGCATCATTTGGGAAAAGCAACAATTCTCCTGGCAAGGATCCAGCTTGACTCTTCTATTAAGACCACCTCACTTCTATCTGAAAACAGTTGTTTGGCAACGTGCACACATACTGGTCACATGGCTGTGTACTCCCAACTGGGAGGAAACGAGCAGATGGTCCATGGAGGGCTGTGCTCTGCCTCCCTTCCTTATCTGTGTGCCTCTTTTCCGAAAGCTGCCACAGAAGGCACTCTTGCTCTTGCCCATCTAGGAAGTCAACAGTTCATTCCAGGTTCTATTTTGGTCTCACATTTGCAACTCCAATTTTTCTTTCTTAATCTGTTTATTGTGTGATTTTATTAGCCTGCCCTAGCGACATTCCTTCAGGCATACTAATGCTCCGTTAATTAGGTTCCACCTGCCTGGCGCGGCTCAATGAAATTTTCTGGGGAACCGGGGGTGCGGCAGTCACTCTTGAAAGAGAAATTCAGAACCCAAGCGTGACCCGATTGCCTGGGATTCAGAACCCTCGACATCGCCAGCAGCCATGGGCAAGCCTGCAAATGGCCAACTTCAGGAGCCTCTCCTCCTTTCTGTGTGGAACGAGGGAACTGACACACAAATTCATGCATTGCGTAGTTTTTTCTAAACCCGTGGTTTCAAAGTCACATAGAAATGGAGGCCACTAAACTATATGGAAGGCTCTCTGCAGGCCCCATATTTATACTTGGTTTTCAAATGTAATATTATTTTGGTTTTATTCCATTTTCACTCAGTTTGTAAAACCTTTTTCAATTGCATTTTCATCCAGTTCAGGCTGCACTGGGGAGTGCTGTGGCTTCCACGTGACTTGCAGTCTGCATGTTTGACTCCTCTGCTCTCAACTGGAGCTTGGGGCTCCCTCCTGCACGTTCCCTGGGCTTCTCTTGAAATGGCTCTATACAATTTGCATATCCTCTGTATTTGTCAAAGAGTGTGGTAAGATGCCGAACCAGCCTGGTTTCAATCCTCCCTCAGCCACAACTTGGCTGTGTGACCATGGGGGTCAGGGATAGGGGACAGAAGGAAAAGAATATTTATTAAGTGCCTCAGTCACCTCACATGTGCGGTTGTTATCCCCATTTTACAGATGAAGAAACTGAGGCAGAAAGCGGCAAAGTGACCTGCCAGGATCACCCAGCTAGGAAGTGTCTGAGGCCAGGTTTGAACTTAGGTCTTTCTGACTCCAGATCCAAGGCTCTATCCTCTGCAGCGCCTCCTAGTTACCAGTAAATCACTTAAGACCCCAGGTAACTCTCTAAGATTATAAATCTGCAACTGTGCAGGGAGTGTCCTCATCAGGAGTTACCCATCCACCCACACCCCCTCAAAAAGGCCCCATCTTTGAATTTACTGGCCTGTGGATGCACAGTAAGATTCACCAAGGCAAAAATGGCTTTCTTTCCGGCTCTGCCTCTGCCGGGGCCATTGCCGGACACATCTGCTTTTGCTGGCCACACTGTGCTCTCATCCAGCTAGGGAAATGCTGACGTGTGAAATCTCTCCACTAATGCACATGAGTGACTCCCTTACAACTTAGTCTTAGAAAACTACCTGATGCATGTGCAAGTGAAATGACTTCCCCAAAGTCACACAGTCTCTGTCCCAATTATAACTGGAACCCAAGGCTTCCTGGTGCTGAGTCTGGCTCTCCGGCCACACCATTCCATGCTACCTCTCTCTCACCTCTCAGATTAGGCTGTATTAGTGATTCATAGAAGAGAAGCTGCCAGGTGGGGCTGCACTGCACTGCTAGGGGGGTGCACCAGAGCACCAGGTCTGGAGACAGGAAGACTAAGTTCAAATCTGGCCTCAAACATTTCCTAACTGTGTGACCCTGGCAAGTCACCTAACTCTGTCTGCCTCAGTTTCCCCTTCTGTAAACTGAGCCAAAGAAGGAAATGGCGATCCACGTCAGTCTCTTTGCCAAGAAAACTCTAAATGGAATCACAAAGGGTCAGACGCGACTAAAAAAATGACCGAACAACAACAAATCTGTAAAAGTAGTTTGGTGTGCTAGAAAGGGCACAGAACTCAGAATTCAAATCCAATGTCAGATACTAGCTGTGTGACCCAGGCCAAGTCACTTAATCACCATCTGCCTCAGTTTCCTTAACTATAAAGTAGGATGATAACAATACCTACCTCACAGGGTTGACGTAAGGACCAAATAAGATCACATCTGTAAAATGTTTCACAAAAATAAAAGTGCGATAGACATGTTATCAAACTGTCATATAGAATCATATAATCATGTCTGAGCCAGCTTCCAAGGATCAAGACCTGGCGTGAGAAAAACCTAATAGCTCAGGCCCTGATCAGAACAGTCCTTCTGGCACCACAAGTCAATTAATCGGTCAACAAGCATTTATTAAGTGAAATAGAAGGGGGGCCTCCTCTAAACTCTCATCCTAATAATCAGTGGCAAGAGACTGGGACGCCACAGGGAAATAACAAAAAGATCACACGTACACACACACTCCCCCCAAAGCAGTGCTTAGCACCTGACACTACTTACTTAGGCTAGAGCTCAAGGTTTGCACAGGAAAAAAAATCTCCTCTCTGTGTGTTGCTGGACTTCTCTCCTCCAACCCTTCCCCCATCCATTCCTCTAACTCAAGACTATGATTTCTTACTTGGAAAGGCCTTGATCGTTCTTTCCTGGATGAATAGGATGAGATGTCATTACATTGGGTACTTGTCAACACAAGAATCAATGAAGGCTGTGGAGGAAAATATCTTCCTTTTGATTGTTTGCCACCCTGGGAATAGAAGACTAGGGCATAAAGGCCAAAAATGACACATCAAAAGACTGTCTGAGGTGTCAGTGTGAAAAAGGTTCCACTCAGAGACCAACGTCTTCCCAGATCTTTCCAGCAAGAAGGCCACCAGAAAGCATCCCACTTTGAAGTGCTTGGTCCTGGGACTTCTTCCTGGAACTCATTCATAATTACTCTCCAATGAAATGACCTGGTTTTCAGTCCTGAGGCCATAAATGTGATTATGTCCCTACACAATGATTCCGGACACAGAACAATCACCTTGTCATTAGTCTGTTTGTTGTGGAAAATCCCAGCATCCCTTCACGTGAATTGAGATTCATGCATAATCATTGTCTCATGTTCACTTTTCTCTCTCTCTCTCTCTCTCTCTCCCTCCTTCCCTCTCTTTTTTACTAAACTCAAGCATCCAGTAGCAGAAATTTGCCTTAGTTTCTCTCTGCTTGATATGGGAAATAAGCTCAAGACAAATCAGGGAAAAGCCAGTTTCCCTATTCAATCCAAAGATAGTGACATAGGCCTCAGAAGAGTATTTAGAAATCAGTATTGATAACCTAGCTCCGACTTGTACAAGCCTCTTCTTTTCCAGTTTGCTCCAAGGTCCATTCCAACCCCACATCTCTGATATTCTGAACCAGCACTGGATCTTCCGACCACCACTCCTTGAAACAAAAGCCCTTCATTTTTACACTATTCAGCCAGTGATGTCATTTGGCTGGGAATCATGGAATACTGCAGTCTCTGAGTAATTAGAGAGTCATTCAAAGGACAATAGGGAACCACAGAGTACTCCACACTAATGGGAGAATGAATGTCATCAGAAAGCTGTATGGCCCTAACTAGGCAAAAAGATGGACTGATCCTAGAGCGAACTTGAAGGAGAACTTATAGAAAGTACAAATGTCCGACTAGGGTGCAAACAATGTCAAGAGAGCTAAAGGAAAGCCCCTGGTATGAAAAGTGGCCACCCACTGTGGAGAAGTAGGAGGAGGAAGCCTTTCCCCAGTTTCTTCACTTGTTAGAGCTCCCTCAAACTCAGCCTCCTCTCCAAATTAGTTTGTATTTATTTCATATAGAAATATCTGCACATATCGTTCCTTCCCTGTAAGCTTCTTGAGGGCAAGGACTGCTTCATTTTTGTCACTGTGTCTTCAGCATGTAGCACAAGGCCTGGCAGACTGGGATGTGGAGTGGGGAGGAGGGTGGGCTTGGGATTTTATCAGCGTAGGCAGCTCCCGGTGAGAAAACGCCTTTCCCAAAGCAGAATGGCAACTGTTCTCTACATCTGATGGCCTTGGGCACTGGAAAATTGAATGATTTGTTCAGAATGGCCAGCATATCTGAGGATTGGGATTTGAACTCCAGACTTCTTGACTCTTTGACTGACTCCCTCACCACTAGGACCTCCAGTTTCTCTCCCAAAACTCTCGGCACCCAAGATGCTAAGTGAAATTTATGTGAGAGCCACAGGTTGGGCTTTGACCTAGAATGCCAACCTGGAAGGAGAACACACATAATCATCATTATGCCTGATATTTCTGCAGGGCTTAAAGTTTTGCAAAGTGTTTATGTACATGATCTTATCTGATCAATGTGAATATCCAAGGATGTTTGTCTTTAAACGCCCAGGCTTGGGGACTCCATTTATGTCTTGAATCCTATTGCTGAAGCCTGATTTCCCAGTTCAGGGAAAGGATGGTAACAACTCCAATTAAAAGTCCACAAAAGACAAGACTTGCTTGTCTCACACAGATCTTGCAAAGCTCCAGCTTGATGAGCTGACTTGGAAATGCATTGACTTAATTATCCTTGACTGGCTTTAGAACTGAAAAGGAAGGGACAAGATACAAGGTCGAGAAATTCACTGAAATCCTAAGACCAACTCACATGGCCACCTACTACTATAGAGGTGGTGTGAGATGGTAGACAGAAGCCCAAATAACTGGACAGCAAGTCAGAAAGATCTGGGGTTTGTGACGTATTTTCGCTTCAGGACTAACTGTCAGTCTCAGTTTCCTCCTTTGTACAATGAGGATAACAAGGTGGCTGTGAGGCTCCAATGAGATCATTTGTGTAACGCACTATTATTATTGTTGCTGCTATTGTTACTCCTGCCCAGAAAAGTTCTTCTTATCACCCCTTACTGCTCAGAGATCACTTATCATTCCACAGAGAAGCTATCGCTCAAACCTTCCTTCTTCAGATTCCACTTTGTTGAACCTGCTCTTTCACGGTCTGGGCCATGATCCCCTCTGGCCTAGCTTAATGGAAAGGTTATTTTGGGTGAGAGGGATGAGCTGGGTTCTGCTTGGCCCCAGAGGCCATAAGCCAGAATGATGGGAGCAAGTTGCAAAGGTGACAAGTCAGGTGCAACACAGAAGAGGAATGTTTCCTGACAAGTGAACCATGGGGGGAACCGGGATCCCCTTCATCGGGGGTATTCAAGCAAAACTTGCATGGCATCTCGTTAGGTGTGTCGTGAGGGAATTTAATATCTAGCTCATGAATGAAATCCCTTCCAACTCTGAGCTTTTCAGATTATGTGAATGACGGCATGAACCATGACTATACTCCTTCCAACTTGGCCCCTGAGAGAGACAGCCTCAGTCGCCACATCCTCAGAAGGCCCCTAGTTGCCAAAGGCTAACTTATCTTCATAGCACACTTGGTAACCTAGTCCAGATGCTCCAGGTAGCTGCAGCCTGGACAAAGCCCTATGCCCTCTGGCACCACCAAAAAGGCAGCCACTCATCCAGGTTGGGGTTTTGTCGAGCACGCTAAGTATAGGCTCCTCTCGGACCACTGGCCAACCGAGGCCCCACTCTGAGCAATATGAAGAAGAGGTCGTGATGAAGGACACCTCTCTCTTTGGATAGAGTCTTATAAGCTACCATGACTAAGTTCCTAGAACCCCAACTATCCCATGTCACCTGGTCTTTGTTGGATAGATACAGCCTCAGAGATTTAGCCTCTCTGCTGCTGCTGACTCACCATTGTTCCTATCACCTAGAAAATGCTTTCAGGAACAGGTAATCCTGAGGTCCTGGTGCTAAGGCTAAAGTAGGACGTGGGCCATGAAGGGATATAAAAAGGCCACGAGGCTTCAGCCTGAGAAGCAGAAAACACAGGCACTGGTCTATACCCCAAGTCCCTCAGTTCCCTTGTCTTTTTGCCTTCTCAAATGCTAACCCTGGAGGCCTCTGCTTTCCCCAAAGCTATCAGGAGCCATCGAAGGTGACTGGAGAAAGTCAGACAACCCTCTTGACCATGTCCATTACAAATATATGTCACCTGATCTCAACCGGACCCTGACCACTGCACACCAACCATTTACTCTTCCCTGACTGCCTTAGCTCACAATTTGTTCCAATGGCTTTTTTTTCGTTTTTAGCTACACATATCATCCCTTCCCTATTCCCTTTCTGCAGAGAACCTCCCCACATATTTGACTGGGAAAATCGAGGCCGGTCATCATGGCCACTGCTCCTGAAATTCCATTCTGTCTGTCTTTGTTTTAGTCTGAGAAGAAGAGGAGGTTCTTCTTGCTAAGGTCAAGATAAGATCCTTGCCTTGTACTGTACCTATCGCTTCCCTCTCCTGCGGGAGTGTTCCTCTGCCATTATGCCCTCTTGTTAATCTTCAGTCTCTCTCTCTTTCTGCTTCTGACCCACATGCTAAATCCCCTTCATCCATCTTCACTTAAACCCTACCATCCCCTTAAGCTTCTGTACCATATCCTGCCTCCTCGCAACTCAACTAGAAAGAATGTTGAAGCTCTTTGCCTTTCCTTCCTCAGCTTCCATTTGCTCCTCAGCCCCATGAAATATGACTTCTCAAGCTACCACTCTGTGGACACTGATCCCAGCAAGGCTACAGATAATGTCTCAGTTGCTCAATCCAATGGCCTCTTCTTAGAACTTAGCCTTCTCGACTCCTCGGCAATGTCTGGCACTACTGACCAGTTCCTCGGGACCATGCTCCAGATTGTCAATTTTCATCACCACCCCGATTCTCCTCCCACTTATCTAGCTTTACTTTCTCAGTGTCTTTTGCCCTACCCCTATTTTTGAGTGTACGGCAAAGCCTCATCCTGGGTCCTTTGCTCTTCTCTGGACATTTTCTCCCCTCAGAGATGGTTCACCAACTCTCAAGTACCATTTCTACAGAGATGACGCAGAGATCCAGCTGCCCATCTTCACCTACAAATTGGCCATCTCCACCTGATGTCCCAGAGACATCCAAATTGAATGTCCAAAGCAGCTCATTAGCTTTCCACTTTCAAAGGCACTACCAACCTTCCAGTCAGCTAGGTTGGCAGCCCTGTGGCTATTTCCAAATCCATATTCTCTCCAGACTCTCACAGCCAATCAGCTACCAAACTTTGCCGATGCTATCATTACATATATCCAGCTCCCTAGTTCAAGGCCTCTCACCTCACGCATGGACTATTGCACTAACCTTCTCACTGGTCCTGTGGGCACAAGCCTCTCCAGTTCCTCCTCCACAAAGCTCCCAAGTTCAAACCCTCTGCTTAAGAAGCTTCGGTGGTTCCTTTCTATTTTTAGGGTCATCAATTTAGTTAATAAAGCAATCAAGCAATCAATTGATCAATTAGGGTTTAGTTCTAAGCTAGATTTCTGAACTTCTTTCTTCTTCTTCCCCTTCCCATGGCCTATGTCCTGCTCAAATCAACCCCCTCACTCCTTCTCACTCCTTCTTGAGCATGCCATCCCATCTCATATATATATATATATATATATATATATATATATATATATATATATATATATATATATATCTTTGCAAAGGTGGGCCCCATGCCATCCCTCCTCACCTGTACCTCTAAGAATCCTTCACTGCTTTCAAGGCTCAGTTCCCATGCTACTTCCTGGAAGAGCTGTTGCTGCCCTCCACCCCTTTCCCCCCAATCCTGGCTTGTTTTGCAGACAGTTTCTATTCATCTGCACATCTGTTGTTTCCCTCCAGCAGAAATGTAAGCTCCACGAAGTCAAGACCTGTGTAAACTTTTCGTTTTTGTTTCTCCAGAATCTACACAAATAGTGTCTGGAACAGAGAAAACAATAAACATTGACTGAATTGAAATGAATAAGTCCAAGGAAGGCCGAGCAGAGCTGCAATGATCCATTTTGTACCATGGGTGAGTACCACAAAACATGCCTCAAATCATCCAGTTAAGACAAATTCCACTGGAGAGAGGGAACCTGCCACAGCCCTTAGTAGGGTGGAAAGGGCAGGGAAACTGTTCCCTTTAAGGTTATCACTCTGAAACAGTGTTCCCTTTATTGAAACTGTGTTCCCTTTAAGATTATTACTCTGAAACTGTATTTCCTTTTGATCTGTGATCCCTTTTGGAGTTTCAGCCCTTCCTGAGGAAGGCACACCCCCAGATAAGTTACCTTTTGGGGATGCCAGAGTCTTTGATTCAATTAGAAATCCTGGTCAAAAAGCACCCCTTTGAAGTGTTAGTCATTCCAACAGGAGATCTGGACCAGATACTGATAAGCATCTAAGCCTGGGAACCTGAGTCCTGAAGCCTTAAGACCCCTTTTAAAGGGTAGTTTCTGGACTCCCTCCTTGCAGAGGCCCAAGCAGTTTGCCAGGACCCTCTGCCCACAGATAAGGCATTCTCTTCTCAGTGCCAGACTCCATTTCCCTAATAGGACTCTGCCACTACAGAAGTCAGTCTTTTAGCAAACTGGTTTCTAGCCAACAATAAACTTTCATTTTTGCCAATAATATTTTGGAATAAATGAATTCTTTCACTTTGAACCTGCGGGCTGACCAGAGGGGAATTTTAACAGCTCTATTATTGCCACTAACCTCATCACCACCAGGAATAGAGGGGACACAAACCTCATCAGGGTGACACTCCAGAACACCACCCTATGAGAGGGAGCAAGACAACTCCGGACACTGATTCTTTGGGGCAAAGACAATGAGACTATTTCAGAAGAGGTTGCACTGGGAAAGCCATGTGATAAACAAAGCATTTTTCATTTCTAAGGACTAGACTAACCCTTTGAAGGAGCATGGGATCAGTAGATACTCTCTAAATTTTGGCGCCCTGGGACAAATCCCCTATCACCCTGCCCTTTTTGTGGACTCCCATACTTATTTCACTGTAGTCACTCTCTAAATTTTGGCACCCTGGGACAAATCCCCTATCACCCTGCCCTTTTTATGGACTCCCATACTTATTTCACTGTAGTCCCTCTCTAAATTTTGGCATCCTGGGACAAAGCCCTTATCACCCTGACATTGTTGTAGACTCTCATACTTATTTCCCTGTGGAGTGCTGAGAGGTGAATGTCTAGGAAGTAGCTTGAGCCACTCAAAAGGGTATATTCCTTACATCTAAAAATCAGATTCCCCAAGCTATAAGAAAGGAGCTTCATAGACAAGGTATGGTGCAGAACACAGAGGTCACTTGGGCTCAGGAATCGGCTAAGTACAGAGCTTTGGATAGAAATTATTTACTCTTGGGAGTCTGATTGAATTACTGTGAAATAATCTGCATACAGTGAAGTCATTTGCATATAGATAGGGCCAAGAGGTCCCAGAACTGCAGTCCTCCTTAATTCCATTCTCCCCCACTCCACTCCTTCCATGAAATGGTAAGTACATGGTCCAAGGTCGCATCCCAGAACCAAGACCAGGCCCCAGCCTTTTCCCCACCAGCCTTCACTTTGCCATCAGGAGGGCCACTACCTCCTTTTCTCCACACTGAAGAAATACATACAGTTCCTGCTTCTGAAGAGTGTAACCAAGAGGCTAGAAGTTGCAGTCTCTCTGCCTAGGCAAGCAGTATTAGTGTTATTTCTGATTAGACTGCCACCAAGCAATAATGAGATCGTTTATAAAGCTATTCAGAAAGATTCTACAAGCTATAAAGTAGCAAAAGCTCTCTCTGTAAATCTCTCAGTTACATCCAGCTCTGTTATTTAGATGAAAAATATGGTCTCTGTTAATCCCCATGGCAGAGTTGTGTACCAGGTGGGGAGGGGGTCTGGCCCCAGAAAACCAGAGTTACCCAGAGAGTATCTAAAAACCCAGTCTAAGGGAAAAGACCTGACCCCATCACCAACCAGCTACATGACTTTTGGCAAGGTCATTTAGTGCTCTGTTTTCTTGTAAAATAGGGACGATGGTGTCTACCCAGCTAACCTCCCAGGCCCAGGATGGAGATCACAAAAATGGGAACAGTTTCGATGGAAAATTCTGACGAGCTTAATCCAAGCAAACTGCTTATGAACTCATGGGTTCATGAAAAATCTCAATGAAATGATGGGGTGGAGTGGGAAAATAAAACATAGCTGGATCAGGATGAGGGGATTTCGAGGGAAGGTGACAGGACACCAAAGACACAACCTGCCAACTTAACAATACCGCTCAATGAAATGGAGTATACAGGTCATCTCATAAACAAGGAAGAAGCCTAATACATAAGCAAGGTACAAAATTTGAGGTGGGGGAAACAAGAACCTGGAATTAGAGAGCTATAAGGGACCTCTATATCTAGAAACATGGATATACAAAGGATCTGTAACTTTGTTAACATGGAGAATGCCCAGTATGAGGATTCTCTCGTACTACACAGTTCAAGCCACACAAACTTACAGCTAAAAGAAACATGGACTATCTTTTCTAACCCCCTCTTTTTACAGATAAGAAAATGGAAACCCAGACAGGTCAACTAACTGTGATGTGAGCCACACAGAAATGGAGTGGTTTCCCCAGGGTCACAGAAGTGCTAAGTATGACAGGCAGGATTTAAACCTGGCCCTCGCTGACTCCACCCTCTAGACTACCCTGCCTGTATACACCTAGAAACACCCTGGAATCAATAAGAGGGAAAGACAATCAATTCCTGAACATCTCTAAGACTGCAGGATAATCCATCAACCTAGCTTTGCAAAGAATCTAATTGGGCAGAGAGATCTCATTTCCTTCTGGGACGTTCTGACAAGCCTGGTAAATTGAGGGCAATAAGAAATGTAGCATACTTTTAACAGTTCTTTGGATTCTGTTATCATTAGTGCAGCTCACCAACAGTGAGATCCAGGATGGGAGCTCGGCCCATAGTGCAGAGCTCAGAACTCTGCTTCTTACCAACATTTAAATGGTTATGGCTGAAGGTTTGAGGTTATCCTAAAATGGGGTTTTAAGGTCTTAGCTAAGAATGGGACCTCAACTCTCTGATTTCACTGTTACCAGATAGTGGAAAGTGGGAGAGTTGGGGCATCTAGAAACCCCCAAAATGCAGTGAGTTAGAGATGGGCTTCTAGCTTAAGAGCAAAAACTATGACAGAATGGAACATATCACCTATTAGGTTTATGGATAAGAGAAGAATTTATGAATAAACAACACAGCAGTGAGGGATGTAAAATGGATAATCTGGATCACATTAAATTAAAAAGGGTTTGTACCAAACAAAAAACCAACGTAGCCAAGATTAGAAGGAAAACAGAAAACTGGGGGAGGGGGAATTTTGCAGGTAGTTTCTCAGATAAAAGCTCTCATATCTCAAATATATAAAGAACTGAATCAAAGTTTTAAAAAATACGAGTCATCCCCCAGTTGATAAATGGAATATGAAGAGGCAGTTTGGGGAAGAAAAAATCAAATCAGACAATCATATGAAAAAGCATTATTGATTAGGAGATGTCAATTAAAATAATTCTGAGGTACCATCTTCACATATTGGATTGGTTAACATGATAGAAGGGGGAAATGACAAATGTTGGAGGGGATATGGAAAAAATGGGACATTAACATATTCTTGGTGTAACTGTGAACTGGTCCAAACATTTTGGTGAACAATCTGGGATTATGTCCAAAGAGTTATAAAACAAGATAAACCCTTTGACCTAGCAATATCACTGTTAGGTCTATTTTCTAAGGTGAGTGGGGGAAAAGGGAACGAATTTATATATTCTAAAATATTTACAGCAGTTCTCTTTGCAGGGGCAAAAAATTGGAAATTGAGAGAATGCCCATCAACAGGGAAATGGTGGAACAAGTTCTGCTATACAATGGTGATGTGAGATGGGATGTGGTCTGTCTCCTGTGCTATAAGAAATTGGTTTTAGGAAAACGTGGAAAAACTTTCATGAAATAACAGAGAGTAAAATGAGAAGAACCAAGAGAACATTATATATAGTAACTGCAATACCGGTCAGAAGTTCAGAATAACTGAATGACTAAGTTATTCTGAGTAATATGAATATTCAAATTAAGTACAGAAAACCTATGAAGGAAGATGCTATCCACCTCCAGAGAAAGAAGTGATTTGCGGAAGTATTATTGTATGTTTCCACAGGTATAGATAGAGATATGCATATATTTCTCTAATATGGAGAAAGGAGAAAGACAACTCAGAACTCAAAGTGTAAATTAAAAAACAAACAAAAGAACAAGAGTCATGCAAGAGAAACAGTATTGCTTTTGAGTCAGAAAATCCTGGAATCAGATACCACTTCTGCTACTCACTAGCTCTGTGACCCTGAGCAAGGAATGGGATTACTGGATTACAGACTTATATTAGGAAGAGTCAGAATCAATAAACATTTATGAAGTACCTAATGAATGCCAGGCATTGTGCTGGGCTATTAAAAAAAGGCAGAGAAGAGATCATATAGATCATAAAGTTAAAAGACCCCATTTTACAGATGACTAAACCAAGTCCTCCATTCTTTCCACTGTACTATGAAGCCTCCTTCACCTAAGACTCAGTTTCCTCGTGTATAAAATGGGAATGATTTCTGTAGCCCCTACCTTCCAGAGTTATTGTGAGGAACAAGTGAGATGATGGTGATAACACTTGAAAGTGCTATATCAATGCCAGTCATGACAATTACCATTATTTCTTCACAGACCATTAAGAAAGCAATTAGTAAATAAAATGAAAAAATGGATCCAAAGTACCCAGAAGAAATAATAGCAAAATAATATTAAGCTTTTTGGGCTAATAACTTAGAGGCAGCTTCCTGCAAGCTCAGCCTCTTCTCAGCATCAGAGGCCCAGCAGCCATTGGCCTATGGCCCAGACGGCTCTGCTCTCCCTTCAAAGCCAGTCAAGGGTTTCTTAATTTCACTGGGGAGAGAAGCTCCTTTCAGGTCCAATCAGCCTCCAGCCTAGGCTTAGCTTGGCTGCTCCTAGTTTGAAACTCCAGTGCGGGCCTCACCAAGCCCTTTCCCAGCTGCCCTCCCCTTCAGCAGCCTCCCATGCAGGCTTGTTTCAAGTTCTTGTGGCTTCCTTCATTTAACGAGGCCACAGGGATTCTTTTTTTTCTTTTTCTGTGCAAACCTGTCTTTAGCCCCAAGATGTCCTTGTTCAGTGAAAAACCACCATATTGCCCTCCCAGCCAGTTCAGCGCCAACCATCCATCGTCTGGGCAGCCTCAGTAGGGAAACTTCCTTTTCCCTTCACTGGGATCATTACGCTAACACAGGTGCCACAAGAAATTGTCCCCATTGGAGCTGACTCCCTTCACATGCTTGGCTCCTTTGAAATTAACAGCGGCATATTCAGGCCAGTTATCGTTCTACTTGCCATAATATGTCTCTCGATGATTCCTTATTTACCTTGCATAGGAAAAACCAAGTGGATGCTAGAAAGCCTGAACCATCTGATTCCCCAAAAGCCTTTTTAAATCTGTTGTCCCTTCCTCGACATTCCAGAAGCCCCTAGCTACCCATTGTTCTCCCACAGACAACATTATACCTCATTTTGTTTGAGCTAGCCCCTGTTTCTGGGATGTCCTCCGGCCCCCTTTTGAAGATCAGCCCAAGTGCCATCTCATGCAAGAATCCTTTCCTGGCTGTCCCAATTGCCAGTGCTCCTACCCTCTCAAGTAACAAATATCACAAGACCTTGTCTTGGCTTTGTAGAGAATTTTGTTGACTCAATCAATTAACAGGCATGCGTTTATTAAGCACCTGTTGTTTTTCAGCCACTTTGCTAAGCCCGGAGAATACAAATATAACAGAGGGAGGAGGGGATGGAATGGTCCACTGGAGCCAAGTGCTTAAAGCATTTGCTAGGGTCTCTTCAAAAGGCAGAAAGTCCACATCCTTCAAGGAGGAAAGGTAAGCTTGGAGGGAAGGTGAGATGTGCTGCTGTCCATCAGCAGAACATAAGCTTTTTGAGATAAAGCTCTGCTCCATCCATTACTTTGCATTCTCAAGTCTAGCACAGTATCCGCCATGAATTCCATGAATGCTTCCTGAATGGCATTTCATTTGGACTGGACCAGAGCACTATTTTTGCTATGTGAGGCCTGCTGTGGAAAACTAGATTCTTATCCCCTCGAAAGCTACACATTCAGGAAGCCTCTGAATATTTGTCCGAAGGCTCTCAGTTGACAGGTTTCCTCCGATTGCTCATATGAGGATGTCACGCTTGACAGAAAGTTGTTTCCTTTTACCACAGTAAATACAGAAGAAATGGTTGCTGAGTGATTGAATCAATCAAGCAACCAATCAATTACATTTCTGAATAGGATCCATTTCCCCTTTGATTTTCATTCAGGAATTAGAGTTAACTTGGGATAAGTTATAGTCTTCAATAATTAAGAATATCACTTCTGGGAAAATGATTTTTAAAAACTTCAAATCACAGGCAAAAAAAAATAACAACCTTAAAAAATACTAACGTTAATATTCAAAACAAGTCACAAGATACCAATTCAAAGTGACTAGCGTTCATACCCCCCACCCCACCCCCCACTCGCTCAGGGTTTAGACAATACCTTAAAAGTATGAGGAAAAAATCTGGCCCTCTCACTTCCCAAAATGCTCTGGTTAAAAAAGGTGCCTTATTGTATTCTGTCTTTGCAGACCTTGGCAGCTAAAGAACAGAGCGCTGTCACTGGCTGCTAAGGTCGCATTTCCCAGAATTTTGGGCAAGCTGATCTCATAGCTTTTGCTAACTGACCAGAAACCAAGAGGAGGCCATCTCAAAGTTGAGGAAGAAATGGCCAAGCAAGAAAAAGAACAAGCAAGAGATGTCCCAAAATCAGATCATTTAGGAAGGCAGGACAGAAAAAGGTGTGATTGTAGACAATGTAGGATGGAAAGCCCTAAACGACAGTGTACAGAGACCTGGATTCGCATCTTACAACAAGTCAGGCCGCTAGATGGTGCTGCAGTGGATAGATAGCTACGCCTGGAGTCAGGAAGAGATGTATTCAACTATCACCTCATCCACTAGTGTTAATCTGGGCAAGTTGCTTCATCTCTGTCTGCCTCAATATCCTGAACTGTAAAATGAAGAACATAATAGCGCCTACCTCCCAGGGTTGTTGTGAGGACCAAATGAGATGATAACTGTAAGGCAACACTTAGTACAGTGCCTGGCATAAATATAACTATAACATAAATGTTAGATATTATTGTTACTTCAGTCAGTCACTGGCTGAGTGACCAGACATGACATTTCACCCACACACTCCAAAATCTCCTAGGTCTTTTCTTCTATGTCCCATGTGGGGTAGTTTGCTAGCTATGAATTATGTCTGACCATTAATCTTCAGGGGCACTGGAATTGAAAATCGAATAATGACATAAGGAAGGTGGGAGAGGCACGCAGCTGCCCACGGCCATTAGTTGACATCCATAAATTGTCCACCAATTTAGGCAGTATCAGAATAGTCTTTTGACCCCGGTGATCACATTTGGATACATCAATAGCATATCTGGCCCTTGGGCATTTATGACGAACTGTGTAGGGAACATAGCACGGGCAGAAACTTAGCAATCTGGTCAGAACAAGTGGGGAGATGCTGAGGTGCAAGTCAGAGCGGGAGTGCAAATGTGACATGTTTTCAATAAATTGGCCTGTGTTTAAGGGTCAAACCCCAGTAATGTGAAGGCCTATTTCACTATGGCTACCCGGAGGGTTGGGGATTAGGACATAGCATGGAGACTGGTGCCCTTGGCTTATGCAGCTTGCAAGCAAGGTTGTGTGCAGGTCGAATTCTAACACATTCTCCATACAGGAATTCCAACATTGAGAAAGCGATGAGGAAAGGGCTCCTGCCACATGTTACATCTGAATGGCATAATTCTGAGTTCCGAGGAGCACCCTCCAAATGGGAAAATAGAAGAGCCTGGGATGGGCAGGGGTAAAACACACCTAGAACTTGAAGAGTGATGGTAGAAGTGGATTACATCCCATGGGACTGATCTTCTTTGGCTAGTTTTCTCATTTGAAATAAGCAGTGGTTCCCATTTCTGGAATCGCATCATACCTGGCCCATACTGTTCTCTTGCCAAAGGTAGCCAGGAAAGAGAGCACATGTAGTCAGCTCTCCTATAACCTGGGTGAGCAGCAGCACAAGGCAATAAGAGCCTACATTCCCATTAGAATAAATGGTGCCTCTGTTAGTTATTGATTCTTGAGTTCTCTGCTGGGAATAAAATGAAAATCGTTAAATGCACTGGCCCATCTGGGGCTACTGAAATTGCCAACAATTGAAAGCAATGTGATGACTTAGGCACCTTCCCTTAATAATCATCAACTATAAGTAATATTTCCTTGCCCCTAATCCTTCATATGTCTGGAAGAAATGCATGGTGCACTGGAAAGAGCATTTCGCTGGGTGCCAGAAAACCTGGATTCAAATCCCTGCTCTATAATTTACTGCCCGTGTAACCATGGGCAAAACATTTAAACTCTCTGGTCTTCAGTCTTCTCATTTATTAAAAAAAAAGAGGGTCCGACTTGATGACTTTGTAGGTCTAAGTCCATAATCCTGTGATATTTCCAGGGTCAAATTTATGAAGTGACAGGTACCGATTGAGAAATCTAGGGGCAACAAATGGGCATCTATATACACAGCCTACTCACGCACAAACCAGGGGGAAAACGGCCTGCTCAGGATCCCAAAGTTGGAATCCCCAATGCTGAGCAGAGTTCCTGGTATACAGTAAGTGCCTAATAAACACATGGAGACTGATTTATCGCTTGATTGATGGATGGAGTCAAATCCATCACCCTTCACTACATATACTTGTGTGTGATAGTCATTTGGTTTTTATTTCAATAAGGATTAGAAAAGTGTGTTCAGTTGTTTTCAGTTGTGTCCAACTCTATGAGCCCATTGAAGTTTTCTTGGCAGAGATCCTGCCGTGGTTTGTCATTTCCTTCTTCAGATTTTTATAAGTGAGGAAACTGAGGCAAACAGAATTATGTCACTTGTCCAGGTCACACTGCTAGTTAGAGTCTGAGACCATATTTGAACTTAGGTTTCTTCCTGACTTTAGGCCCTGAACTCTATTCACTGCCACCCAGCTGCCCCAAGGATCAGAAATAGGGGGCATAAAATTAGCATATGGGAACTGGAGAAATGATAAGATAGTTTCAGCTCCCAAGGTGTAGGGGTTAAGATAGGAACCCTCTGTTTCCAAGGTGATGCTAAAGGAATCTGGGAAGCTCTACTTTGAAGGTTAAGGTAAGACTATGGGAGAGGAAAGAGATGTTTTTTGTGTCTCAGGAAGTAAGCCTATTTTCCCATTCATTCTTCCTATTAAAGTGTTTTGTAACTGTGCTGTTTTCGAAAAGCCTAATTATAATGTTCCATAAGTCCCAGCTGTACACTAATGTTCTTAGAAACTCAGGGGCTGCTTAGTGGCTGAAGAGACTTGAGCCCCGAGGAGAACAGAGCATTTTCAATAATATTAAAAATTAAGGGACAAAATGGTTCCTCCCTGCTGTGGTATTTGGCCCGTTCTCATGAGAAATATCCCAGCAGAGGTTTCCTCTTCCACAGCCTCAATGATTTAGCCTGGAGCATCACTGGTCAGTTTCAAAGAGAGTCCCATTGACCCATTATAACTAAGTTATGAGTACAAGGGGTGGAGATGGATTTCTATGTGTGGATGCTGAACTTGTAGACTGCTTCTTCGACCCCACGGTTCCTGCTTGCTTCCATTAGTCTCACTCTCTCAGAGCCAGAATGCTTCCGCAATATGGTTTAACTGAGCTCCTACTATGCGCCGGGAAGTGTACTAAGCCAGAAATACAAAAAAGAGATAGTTGTCCCTCCCACTCTGTGACTTTTATATACAGATGAGTAGCGAAAACTATGGACAGAATAATTGAGGGGAGCACTGTCCAAAGAATCAGGAAGAGTCGAGAGGTGGAGGGGAGTATTAACAGCCTGAGGAATCAGGAGGAATCAGGACATGGGGGGAGCACTGACAGCCCGGGGAATCAGAAAGGGATTGGGGGAGGACGCGCTGGAGCAGAGCCTTAAAGGGAGCTTGAGGTTACAAGATATGTCAGGGAGGAGGAAGAAGGAAGATAACCTGGGCACAGCCATGGAGGGCGATGGAATGTCGTGTTCCAAAAAAACAAGACCAATTGAGCTGAAACACTGAGTGCTCAAGGGGAAGTAAAGGGAAATCAGCTAGAAAAGCAAGGTGGGAGGCAGACTGTGAAGGTCTTTACCAAAGGAGCTTGTATTTTATCTCAGAAGCTAAAGGGAGCCATTGAGATTCCCAAACAGGAAGCGGCAGGTCAGCCCTTTCCTGTCGGACTGTTTGGAATGGAGAACTTGACGTCCATAGGTCAATAGCCGTTCTCTGGACTTTGATGGCAGGGAGCCCAAAGCACATGTTTTCCTGCAGACTCAGATGAAACCCTTCAGCAATAGGGATTTTCCTATGGCTGGAAATCTGCAAACTCTACAATCCTTACATTAGACTTTGGAGAATAACAACTACCACTGACACCTTTAAAGTACTTTGAAGTTTGCAAAACGCTTTGGTTACATTATTATGACATATAAAAAGTTTGAGAGACATAGTTTCTGGGTAGTTAACATTTTATTAATTATGCCAGCGGATAATTAATAAAAGGAGTCAATGGCACTCTCAAATACCAAATATCTCCTCATCGAACCCACTCAAGACTTACATGCCTTGGAAGAGTGGGTGCTCCTGAGGGCAGCAATCAACTCTGGCTGGTTAACAATTAAGGCGAAAATGAATATTATATTAAACATGGACCTATTCTAATGAGAGGCTGGGAGACTGGGACTGATCATTCTTGCTCCCAGACCACCTCCAGTCTTGGGGAATCTAGACAAAGGATTTACCTCCTCACCCAAATTTGAGTCGAACACAATGAGTTTCCCCACTCGGTTGGGGTCTGAACAAGAAGACTGAGGAGAAAATTAATATAAACTAATTAATGGTAATAGCTATGTCCCTCACATGCTGGCTTGATCTAGTAGAGAATAAGGAAAAAGGAAGGGAAAAAATCAGTTATTTAATAGTCATTTTGCTCATTATATATTATTTGAGTCTCCCTAACATCAACTCTATAAGGAAGACAGCACAGATATTACTACCATAATTTTATAGATGAGGGAACAAAGGTTTAGAGTAGAGTAACTAGTCCTCCAGTATTCTCTTCACTGTGTCCCTCAGTGTAAAGGGACAGAATTCAATTTACTAAAAAGGGAATGTGATTCATTAGTTACGGGCCTCCAAGTTACACAAATTTGGAGATTTTGCTTTTAAAGATGGTTTGCCAAGCTATGTTTCAGGATTTAATGTCCCCTAGTACTAACGTTCCAAGGACAATAGAGAAGAGCTCAGATGGTGCTATTAAGGGTGCTTTATGAGACTCCCCAAGGACACAAACACAACATGAGAAAACACCAACACAGACATAATGAGAAAGGCACCCAAGTAAGCAAACCCTCCAGAGTCCCATTGCCATACCAGGCAGTTAGGACTTGGCTCCCTTGCTTTCTTGTTTCCCCAATAACAGACTGCTTTGTAGTGTGAAGGCCAGCCTAGAAAAGCTGCAGCAGGAGGCTGGAGGAAGTACTCCTCAGTCATCCTCAAAACAGAGGAGAAGCAGATGCCTTTGTCAGCATTAACAACAGTGGCTACAACCTTTCTTTCTCTATAGGTCAACGTTTCTGCCTTCCTGACTGTGCTAACCCTGGTCCAGGGTTCTTCAGAAGGGGCTACCAAAGAGGACTCAAAGTAAAGTCATTTCCAAGTAACAGAAACAATGATAGGGATTTGCCCTAACAGACTCTCATCTTGAGTCCAGTTCACAAACAGTAAAATGTGAGTTGCCTAAGTGGGTGAATGTGAAATGAATTTTAAAACCATCCAGCTTTGCCAATAGGAAAACAAATGACAAGAGGGAGGAAGAGGAGGAAAAAGAAGGAAAACAAGAGTTGAGAAAAAGGAGGGAGAGTCAAAGAAAAACAGTGTTTGAGTAAACTAAAAAAGGCAAATGGAAGTGAGGAATGATAAAAACAACTATATTCCATTTTCTAATTTAAATTATCATCGAGAGGTCTTTAAAAAACAACCATAATGGAGCTTCTAATAATAATAGCAAATTAAAGAAAAAGTATTTTTACAGACACCTGACAGCTTTACTGTGTCCAAATACAGCTCCTGCTCTTATGCTCATTCTGAAGACTAGGACCCAACTAACAATTGGTCTCAAGGTCCCTCCTCTCTTAAAAGATCCCACTGCGTCACAGAATCACTAGGCAGGCCCCGCCCTGAACTGCAATTTCTCCAAGCCAATCTTTTGTGGCTCTAGATCACCTCTAAAGTGAAACCCACAATCCTCAGCCCAGTATCCTAAGCCCTCTACGACCCTTTTCGATCTTAATTCATATTATTCATTCAGTCTCTTTTCTTGTAAAACTGATGTGCTAGCTGTGCCCTCTCCATGACATTGCAATCTCCCACCTCTGCACCTTAACATAAGTGATGCTCCATCCTGGAATGGGGAATGTATCTCTTCTTCACAGGCATCTCCCAGAATTCCAAGATCCTTCAAAGCCTAGTCAGGATACTAGCTCCTACTCAAAGTATTCTTGATTTCTCCATGTCCCTGATCATTAGCACGCCTCCCCCTTAAAATCACTTGGTTTTCATGTATACATTTGTCTTGAATCTTGGTATTTAAAGAGAGGCAATGCATATCAGACAGGTCTTGAATGCCTGGGGACCTGGCCACCAAGGTCAGGAAGATCTGGCTATGAAGTCTGCCTCTGAACCCTGGCAGGGCTATGCCAGGAAGTCACTTTCTCTAATCTCAGTGCTCTCAAGCAAGTGTCTAACACTATAAATTGCCGAGAAGGTGCCAGCCTCCATTGGTAGAAGGAGTGCACTCATCTGGGAGTTTCCTGTGCCGATAAAATCACAAGTCCAGCGCCAACATGTAGTCCTTTGTATTTAATCACCCGGGTATGATGTGAGCTGCTTGAGAGAAAGGGTTGCTTTGGTTTTTCTTTCTTTTTACAATAACTCGCACATAGTAGGTGTTCCTAAAAGCTTGTTGAATTGAATTCAGGGGGCTTGCCTCCATAGCTCCCTGTACAGAGTCTAGGCGCAGAAGGTGGGAGAATTTTGGATTCGGCTTTCTCTAACGCCAAGCTCCCTGAAACCTAAGGAGCAAGCCCTTCCAGGAGACTGTACTCACCCCAGCTGCCATGTGCCCCACTGGGCAGCACCACATCCATTTCAGGGTTGCTCCCTAGCACGAGAGATGAGCTGCTGCCCCACAAAGGGCAATCAGAGAACACGGGCAGGAAGAGATAGAGAGAATTATGATTCTCCATCCAGAGGGAGAGCAAGTGCCAGTCATAAAATCATGCAGCATCCTTGTCCATTATAATAGAATCTCCCCCACTGGGAAAAAATAATGATAACGGAGGCATCTTGTTTTCATTGGGCAAGTGCCCTTTTTTTGTTCCTTTGGCACTGAGCTGTCATATCACACGACTTTCCACCCAGAGAACCTTGAAGGGCTGGCAGCAAATCCAAAGCACATTAGGATTCTGAGGTCGGGAGAAAATGTGACAGGAGATTTACAGATCAGGGAATCAAGGTGCTTCATCAGCTCCAGATCAAAGGTGTCGAGGGGGCGCCATTCATCATTTCTCAGGCTCCACCCAGGACCCAGGACCACAGGAGGCTCAGGACAGAAAGGACTGTTCTTTTTTCCTTCCTCTTTGCCATTTCTCAGGGAAGATGGAAAGAAGCCAACAAAATCTCTTAGGATGATAATTAACCCCGCTGACTGACTGCCAGTGGCTCAGGATTGCTTGATAAGCGGGACTGTTATAACTTCTTTAGACGCAAAACGTTTCTGAGGCACTGGAGCCAAACCAAGTCCTTCAAAATTCACCACAGAAGGAAGGTATCTTTAGGGTGTAATGCACCACTGGGCTGGTTCTTCAAATGGTCTTTTCTACCTCTAAGTCTATGAGCCTAAGGCCAAAAAGGAAGCAAATGAGGAATTATACCCACAGACAATCAATTCCCCCAAGATTAGAGCTGGTGCCCAAAGAGGCTTCAGGAAGTCTGAGACATAACCTCAGCTCTGCCATGAATTTACTTAAAATCTTACCCACATGGGCTCTTAGTAAGGAGGAGAGACAGAACTTGAACCCAGAGCCAGTGGATGTAGAGTCCAAATCTATTGCTCTTCCCATTCTTTCTTGTCAAATAGTGTCCTGGCTCAAGAAATAATCAAATTCAGATATCATTTTGCAAAACACCCTCACGGATCTCTTGAGAGGCAAGGATGGATCAAAAGAAAATGAGGAATACTGATAGGCTAAGCTTGG
The DNA here is from genome assembly GCF_902635505.1 of Sarcophilus harrisii. Taxonomy (NCBI): domain Eukaryota; kingdom Metazoa; phylum Chordata; class Mammalia; order Dasyuromorphia; family Dasyuridae; genus Sarcophilus; species Sarcophilus harrisii. The sequence goes on along the minus strand of NC_045432.1, from coordinate 73,643,791 downwards.
AAAGAATCTAACAATGACCTTGAAAAGAACCCCAAAAGGAAAATTCCAAGAACGACAATCACAGCCAAAACCTAAAACTACCACAATAGAGAAAAGTCCTGTAAACATCAAGAAAGAAGCAATTCAAGTCTCAAGATTCTATAGTCAGGGTCGAATAGGACTTGGGGACTTTTACTATGACAAGAGATCTTAGAATACAACACGGGAAAGGTAAAAAAAATGGTCTTAAACAACAAAGTAGTTAACCTGAAAAACTGAATTACAATCCTGCAGAAGGGGAAAAATGGATCCTCAGTGATAGAAGACTTTCAAGCATTTCTGATGAAAAGACCAGAAGGGTAGGCACTTTAAAATACAAATGCAAGATTCCAGAGAAGTCTCTTTGAGCCCCTGGAAATCGCTATATGAATATGTACTGTTAATGTTCTAATATGGAAGAAGAAATAATTATCTTTTGATAACCTTTCAAATGATATTGAGGGAGCTAAATAAGAAAAACAGAGTACCTGAGGGGTAGGCTTAAGGGGGAAATAAGAAGGGAGGGGGAAAAGAATATGCTATTATAGAAAGAAGGAACAAGGTAGCGGAACTGGCTATTTCTTATAATTGGGGTACAGGAAGAAAAGTATCCAAAGATGAAGAAAAGGGAAGATGTGAACTTCAGATGAATCTCACCGTTATCTGAAACAAAGGAAGGCTGACCACACACATAAATACTAACAGTTTAATGTAGAAATACAATGAACTCAATAGGAAAACAATATGAGATAGGAAAAAGTGGATGGGAAAAGAGGGAGGATAATACTGGGGATGAAAGAGCTTCAAGCAAAGCATTCCTGATCCTAAATGGGAGATGAAAAGGGGAATGAGGGAGTAAAAATGAAACAAAACAAAGCAAAACTGGAATCTAAGTAGACACCTAAGATAGCTTCTTAAACAACTGGGGAATGGCCAATTTGGGATAGAGGAAAGTTTTGGAATATATTGCTGCATTATAGGGGTAACTAGATGGCACGATGCCACAAGTCTAGAGTCAGGAATACCTGAATTCAAATCTAGCTTCAGAAACTTTCTAGCTGCATGATCTTCAGCATGTCATATAACCTCTGCTCACGTTAAACTACTACAGAAGGAAATGGCAGACTGGTCCACCATGTTTGCCAAGAAAACCCCAGGGACAGAGGTCCATGGGCTCATGAAGAGTCAGACATGACTGAAATGACAGAGCAACAAGAGGAAATGGCAAAAAAGAATTTCAGGGACTCCTGAATAATATTAACTGATATGGAATGAAATGAGCAGAATCAGGAGATGAATTCATACAAAGCAGAAAGATTATAAAGAAAAAGGACTTTAAGAGACTTAAGACCAATGCAATAAACAATCATACCTTCAGAAGACCTATGAGTCAGAGAAGTGAGGAACAGAAAGAGACATGCATTTTTGGACAGGCTCACTCAGGAGATTTGTTTAGATTAGCTATGCTTACTTATTACAAGGTGATTGGGTTTTTTTGGATGGGGGAAGCCAGAGTTAACTATAGCAGTGAAAAGAAAGAGGCCCTTGTAATTTTAGAACCCAATCACTGAAGATAACAGAATGAAGATCATAAGAACAATCAGTACCTTATTGAAAGCAAAATATAAAACTCGTTATATACTCTTTTTTAAAAAAAAAGTTATAAAATGGAAAATCGTGATTTCATATAGAATCCTATTTTGTATTCTACTTTGAGTAAGAAAATGATTTTGGGGGAACATAAAAGTTCAGAACTATTTTTAAAAGGTGTGTGTGTCAAAGCTAACAACCAAATTCCAGCTTTATGTTCAGAGCATTAATAAATTTATCAACTGTGTTTCTGTTTACACTTCTAGACCCCAAACTAATTATTTGATTAATTTTCTTTTCTTAGCATTGTGGTACTTGATGATCTTTATTGTAGTTCAATCATTTTTCAATCACGTCCTACTCTTTATGACTCCATTTAGAGCTTTCTTGGCAGAGATTCTGGAGTGGTTGCCCTTTTTCTTCTCCAGCTCATTTCACAGATGAAGAAACTGAGACAAGCAGGGTTATGTGATTTACCCAGAGTCACACTGCTAGGAAATATCTAAGCCTGGATTTGAATTCAGATCTTCCTGACTCTGGGCCTGGTGTCCTACCCATTGCAGTTCCTCCTAGCTGTACGTTGGTGATCTTTTCACTTGTATATAAAAATGCAGTACTTGTGAAATTCACAAAGGTCTGCACACTCTTGGTCTGTTTATTCTCCTCTTAGTACAGAGTAAATAATGTTAAATTGAGTATGGAGACCCAAGTTTGGCTCTCACCTCAGACATCTAATGTCCCAGGAAAGGTTATTTAACTTCTCAGAGCCTCAATTACCTCTTCTGTAAAATTGTGCTTACAATACTTGCCCTACCTATCTTATATGATTATGATGAAAGAGCTTTGAAAATCTCGTTACATAAATATGAGTTATACTTTTTGGTCTAGACCAAAAATGCCCTTGGTATAAAGAATTCCAGTGTTATTATTACAAGATATTGTTGTGACTATTAGTAACACTTTGACAATTAGCCATGGGGAAAGAAGTATAAAAAGAAACACAGTGTATGTTTTTTGCTAACTCTTTTTCCTGATTGTACAAATTAGCCAGATTTCAGTATTTAGGTAACATACACATTAGCACTATTTTTCTCTAAGTTAAAAAGGAAGATTTCTTTAGTAACCTAACAATGGCCCTTTGCACTTCACCTGAATTTTCACTTAAATATGAGGACCTAAAGTGAAGGTGACAAAAATAGCATTGGTTAAAAAAAAATGAAATCAATTTAATCACTGACGTGATGATACATAGAGAGTTTATTACCAGTGGAAAATAGCTTAATGTGCATGGTATCTGTATAGCAGTGTCAGGCCAATTACAGATCGAAGGGACAAATGTGCTTCCATTTTTCCTTCAGGGATTATCACGATCATTTAACATCACCAATGATGGGACAGTCAGATCGTAAAATAGCATGAACAGCAATTTTCTGGATAAGTTACGGTGATACAGGTCATGGGGAAAAACCACTTAAAAAACTAACTTTTCCTTCTTAAAATGAGTTTCTACCAATTTTTAAATGGTCCAAATTTAAATGTAAACTATCACTTAATTTGTTTCTCTAGCCCAGTGATAGCTACTGTGCGATAACTATATGACCAAGGGAAACAAATATGGTCTTGCTGTATAAATTAGTAAGAGGCTCTGAGTCATAGTCGTTGATCACAAATTATATAATATAATCCTTTAGGGGAAGTACCCTAAAGATTACCTAATTCAACTCTGCCATTTTACAGATGGGGAAACAGAGGTGCAGATAAGAAATGCAACTTGCCCATGGGTCATGACTTTTTTTTTTAATTCCATTTACTAAGGCCCGATGTTGGCATAATTGAAATATAAATGTCTTAATTCATTGGGGTTCTTTTAGTGATTGGAACAATTTTGAGTGTCTAGGCCCGAAGCAGCAAACATCTTGTGGTAGGCTGGAATTAGAGCAGGAGAAAGGAAGCGATTGCTACAAGAAAGGGAAAAAACTCAGAGGTTTGGGGTAAAGCTTATTGGACAGTCATTTACAGAATCACAAATCAACCCCAAAGCATCCATTAAGCAACTATAGGCAACCTGTACAAAGCAGGCTAGCCCAGGTTCCTATGTCACCGTTTTTCAATACTATAGATCTGTGTAGTCCAAAAACAAAACAAAAATCTATTCAGGCTTCTGTGTGGGACAGCATAATTCTCCTGGGTCTAGTTAGTTAGAGAGCATCCTTAGAGTCTACACAGGTACATATAATGGAGAGAGCCTCACCCAGTGAGCTAGCTCTATTAATTGCCTGAGGTCATAGATATAGCATATACAGAAAGGTTTGGGCATAAGGGACTTGGAGTAACAAGGTAGTGGGATATGTTTCCTTGACAACTCCTGAGCCTTCCTTAAAACTTCTTAGAATATCTTTGCCAGAGATCATGGAAACCTGACAGTTGGAGGTTAAAGAATACCTCTTTGCCTGCTGAGAGAGCTCTGAATCCCACTCAGAAAATGGCAGTCCTCATACTGGCTCTACCCAGTCATGGACATAGAACTCCCCTTCTCTAAAGGTTTGTTGGTCAATTATATGTAACAGTACTTATCCTGTCTCGCTCACATGGTCATCATGAGGGTCAAACTAAGCTAATTCAGGGGTTTTGAATATGAGGTCCTGGAACATCATTAAGAAAATCTTTTGATATTCACATTTCAACATCACCGGCTTCTTTTATAACCATCCATACTTTATTTTATGCATTTAAAAATCTTTCATTGCCACGGTATTTTCATTCTTCCTTGACTTGCTTGTTCCATCTGGAAATAAAAGAAGTCCCCTCAACCCGTGCTGAGAAAAACATCGATTAGGATATCCACGTATGAGCTCAAAGATCTTGGTCCGTAAATGTTTTCAATGCTATTCTGGAGAAACACCAGAGGCTGGCTAGTGGCAACAGCAGTGGTCCTCATAAATATGTAGCCCAGAGACATAGTTGGAAAGCATTTTATATTTGTCTCTGTCCATAGATGAATTATTCATGAGCCAGAGAAGGAAATCGCTGATCCATCATTCTCATCTCGGGAGATATGCATGCGTATGTGTATGCGTGCACACACGCTTGCACCTTTTCAGGTTTTATGAAAAAGCATTTATTTTCTAGACCTCTGGATCTTTTTATTTTTGGATTCATAGATTGTGGACTTCCACCAAGCAGAAAATTAAAATGACATTTTAAAGAAATACACACTTGTTCCAATTTTCCTGTCTAAATTATCCAAAGCCCTCACAGTCTTGATATGGTTCAATTAAAGATCCTTATTCCTGTGACTGAGTGAGCAATGCCTCCGCCAGTATTCTTCTGGATGTTGTGAGATGACAGGAACCTGGGAGATCAATAAGGGAGACAACTGCAATTGGCTATGCGCAGAAGTGAGCCCCAACTTGGGAGGTGCTGTCAGAGCCATATAAGGGAAAACATTTTGAAAGCAAGGAAAGGAGAGGGGGAAATGGAACATTAAGTGATTTATAATTGAAAATGTTCAAATCCACAGACAGGCCAAAGGGCCCCAGGGACGCTGGATTTGCCAGCAGCACACCGAAGGTGGCGTAGGCAAAATCAGACTCTCTTACGTGACATATTTGTGGCCATTCTGGATTTCTTCATTTGATTTTTTGCATGAAGAAGATACACCACTTGCCATTTATAATGGAGCTCTAACAGCAATACTTTATGAGATGTTCAAGCAACAGCCAACTGAACATGGAGTGAGAGCCAACCCCAATTAAAAGGCTCCTTCTCCCTCCGATCACTCCCTGCAGAAGGGGCTGAGATCTTAATTAGCTTTTCTGTCTTATCTCCAGCAAGACAGGCCCACAAAGTTTTCCATGTCAGCTCCACAAAGGCGCCTGGGAAACGGGCGATTGCCCACCCGGAAGACATCTTCCCGGAGTCTCATTACTGGTGACGAGGGTGTGATTTTGACTATTAATTATGAAAAGCGATGGGCTAGGCTTTGGGGAGCATGGGCTCCATTAAGTCAGAGAAGAAAATTCCTTGAACATTTCCACAGGCATTAGGGCCGGTATGAGGATGAATGCTGTTGACAAAATGAATTCCTAAACCATTCTCATGGAAATGACTTCTCTTAGGTGCCATGATATGCTCCCCTAGTCTGAGAATTTGATTTTACACCACTGTGTTCCCGCAAATACAATCGGAAATTAATTGAAATTGGAAAATGGCTTGATGTCTGCTCTATAGGCTCTAAATAACAGGTACTGCTCACCCATCATTAGCCAACTTTAACCTTTATCCATGATAGGGAATACAATATTTGCCAATTTCAGCTAAGCAGACCACAGGGAACTGCCAGGAAAACTCCAGTGCCAGGTCCACATTGCAGAGAAATACCTCAAGGTAAAAGAATACAGTTCAAGAATGGAGCCATTTCACAGTTTCCCAACTGAAAACCGGGGTAGGGAACAGCAGTTTGCAACTGAAAAGTCCCATAGAAATGCCAGTTATTTTTATTATTTAAGCGATTTCTTCTTCTCTCTTTGAAGAAAATAACCCAACAAATTTCTAGTACCCACAATATAATTTTTTCATTTTATTTTGTCTCAATCACAGTATAAACAATTGTTAATGTTCGTCTTTTTAAATCTTGAGTTCCAGATTCTCTGCTTCTCTCTCTCTCCCCTCTCTTTCCTCCCTGAGAAGGCAAGCAATTTGCTATAGATTATATATGTGCAGTCATGCAAACCATATTTCCATATTAGCCATGTTGCAAAAGAAAACAGACCCAAAAAAGGAAAATAAAGAAAGCCAAAAAAAAAGTATGCTTCAATATGCATTCAGACTCTATCAGTTCTTTTCTGTAGGCGGATAGGATTTTTCATCCTACGTCCTTTGGAACTGTCTTGGATCATTGTATTGTTGAGAATAGCTAAGGTATTCACCGTTGAACATCACACAATAAATTTTTTTTAAATGAATTTAAATTCATTTTAAAAGACTGTCCCCCTATTGTAAGAAAGACAGTGGAGTTGAAAGCAGGGGAGAATAAAATTCAGCTCTCAGGCAGGGGCTTGGACTGGGTGACTCCCAAGGTCCCTCCCAACTCTAGGGTCCTCTGGTCCTGGGTGATTGGATTCTATCTCATTGCTGGAGTCTGCTATTCTGTGGCACATGAGTAGGAAATCTGTAGGTATACAGAAGCAATCAACAGGGAGAAAAATTCTTGATGCTTTAAGGCTCTTTCCAATCTGGATTTGCAGATATTCCCCATCACTCTGCTGCATATACTTTACTTCCAGTCAAACTTCATTTTCTCCCTCTGCATCTTTAAACAGGCTGTCCCTCAAATCTGCAATGCCATCCTTCTTCATTAGGCCTCTGATAATCCTTAGTTTCCTTGAAGGTTCGGTTCAAGTGCTACGTCCTTGGCAAAGTTTCCCCCCGCTCGCCCCATCACTGTTCCCTCTCCTCATAATATCTGTACTTACTCATCTGTGTGTTATGTGCCCCGCAAGAGGATGTGAGGTTTTTAAGGGCAGCGACTGGGTTTCATTCAGAAAAGGCAGCAGCGACCACATAGAGCCAGCCTGGCTTTATCCAGAATAGAAAGCAGGAGAGTCATCTCATTTGCTTAATTGACTAAATTCCTAGAGCTGCTGTAGATACAGCTTCCTCAGAATTTAACCAAGCATCTCATAAAATGCTCCTCTATCTGTCTGGTGGAAATGTGGGCTAGCTGCCGGGTTGGTCAGGTGGCAGCTGAAACATAAGGAAGGGACAAACCCAGAGTCACCAGGAATATCTCCACGTCAGCCTGGAAGAAGTTGGAACACCACAGAAATCTGGGCTTGGCCTTGAGCTGTCTGTCACCTTTATCGGTGACTTAAATATAGGCATAGATCAAACTCATCAAACTTGCAGATCACACAAAGGCAGGAGCAATAGCAAGCATATGGATTGGCAGTCAGAAACCAACAAGCTTTTGACAGGCTAGAACTTAGGACCAGATATAAGCAGATGATTTTTAATAGAGATTAAAGTAAAAGTAGGGATATTGGGGTCCAAAAAAGCAAATAACTTCAAAATGATGAGACAGAGGAAGCTTGGCTAGAAAATGGCTTATGTAAAAAAGATCAGAGATTTGTGATTATAGCAAACTCAATATGAGTCAAAACTATAATATAGCTGTCACAAAAGCTAATGTGGCTTAAGTCAGCACACTGTCCAGGACTAGGGAGGCGTTCACACCAATGGATCATGCTCTAGTCACATGTCTACTCTGGGACCTTGAAAAGAAAGGACCTTGAAAACTGGACAGCACCTAGGAGAACGTAACAAGGAGATTGAAGAGCCTTGAAAACATGCTGTTTCATAACAGTCAAATGAACAGGCAATGTTTAACACAGAGAAGGAAAAAAACCAGGGAGAATGATAGCCACCTTCTAGTACTAGAAGTACTATCACGTGGAAGACAAATCTTCTTTATTTTGCTCAGTCACAGAAGACACAACCTAGAATTGCAATGGAAGTTACTAAGAGGTAGATTTAGGCTGCCTTCCAAGGAAAAACTTTCCAACATTCTGAGCTGTCTAAAAAAGAAGTGGACTCCCTGAGGAGGAACAGTTCCTTCCCAGGTTCTTCAGGTAAAGGCCGGAGGACCATTACAGGATACATTGCAAACTACATTCTGGCTCAAGGGTGAGTTGGATACATAACCTCTGAAGCATCTTCCAAATTTGAGATTCTATGATTATAGAGAATCAAAGAGAAAGAAAGAAGAAACAAAGGAAGGAGGAAAAGGAGAAGGAGAAGGAGGAGAAGAAGGAGAGGAGGAAGAGGAGAAAAAGAAGACAATGAATCTTTTTTTTTGCATGAGAGCATACATTCCTGATTCATCTAATTTAATCAAAATTTGCTTGACATTATTCCAATATTTTCTCAAGTATTCGAAATAACACATAACATGAAATATTTGAGAAAGTACATTTTCTCAAAATGTCACATTAATTTCAATAGGAATGGGCCCCATTTCTAATGAGATGGCCAGGTTAACATGGGAAGACAACTAGAAGACAGACACAATTCTTGCTGCTGAAAAATTCAATTCTAATCTGCAAATATGTCTAACAACATCTTTTTCCCCAGTCACAAAAGTCAATAAGAATCATTTTTATTATCTAGTCTATTCTCCCAGCTCCCTGCTCTAGTTAGAAATGAAGGTCTTAGGAATACACAGGTAACAGGTTTCTCCTCCTGTACTTAAAAAAGTCTCACAGAAAGTAAGTTCTGTGAGGGCAAGCATTATTCAGGTTTTGCACTTGTATCCCTAATTAAATTTGAATCTTGGAGTATACAATGTACCAGATAAGAAAGTTTTCTTGCTTTCCCATTTTCTAACTTACTACTGCTAATCTGCTATGAGTCTGGAAACTAAATAGCCAAGCTTTTTATAAATGGTATAAAATATAAATGGTATAAAATAAGAGGCAACAGGCTCTGAGTGAAGTCTATCATTGTGCTACCTAGCTATTTAAGGACACATAGGATGGAGGGAAATATAAGCTTAATAATCATAACTATGAATGGGAATTCATAAAAAGAGCACAGAATGAAGAACGGAATCCAACAACAGGAAGTTTATAAGAAACATAGTCAAAGCAGAAAGATGTTACAAAGCTAAAATAAAAGGCTGTAACAAAATTTATTACGCTTCAGCTAAAATAAAAAATGCAGCAGATAGAAATCATGATACTAGACAAAAAAAGTAAAAATTAACTAATTAAAAGACAGAGAGAGAAACTAAATTTTGCTAACAGATATCATAGATATTGAATTTAAAATTAGTATTAAATATATATACCAAATGACATAGCATCTGGTTGATGTGACTGTGACTGATCAGACCAATACGAGTTCAGAATACTCTGCCATAGATTGCTCATAAATAGTCCACATGAACATTTGGGGTGACTCTCTAACGATGCATCTCGTGTTTCTTCAGAGCTATTTCAATTCTGCTTTGCTTGTGCAAAGTGCTAGTGTCTCCCATATCATACAATCAATTCTAAAGTTCCTAAGAGAGACCTTGACCTCATTGTTGTCTGTGAAACCTGGATAGTTCATGAGTGCTATGCCAGGAAACTGAATCGCTCCCATTTCAATTGTCTTAGGAAGATTCTGAAGATCACCTGGCAGGATACCAGACACTAAGGTCTTTTCTCAAAATAAACTGCCAAGCATTCCAACTCTACTGTAGAGTGGCCATTGGGCTGGCCACATTGTTTGAACGCCAAATGTACACTTGCCAAAAAAAGATTATTTTATAGAGAACTCACATATGGCAAGTGCTAAGGTGGTCAAAAAAGCAACATAAAAACACCCTCAGGCATCTAAATATTTCAAGGAAAAGATAAATTAGTTATAAGGATAAATAGTAAAAGTATAATGGTTGGAGGCTTCAATTTGCCTCTCAAAAAGCAGGACAAATCTAGTAAAAATAAATAAATAAATAAAAAGAAGTAAATGGCTTGAATAGAATTTTAGAAAATTTAGATAAGACAAACCTCTAAAAAGTACTAAATGGGGGAAGAAATATACATATTTTCAACTGTGCCTGGCACCTTGACAAAAACTGACAATATATTAGAACACAAAAACCTCAAAATCAAATGGAGAAAAGTAGAAATTTTAAATAAATGCTTTTCACAATTCAATAAAAATTACATTCAATAAAGGATCACAGAAGAATTTTTTTGGAAATAAATTGGAAATAAGATAACTTAGGCCTAAATAATAGATGATTCAAAGAAAAAATCCGAAACCAATACTATCATTTAAGATGCTAACAATGAGACAATATACCAAAATTTTGGGCTGGCAGACAAAATAATACTTGGGGAAAATTTTATATTTCCAAACACTTTCATAAATAAAAGAAAGGGCAAATCAAAGAATTTGACAAGCGTAACTAAAAAATAAACTGAACACTCAACCAATTAAAAATCCCCAAATAAACACCAAAATGGAAATATTGAAAATCAAAGAGATTAACAAAATTAAAAACAAAAAAATTCAAAACCCAATAAATTAATACATGAAACTGAGTTTGTTTGGAAAAAAATAAAATCAATAAATATTACCTAATTTTTTAATAAAAGAAGAAAACAATTACCAGTATCAAAAATGCAAAGATGAACTCATCACCAACAAAGAAGAAATAAATGAAATGATTAGGCATTTCACCCAACTATGTACCAATAAAATAAAGTAAATGAAATGGATGAATATTCATAAAAATATAAAATGATCAAGTTAGAAGAACAGGAAATAAAGGTACTTAAGCAACCCTATCTTAGAAAAAGAAACCATAAACGAATTCCCAGAGAAAAAACTACGGGATCAGCTGGATTTACAAGTAAATTCTACCATAGAGTTAAGATCAATTAACTTTAATACAACATAAAGTGACTGAAAGTAGCAAAGAAGGGTTTCTATCAAATTCTTTCTATGACACTTTATAGTCTTGATGCCTGAATCAGAAGGGATCAAAACAGAAAGAAAACTATAGGCCAATATTTCTAATGAATATTGATGCATAAATCTTAAATAAAATACTATCAAGAAGAGTACAACAACATATCACAATCATATACTATGACAAGGCTGGATTTATACTAGGAATGCAAAGATGGTTCAATATTAGAAAAATTAGACACATAATTGACCATATTAATAACAAAAAATTAAAATTACATTATTGGATGCAGAAAAGATTTTTTGACAAAACAGAACATACATTCAGGAATAAATGAATTTTTCTTAATAAATAGATCTTTTCCTTAGTAATGTGTATGTAAAATCAAGAGTTAATCTATATGTAATGGAGATAAACTAGAGACCTTTCCAGTTGGATAAAGGGTAAAGCAAAGGTATTCATTATCACTACACAACAAAATAATAAAAATGTTAGCTATATCAAAAAGATTTTAAAAATTGAGGGAATAAATATAGGCAAAGAGGAAACAAAATTATAACTAGTTGCAGATGACCTGATGATTTATTTAAAGAATCCTAGAGAGCCAACTAAAAACTCACCGAAACAATAACTTTAGCAAAGTTGCAAAATATTGAATAAACCCAGAGAAATTATCAGCATTTCTATGTATTACCAAGAAAATACAGCAGGAAGATAAAGAGAAATTCCATTTAAAATCCACTTAAAATAGAAAGTATAAACTAGTTATAAAATATCTGCTAAGACACATAAGAACCCAATGAACACAACTTTAAAATGTTTTTTTACACTAATTAAAAACAAATCTAAATAGACAAAGATTAACTGCTCATGGATAAACTAAGCCATGACAATGACAATATGAACTAACTTACTTATTCAGTTTCAGAGTTAAAAACATGCTATTCAACAAACATCACTGGAGAAACTAAAAAGCAGTCTGGCAGAAACAGGCATAGACTAACATTTCATACCATATACAAAGATAAGTACCAGAAGGGTATATAATTTAGACATAAAAGGTAACAGATTAAGGTAACAAATTAGAGATACAGAAGGGAAATTATCTATCAGAGCTCTAAAAAAGGGAAAAATTTGTGCCAAAACAAAAGATGGAAAGGTTCACAGGAGGTAAAATGGAGAGTTTTGACTATATAAAATATAAAAGCTTTTGCACTAACAAAAGCAATGCAGCTAAAATCAGAAGAGAAGCAGATAAATAGGGGGTGGATCTTAAAAGCAACTCTTTCTAATAAAGCTCTCACATAAAAATCTTATAAGAATAAGAGACATTCCTCAATTGATAAATGGTCAAAGAACATGAACAGGCAGTTCCAAGAGGAAGAATAATAGACATATGAAAACATGTTCTAAATCAGTAATAAGAGAAATATAACTCTGTAAACTCTCTAAAAATATATAAAACAAAAAAGCCTCTCAGATTTTACCTCATACCCATCAGATTGGCAAAGTTTATTTTAAAAGCAAAGTCTCAGGGCAACTAGGTAGCACAGTGGATAGAGTACCAGTCTTGAAGTCAGGAGGACCCAAGTTCAAATCTGACATCAGACACTTAACACTTCCTGGCTGTGTGACTTTGGGCAAGTCACTTAACCCCAATTGCCTCAGCAAAAATAAAATAAAATAAAATAAAGAGCGACAACTACCATATTATAGGACTATAGGAAAACTAGTACATTAATGCACTGTTAGTAGAGCTATAAATTGGTCTAATCATTTTGGAAAGCAATTTTGGAACTATGTTCCCAAAGCTAATAAACTACACATCTTTTTGACTTAATATTATCACTACTAGAACTACATCCCCAAAGAGACCAAGAAAGAGGGATCTTTTTTTAGCCATATGTACAAAATTATTTATACTTCTTTGAGGTGTCAAGGAATGGAAACCTGGGGGGGGTATCCACCAATTGAGGAGTGACTGAACAAATTACAGTGTGCAAATGTGACAGAAATTATTGTGCTGAACTCTTATCAGTATAATGACCAACCAGGATTCCAGAGAACAAACAATAAAACATCGTTATCCACCTCCTGATGGAAAAGTAAAAGACTCAAAGTCAAGAATAATATGAATATTTTTCTGACATGGTCAATGTGGAAATGTCTTAATTTACTATAAATGTTTATAACAGTTTTTCTGTTTTTCTTCTATTTTCAGTTGTGGGGGGGGATGTAGGGGATGGAAAGAAGGTGGATTTTGATTGATTAAAACAAAATTTTTTTTTAAAAAAAGAAAGGAGGATGGGAATGGTTTCAGAGGAACATGAGAAGATGTGTATGAACTTATTTATGTAAAGTAAACAGAACCAGAAGAACAACATATATAATAATAATAATAATAATAATAATAATACTGAAAAGACAAACAACTAGGAAAGACTTAGGAATTCTAATCAACACAATGACCAAGACTGAATTTTTTTTTGACATGGCCAATGAATACATTTGTTTGGCCTGATTATACATGTTTTCAAACAGGGATTTTGTTTTTCTTACTTTCTCAATTGAGAGAAGAGGGAGATATGAGGGAGATGAGACAGATTTTCACTTAAAAATGAAATTTAATTTAAAAAGTAAAAAAAAAGAAAACAAGCAACAGGGAAGCTTTAGCATATGGGCTTTGGGACATCTTCTTGGGCTGCTTAAAGGTTTTCTTTGCTTCCTGCCTACTTGTCAGTTTTATTCTGGATAAATGAGATTGCATAATAGCTAAGTTTCAAACAAGTACGGTATCATAGTACCTCTCTAGAAATGTCTTGACATTCAGGAGTCACTTATTATCATTTTATTACAAAACTTGCACAGGATAATGCAGCTAATACATGTCACAGGAAGGACTTAAACCCACTAGGCAATGCTGCCTCCTTCCTACTACTTTTACACTTGTGCCCTAGACATCTAGAAGAGACAGGACACTACCCCTGAGCATTAAACTTACAACTAGGGGAAACTGAGGCAGCCCACAACTTAATGTTTAATACATGCAGATAGCTATGCTAGGTCCTTTTCTTCCACAAATCTCTTGGCTTGTAGACAATATAATGCAAGTCTTTAGACCATAACACTAAGTCACAGATACATTATACCTTAAGGATGTCATCTTTTCAATACAACAGCACTTTGTGCTTCAATTCAGGCATGTTCAGCAAAAAGTCCTACAACTGCCAACAAGTTGCATGTTTCATTTTTAAAAGTGTTCTTAGGCAGTATCAAACCTAAAACTATATTATAAAGCAGTAGTCATCAAAATAGTACTGGCTAAGAAATAGAGTGGTGAATCAGTGGAATAGATTAGATCTACATGATGCAATAATCAAGACCTATAGCAATCTAATATTTGATAAACCCCCAAACTCCAGCTTTTGGAATAAGAACTCACTATTTGACAAAAATTGCTGGGAAATTGGAAAATAATGTCAGAAACTCAACATAGACCTACATCTCACACCTCATTCCAAAATAAGATGAAAATGAATACATGATTTGGGCCTAAAGGATGAAACCATAAACAAATTAGGAGAACGAGGGATAATTTATTTATTAGATCTTTAGAGAAGGGAGGAATTTATGACCAAAGGAACGAGAGAATGTTCTGAAAGGCAAAATAGACAATTTTTATTCCGTTAAATTAAAAAAGGGTTTGCACAAACAAAACCAACAGAAACAAGATGAAAAGGGAAATATAAAACTGGGAAATCTTTACAGCCAGAATTTCTGATAAAAGTCTCTTTTCTAAAATATAGAAAGAACTGTGTCAAATTTATAAGAACACAAGTCATTCTCCATCTGATAAATGGTCAAAAGATATGAACAGACAATTTTCAGATGATGAAATTAAAGCTATCTATAGTCATATGAAAAAATGCTCTAAATCACTACTGATTAGAGAAATGCAAATTAAAACGACCTTGAGGTACCACCTCATACTTCTTAGATTGGCTAAGATGATAGGAAAAGATGATAAATATTGGAGGGGATATGAGGAAATTGAGATACTAATGTATTGTTGTTGGAGTTATGAACTGATCCAACCATACTGGAGAGCAAAAAGCAAAAGCAAAAAAGGACTTTCAAACTGTGCATACTCTTTGACCCAGCAGTTCCATTCCTGAGTTTGGATCCCAAGGAAATCGTAAAGAAGGGAAAAGGACCCACATGTGCAAAACATTTGTAGCAGTCCTTTTTGTGTTTAACAAAGAATTGGAAAATGAACAGATGCCCATCAATTGGGGAATGGCTGAACAAGTTGCAGTATATGAAAGTAATGGAATTATTGTTCTTTTAAAAATGATGAACAAGCTGATTACAGAAAGGCCTGGAAAGATTTACATGAACTGATGCTGAAAGAAACAAGTAGAACCAGAAAGACACAGTACACAGTAACAGCAAGACTGTGCAAAGATCAACTATGAAAAACGTGGTTCTTCTCAGCAGATCAGTGATCAAAGCAATCCCAATGGGCTTTGGGCAGAAAATGCCATCTATATCCAGGAAAAAAACAAGGAGACTGAATGCAAATCAATACATGCTATGTTCACTTCTTTTTTCTGTTCTTTTCTCTCCATGGTGTTTCCTTTTTGCTCTGGTTTTTCTCTCCCAACATGATTCATAAAGCATTATGTATTAAAAATAATTTTTTATGAAAGTGTTCTTAGCAGTCAATTCAACCATCATGTAACAAGCACCTACTGCAGACGCTGTGCTAGACCCTGAGGATATCATGGCAAAACTAAAGAGAAGGCCCTGCTTTGAAGAGCTTATCTTCACCTGGGTGATAGAAGGTGCACAGAAATGGGCACAAGTATGGTCGTTTCAGGAAGGAGAAAGAATGATGAGGGAGACCAAGACACGGCACCTCAACTGGGCCTTGAAGGAAGCTAAGGATTTTAAGACATGAAAATGAAGAAGAGAATATATTCCAAACAGGTATGGAAAGGGTGTGCAAAGGGACCAAGTCAGGAAATGTAGTATTGAGTTCAGGAACCCATCGTCTGAGTTGGTATATACCTTACCCAGGGCAACAATTTTAATAAGTCTGGAAATGGAACTCGGGGCCAGATTGTGACAGACCTTAATGCCAAACTAAAGAGATTTATCCTAGAGATAAGAGGGAGTAGCTGAAGCTTCTTGGGCAAAGAAGGGACACAGTCAGACCTGTGTTTGGGGCATCTATGTGGATGGAATACAAAGAAGTGACTGGGTTCATCCTTCTCTTAATGAAACCTCAAATCATGTTAGTGTTTTTTGAATTCCATATCATACCACTGAAACCCCCAAATCCATTTGCATCAGACTCACCAAGCTTCTTCAGTCCTCTCCTAAGGGTGGATTTTTCTGAATCCAAACATAATAGATTGCATTTAGGAATAGAGCATAATTTTGGATTTCCTTCACAGGCTAATTGTACAATATTTCAGAGCCCGATTCTTTTTGTACAGCAAAAGAACGGTTTGGTCATGTATACTTATTTTGTATTTAATTTATACTTTAATATATTTAACATGTATTGGTCATCCTGCCATCTAGGGGAAGGGGTGGGGGGGAAGGAGAAGAAAAATTGGAATAAAATGTTTGGCAATTGTCAATGCTGTAAAATTACCCATGCATATAACTTGTAAATAAAAAGCTATTTAAAAAAAAAGGAATAGAGCAGAAAACCAGTGATTTAACTGGTGTTGGGATCTTCCAGGTTTCAGAACACCCTCTATCAATGTGAGCTCACACCTTTCTTACAACATTAGCCTTGAGCACTTCCTGGGATCACACAGCCAGTGTATGTCTGAGGGGGGACCCAAATCCAGATTTTCCTGACTTTGAGGACACCTTCCTAACTGCTATCTCACACTGCCTCTTCCCATCAAATGTTCTCAGGTGATTCTCTAAAGACTGAGACACAAGAGCTCCAGAGTAGCATCTATGCAATGTTTTTTTTTTTTCAATCCGTCTACAAGTATTTATTTATTTTTTTTTTATTTAATAGCCTTTTATTTACAGGATATATGCATGGGTAAGTTTACAGCATTAACAATTGCCAAACCTCTTGTTCCAATTTTTCACCTCTTACCCCCCCCCCCCCCTAGATGGCAGGATGACCAGTAGATGTTAAATATATTAAAATATAAATTAGATACACAATAAGTATACATGACCAAAAACGTTATTTTGCTGTACAAAAAGAATCAGACTCTGAAATATTGTACAATTAGCTTGTGAAGGAAATCAAAAATGCAGGTGTGCATAAATATAGGGATTGGGAATTCAATGTAATGGTTTTTAGTCATCTCCCAGAGTTCTTTTTCTGGGTATAGCTAGTTCAGTTCATTACTGCTCCATTGGAAATGATTTGGTTGATCTCCTTGCTGAGGATGGCCTGGTCCATCAGAACTGGTCATCATATAGTATTGTTGTTGAAGTATATAATGATCTCCTGGTCCTGCTCATTTCACTCAGCATCAGTTCGTGTAAGTCTCTCCAGGTCTTTCTGAAATCATCCTGTTGGTCATTTCTTACAGAACAGTAATATTCCATAATATTCATATACCACAATTTATTCAATAATTCTCCAACTGATGGACATCCATTCAGTTTCCAGTTTTTAGCCACTACAAAAAGGGCTGCCACAAACATTCGTTATGCAATGTTTATATGGCCTAAGATCCCCACAGCAGTTCCAATCACAAATGCTTAAAAACAAACCAACCAACAGGAGCCAGACCCCTCTGCCTTTTTCTGTTTCCGCTTCTACCCAAGCCTGGGCTTCAGCCTGGGCAGTGAGGAAGAGCCATTTCCACTGCTGGGAGAAAGAGCTGGGACCTTTAGGCTGCTGTGCTCATTTGTTTCTGTACAATGACGACCTAATCTGTTCTGCTGATTACCCATTCTGTTTCTTGTTTTTTGAAAACTAAAAAGCTTTAATAAAATTTAAAACAGCAGAAAGATGGGAAGCAATCTTTACAGCAAGTGTCTCTGATAAAAACTTCATTTTTAAATACTTAGAGAACGAGTCAAATGTATAAATCCTTTATAACCCAATTAATAAATGGTCAAAGGGTATGAACAGGTAATTTTCAAATGAAAAACCAAAGCTATTTATCTATTGACATATGAAGAAGTGATCCAAATCACTTTTGATTAGAGAAATGCAAATTAAAACAACTTTGATGTACCACCTCATACCTATCATATTGGCTAATATGATTAAAAAAAGGGAAGTGATAAATGTTTGAGAGAATGACCCACTCTGCTTCTTAAGCAGAATCAAATAGTTTGCTAATAACTCTGTAGTACAGTTTAAGATATGATGCTCATAGACTCCCTTCCTTCCCACTGTTTTTCATTATTTCCCTGGAGATTTTTGACCTTTCCTTCTTCCAGATGAATTTTGTTAGATTTTTTCCTATCTCTATAAGCCTTGGGTGATGGAAAAATGGTGAATCCCAACAGGAAGGTGCTACTAGGGTGTCAAGGATCTATTTGAGAAGAGATATACTTTGTGGCTCCAGGGGCCGGTAATGGGGAAGGGACTAGCAGACCTCTTTAAGAACAGCCCATCTTAGCTGGCTAAAGAAATGGAGTCACGATGAAGTTGGTCAATGCTTTGGAAGCAAACCAGTTGAGAAACCAGCTATTTTCATTTCCTTGGGCCTTTGGTTGAGTAGCTTTTATGAATCTTTGAACACTGGCTCAAAAACAGACTTGATTTCAAGGGCCTAGATTGAATCTAAAAACCTTATTATTTTTATTAAAGTCAGAACATGTGATTTCTTCTGCCTGGGGAACTCCTGGTTTGGAAATTCCCTCCACCCATGTACAACAGCAACTCCTCTAAAAATTATAATCTTAGAAAGTTGCCTGCTGAAATTTTAATGAAGATAAATGTCAAGACTCATGGATTCAAAAAAAGCAACTTCAGAAGCATAACAGGAGGGAGCCACAGCTAGACAGCAGTCTACCTCGAAAAGATCTGCAGATCTTAGTATAATGCAGAAAAGGGGAGCTATCTTTATACTGGCAAGGTTAGACATCAGCTACAAGGCTCATGCAATTCCTATTCTAGGCCCTAAAAGCCACTTGATAAGAATCTAGGACATTTATACTCTGCCAGTCAGGAGAAAGGACAGAATTGTATAAAGGACAGAGTATTAACTTTGAAGATAGGGAGACCCAAGTTCAAAATCTACCTCAGATGCTTTTGACCTTGGACAAGTCACTTCACCCCTGTGCTTCAGTTTCCATATCTGTAAAATAAGGTGAGACTTAAAGGCCTCTAAGGTCCCTTCCAGCATTAGATCTAGGAGACTCAGAGACTGGAGCCCTCTAATGCTGACCATCATGGTATCTCTCACATCAGTCATACCCCTCAGAATCTAAGTCCAGGCTGCCATCATCTCCCTACTTGAGTATTGCTTCCTAATTGGTCTCAAATGCCTGAGCACCCCAACTACCATACTCACCAAAGTCATTTTCCTTAAGCACAGAGAGGAGCATGTCACCGGCCCACTCAGTCAACTCCAGCTACTCCTTCTCTGGGCTCTTATCAGATTCATTCGCAACTTTTCTATTGAACTTTTCAAAGGCCAGTAACTGATCTCATCTATATTCCCAGACTCATTATGACTTCTCATCCTTCACCCTGCTGTCCAGTCAAACAGGATTTCTCTTAGTTCCTCCTACATGACATTCAAAGTTCTGACACTGGGATGCCCTCCCTCTCTTCCTTCATGAAGTCTTTCCTCTTTACTTGTCCTCTGAGCGGCACAGGCCCCTACTGAGCAGCCCTCCTGGAAGGTCTCCTCTCTCATGGTTCTCCTCACTGTCTATCTGCCCACTCTTTCCCAGGCTCCTTCATTGACTCTTCATCCATGCCATACCCATTAATGGTGGGTGAAACCCAGGGCCCTGTCATGTGTCCTCTTCCCTTCTCTTTCTCTACTCTTTCCTGGTAATTTCACTAGTTCCAAAGGGTTTAATTATCTCTATGCAGATGACTCACAGACCCAAATAGATAGCCCCAGGCTCTCTCCTGAGCTCTGGTCCTGAATCACCAACTGGCTCTTGGCCCTTTCAGACTTGATGTCTCCTGAACATCTCACCCAGAACTCCTCCAAACTCAATTCTTTATGTCTCCCCCAAGTCACCCCTCTTGCAGAGTTGCAGCTTTCTGCTGAAGGCAACACTGACTTGGTGTCAAGCAGTTGCTAGATCTTGTCATTTCCATCTCCAGTAGCTCTTGTACCCCCTTCTCTCTAGTTTCTACATCATCTCTCACCTGGATTATCACAACTGCCTCCCAAATGGGTCTGTCCAACTCAAGTCTTTCATCATTCCGATCCATCCTCCCCAGAGTCATCAATGTGATACTTCCTCAGCCCAAATCTGACCACAACATAGGCTGACTTGATAATCTCTAGTAGCTCCCTCTTGTCTCTTAGACCAAACAAATCATCTTTGACTTTGAAAGCCCTTTTGCCCCTTCCTCCAAACTAACTTTCCAGATTCATTATATCATATCATATTGCTCCCCTTCTTCTACCTCAAGGTTCAGCCAAATGGATTTCTTGCTGTTTCTCACCCGCCATGCTCCATCTTCCATCCCAAGTCCTAGAATCCACTCCCTCTTTTCCTCTACTTCATAGAATCCCTTTCTTCCTTCAAGATGCAGCTCAGGGACAATCTTCACCATGAAGCCTTTCCTTACCCAATTTCCTCCAACTTAATTATGAGTTCCTTTTCTCCTAACTACTGTGGATTGAATTATATTGCATTTATTGCATGTGTATCCCAGCAATATAGATACTTGCTGTTCCCATTATTTCAGTGTAAGATCTCACAAATAGGGAATTTTCATTCTTTGTACTTGTACCTGGATGGCACCAAGTGAAGATTTCTCAAAAAGGCTATGGGATGGAGTAAGTCAGTTCTTAGGCCCAAGTTTCATGAAGTCACGTGATCCCTGTTCTCAGAGGGCTGTAGAGCAGAAAAGATCAGACCATAGGTCTAAGCTTCAGAAAATTACGTGACTCACAGGAAGTAGAAAGCATTGCTGACCATCAGTCAATGGTTACTTCGTTTTCAGTCCATCCAATAAACCTAAATCTTTTTGCTATATTATTCACTCCCTATTTTCCACCATGTGCTACATGCCATGCTGGACTGTGTCCAGTTGGTATCCTTAGACCTCTCCTTTTAAGGACCGATTAAATGCTTTCTGTTTGCATCTGAAGATGCCTCCGAGTAATCAATTTGGATAAGGAGGGTCTAGCACCCCATCCCACACACCCTCAGTGCCTGGATCTGTGCCTGGCACACAGGAAGGATCTAATTATTTTTGGTCATTGGTTGTTTGATGAGTATGGGAGATGTTGCAATAGACTTTTGTGATGTTTTAATTCGCAAAAGTACAATTTTGGGAACTTGTCATATTCAGGATTGATAGCTTCCTGTCAGCTTCTCAGGAGTCACCTTCAAACCTCATCAACCTAGTGACAGGTTCATGGACAAAGGTGGAGCCAAGTCCTGAAGATGGCTCTAGGCCATGGGGTCCAATTCAGTAGTGGGGCTCAGGAAAGGGAGAACACTTTGCCCTTATTTAGTATTGTTATTATTGTTGTTTGCCCTTTGTTCTGGAATAGGACCAATGACATCATTGAGGAAATGCCTTGACTTGCAAGCAAACTGGTAGTCTGGGCAAGGTTACCCACCTCACTTTCCCTTCCAGATCGATCTGCAGAGAGAGATCAGGATGTCTTGAGATAGTCCCAGATGCAGCGGGAGACATCAACCTTTTTATCAGCCCTTTTAAGCTAACATCTTTCCCAAGATTCAGTTTGAGAGAATACCCATTCAGTCATTTCTATTGGTATAATCAACATGTACATCTAGGATCCAGTAGGGAAGCTTGAACAGCCTTCAAAGTTAACTCAAATGCAAATTTGTCTAAGACAAAGCTAATTAAGTGGCCCTAAAAGGCAGCATGATATAGTAGAGAGAGGTTTGTTAGATTTGGAGCCAGAACGACCTGAATTTGAATTGTGTTATTTTCTACTAGCTAGTGACCCGAGGCAATTCACTCACCCCTTATAAACCTCAGTTTCCTCAATTGTAAAATGAGGAAAATAACAAAACCTACCTTATAAGTATTTCAATAATTAAACTCTAATACAGAAAACCAGTTCGACATTTGTGGCAGCAGTGAGGATCATGAAAGGTCAGTAAAATATCTAGTTCTGTATAAACATGAGATGGAGATAGAACTTCTCAGTCCTTTTCTCTAATTAGCTTAGTGAATTCTTCCAAGGCTCCTCCATTTCACAAGAAAAGCTTTTTCTCCTTTGTGGTTTCTAGGTCAAAACGGCACTTGAAGACAAGGGAATGCTGGGAAGGAGCAGGTTGATGTTTGAAAAGATTTGAACCCTTTTAAGAAAATAAATGCCCAAATGGTATCAGTAGAAGAAGAGAGAGCAAATGGGTTGAAGGTGCTAGAGAAGTGCTAAGCATTGCCTTCAATAACTCCCATTTCTTTCTACTTTATTTTAGCAGAGTTCACGGCACTCAGTAAGGGCTGCAGGGGGTTAAGGGATTTCTTCTGAGGGGATCTCCACCCCTGCTGTAGGCCACTAGCAATCTCTCCCTCTTCTGAAGTAGAGAAGCAATACATTCTGTGGAAAGATTCTATGACTACATCGGGATCAGGAGTCCAGAGTTCGGGGCCCGACTTTGCTACTCATCTTGTAATTTCAGTGACAAATGGAAAATGACCCTCGGGTCTGGTTTTCCCCTCTGCTTCCGTGATAATGCAACAGAGTGGCAGCAAAGGATGGAGAGAGTGCTAATCATCACACTGGGAGACCATCTGTCAACTAGAAATATAAATTCCACATCCAGGGACCAATGGACATACATACCAACCTTGACATTCTCACTATAAACAAAGATGGTAGAAAGAAGGATGTCACAACTAAATGGAAGGGTAGCTCTTGGAGCTTACTTGGAGAGGTAAAGAAAGGAGGTAGTAGAGGGAGCTTTGTCATATACCCAAAGACAATAAGAGATGTCATTTCAAGGGATATCAAATTATCTCGCATTACATGGCTCGAGACAAGTATTTGAAAAAATGACCATACAAATAATGGTAGCAAAGCTTATGTACTAACATTCAGGTTCAGAGAAGGAAAAACATCTAAAGAACTTCTACGAAGAACTTGCTTAAGACCACTCATTAAGCAAGACACACTTTGATACTCAATAATGGAGGATGATAAGAAATGTATTAGGAAGTATGGCTCATGAAGAAGAGATGAGAACAACAAAATTTGGAGACTACACAAAAGCCTTTCTAGAATGAACACTGTTCTCAAAAAAAGAACTTGTAAGCTGTATGATGGGAACAAGAGCCCATGAACACGACCTAGTGCACCATGGTTACTGTAAACCGTAGATCAGCCCCCATGGGAAAATTTACATGTATCCATCCATCTGACCATGGACCATCTCTCGACACTAAGCCATCTTTGTTCTGTTTCTTTATAATTTATGGCCTAGGCTAAGTGTGGTGAAGAAATACGTTACTGTCCTAACACACCCCAGAACTAGGTCTCATGAATAAGTTCCCCGATAAAATTTATTTACTTCCACGCTGACATGGACTGACCTTCTTTCTTCAGTATTTCAGTATGAGGTAGACCATCCCTCAGGATAGTCTGACACCCTCCAATTAGCATAATCAGGACAGAACAGATCTTCATCTTACATAATCCCTGGATCTGGTGAGGAAAACATCATCACATAAAGCAAAATTGATGACATTCTAACAGATAAGAAACTTCATGGCTAAAGAGGAAATCATCCCTGAATGAATTATCTTTGTACAGTGAAGCTATCAAATTATTAGAGCAAAGATCAGATAGCAAAATTCTAGAAGAATAAGAAAATGAAATGTATTCAGTTGAAACAACATAGTTTTGAACTATTTAATCAAGTAACTGATAATGAAAAACAGGTAAAAGACAGAAGAAATTATGTCAACAACGAGTATAATTGTTTTATATAGAATTTTGTATAGAATTATATAGATGCAAATCAATTGACAAAACAGAGAGACCAAAAAGACTGAAAACTTTCATCAAGAAAACCTTAGCTTCCTTGGCAAGCATGGAGGACCATCTCCTCTGTAAAATCTTAGAAAGAAAAATGATTACTAGTAGTATCATTTCAATAGCTGGGGAAAGAAGGGAAGGGTAGAAATTACTTTGAAGAAAGCTTGGCAACTGATGCAACTAAGCAAATTAATTCTGAAGCCATTTAAGGAAGAAAATAGAATGAGGACAACAAATAGAAGAAAAATGGAAAAGATCTGCAAAGTTTTTATGATAGACTGTTTTCACCATGAAGAACCACAACATCTGGACTTTAACTGACTGTGCTCCCTATAGCAAAGATAGAATTGGCACTAGAGAGAAGAAAGAGGCAGTCAGATTGGGCCAACAGCATGGAAGGGACATCTGTACTAGAGTAAACAATGGTGAGAGTAGCAAGGGATCACTTTACAAATGTGAAGGAGCCAAAGGTAGCAAAAGCATGGAAAAGAATTTCAGAATTCAAAACTATATTCTTACCTCTCCATCTTAATAAACTTTATGAGACTCATCTATATATACATTCAAGACATCCCCATGAGGATACAAATGGGGAATGGGCAGGCTTTCACAAGCAATATTCTTTTACAGACCATTTCCTAACTGTTTCACAATTGACTAGAAGATGAGAAAAATGCAAGAGCTCACTGTGCTGTTTGCTAATTATGAAAAATCATTTGATTCAATAAAGCAAAAATGTCACCTTAAATCAGGCCACCTTCTTACAAGGTGTCTCCCATCCAAATAACAAAATCAATCAAAATGCTATGAAAAGGCTAACAGAATCAATCTTGTTCAACAGCCCTCAGGGCATAAACATCAGGTAAAATATAAAAAAGGAAGGCACATACTCACCAACGGTGTTTGCCTCTCTAATGGAGGCCTACCGGAGTCCAAGTTGAAGAGGAATCCCTGTGGATGGTAAGCCTCCCCAGATGCTCCTATCGGCAGATGACATCGTGTTGGTCTCATCAAGTCACGGAACGCTGTCGGACCTCCTGCAAGACATCCAGAACTCCTCAAAATTTTGAGTTTGGCCTGGGAAAGACCATGTGGGCAATCATCTACTGTACAGATTATGAAATGAAATTGGCTGGGCAATCAATAGAGTAATTCTTATAAGTAATACATATCTGGGACAAAGAGGCAATGTATTAAGGACAGAACTAAACAGGAGGAGAAAAGTAGGGGAGATTTTCTTCAGGACATTGCAAAGCTCCTTTTATGATTCCAAGGTTGTTTTTTCCAGAAACAATGGCTCAGCTTTTAAATCTCACTATTTTAAATTATGTAGTTGAATGACTAAGAGACATGGATCTCCAAAGACTTGATATAGTGGGCCTGAAAGTCCACTTTGGAGAAGGGAGTCAGAATCAGGATGATGGAATGGGAGGAAACATTTTTATTGAACTATCTCAACAACCTACAAAATGCACCAGATGGAAATCTGTTCAGAAAAGCCAAGAAAAAGCCATATTGCATTACTTTTCTAGCCCATGGCAGCTTAGGAAGACAGACAGAAAAGACAAAAGACAAGAGTGGGGACTGGCGTCTAGTGCATTGGTGGCAGCAGTGCAAGACTGGGGAGCATTTCAGCAGCCTGGGACAGAGAGGGAACTCAGAAGGAACATCAAGAAAGGAAGCCCTGGGGCAGAAAGAGATCCCAGATTTATCGTTAAACTAACACCAAAGGCAGGAGTGGATACCAGCTGGAAGCTCTGTCATCTGTTACCCAGTTCTGGGTCATAGATCCAGGGCTGAGAGGAGTGGTTGGAACCATATGCAGGGTTCTAGCTGAGCACTGTGCAAAAAGTAAATTCTAGAAACTTATCTATGTGGCTCTGAGCATAAGAGCAGAGCAGGGAATTTTTTTAGCTTCACATATAACTCTGCAGTGGAATAAACCAGGGCAAGAGACCAAGACTAAATGAAAGCCAGGAGGTCAGTTGCTCTGAACCAGAAGAACCTCCCAGAGGGGTACAATGATTGAGTCTAGCAATGTCTTAAATTCAACTATACACAAGACAACAGACTCAAACCTGCATCAAGAACTTGTAGAGCAGACCAGGAGAGCTATGAACAGACCTCTCCCCAGATCACACCAGTCTGGAAGTACCAATAAGTGAAACAGAAAATAGAGCTGTGAAAATAGCAGGAGGACTTAAAGGGGAAAAAGTCAAGGTCAAACATCTGACTTTCTGCTCCCACTACATACAGAAGTGAACAGAGCCCATCACTATCAAGTCCAAAATCAAGAGGGAGGCTGGAAGAATGAGCATATCAACTAATCTAATTTATTGGTTATTGGGGATCGACTGTCCCAGGGAAGGGGATTTGATTAACAGAGGTCTAAGCCAGAGGGTACAGTCTAAATGAGAAGGACAAAGAGTAGGATGTCAGGGAACGCGGCAACATGTCTTGGCTTAGATGTTTTGAAAGCAGGACTTTTCTTCATATCCTGACCCCCAAACATAGCCCTGAGGAGGAAGGGACTTGGGGCACAGAGTGACAATGTTACAAAAGACCTTGGAGATCATCTTGGCCAATTAGTTCATCTTACATATATGACAACGGAAAATGACTTGTCAAGACCACACAGACAGTAAGTGGAGTGTTTGCTTCCTGTAGATATTGTCTTCAAAAGAGAGATTTCTAATCATCGAGCAATCAAGACTGAAGGCCTGGATGTAATGAAATAGAGACCCAACAAGACAAAATGAGATGGTAGCAAACCAATGTGGTAGCCCACTCTGTTAAGAACCTGGGAGATGCCAATTGATAAATAGTCAAAGGATAAGGACAGTTTTCAGATGAAGAAATTAAAACCATGTTTAGTTATACCAAAAAAAAAAATGCTCTAAATCACTATTGAGCAGAGAAATGCAAATTAAGACAACTCTGAGAAACCACTACACTCAGATGACAGGAAAAAATAATTTTGAATGTCAGAGGGGATGTGTGAGACACTAAAATATTGTTGGTGGAATCTCCAGCCATTCTAGAGAGCAATTTGGAACTATGCCCAAAGGGTTATCAAACTGTGTATATCCTTTTATCCAGCAGTGTCTCTACTGGGATTATATCCCAAATAAATCTTAAAGGAGGGAAAGGGACCCACGTGTGCAAAAATGTTTACGGCAGCCCTTTTTGTGGTGGCTAGAAACTGGAAACTGAATGGATGCCCATCAATTGGGGAATGGCTGAGTAAATTGTGGTATATGAATATTACGGAATATTATTATTCTGTAAGAGACGACCAGCAGGATACTTTCAGAAAGGCCTAAAGACACTTACCTGAACTGAAGCTGAGTGAAATGAGCAGGACCAGGAGATGATTGTACACAGCAACAGCAAGATTATACGATGATCAATTCTGACAGATGTGGCTCTCTTCAATAATGAGATGATTCAAACTTGTTCCAATCCATCTACACCCAGAGAGAACAGTCAGGACTGAGTGTGGATCACACCATAGCATTTTCATTCTTTTTGTTGTTGTTTGCTTACTTTTTTGTGTTCTTTCTCATTTTTTTTCCTTCTTGATCTGATTTTTCTTGTGCATCAAGATCACTGTATAAATATGTATGTCTATATTGGATTTAACATGTATTTCACTGGGGTTACTATATATTGGATTACTTGCCATCTAGGGGAGGAAGTGGGGAAAATTAAAACACAAGGTTTTACAAGGGTCAATGTTGAAAAATTATCCTTGTATAAGTTTTGAAAATAAAAATATTTAATAAAAAAAGTAAAGAAAAAATCCAACAATATGTTGTTCACAAGAAAAATGTTGAAACATATTCACATAATTAAAATGAAGGAACTGGGATAAAATCTATTATGCTTCAGCTAAAGTAAAAAAAGCAAATTACAGAAATCATCAACATTTTTGTGTATTACCAACAAAGGCCAGTGGGAAGCAATAAAAACTCCAGAGTGTACAAAATACTTGTAATTCTACTTACTCCACAAAAACTCTCTGAATACAACTATAAAACGCTATTTGTGGAAGTAGAGACCTAAATAATTAGAATATTCATTGTACATCAGTAAGCTGGGTTAATGTAATAAAAGTGGCAATACTATCTAAATGTACTTATTTTGTACAATAGTCATCCAACTACCAAAGGTTACTTTCTATGACCAGGACTAACTCAAACTAAGACCCGGGGGCCAGATGCGGCAGCTGAGGACGGTTATCCCTCTCATCCAGGGCTATGATTTAAAGGCCCACAAAACAAAGTTTTTGTTTTTCAATGGTCCGGCCCTCTGACAGTCTGAGGGACAGTGAACTGGCCCCCTATTTCAAAAGTTTGAGGACCCCTGTTCTAGAGGAATAACAAATTAAGAATCTCATGAGAAATAATGGGAAAAGTGGGAAGGAAGGAGGAGTAGCAGTTCCAGATCTCAGCCTATCCTGCAAAGTAACAATATGCCACTGATTAAATAAGGGAAAAGTCAAACAGTAGGACATGTTAGGTATACAAAATACAGAAGCAAATGAACCTGGTTTGTAGACAATTTCCACTAAGGTAAAGACTCACCATTTGACAAAAAACTTCTGAGGAAAACAGAAATCAATCTAGTAGACATTAGGTATAAACCAAACATCTCACACCATTTACCAAGATAAATGTCATATGATCTTGCTATCCATAAGGTGGAGAAGCATGGGAAAAGTGCCTTTTGGATCTCTAGACAAGGAGATCTTGTTCATGAACAAAATAAGGATTAAAGTGAATCAAAGTAGAGAAGGTGGACAATTTTGACTGCATAAATTAAAAAGGTTTTACACCAATAAAACCATTAATCTAAAAGTAGAATGGGAATGACTAAATGGGGAAAATCACCTTCACAGCAAAATTTTTTGCATAAAGTTCCCATTTTCAAGATATTTAAGAAAGTGATTTAAATCTCTAGGACTAAGAGTCATTTCCCAGCTTATAAATGGTCCGAGGATACGAACGTCCAATTTTCAAAGAACAAAGTATCAGCAGCAGTGTGAAAGAATGCTCCATAGAACTAGAAATCAGAAAAACAAAAATTAAAGCCTTTCTGAGATTCTATGTCACACAGATGAGATGGGCAAAGCTGACCAAAAAGGGAAATTAGAAATATTGGGAAAAGGAAGGCTGCAGGAAAATGGGAACATTGATGCACTTTTGGTGGAGCTATGAATGGGTCTATCAATAATACAGTGAACACCACCACTAACAACAATAATAGCAAGAAGTAGCATTTTATAGTTCCTTCTATGTGTCAGGCCTTGTGCTAAGTGTTTTATAATTATGATCTCACTTGCTCCTCATAACCCTGGGAGGGTTACTGTATCCTTACTTTATAGATGAGGAAACAGAGCATGGGGATGGGGAGGTGAAGTGATCTGCTTAGTGTCTCAGAGCTAATAAGTATCTGTGGCTTATGTATTCCTCTTACTGGTATTCATCTTTTTCAGAAGCACTGGGGTAGCCATGAGAAACTCTTCCCCTCGCTTCCACTTACCTCTGACTAAAAGGACTCAGTACTTCCAGATCTCTATGTACAAGTCTGGACGTGTCCATCTCAAGTTAGCTATCCTCATCAGATCTGAAAAGAACACAAAATCAGATGCAGCACTCAAGCATATCCAATTGAAGTTCCCACATGTGGCTATCACGTGGGGAGGGTCAGGTGGCCCTTCCATGGAATTTTATGGAAGTTCCAGGGCTTGAAAGAAGAAAGACAGCAGGAAGCTCTCTTTTCCTTTCAACTGATACAGTATCGTGCCCCCTACGACTGTCACAAGGTGACCAGAGCCAAGGGAATCACTGAGAATTTTCTGCATCATACCAGAGCAACAAGTCCTTTTGGCTTTGGACCACCACCTTGACCAAAGCAGCCGAGAAATGTATCACACCAAAAAGGCCCAAGTTCTGAGTCGCCACATCCTCCCCAGAGGTCCCAGAAGTTCCAGGGGAACTTGGATGGACAGTCCCTAAGACGACCCTGGGATCATCGATGGATTGGTTTCTAGTCCAAGTGTAAGATGGGGGGGAACAGGGGAAAGTCCTGGCTAGGCAGCAATATGTCTGAAACAGATCAGAGGCAACAACACGCCATGGCTTCCGCGAGCTCTCAGGCTGTGCTGAGAGGCACAGTGTCAGGGACCAGAAGGTGACAGTCCTTCCCTGGGCAAACCGCTTTTGGACACTTGTATTTCATACTTACCATATACTTTGGCACCATTTTGGGAAAGCTATTGCTACAATGAAGAACATATGGAGGAGAATAATAGAGAAAATGAAAGGTCCCCCCAAAATAAGCCCACTCGCTGACAGAGTGAGACGAGACCTTAAAGGTCATCTAGTCCCATCTCCTTATTGTACAGAGGAGACAGGCGAAGAGGCTACTTACGGTCACCATGGAGAAAATGCCAGAGCTGGGAGGGGAATCTGGACGCCCAAGCTCCAAGGCAGTGCTCCTTCCGCAGTGACTCATCACATGTACGTCACGGGTCCTAGCATAAAAGGGCCAGCGGGAGGCATGGGGCACAGAGGAGACACGAGAGGGATGGCTGAAGGGCCATCACAGGAACGCCAACTGCTAGAGAAGTGGGGACAAACGGTAAATAGACTGATCCGGGCTTGATTCAAAGGAAAAACTCCTTCCCATGAAAGTTGTTGAAAATGGAAGGGGATGCCTTGGGACAGAGCAGGTTCCCCCTTCTTGTACATTGTCAAGCAGAGGCCAACCTACCACTTGATAGCTGAGTTAGAATGAATGTTCCTTTGGCCTGTGGGTTAGATGAGATGACCATTGGCTGAGATATCTTATTCCTGTCAAAATCTGTATGTTTAGGGGAAGAGGGAAAGGAAGGAAAGTGGAGGGAGAAAGGGGAGAGGGAGGGAGAAATGGGAGGGAGGGAAAAGGGGGAGAGGGAGAGAAAAGGGGGAGAGGGAGAGAAAAGGGGAGAGGGAAGGAAAAGGGGAGAGGGAGGGAAAGGGGGAGAAGGAGGGAAAAGGAGAATGGGGAGAGGGAGGGAAAGAGGAAGAGGGAGGGAAAAGGGGAAGGGAGAGGAGGGAAAAGAGGAACAAGAAAGGAAAAAGGAGAGGAAGGGAAAAGGGGGGAGGGCAAAGGGAAATAAGAAGGGAGAAGGGGAGAGGGAGGGAAAAGAGAAGAAAGGGAAAAGGGAAAGGAGGGAGAAGGAGGAGGGAGGGAAAAAGGAAAAGGGAGAAGGAGGAGGGAAGGAAAAAAGGAGAAGGGAGAAGGGGAGAGGGGGGAAAAAGAAGGGAAAAAGGAGAAGTCGAGAGAAAGGGAGAGAGAGGGGAAAAAGAAAAGAAGGAAAAGGAGAAGGAGGGAGAAGGGGGAAGGAGGGAAAAGGGGAAGAAGAAGGGGAAAAGAGGAAGGAGGGAAAGGGAGACAAGGAAAAGAGGAAAGGGAAGGGAAGGAGAGGAAAAAGGGGAGAGGAAGGAGAAGGGGAGAGGACAGAGAATTTCTTTTTGGATGGCAGAAGAAATGTACCTTTGAGTACATCACTATTCTCTAGATTTTTTTTCTTAGCAGCCAGACTTTAGGACGTGGGAAGGGAATAAGGGGGACGCCAAACCCTGAGCAGATTCAGTGTCCAGTTTTGAGTATTTTCATCTTGGGGGGGGGCGGGGCGGAAGAAGAGGAGCCCTGAAAGGCCCCGGGCGCTCCCCGCACCAGCAAAGCTGAGAGAGCCCAGGCCTGCGCAGGCTCCCGAGGGGGAGGCCGGCCCCCTGCACTGGCCCCCCCACGCACACTCAGGACAAAAGCACAGCCAAGCTTGGGGGAAAGAAGCTGCTTCACGGTGTGTCTGCTCTTTTCCTTCATTTGTGTAGCTTTTTGTTATTCATTTCCACTAGTTCATATTATTGAACTTAATTAAGTAACTTAATGGCGGGTCCAGGCTCTCAGCGGCCTGTCACCTCAGGTGGGGGAGGGGCCCATGGCCTCCCACTTCTCATCTGTATCGAGGGGGGGGCGCAGGGCCCCCACCTGGGCTCTCTTCCCTGTGGGCCTCGTCTTCTGGGGGAGGGGGGAGGGAGGGCGGCACCAGCAGCTGACTGGGGAGGAAGCGGAAAGAGCATCCCTGAGGTAAAACAGGAAGTAGGGGAGACCAGGACAGGAATAGGAAGGAGGTGGGGGTGGGGTGGGAAGTACCAAAGCGCGCGAGCCCGGCCGGAAGTCTGGCATGGGAAGAGAACAGGAAGCAGGAAGGAAACTGGTGTGAGAACGAGGCTGGAGGTGGAAGGAGGCGGGAACAGAGCACGGGACCATGGGAGGTGTGAAAAAACCCCATACAAGGGCAGAGGAAGTGAAATGAGTCGCACTAGAGCCCCAGGGGAGGAAGGGAAGGGCAGGAGACAGGGGGGTGGCAGGTAGAGGCTTGGGGGGCACACGCGCACACAGACATCCTCTGTCCCTCCGCCTCTCTCCCTCCCTCCCCCTCTCTCTTCTTCCCTGTCTCTCTCTCCCTCTGTCTCTGGGCTCTAGCCTCTTCAGGGTCCCTCTGCCTCCCCCACACCGAGTCCTTCGTCCGCGCCCCCCAGTAGAACATCCCCCTCGTCTCATCATCCTTCCTCTCCTCCATCCAAACAATCCCCATCTTTCATGCCCCACCCCCCCCCCCCCCCTCCCCCCCCCCCCCCCTCTCCCCCCCCCCCCCCCCCCCCCCCCCCCCCCCCCCCCCCCCCCCTTCCCCCCCCCCCCCCCGGGCCAGGCCTCCTGCCCGGCCTGTGAGCCGGTACCGAGAGCGGCATTCAAAGCTGTCCCTGGCCCCCGAGAGCTGCATCCCATACTGGAAGCAGCGATTTCCAAGCAGAAGGGACTTGGAAGGATCTTGAGTCCAAGGGAGCCCGTGTCTGCGGCGGCGAGATTGGAATCAGTCACTCAATAAACAGCCATCAAGCGCCTGCTCTGTTTTCAACCCAGGTCTTTGTTAAGGGCAATGGAAAGGGTTCCGAAAAGAGCCAAGAAGGTCTTTTCAATAACAATGCCAGCTTTTATTTGATCGTTGCTATCAGACCCAGGAGAGGGGGAGACCTGGCTGACCGGGAGATGGCTGGAGCACGGTTTGAAGCCAGATAGGGCAGGTCTTGGACAACGCAGATCACTTAACCCCAAGGCACGGGGCCAAAGCTGGGGGGACGATCTCCGGGACATCTCTCCCATTCATCTCCTCTCTTCTCACCAGGCCCTCATCACCCCGCATCTTGAGTGTTCATAACCGGTCTTTTTGCGTCCAACTTCATACCCCACCCCCACCCCCACCGATCCCAATCCATTGTCTACACAGCTGCCAAAGGGAAATTCCTAAAATACAGGCTGCTAGGAGGTCCGTGATAGCGCTTGCCCGCCCAGAATCGGGAAGACGAATTCAAATATGGTCTCAGACACTTGCTGTTGGACCCTGGTAACTCATGTAACTTCTGTCTGTCTCAGTTTACTCATCTATAAAAAGGGGTGCTCCCGGTGTTACCATAAGAACCAAATGACAATATTTGTAAAAACAGGCTGTTTAGCCCACTGCCTGGCATATAGTAGGTGCTTAATAAATGCTTGTCTCTTTCCCTCACACATATAGCCAAGTTACTTCATGTTCAAGAAGCATCAAAGGTTCCCTATTTCTTCTAGGGAAAAAAAGCCCTCTCTTCTTTCACATTTAAAGCTTTTCACAATTTGAATATGGATTGATTTCATGTTGCGTTTTATGTTCCAGAGGGCCAGTATTCTATACTCGTTTCACTTCTCCGTTCAAGATAAATTAGCCTAGTTGATGTTGCCTATAAGCAATAACCTCCTACTTTCATGCATTTGCCCTCTTATCTGCCTTCTTACCTCAACTTTTTGGAATTCCCTCCCCTCCTCCCAAAAAGAGACTATAATTCACTCAGGGACAGAGACTATCTTCTTTTTTGTCTTTGTGTAATGCATACTATTATGTGCTGGGTACACAGTAGGAGCTTAATAAATGCTTATTGAATGGAACTCAATTGAATGTCTACAAAATGGATTTAAAAGTTAATTCATTTAAAAAATTCATTTGATTAGAACCAGGATCTCCAAAAAGCTCAGATAACCAGGAACTCTAATAGAGGAATAAAGAGGGACCAGATCCTCTGGCCTTTACCCTGAGCAGGTCACATCCAGAGTATTACAGTCAGTTTGGGGGAACCACAATTTAGGCAGGACATTGATTAGAGGGAGAGTGTCCAGAGCAGGATGACCAAGATGGTTCAGAGCCTGGAATTCATGTGGTTTATGGATTGGGGGATACTTAGTCTAGAAAAAAGAAAATCTGAATGCGGAGGAAGGGCATGGGAGCTGTCATGTGATTGAAGAGCTGGCCTGTGGAGGAAGGATTAGATGCATTCTGCTTGAAAACAGAGGATTGAACTAGGATGAACTGCAAATTTCAAAAACATAAACTTCCGACCAATGGGAGCTGTTCACCAACAGCCCGACTGGACTGAATAGCTTCTCCCTCACTGGAGATAATCAAGCCAGCACAAGCCTGAAAAAGGACCGCTTATGGGGGATGCCGAAGAGGAGATCCTTGTCTCGAGGTGGGTGGTCCCTGATCTGAGGTTCCTTTCAGCTCTGAGATTCTCTTGATTCTGTGACATATCTTGCCCCCACGTCCCCATTGTAGTCACCCCCCCAGAAGAAAATTACTTGGAAATCATACATCGCAAGCGAGGCTGAATTCCGAGCACAACTGTTCCCCTAATGACAGCATCAATGTTACAGTCCCCCTGGGAGGAGTGAGTCAAAAGGAGCCTCCAGATAAACACAAAAGAAGTTTGAACTTTGGAGGCAGCAGCAGGAGACTGATGAACAGAGAGAAGCTAGCAGGGTCTGCCAGTTGGCTGGGCTCCAGGTGTTCCCAGCTGAGCTGATAATAAGTGTGATGTACTGTTAGTTTTAAGCATAAGGAAGAGGGAGACTTGCAGGTAATGAGGGCTCAGCTGAACGTAGCTTGCTGGCTGAAAAAAAGCAAATTAATGTAGTCTGAATACCAGGCAAAAAGCACAAAAGAAAGGTTTCGACTTCAGTGCATTACGTGGGCTACAGTCAAAAATTAAGAGACTCGCAATTGTGCCCATCTCCCCCTAGCAGCTTCCATGGCTTCCTGTGCCAATTAAAGGCAATGCCATGTAACTTAGGATAGCAGCAACAGCGTAATCAAGGGAGGTGCTGATATAATCCCCATTTTACAGATGGAGAAACGGTCTCACAGAGGTCAAGGAATCTGGCCAGGGTGGTGCAGGTAGCAAACATCCAAGATGGGATTTGAACTCCAATCTTTCTGATTACAAGTCCAGAGCTCGGTCCATGTTCCCCACTCAATCATCTGTATGTGACCTTGCATTTGCCTATTTAATGAGTCAGTTATAGACGCCCTGATGTTATTTGTTTAACAAAATGCTTTCCCAGCTTTCCCTTCCTTCCCTATTCAGCTCATCCGTTAGGAAGTCTTTCTTGATCCCCTACCCTGTTCCCCCAGGAAGTGACTCCTCAATCCCTCCCAAGTCTCTCATTTTACTCAGATACTAACCATAGTGTAGCTATCCAAATACCTGGTTTGTTTGTTTTTTTTTACACTGCCATGGCTCCCATCCTGAACTGCAAGCTTTTTGGGCACGGGGAACGGCTCTTGCTAAATGGTTTCTGAACATGCTGCATCCTCTCATTTGACCTGCCCCATGTTGCCTGCTTCTGGCCTCATTTTCCAAATTGAGTCCCAGAATGGTGATCTTCCAGAGCTCATACCCTTAATAAGGGGTGGTCAGGACTTACTTATGGTGAAGTACAGAGAATTGACCTGGCCTTGGCACCAGAGGACACGGGTTCGAATCTCCCATCTGCCACTTCCCGGCTATAAAACTCTTTATGCCTCAGCGTGTTCATCACCTCCTGAGGTGGCCCATCCTAACTCCTGTTAGGATGTTGTTTTTATATTTATAACAGTCAACAAAGCAGAAATCTCCTCTCTCCAATTTCTCCCCCTGCCACCCCCCACCCCGCCACTGCTGTTAGTTCTGCCCTCTGGGGCTGAGCAGAACGCCACATGCCTCGGATTGCTGCAAATTACCATTCTTTTCCCATTTAGGTTGTAAACATTCCAAAGGGCCCGCACATTATTTGGAAGATGCCTGGAAATCTGGCACTTTTTTTTAGTTATGA
Organism: Sarcophilus harrisii; assembly: GCF_902635505.1. Classification (NCBI taxonomy): domain Eukaryota; kingdom Metazoa; phylum Chordata; class Mammalia; order Dasyuromorphia; family Dasyuridae; genus Sarcophilus; species Sarcophilus harrisii. The sequence continues at coordinate 73,607,335 of NC_045432.1, read as the reverse complement.
TAGCAAATAGCCAATGAAAATGGAAATATGATGATGGTGAATGCAAATAGGAAAGTGAGCCGTCTTTCCAGTTAGCCCGTGGGTCGACATTCCAATACACCACAAGCTGGTCTCGGCTTCCGCCGCCTCCCAGAGGCACTTGCAACCCCATCAAACCCACTAGATAAGCTTTCTGAAGGGATTCACGTTGTTTTTGACAGCCCTTTCTCCCAAAATCTCAGAGGATCCCATGTCTCACAGACAGTCTAGTCCAAACCCTTCTTTTTACAGAGGAAGAAACTAAATCCCACCGAGGTGAATGAAGTAGCCAGCCAGAGGTCACACAAGACCCAGATTTGGAACCCAGGGCCTCCCTTTTCCCAATGCACCATTTGCAAATACTAAATGAACGTAATTGAAAACCTTTTAGATTTAATTTTGTAGGACAACGAAGAACACTGTTTCAGAGCCATTAGCAATAACTCCAAGAGAAATTCAAATATTCCTTGCCCAGCCTTCCAGATGTCGATCATACCAACAATAATAGCTTTTGTAGTTGCTTTGAAATTTAAAAGCCTGTCCCTGCTGAGTTTGAAAGCTTTGAGATACCAAATGCAAGGGAAAGAACTTGTCTTCTTCTTGGGGAAAGAATCCTGGCAGGGGGAGGACAGGGGAGAGCTGAGCCAGGGGAGTCTTTTGGGAGAAGATGTCTAAGTAATGAGTCCTGTAAGAAGCGGGAGCAGGAGCACAGTGCCATCCTTGTAGTTCACTGCTGCGAGGGCCCTGGTCACACCTGGAGTGGGGGAGCTCTAGGAGCAGGAGCAGAGGGGGCTACGTTCTGGAAAGCCATTCTGTCCTGGACTACCTTCAGATAAGGCTAGTGGGCTGCCCTGTTGGCATCTAAGAAACGAGTGTTTTAAGACCAGTTCCCAAGGACTCTGGGGCTGCCTTCCTCCATTTAATTAGGGAACCCACAACCTTCCATGAGCTGACATAGAATGAAAGCAACAAAGAACAAGTGCAGGGAAAGCCAGAGAGGATTGCTGATGGACAGTCACCTTGGACAGATTTAGCCGGAGAGCAGGCCCGGGAAAGTAACAAGGGAAAGAAGGTTTGGGGAAACAAAGCCCATTCTCTCTGGCCGCTGCAGGGAGGGGTGGAGGTGGCTGAAGGGATGCAACAGCCTGGCTATGTGGCCCCCAGCCTGGCGCTGGCCACCCGGCCTGGTATTGCCCATTAGAGATCGGTCTGAATCAGAGCCTATCAGGGAACGGCCCTGGTGGAAGCCAAGGATCTGCTTTTCCCTCCCCAGCTCAGAACCCTGCCTGTTTCAGCGAACACCTGACTGGCCTCTGGGCCTCTCCCGACATCCTCCGCTACTGCTCTGGCCCAGGTGCAGCCAAATCCCTCGTCCTTCTGATTCAACCCAGACAAGCCGGCTATTTTTCTAAAAATGAGGGGATGGGAAATAAAACAAACGAAATAATTGAAGAGTTTATGGAGCACAAACAGAAATCTGTCCTGAGGCAAGTATCATCTCACTACAGATGGGCTGGCAAGCTGCAGGGCCTATACCAACAGGCTTCTCCTCTGCCCCCCCACCCTGTCTGAGCGTCAGCTGGCCCTGCCTCCCCTTTGCACTCATCACTCCCTTCTTCCCAGATTAGTCAAATAGACTTTTTACCTTGATAAGAATTATTTCTGTTGTTGTTGCTGAGCCATTTCAGTCATACTCAACTCACTTTGACCTCATTTGGGGTTTTCTTGGCAGAAATACCAGAGTGGTCGGCCATTTCCTTTTTCAGCTCATTTTATAAATGAGGAAACTGAGACAAATTCAGTTAAGTGACACGCCCAGGGTCACACAGTTAGGAAGCATCTGAGGCCATGTTTGAAGTCAGGAAGAGGAAGCTTCTTGACTCTGTGTGCCACATATGGATATATTTGTGTCACAGAAAGAAGTCCAGTATGGCTGCCTGGAAGCTTATTTGAAGGGGAGTGATTCAACTAAGGCCACTTGGAACGGGAGATCGAAACCAATGTGAAAAACTTTAAAGGTAAAACAGTCAAGCTTGTTGGGCATCCTGGGTCCCCCAAAGCTTGGTCCCAGGCTTTCTTATCTTTTCCCTTTACTATTTCATCAGTGATTGTATCAGCTACTGATACATTTGGTTATGATCTTGATAATGAATGACCCCTATGTATACATTTAATTAGCCCTGGGTTCTCACCTGAGCTCCATCCCCAACAGCCTTTGGGACATCTTGAACCAAACACACTGGAGGCACGTCCCAAAGAAAAGCAACTGCTTTTCTCCCATGTCCTCCTGTCTCCTCACCTTTCCTGTGAATGTGGGGGATGCCGCCATGGCATCGGCACACTGGCACCATCCTTAACTTCTCCCTCATCCCACATCTGCAGTTGTCAAACCTTGTCATTTTCACATTCCCAGCATCTTTCATATGTTCTCTCTCTATTCCTACAGCCACCATTCAAATTCAGACCTTCATTGTCTCTCCCCTGGACATTGTAAGAGCCTCCCAACTGGTCTTTCAACATCCAGTCTGCCCACTCCAATTCATCCTCTACACAGCTGGCAAATCTGACCCTTTCTCTCTCTCTCTCTCTCTCTCTCTCTCTCTCTCACACACACACACACACACACACACACACACACACTGACTCCCTAATAAATCCAGAACTTTTCTGTTTGGGACTGGGGCTCTTCAAACAGAGCCCCCCCCCTTCTCCAGCCTTCTACTTGGCCGTTCCCTCCACACTCTCTGAGCTATCTCTGTTCACTAACCCCACTTGTCCCAAAGTCCTGAAACGTTTTCCCTCTTGAGATGCAACTCAAACGCAACCTCCTGCAGGCAGCCTTTCACGATACCTCCCCCAGCTGCTAAAACCTTCTCTGACATGACTGTTGTGCACAGAACTGCTACGTTCCGGGCTAGATTCACGTTCTAAAGCTCATTAAACTGTGGGTTCCTTGGGGGCAGGGACTGGTTCTGCCTTTTTTTGTCTTTACAACACATAGCTCAAGTGCTCATAGGAAATGTCTGCAAACATGCTTTTGACAGACTTCTACTTGACTTTCAATTAATAAGGAGCTGCCACAGTTACGAGCAGAGGGGTGACATGGTCCGACCTACATTTCAGGAAGACCACTTTGGTAGCTATTTGTACAGAAGGAATGGCTTAGACAGAAGGAATGGCTTAGAGCAGAGACCAGAGGGCCTGAACTGAGGTGGCGACCTTGGGGGTGGAGAGAAGGGAACAGACATGAGAAAGAGGGAGAATGAGACTAAGATTAGAGTTGGCAACTGACTGGATGTATAGGGGAAGGCTGAGTGACCTCAGTCAAGGCTGAAAACAAGGAGTCCTAGGTGACTCAAAAGATGATGGCACCCTCAGTAGTGATACGGCAGCTCAAAGGAAGAGTGAATTTTAGGAAACAACTGCCAGATTTTGAGTGAGAAGGACCCTTTAGAGGTCCGACCCTTTCATTTTACAGATGAGAAGATTGAGGCCCAGAGAGGGGAAGGAACTTGTCTGAGGTCACATAGCTAGTAAATAGCCAAGACAAGATTCAAATTTGGGTCCATTGACTCCAAAAACACTGTCTCCTTTGGCTTCTGTTTAAGACATGTTGACTCTGAGAGATGCTCATGAGACCTTCAGTCTGACATGTCCAATTGGAAGTCTGGGCCATGGAGCAGGAGCTCAGGAGAAAGATTAGACTGACAAGTCATAGGCAGAGACTTGATAATTGAACTCAGGGGACCTGATGAGATTACGAAGTGAGAGGATGGAACAAGAAGAGGAGACCCATGAGAAATCTATGTCACCAAAACCTGGAGAAGAGAGAGTATACAGGAGAAAAAGAGGGGTCAGCAGTACCGAATGACGCAGAGAAGTTGATGAGGATGACTTTAGGGGCAAGTGTATCCTTCTCAATAATAATAATTATAACTTATAATTATGCCAGGCCTTAAGGCTTGCAAAATTGAGCCTCATAATTCTGTGAGGGGGAAAGCAAGTGTTCTCATCCACAATGAACAGAAAAGGAAACTGAGACCAAGAAAGGAGGAGTCACTTGCCCAAGCTCACACAAACAGCGTGAGCCAGAATTTGTTTCCAGAGCCTCTGATTCCAAACTCAGAGCTCTTTTCTTTCAGATGATAAATGGTTAAGCTACCGCCTGCTTGCTGTGAAGAGAGAATGAAACTTTTACACTTCTCTGTGAGACAGAGAAGAAAGGAAGAAAAACCCCACATTTTCTCACTCTTCCACCTCTGAGTTCTCAGCATTGGAGCAAACACGTCCTCCCAGTGGCAGCTCCCTAATTTGATTTGACTTGTGATGGACTCCCAGAATGCAATCTAAGTCTCAAAATACATCCTAACACCAACTACAAATGCTTGCTGGAGAACTTGTTGCTATTATTCAATAAAATGATAGGTTCTGAGGATTTAAAGCAGAAGAGACCTTAGGGAATCTTCATGTAGGTAAAGCAGGGAAAGTAGGAGTATTGTTCCAGAAGTGGTCAGCACCATGGCCAGGGATTCCCATTCAAGAGACAGGGGGAAGTAAGGGGAGTTGGAAGCTAGCCTGCCATGCACTAAAGGAGAGAGGAGAGGAAGAAGAGGGAGGAAGAGTTACTATGGATCACTAAACTGGCTGATCCTGGTGCTTTTAGATGGTTTTGGTCGTCCACAGAGTAAGGCCCAAATCCAGGTGTGCCCGAGGTATGGGAAGGGGCAGCAACATTATGTGGGGCTTCCAGAGGGAAGTTTTCCTCCCATGAATTTCTTTCCTTGGTGTACTCACTTAAAATCACATAAGCATCCGGGAAAAGAGCATCCACTCGTCACTCCTATGGAGCAAGGCATCTTGGGGACACCCTTGGTACGTCATTGCAAGTAGAGGAGCCTTTCAGGGGCAGCATGTGTCCTTCTCCAGAGACTACCCCATCACTCTAAAGACACATTTGAGGACACGGACAGGATCAGTCACAATAATTCACATTCACATACGACACTTGAACACCCCCACCCCCAAACAATTGAATGAGGCAGCTATTGGAGGTGGTTTTGTTTGGTTATTCGGGAGTCTGGACCTGTGATTTCAATAGCATGGGGAACTCCAAACATAGGAGTGCCTGCCATCCATGAAGACTGACGGCCTGTCTTAACAACTAGTCTTAAGGAGCTGCCTGGGACTCTGAGACACTATCTTAGCCAAAGGCACACAACTAGTATATGTCAAAGGCTGGACTCGAACTCTTAATATGGTCCTCTATCCTCCAGGTCACGTTGTCTCCTAATGTACTCTACAGTTGTAGCCCCCCTGGGATTGTGTTGTAGCTGCATGTCCTTCCAGAGAGATTAGACATCTGGATGACCGCTTCCTCACACTGGGACCACAGCTATACAGGCCTGGCTGGCTAAAGGTAAGATTTGAGAGACAGTGGAAATCAATGATAATTCTGCCAACAAAATAACTGATATATGTTTTGGCTTTGGATGAAAGTACAAAAGTCTTTGCTTTTCTAAACACTTTCTGTTGTCTGATAAAGATGTGCCCATTCTATGTAGTCAGAAGCTTCTGGGTTTGCCCATTGAATGAAGGAAGTGGCCACGAGCCAGGTTCATCACACGAGAAGCTTAGCCCATGTGACCAATTTTCACTGCGGCGCTCACAGAACCGCCTCCAATTTGAGATTTGTGATCACATCTAAAAGGGAGCCAGTTTCCCGAGGCCCAACACCTGTTTTTGATCTTATCCCAGACTATTTTCAGAAATGTTCTGGGAGGCCCAGAAAAATATCCAAAGCTGAAGTGGAGAAAGATCCCAAGATGTGCCCAAAACTGGGGAGAAGCTAGACCTGTTCAGAAAAAGTCTGATTGAAAGACACTAGAAACATGAAAAGAGAAGCAAAGGTCCAAGCTCCCATCTCCCCTCAGCTGCTGGTCACCCCACCTTTCAGGACCCCACTTTGCTCATCTGTCAAAAGAGGATGATAAGTCTTCCCTGGGCATCTCCTCGAGCTGATGGCAGCATGCAAAGAGCTAATCCCTATGGAAGTAGGTCATAAAACCCTAAGTTTCCTCTGGAAGGTAACTGAGATGTCATACAGTCCAACCCTCCTCATCTACAGCAGAGGAAACTAAGGCCCATATAGATTAAGGGACAATCCCTGCATCACACCGTGCTGCTACCAATCAGGTAGTTAATGCCATCATTCCATTTGAGCAATCAAATCACAGGAGAGTCTCATGGATACAGGAGAGTCTCATGGATACAAGAGAGCACGATGTAGTGACGGGTGCTGCTCTGGGAACCCAGAAATACCCGTGACCAAATCCTTCTGATACTAGCAAATTACTCACCTCTCTGGCCTCAGTGGCTTATTCTGTAAAAACGGGTATATAACTACAGGACAGTGGTGAGAATCAAATGGGATCAGGTTTTTCAAGTGCTCTGCAACCCCTGAAGTGCTATAGGGCTAAGTGAATGAGTGAATGAATGAATAAATGGACAAATAAATAAATGATGGAAGATGCAAAATTGAAGTTGTCAAAAGACAACTTCGGAAAGCTTCATGGAGACTGGTAAGTGGCAGGCCCAATTAAGCTTTATTCGCATGATTATGTGCTCATCAGTCCATTCCCTAGCTCCTAAGGCATTCTTTGAGCCTTCCTTCAGGACAGAGCTGACCTGGGGACTCTTTTTCCTGTGTTCCTTGATGTCTTGGTCACCTTGAGGCTTTGAGGTGGATGGAGAATATTTCTGGATGATCTGACAGTGATAACTTCCACTGATACAGGGAATTACCCTTCCAGGAGGTTGTGCTAGAAGGGGATAAGAAAGAAAGATTAGGGAATTTCTCCTGAGAGAAATGACCAGATAGCTGCCTGGGGATAGACCAGCATCCTGGATCTCCATACATGAGGAGACTTGCCTCCTGAAATACAGGCAGACTACTATAGTGCAGGGTGAGGAAGGAGACAGGTTTGAGACCTGCAAACCACAGGCACATGAGAGCAAACTCTTTGGGCACTCGTTAGGGACCCTTCCCTAGAAAGAAGAGATTCTTCAGAGGTTAGGGACGATGAGAAAAGCAGCACATTGCCCAGGGAAAAAAATAATATCTAATAGTGAAGAAAGTCATCAGGGACACTCCAGGAAAAGAGAATGTTGTCTTTGGGCAGAGTGCTGGGGGACCCCCTAGGGGAGAATGCCTTCAACATTTCCCCGGATGGGCTCTCTATTGGTATTTTTGTTTCATTTTTTTTGTTACAAGGGATGGTTCAGTTGTAAGCCAGGGCAGGGGAGGGGGGTTATTTCCAGAAATGACCATCACAGAAAAACAAAAGACATCAATACATTTTTGGAAAAGAGATGGTGAGTGGCTACCTGTCATTGGTGAGTGGTAGGTTTCAGTTCCACCATTCAGAAGTTCCCTCTAAGATGACTCGAAACGCCAAGGAGAGGGGACAGGCGGGATGTCTCTTGTTGTTATGTGGCACACAGTAGGCACTTGATCAACGTTTGTGGATCAGTTGGAGTGGCATACTTTTCATGGGGGTGGATGGCAGTGGACAGCTCTGGGGAAATCCTCTTGGGGGGGGTCACCCAATATGTTCCGACTCTCCAGTTGTTCTCATTCGCTTGGCTTGTGTGAGCCCCCCACCTTCTTTTCTGGCCATGCAGCTCCGTGGGGATCTCCTACACATGTACCATCCCCCATGTATACCCGCCATACATGCTTCCCCTGCCCTGTGGGATATCCACAGTTTGGATTCAGTGCAAGTTTCCGGCATCCCATCCCCAAAACAACGGGATCTAGCAAAATGCTTTCTCTTCCCCAAAGCCCAGAACTGGAAATCATTAACAGGGATCACATGCTACCTTCTACGGGCCAAAGTTTCCAAGCGAAAAAATAAAATAGGCGGTTTCATCTGAACAGCTGCAGAGAGTAGGTGTTGTGGCTATATTCTAGGGTCTGCTATTTGAGGGAAACAGCAGGAAATGCAGCACATGAATGAAGCTTGTGGTGATTGGCTCTGACAAGAAGGCCTCGAGAAGGCCTCAGCCTAACATGGGAAGACAAGACATTTAGGGATTTTGCTCAATAACGGCAATGTCCCAGGGGCCCACGGGAGCTGGACTGTGAGTGTCCGCATCTAGCCGGCTGCACTATACATTATGCATAACTTTCCCTCACTTTGACAGTGTGTGTGATTTGCCCCCAGCAAAGGATGGAGGAAGAGCTAAGTCCCCAAAGGAAGTGCAAGAGGCCTTTTCCCCAGAGGGCTTTCTGAGCAATCAGCATCATGGAAGTCCCTCTCCTGAGGTTGCACGCCCCAATGGACATCTCCACCAACTAACTGAGCATCTCCCTCCGGCTGGCCCCCCAGCACCCACCTCACACGCAACACGTCCATAACAGAATTTATTACCTGCCCCTCCCCAAGCTGTCCTGCCACCTGTCTGGTACCAGGCCTAGGACATCAGAGGAGGAAAGCAATTAGATGAGCCTGACCCTTGCCACCCTATGTGGTAGATAAGAGCCACATATGCAACCAGAAGCCAGAGCAGTCACAAGAGCCTGTCGGCCTCAGTTACCCAGAAGGAGGCCTTGTGCTGGCTTATCAGTGTCCTCTGACCTCCTGCTACCATCCGTGGCCTCTTCCTCATCTCCCTTGGGGGCTCGGTGACAACAACCTGGGAAACCTCCTTGGCAGAACACCCGTATCTTAACTGTCCTGCTTATCCCAGGCGGCTTGTCCCTGTTCTGATCCCCCCCAGGGGCCAAAAATCATCTTACTGATGCATATGTATGATAAGCATCATTATTTTTAAGTATCGATATGGCACCCGAAGGTTAGCAAAAGCAATTTACAAATATTATTTCATTTGATTCTCCCAACAACCCCGGGAGAACGGTGCCATTATAATCCCCATTTGACAGATGAGAAAACTGAAGCATCAGCGGCAGGTGAAGTGATTTGCCCGAGTTGCCAAGCTAGTAAGTGAGGCAGGATTGGACTTGAGGTTTCCCTGACCCCACATGCAGTATCCTATCCACTGAATCCACCAGCTGCCTCTCCGGAGCCTTCAATGCTTCTCCAGTGTCTGCAGGAAACAATTCAAACCAAGTCCTTAGCTTGGCATTTCAAGTGCTCGGAATCCAGCTTAAACTCACCTTTCCTTGTCCATTCGCCCTTCCCAGATGCCACAGTGGTCTTACTAGCCAACTTTACCCATCGGCTCCTTCCATCAGGTTTAGAAAACATAAATCTCCTCTTGTCGAAATCATTCACTTCCTTAAATGCCCACACTGATTGATCCTCCCTGTAATATCCACGGGAGGTATCACTCCCCAAACTCTCTCATCCCTCCACTGATCCACTCAATACATTCATTCCGGTCCACTGCAGGGCTTAGAGGGAACTTTGCAAAAGAACTAGATTCAAGGAGAAAAACAGGAGGCCCTCACTCATCACGGTTTGGCCCTCACAAGGAAAAGTGACTCAACTTCCCTTGAGATACTCATGGATAGGAGCATAAACGGGGAGGTGGGACCAATAAGCAAAGAGCAGGCTAGCCATTTGTCCCCCAGGCCAGGAGCATCAGCCAGCACCTCCAGTATCAGGGAAGGAGCCTACCCCCAAGCCAGGGCAGCAGACAACTTGTCTGAAGTGGAATGGGGAAGAGTCCCAAAACCCCTAGAGCTTTGGCCATGGTGGTCTTTGAGGCACAATGAGAGAAGAGAGTCCAAGATGTTCCAGCAAGACAGTGTTTCATAGACTTGGCACCTTTCTATGTCAAATCATCCTCCACTTTTGCTCTTTCCCATATCAGTGCTCTATACCATGGAGGGATCTTTGAATCCTTAACAAAGAAGGGGAAGGTCAGGTATGGTCTGCCACACACCCCTGTATGGATTTGGGCATCCAGAAGAACGAGAGGGCAGATGTGATGGCCTGAAACTCTACAAGGGAGATTTGGTCGAGAGAACAGGAAGTTCTTAAGAATGAAATGCTGAGGGGACAAACAAGGCCAGTGGTGACATCAAGAGCTAGATGCACTGGAAGGGGAGGTAGGAAGGTGGCAAAGTTCCCCTACTTCACAGTTTTGCCAAGTCACCTCGACTCTTCCCCTCTCTCAATTTAACCTGTTTTGGTATCACTGACATTCCCAACTCAAATCGAGGTCACTGAAAATGATTTTTCATTGGTGTCCCCTCTGGAATTCCAATCCTTCAGTTTCCCGGAGCTCCAGCCAGCTATAAAGGCCCCAAGAACAAGGTCTGTGCCTCAACCAAGCAAGGAGATGATAAGGCCTTTCTGGGAAGTTTTGCTGCCTTTGCCCTATCGCAGAATTATTGCCATGTTGTTACTCACGTACCATCCCTGGCTTGGGGACCCCAACACCATGAGATCAGAAAGGAATTAGTTCTCTACAGCATCAGGCTTCCAGAAACCTATGGGCTATTCATAAGCAAAACCTCCTGAAAATGAATGACTCGGCAACCCAACAAATGCCAGATGAATGGCTGGAGAGAGATTCTGATGTAGTTGTTCAAGCCTTGAGCTGGGAATTAGGAAATCTCGGCTACAAATCCTGCCTTATGTTCTTAATAGCTGGATGATCCTGGGCACATCACTCCACCATTGTGGGCCTCAGTTTCTCCTCCTAAACAGGAGGGATTTGGTCTCAGATCCCTTCCAGTTCTAAATCTAGAATCCTAAGATTCATGTCATAGATGCTGAAGCCTCTGGGTACGATAGGCTGGGATTGTTCTCTAGGACTGTAGTAGATTATTTTTATTGTTGTTACTGACCTGTGTAAATGATATTTAGTCTTTCTTTTTATGATTTCTTTTATGACTTCTGGCCAAACTACATTGATCTTAGAGCGTAACTCTCATACAGGGATGTAATAAAAATAAAACTATGTATAGGGATTTTTATGTTTCAAGCCCCAAACATGCTCCTGTGAAATCATGGCTAGGAAAAAGTTCTTCCTTCCCCCAGAGAATGGGCAGTCACCCCTAAAGGACTCCATTCCCAAGAGGGTTGGAGTTAAGGCAATGCTTCTGAGAGAGATCTTAATTACCAGTGTCTATTAATAAACATCCCAGTTCTCCTCCCTCAGGCATATACTCTACATAGTTTCCATCAACTAAGCTGAAGGGGAGCAGAAGGGATAGGGAGAGCATCCCCACACAGAATTCCAGAATCCAAGTGTCTTGCAGAATGGGGCCAGTTGAGGTTCCTTGTTCCCAGAAGTGCATCCAGAGTGACGCATTGGTCCAAAAACACTGCTTTCAGTTCTGGGCTCCCACCAGGATGGGCTTCTCACTAGCCTTCACATAGGTCATGATCAGGTAGGCAGGAAGTCCAAAAACATACATGGAGCACTTCCTAGGGGCCACGAGGATTGGCAGAGTGAATGGAAGCAGTGTTCTTAGAGTCAGAAGACATAGACTTGATCCCTGGCTCTGAAGTTAGCGATGTCGCTCTGGGCAAGGCTCTTTGAGCCTCAACGTCCTCATCTGTAACATGGGGACATAAATACTTTTTTGGACATCACAGAGTTACTGTGAGAAAAGTGCTTCGTAAACTTTTTAAATTCCCCATACAATTGTAATTAAAAAGTTTAAATTTTGAAAAAGTACCTTCAAAACTGCTTAAGGTAGCAAAAAACTGGAAACAAAATATATGTTCATTGATTGAAGCTGAGGAAAAGGCCCAACTGGTACCTTAAGCAATGACTATGAACTGATGCAGTAAAGGAAAATCAACAGAATCAATGGGAAAACAAATGACTACAATAATGATGTGCAATCAACAGCAACAGGAAGTTGAGCTCTGAGGAAATGAAGACCCAATCATGATCCCAGAAGATAATTAACTGAGAAGTGAGGGGTTACTGGGATAGAATACCAGATACATAAACAGCCGTGGTTACCTTTGGGTGTTTTTGCCTCAGTGTTTAGCTTTGTTAAAAAATATGGGTCTATTCTAGAGGGAATGGGGAAGAAGATTTACAGACTTTACTGAGATGCAAAAACAGGAGGGAAAATTCAAGATTAAAAAAAATAACGATATTAAAATATTCTAAAAATGCTGTTGACTCTCTCCCTTTCCATTCTTCTTGCCCATACAAATGCTACTCTCATTCTATGAGAATCCTCATCCTATGTGCCATCAAGTCCCCTGATTTTTAAGCAGGTTTTCTTTATACCGAATCTCCATTACCAATATACCCTATTACTCTTAATTCTAACAGTTCTTGTTGATTTTCTCTCCTTTTGAAGAATAAAATTATATTAAGCAAACCAAGGCTTTATCATATTTTTCACACAATTTTTTTTCACTATATATTATCTCTAATTATTATAGATGAATAAAAGTTGCTTCTGAAATGGATTTTTTAAAAGATCTGGCTCAAGTAGTCCATTTTCTCTCTGTAATGGCTAGTTATAAATTTATCACCCGCAGATGTGAGAGATATCACCTCAAAATTTTAATGAGAGACATTTTTATATTTAACTCGTTCATCCATGTAGAATTTACTGTTATATAGAATAAAAACTGATATAAATCTATTTTCTAGAAGACTGCTATTTTGTTTTTTCCAGCAGTTCTTGTTAATTTTTTTCTTTAAAAAAGACGAGTCGAGAAATTATTAATTATTCCATTTCTGGAGAGTGGGGGGGGAAGGGAAGGAGGGAGTGAGAGAACACTTCAGTAGATATCTCAATAATTCAAGTGCCTCATCACTTGATTCAGTACCAGCTTTATATCATGTATCATTTGTATCATCACTCTGTCCCAAGTCTGCAAATTTCTTAGTGATTTGGTAGCCTGTAGCACAATATCTTGATAATATTGGTTCCATTTCTGCCTGATTTTCACTATGCTTCCCCCTTTCGCACCTTTATTGCCTCATGAGCATACCTTCTGAATATGTAATTCTATCCCCTCAGAACTCCTCTGTTATTCCACTATCATGTTCTAGTGACGGGTCCTATCCTACCCAATCTTGAGCGCTACTTTTGAGGTCATATTTGCCTCCTCACACGAGGAATGCTAATTCAATTGACTTGTTGCCAATACTTTGTGCATCTGTGTATGGAAATAGTGAGGTTCTCTTTGCTTCTGATGTGTGAGGCTAAAAGAACCTAGAGTTAGAACATGTATTCCATGTACCTTTTAGTCAACTAATGGTTTCTGAATATGTGAGTGTGTTATGGAAAATCATCTATGAAAGCCTTTCTGTATCCTTCTATTTTCACCACAGCTATTATATATTCATAGACCATTTTTATCAGTATTTTCTAGAAATTAGAAAGTAGAGATATAGACAAGAGTCTCTTAATATCTTTTCCTTTGCCTTTGGGTGCTGGTGATAATGGTCATCAGAATGATCTTTTTTCATGCTTTGGAATCTTCTGGGCCTTAAAATGAATCCCTCCATGTCTTTAAAACTGTGTTGCAACACTGGCATCCCTGATCTATTTCCCATCTATTTGTTATCCCACCAGTTCCATCTATAACCTTGGGATAAAGTTTCTTACTTGTGTATCATGAAAATCTTTCTGTGGGTCTTGTCCCTCTCTCCAGCACTATTGACTGTGTGGTGAGCCACGGACACTCCTAATATTTGAACATCCACTTCTGTCACGTTTTGCAAATGAGCCTGTATTCTAAAGCAACGTGGCCGTGGACCGGTGCATCTCTGTACTTGCTAAGACCGAGCACCCACTAGATGATGCTCGTTTCTGGGCTGCTTTAGCCTCACTGTTGTGGCAGCTACCTGGCATTGCAAAACTGCCCATTTCCCTTTTCTCCATTTCCCTTTTTTTCTCAGCAGTTAACAAAATTTCAGAGCTGCTGTAATTGCACACGCAGCCCTTCTCTTTATCTGACCTAGAGGGCAGAAAATAGCATTACAAGAAAAATCTTTGTGCAAACAAAAAGATTTCTAAATTGAGGCTGGTGACCCATTTATGACCCACTAATAATGAAGACAGCAGGCTTCTAAAACAAATCATTTGGGAGAGTTCCTTGCACTTACATTAGATTTGTGTACCCATGGCTATCTCCCCAAGGTTTTATTTACTGGAAGAAACCAACAAAAAGGCCCGCATGAGCAATGGCTCCTGGGGATCCCAAACAACGTCACCACTTCCTTCCCAAACTCAAGTGGGTATCTTGGATTTGAATCATTCTCTCCAAGCAACCAAATCTGCCCAGGGCTATAATCATTTACATTTTCTTCTCTACTGGCAAGAAGCTCCTCCTCCTCAAGTCTCTTCAATACCATCTTTCCCCAAATGTCTACAATGATGTCAGATCAGTTAGACCCAGTTCAGCACTCTCTTTTACTGAAGAAATGACTCATGTTAAGACCCTTATTTTTCTGTCTGTTCTCTGTCCATGGTGCTGAAAGCGGAGCAGGGTATCTGATCGCTGACTTTATTTAACTCTCCATTTCTTGGTTTTCTCTCCTCAGAAAACCTGTTTTGGCTACTTTGCTTTCCCCTCCATTTTCATCTCTGAGTCTGCCACAGCCCCTTGACCTGCTGGAGTTAGTTGTTCATTCCCTGGTGGGTTCAGTCATGGCCCCCCTGATCTTCACTGTCTATAGACTGAGAGCCAGTTTGAATCCCTAAAGTAGGATATCATATAATATATAATATAATATAATGCATGGTTTCTGGTACCAAACATGGTGATTACTGTCTTATTAATCAGTTCTCTCCCACTGAAAAGAGCGAACTTCCTCACAATAGCTTTTTGGCTCATGAAGCTGCCTGTCAGCTCGTTTAGGCAGTCTTGGGACCGTATTTTTCCCTAGGGAACTGAAATGAACCCCCAAACGAAAACCAGCTGGAGCCCATCATTGCCTCTCCAACCAGCCTAATGGAACTATTGTTGGTTTTCTGTTTTTGTTTTGGTGGTGGTGGTGTTTTTCCCCCAGAAAAAACATATGAATGTCATCTGAGGCTAAAGCCATTATTTCCAGTGGGGGATCCAAATAAAGATTTGATTTTGGCAATGAAAGGAGACTGAAGTCAGAAACAGCATATCTTATGGGAATGCTTTGGGGAGGACGAGTGGGGTGCTATTTTCCACTGCAAATTAACCAGTCACAATCAGTACTCCACTAAAATGATGTAAGATGTAAGTGAACTGTCCCTGAGAGAAACAGGGAGTTGCAAATAGAGTCAGGTGAGCAGTTTGCAAGCTCTGAATGTCTACATATTAGCCATTCCTCAAAATTTGTTGAAACAAAAACAGGAACATTGGGTCGGGTTTCTAGAGCTAGAAGAAACCTAGGAAACCAATGAGTCAAACCTTCTCTACACTGAAGCACAGAGAGGGTGAGTGATTTCCATGGGGTCATACAACTGGTAACTAGTGTCTGAGGTGGAAACCAAATTCAGGCCTCCTCACTCCAACTCCAGTACCCCATCAACTTATGCCATGCTGCATCAATGATGTCAAAATGATTTCTCTTTGTTTTCTTTCACCACTCCCGGAAAAGCTATTCTATTCTTCCCCTCTTTCTTTCTTCATGGCCAGCATATGTCTTTCAAAAGACTCTGGAGCACCACTCCAAAGCTCCCAATTCTATTAAATCTTCATGGGACTATGGTCAGTGATAAGGTTTACAAACTGATCTATTCAAATAATTTTATAATTTATAAACATGTCAGACAGACTTTGTAGAGCAGGTATGGAAGGGAGGGTATATAGGAAAGGAACAATGCTACTTGAAGACTGAAAACTGGAATTAATGAAATAAGGTATCACGTGGAAAGGAGACTGAACTGGAAGTCAAGCCAAGGTCAGCTCCAAGTCCTGGCTGCGCTGTTAACTCACGGTATGACCTGGGCAAGGCATTTCCCTTCACTGACTTTTCACCTCTGGAAGCTGAAAGGTTTGTAACAATATCACTACTAGATCTTTACTCCAAGGAGTACTAAAGAACTGGAAACAAAGTGAGTGTCCCTTGGTCGGGGAATAATTGAATAGACATTAATAGAATGGCATTGAAGAGTATACTTTAAGGAACTATAGCTATGGGGAATTCAAGGAAATGTGGGAAGATCTGTATGAAATGACACAGAGTGAAGTAATCATAACCCAAAGAACACAATATTCAACAATGATAGTGATGTCAATGAAAAGATCACTAAAATGAAGCCCAACTATGAGTAACTGAAAAATCAGTAACAGTCATAGAGGTGAGGAAACCTGCCTCCTGTGTGACCTTTGACAAGTCCCCTGTTTTCTTACCTGTAAAAGGGAGAGGGAAGGGGTTGCACTACAGACAGACTCTGACACTCCTTTAAGTTCTTCATTTCAAGTTCCTTTGGTCCTCTTGGCAAAGGGGATTATTAGGGCAGGATATTGCAAACACTGTTGGACGAGGTCACTGATCACTACTTTTCGCTTCTTTCAAGGAAAGATTCAATATGGGGAGTGAGGATGCAGGACCAGGAAGATATATCCATAAATTTTCATCATCACCCAAAAGTTATCCATAAAATTTATTTTAAAAAACAAATGAAGGGAGTAACTAATTGGTGTAGTGGTTAGAGCACCGGCCCTGAAGTCAGGAGGACCAGAGTTCAAATGTGGCCTCAGACATTTAACGCTTCCTGGCTGCATGACCCTGGGCAAGTCACTAAACCTCAACTGCCTCAGCAATCAATCAATCAATCAATAAATGAATGAATGAATAAATAAATAAATAAATAGAACAAGCAAAGAAGTCTCTTTGGATCCAGGGAGGAAAAAAAAAAACAGAGAAAAGACCATTGAATGAATGAATGAATGGTCAAATAAAGGGGCTAAATTAGATGGTCACTCAGAGCTCTTCTGGTTGAGAAGTTGCATAATAACATTGCAGTGTTAAACACTGGCAGGAATGGCTACATGCTTTTACACAGAAACATCTTTAGAATTAAATAATTCAAAATGACATCACTGAAAACAATAGATTTGCAAAAGAAAATTCATTTCAATTATATTGTGTATCCCACCATCTTAAAATATCACTGTGGAGGTGGCTTCCATAGCTTTTCTATTTCAGAATTTTCTTGCAATTAACTATACTTCCTCCCAAATGCAAATCAGAATTCTTTGTTAAAACAAGCATCGTTAAAGTGCTTTCTAGAAGAGAGCGGTTTAGGATCTGAGAATGTTGATGTGAGGAGTGTTTGTCAAGTTCAGTTTCTACATTTGACCAAAATCCCTCTGATTTGATCCTATTGGGGATTTTTTGCCTGTTTTTGGGATAAAATCACAGGATTTTATTTGAAAGGTTGGCTCCCCAAACAGTGAAATGAGTTGAGGGTGTGAAAGGGAATCTACAGATATTCAAGGAGATTAATAACAACTAAAGACTTTCCTCCATCGTTTTCTTGGCTGATTAGTTTGCCCAGGATGAGGTAAAAGGGGAGATTCTGGAAATCAAGAGTCGAGTACGGAGATCACTGAAATGCTCCACGCAGGAAGTGAAGAAGGGCAGAGCTAGAGTGAAGTCAGCCAGGATGGAAGGGAAGGAGGAACCGACTATCTTTAAGGATTATTTGGTTCTGAAGAGAGGGAGAAGTTGAGAAGAACTTGGAGGTTTTGAGTCTGAGTGACTGAAAATGGAGGTGGTATAAGAGTAAGATTGTGTGGTGGTCAACTATGATAGACTTAGCTTTTCTCAGAGATGCAGTAATGAACCAAGACAATTCTAATAGACTTGGGCTAGAAAATGGCAGCCACATCCAGAGAAATAACTATGGAGGCTGAATGTGGATTGAAAAACACTTTTTGCTTTTTTTTTCTTTCTCTTTTTTTTTTAAATAGCCTTTTATTTACAGGTTATATGCATGGATAACTTTACAGCGTTAACAATTGCCAAACCTCTTGTTCCAATTTTTCACCTCTTACCCCCCACCCCCTCCCCTAGATGGCAGGATGACCAGTAGATGTTAAATACATTAAAATATAAATTAGATAAATAATAACTATACATGACCAAAACATTATTTTGCTGTATAAAAAGAATCAGACTCTGAAATATTGTACAATTAGCTTGTGAAGGAAATCCAAAATGCAGGTGGGCATAAATATAGGGATTGAGAATTCAATGTAATGTTTTTTAGTCATCTCCCAGAGTTCTTTCTCTGGGCATAGTTGGTTCAGTTCATTACTGCTCCATTGGAAATGATTTGGTTGATCTCCTTGCTGAGGATGGCCACGTCCATCAGAACTGGTCATCATATAGTCTTGTTGTTGAAGTATATAATGATCTCCTGGTCCTGCTCATTTCACCCAGCATCAGTTCGTGTAAGTCTCTCCAGGCCTTTCTGAAATCATCCTGTTGGTCATTTCTTACAGAACAGTAATATTCCATAATATTCATATACCACAATTTATTCAACCATTCTCCAATTGATGGACATCCATTCAGTTTCCAGTTTCTAGCCACTACAAAAAGGGCTGCCACAAACATTCGTGCACATACAGGTCCCTTTCCCTTCTTTATAATCTCTTTGGGATATAATCCCAGTAGTAACACTGCTGGATCAAAGGGTATGCACAGTTTGATAACTTTTTGAGCATAGATCCAAACTACTCTCCAAAATGGTTGGATTCGTTCACAACTCCACCAAGAATGCATCAATGTCCCAGTTTTCCGCATCCCCTCCAACAATCATCATTATTTTTCCTGTCATCTTAGCCAATCTGACAGGTGTGTAGTGGTATCTTAGAGTTGTCTTAATTTGCATTTCTCTGATTAATAATGATTTGGAGCATCTTTTCATATGACTAGAAATAGTTTCAATTTCTTCATCTGAGAATTGTCTGTTCATATCCTTTGACCATTTTTCAATTGGAGAATGGCTTGATTTTTTATAAATTAGAGTTAATTCTCTATATATTTTGGAAATGAGGCCTTTATCAGAACCTTTGACTGTAAAAATATTTTTTCCAGTTTATTGCTTCCCTTCTAATCTTGTCTGCATTAGTTTTGTTTGTACAAAAACTTTTCAGTTTGGTATAATCGAAATTTTCTATTTTGTGATCAGTAATGATCTCTAGTTCTGCTTTGGTCATAAAGTCCTTCCCCTTCCACAGGTCTGAGAGGTAAACTATCCTGTGTTCCTCTAATTTATTAATAATTTTATTCTTTATGCCTAGGTCATGAACCCATTTTGAACTTATCTTGGTGTACGGTGTTAAGTGTGGATCCATGCCTAGTTTCTGCCATATTAGTTTCCAATTTTCCCAGCAATTTTTATCAAACAGTAAGTTCTTATCCCAAAAGCTGGGGTCTTTGGGTTTGTCAAAGACTAGGTTGCTATATTTGTTGACTGTTTTATCCCTTGAACCTAACTTATTCCACTGATCAACTAATCTATTCCTTAGCCAATACCAAATGGTTTTGGTAACTGCTGCTGTATAATATAATTTTAGATCTGGTACAGCTAAGCCACCTTCATTTGATTTTTTTTTCATTAATTCCCTTGAAATTCATGACCTTTTGTTTTTCCATATGAATTTTGCTGTTATTTTTTCTAGGTCATTAAAATAGTTTTTTGGGACTCTGATTGGTATAGCGCTAAATAAGTAAATAGGTAATATTGTCATCTATATTATATTTGCTCGCCCTATCCAAGAGCATTTAATATTTCTCCAATTGGTTAGATCAGACTTAATTTGTGTGAAAAGTGGTCTGTAATTTTGCTCATAAAGTTTCTGATTTTCCCTTGGCAGATAGATTCCTAAATATTTTATATTATCAGTAGTTACTTTAAATGGAATTTCTCTTTGTAACTCTGACTGTTGGATTTTGTTAGTGATATATAAGAATGCTGATGACTTATGTGGGTTTATTTTATAACCAGCAACTTTGCTAAAGTTGTGGATTATTTCTAATAACTTTTTAGTAGAATCTCTGGGGTTCTCTAAATATACCATCATGTCGTCGGCAAAGAGTGATAATTTGGTTTCCTCATTGCCTATTCTTATTCCTTTAATCTCTTTCTCAGCTCTTATTGCCAAAGCTAGCGTTTCTAATACAATATTAAATAGTAACGGTGATAGTGGGCAACCTTGTTTCACTCCAGATCTTATTGGGAATGGTTGCAGTTTGTCTCCATTACATATGATGCTTACTGATGGTTTTAAATAGATGCTGCTGATTATTTTAAGGAAAAGTCCATTTATTCCTATACTCTCAAGTGTTTTTAATAGGAATGGATGTTGGATTTTGTCAAATGCTTTTTCTGCATCTATTGAGATGATCATATGGTTTTTGTTAATTTGGTTGTTAATATGGCCAATTATATTGATAGTTTTCCTAATATTGAACCAGCCCTGCATTCCTGGTATAAATCCTACTTGATCATAGTGTATTATCCTGGAGATGATTTTCTGTAGTCTTTTTGCTAATATCTTATTTAAGATTTTAGCATCAATATTCATTAGGGAGATTGGTCTATAATTTTCTTTCTCTGTTTTCAGCCTACCTGGTTTAGGTATCAGTACCATGTCTGTGTCATAGAAGGAATTTGGTAGGACTCCTTCATTCCCTATTTTATCAAATAATTTATATAGCATTGGGGCCAATTGTTCTTTAAATGTTTGGTAAAATTCACATGTAAATCCATCTGGTCCTGGGGATTTTTTCTTAGGGAGTTGTTTAATTGCCTGTTCTATTTCTTTTTCTGAAATGGGACTATTCAAGCAATTTACTTCCTCCTCTGTTAGTCTGGGAAGTCTATATTTTTGGAGGTAGTCATCCATTTCACTTAGGTTATCAAATTTATTGGCATAAAGTTGAGCAAAATAACTCCTTATTATTTCTCTAATTTCCTCTTCATTGGTGGAAAGTTCTCCCTTTTCATTTTTAAGACTACTAATTTCATTTTCCTCCCTCCTTTTTCTAATCAGATTTACCAAAGGCTTATCTATTTTATTGGCTTTTTCATAGAACCAACTCTTAGTTTTATTAATTAGTTCAATAGTTTTTTTACTTTCAATATTTTTAATTTCTTTTTAATTTTAGAATTTCCAATTTAGTATTTGATTGGGGGTTTTTAATTTGGTCTTTTTTTAGTTTTTTTAGTTGCAAGCCCAATTCATTAATCTTTTCTTTCTCATGGTTTTTTCCTTTGGTTCCAATTGTTCTTTCTCAACGTGATTAATATGGAAATATGTTTAAAATGATTGTACATGTATAACTGTATCGGATTGCTGGCTGTCTTGGGGAGTGGGGAGGGAAGGGAAGGAGGGAGGGAGAAAAAAATTGGGAACCCCAAATCTTATGAAAATGAATATTGATGTATGAGACTGCCTGCCATCTAGGGGAGGGGGTGGAGGGAAGGAGGGGAAAAGTTGGAACAGAAGTGATTGCAAGGGTCAATGTTGAATAATTACCCATGTATATGTTCTGTCAATAAAAAGCTATAATAATAAAAAAATTAAAAATAAATAAATTAACCCCCCCCAAAAAAAAAACACGAATGTTGGAAACTATCTTTACATGTAATTGGAAAAAGAAAATACTATTGAGGAAAAAAGGTGAAATGCTCGTGGTACCATTAAGAGGGACTGGGAAATGGCAGAGAGGAGGTGGCTTAAGGAGGAAGATGATTCAACCAGCTTGAGCTGACAAGTGAGTCTGGAGCTTAGAAGAGTGAGAGCTAGAGCTGGAGACTTGGGGATCATCTGCAAAGGGTACGTGTATCTCTGAGGGAGAAAAGCCGGGAGCTGAGGACAGCACCTCAAATGCTCACAATGACATAGTAGGCGGCTATAGAGAAGATGGGCCACAACGCACAGTCACTTCCAAAATTCTTCTCTCCTGGGGCACTGACGAATGAAAAGAAGAGGCAGGGAGATTAAGGGGGCTAGTTGGGAGCCCCCCCAGCCCTTTACTCCATTTCTCTCCACAGTAACTCTGAGGTGACAATGACATGATTCAATCATTGGAGGAAGAGCTGACTTGTTTGGCATGGGAACTCCAAATACTGGGTTTAAGTTCCCTCATTAATTCAAATGAAATCCAACACAGTAGGTACTTGCTCCATGCAGGCTGGGTTTAATTAACTAGGAACTGGCCTAAGGAAACGGATCTGAAGAAAAAAGCCAAGTGATAGAAACAGCTAGCCCACAAGGGTCCTAGCCCAAGTTTGTAGAAACAGACTTAGCCAGTCACTGGTCACTGCAAGGATGACCCCCTTCTGGCCGCCGTGCAGTGAGCAATGGAAGCGAAGCACAAGGGTGGCTTGGCAAAGCAGGCTGTTGTCTACGCTCCTTGCAGGTAGGACTGGTTTTGGTCCTTTGGGCCTTTCGATTCCCAGCACTTAACAGCCAGCATTGCCTATGGTTTAGCCTGTGTTTAAGCCTGGTTGAGTTGTGCTAGGCCCCTTAGCCCCCACTGGCCCTGACACACCTTTGCTGCCGCATGAAATTCTACCACTCAAGATTTTCCCCGATTTTCCCACTGAACACAAATATCTGCTCGAGGGGATCACCTCATTACCCATTTGGCCATGCATAGGAATGGGTTCATGGAATCTCACCTCACAGCAGGTTTTGGTGGTGCAAGAAATCAAGAGACCAGAGGCACAGGGCACCTAAGGGACGTGGGTTAGGTGTGAGCCCAAGAGATGAAAAAAGGGGTGAGGGTGGGCTGTCACTGAAATATATGTACTTGATACCGTCACTAGACTGGTTCTGTCTCTAAGCAGGGTTAGAAAAATGCCTCCAATAAATAAAGAGAAGAGGGGTTTTTTTCTCTTCTAGTTTTAACAAAACCACCATTTAGTTGAACTCCCCTGCTGGCAAAAGCTCATGTGGAGGCCCAGAAAATGGGGGAAATGAGTCACCATGTTCAATGCCTTCTTCCCTCCTAGAACAGTAAGAATATTAGCCCTGAAGCAAAATGCTCTGATTTCCTGGGAGTCCTTCTGGAGTAATAACGTTACAAGGAAAATAGAGTCAGAGAAAAGAGGGTCTGCTTTCCTTGCCTTCAAGTGCCTACAATAGAGATCTTTGGAGGAACAAATCCTGCTCTAAAGCGATGGTAAAAAGCTTTTTGGGCTGTCACGGGCCCAGTCAGGCCCAATCAAAAAGTTCAGCTGGCCATGGCCTTGAGAAGATGGCACTTGGCACCCTTCTATAGCGGCAGCCTCCCAGCTTTTCAAGTCACTGTCAGTTGGAGGGCTAAATTAGGAGGCCCATCTTCCCAGGGACCCAACCCCTACCCATTCCTCAGGGTCTGTTTAGGTCCCTTTATGAGTATTCTCTTCCATTCCAGTCCAGCTCATAAGGATCCCTCACCTTCCCTGCCCTTCTAGGGCAATCAATAGCCAGCCTCCACACGGGTATCAAGCCCACACAGACTCGATTCAATTTCACTCAAAAACTCTATACTTGCCATGAAAGTAGAAAAACTCCAAGTACAACAAGCTCCTTAAAGGAAGGAAGGAGTGAGCCTTTAGTAAGCACCTGCTACATGCCAGGCATGATGCTACATGCTTTATAAAGAGCACCTCCTTTTATTTTCACAAGCTCAGGAAGCAGACTCCCCATTTTGGAACTGAGGAAACCAAGGCATATGGAGATTAAATGACTTTCCTAGAATTGTTAAATTCTGAAGCTGAACTTGAACTCAGGGCCTCAACTCCAAGTCCAGCACCCTGTGCACTGTGGTGCCCCCGAACAGCCTT
This sequence comes from Sarcophilus harrisii, assembly GCF_902635505.1. Classification (NCBI taxonomy): domain Eukaryota; kingdom Metazoa; phylum Chordata; class Mammalia; order Dasyuromorphia; family Dasyuridae; genus Sarcophilus; species Sarcophilus harrisii. Next base: position 73,583,589 of record NC_045432.1, on the reverse strand, counting down.
CAAGCAGAAAATGTCTCATTTTGGTCTTTGTAGCTCCAGCACCTAGGACAGGGCCTGGCCCATCACCTTCAGTCAGCATTTTTCAAGTCATGTCTGACTGTTCAACAAGCCCATTTGGAGTTTTCTCGGCAGATACTAGAGCGGGTTGCCATTTCCTTCTCCGGCTCATTTTACTGATGTAAGGCGAACAGGGTGAAGTGACTTACCCAGGGTCACACAGTAAGGAAATATCTGAGGCCAGATTTGAATTCAGGAAGACCGACTGCAGGCCCAGGACTCTATCCACCACAGGGCCACCTAGTCGCCGTAACTAGAACTTTAATAAATGCTATTGGTTTGAATTTAAAGACAAAAATGAAACCATGTTGACTGGACTTAGCTACTTTTGGAATAGGTTCATATTTTGGTAGGTAATCTCCTCTTCTTGACCAGAAGCTCCTAGAGGACAGGGTATCTCGCTTCAACTTTTGGTACAGGACTCAATTAACACGGGTTGAAGTGAATTATAAGAAGAGAACTCTAATTTTCTATCTATCCACCCATAAACAATCTGCTTGGGGCTTCAAGGAGGTGGGGCTTCCACAGGACGGGCCAGGGTCATGGTCACTCTACCTGCTCTCACCTTCAGCAATCCCTGTACTACATGAGCCGATATTCAAAGCAAGCAATGGATGTGAGCTCACAGAGCACTGCCCCCGGATGAGGAGGGAGGAAGAGGCTCAGCAAGGGATTCACCACAGTGCAACAAGCACCAAGGTTTTGTGCTAAGTGCTAATGCAGACACAAAAATCAAAGCCCTTGCCCTCAAGAAGCTTCCGTTCCATGCAGAGAACACAGCTAATTACATGCAAAATCTAAAGAAAGGAAAGGAGTGCGGGAGGACGGTAACCAGGAGGATCAGGACAGTCTTTGTGGAGAAGAGAGTACTCCACGTGGGTCTTGAAAGAAGCCAGAGATCCCCCAAAAGCCTAAATAAGGAAGGGGAACGTTCCAGGAATGAGGGGTACACAGTCTGTGCAAAGGTGTGGAGCTCTCAAAGTGTTCTCCTAGTCAAACAATGTCCTTCATACTGACAACAGTGGCAAGACAGACCTCTCTGAAAGACCCGACAACACTGATCTGTGACCAAGTAGGCTTCCCCGTGACCCAGGCTAAAAAGCCTATTATCTACCTCCTGGAGAGGGGATGGTCAGTGAATTGTTAAACATTCAGTGCCTACTGTATTAAAAGTGCTAAACACTGGGGATAAAAAGACAGACCAAAAAACAATCTCGAGAAACTCGGTCTGACGGGGGAGCCGGCATGCAAAATGCCCAAGTACAAACAAGCTCAAGACTGGATATATTTTAGATAATACAGGAAAGGCATTAGAATTAAGGAAGGCTAGAAAAAGCTTCCTGGGGCAGGTAGGTAGCACAGTGGATAGAGCACCAGCCCTGAAGTCAGGAGGACCTGAGTTCAAATCTGGCCTCAGACACTTAACACTTCCTGGCTGTGTGACCCTGGGCAAGTCACTTAACCCCAATTGCCTCAGGAAAAAAGAAAAAAAAAAAAAGGCTTCCTGTAGAAAGGAAGATTTTAGCTGGGCCAGGAAGAAAGCCAAGGTCAGAGGATTCAGGAAGTGGAGAGGAGGTGAGGATTTCACACATCGGGGCCAGCTAGTGAAAATGGCCCAAACCGGGAGAAGAAGGGCCTTATACAAGGAGACCAAAGAGCCCAGTGTCACTGCCTTACACGTTACGTGGCCAAGGAGGGAATCTGTTTTGCTCCATTTTTGGTATTTGTTACAAGGGTTTGTTTCTATTTTCTTAGCATGAGGAGAGAGGGTGAGTGGGAGAAAAAAATTGATTTTTGTTCATTGAAAAAACTTAAATGAGCAAACGCTCTTGGAATGATATGGCTCAGGGGGCTTCTTCCTCAGTTTCTGTAGCTTCATTTTCTCCATCCCCCTTTTCCCTATTGAGACGATGCTGGCCACGGCTCGTCTCTCTCTTCGTGCACTGGGCCAAACTAAAAGTATTTAAGCATCTGCTGCATGGCAGACATCGTTAGGCGGACGGATACAAAGACAGAAGGAAATAGGTGCTGCCCCCCAAGAGTCTCCAGTCAGCCAGGACATCATATGCAGCCATACAGAGTAGAAGCAGAAAGGAAACAGCTCGTGGGCTGCAAAGAAGAGCAAGGAGGCCGCTGTCCCTGGACTGTGGACTACAGGGAGGGGAGGAAGGGAGGAGGAGACGGGAGTTGTAGAAAGGAGAGATCTGGCAGGAAGATCCTCGAACGTTTCCCACTGGATCCTTTCTCTGTTACTAGGAGCTTCATGGGAAAAGATGGAGGCTGGCCCCACCTCAGCTTGGTATTCTCAAGTCTTGTGATGGGGGAGTTGAAGTCATCTGCACTCTCTGGAATCTAGGATGCTCCAGGACAGGGCTCCCTGGAAGGCCTTTTCCTTCCCTCCTTTTTCTGCCCGTCCCGCCTCACTACCACCCTTCCCAGAGACCCAAACATCCCCGAGCAGCTCCTGTTTCCTGGCAGTGCGTGTTAGTGGGGTACTGTTGTGCATGGAACGTCTCCAGGGAGCCCTTGTCCCCAAATTGCTACTAAAAGCACTAGGCCTGGGCAGTCCTACTTTAGGGACTTCCTATACATCATTTCTCCGATTTCAACTTCCTTATCTATAAAAAGGGCGTGACACCTCCGTCCCCTACCTCACGGTCCCACTTGGGGCAAGGTACCAACAAGCAAGCTCTCCTCGTTCTTCCTAATAAAGAAATGAGCCACTGGAACACCTTCTCTCCAGTGAGGTGGTACCGTCCTCCGCTTTTATTTCCCTGTTTCCTCACATCAAAAGGCATGGCACGGGGTGACCACAAGTGGAAGCAGGTAACCACTGGGCAAGACGACCACTAGGGCCAAATGTGTAGCGACCAGAATAATATAGGATGATTATTTGCAATGAAGTTCAAGCCTTTTCCCCTTTTGGCCCGTGAGTACATTCAAATATCGTTTCTCAAGTGTCAGCCTGCAAAGTGCTCGAAGGTTTGGCAGGCAAGATGGGTTAGTGGGAAAGAGCTGGATTTTATCACAGGAGTTCTAGATCTGAATCCAGCTTTGAACACTTAGTATCTGTGGAAAGCCAGGAAGTTTCCTTCAAGTCTGCGAAGCTTCAGTTCCTTCTTCTGCAAATGGGAGACACCAGCACAGATTTATGAAACATGCTTTGGGAAAGTAGGGCTATTATTATTATTATTATTATTATTATTATTATTATTATTATTATTATTATTTTGCTGAGGCAATTGTGGTAAGGTGACTTACCCAGGATCACACAGCTAGGAAGTGTCTAAGGCCACATTTGAACTCGGGTCCTCCTGACTTCAGGGCTGGTACTCTGTCCACTGCACCACCTAGCTGCCCCTGGGGCTATTATTAAGGTCTGGCTCCCCCCCAGATGGTTACAAGGGAATGACTGGAGAGGTTCTTGGGAGCAATTCCCCAAGACCTCATTGCTGGGAGCTTCAGCAGTGAAGGGAGTCTTCTCCACTGAGCACAGCTTGGCTAATGGCATTTCAGTTTCAAGTGAGCAGCTCTCATTGTTGCAGCAGTGCACTGTAGAGCCAGCATTCTGAAGGGGAACCGAGTCTCTTGGACTCCTCCTGTGCTTCCTGTCAGCTATGGCTACAAGTCTCTACAAAGGATTCCAAGTAGATGCTGGAAGGTGGCTGCTTTTAAGATCCTGCTCTGGACATCCAGGTGCAGAAAAGCAAGAACCAAGCAAGAGCACGTGCAGAGGCCACTGTTTAGAGAAGGTCTCCCAGGGAAGGTGCCAACCTTTCCACATCAGGACCCAGGTTTCCTCTTCTGGAAAAAGCTCATAAAGAAAATGAGGTACAAGGGCCCTTGCAATAAAAAAGCACGTTGCATTTGCAACCTAATTAAATCAAATGCTCCACCATTGCCCTGTGGAACAATCTATCCTACACTATTAATGAGGGAATGATTTGAGTAACTCCCTGAGCAAGATTATATACACCATCATTTTTCAGGCAGTCCTGGAGATTAATGATCAGTTTCAGAACATGGCTGTCTCTTTCTAGGACACATACAACCCAAGTGAAGGAGGATACTGACCCTTCTACGAGCTTTTCCTTTTTTTCCTGTCCCTGATTGTTTTGTAACCTGGACCGAGGAGGAAAGAAAATTCTGGACCTGTGATGTTTTAAGTGAATCAAGTCACAAAATGGATTCAGCAGAAAAACCAAGTGAAGTTAGCCAGGGGAATTCTAGGTCGATCAGTTTGACCAAAATGATGGGTGATTTAACTTCTAAGAAAATCCCTCGCTTTCTCCCAGATGATCAATAATGACACCTGTGGGTAAGGCATTAATTGAATTACAGTATTGTTAACTGCTTATCATGGGCATCATGCTTAAAGGACAATGACTGAATGGTGAGAATGTGACTGTCCACGTGTGGAAATCTGTCCTTCTTCCAACAAAGATGTCTATGTATGTCAAGTGTATAAAGAATCAGATCCATTGGGGCAAACTAAAGTGAACAGGCCATCTGCCAACTGTCCACCCTGAACAGCCACATAGTGGTGTGGATCCTTCTCAAGAGTGCACTGGGACTCGTTTTCTTTGCCCGAATGAATGTCCCAACTTGCCCTCCTCCATGATGAACTCTCAGTTACTTCAGTTCCCCAACATCCACACACACTCACGCAAGTGTGCACAAATCTATGATGATTGCCGTCAGGAAGTAATGATGTACCCGAGACCACAATGACATTTTAAAGTTTTATTGAACAAAAGATAAAACATGGAAGTCCAAGTTCACAGAGAAAAGCAGCTCTCTTGCTCACAATGTATCTTGTGCTAAATAACCTTATTAACAGCAACCATGGAAAGGATATGGAATATGTAAAGTTACATCAACAGTCAAGGAGAACAAGGAGGATCTGCAAGGGTTGGAGGGACAAGGCCAAGATGAAACTGTCTGCTTAGGGTGAACATGCTTCTGTCCTTTATCCCCTAAAATCCAATCCGGCTGCACTGACTGCCCATGAATTATCAATTGGTCTAAATGGAAATTGGTTTTTGGCAGATTTTCAATATCTTGCTATTGATTTGAAGTGTTAAGCCAATGTTTAAAACTTAAAATGTCTTATATTTGTGCCGACACGAAGGAAGGTGGGCACCGACGTTTGGGGTGGCAGCCCAGAGCCTGGCCGTGGGGATGAGGCCGAGCTGCTTTCTGGAAGCGTGTTTTGGCAAGTTCACTTCCAGTAGTTGGAATATACTCCACCCAGTCAGGTGAGCCGAGCGAGAGAGCGAGAGAGAGCGAGAGAGCGAGAGAGCGAGAGAGAGAGAGAGAGAGAGAGAGAGAGAGAGAGAGAGAGAGAGAACAAGAGAGAGAAAGAGAGAAATGGCCAAAGTACTTTACAGACAGAGGGAGGCAGCTTGAGAGGATGACCTCCCTCGCAGTCAAAAAACCAGAAGCAAACATCTTTCCGTCTTAAAGCACAGAATACATGGGTACACGTGAGTGGTGACATCCCACCGCCAAAGGGACGGGTTGGGCTTCCTTCCCCAAACTGACCTCATGCCGCCCACCCACCCCACTGATGTACAAAGCAGGGGCCACAGAAGCAAAACGGTTGCGAGACAATACCTTGCTTTTTCATTGGTTAAACATTTGGCTCTGATGAATACATGTTCAGGATGCTTTTGTTAACCACAGATAAACATTTTACAATAAACAAAGGTCACAAATAACATCAACGCTGGTTGTTTGCCAGTTATGGGACTGAGCGCTGGAGGAGAGCCCTAACAAATACTACTTAAGAACACCAAGAGCAACGAGAAGAGGAAGAGCATCCCCAGCCTCAGCTTCAGAGAGGATGGCAGCAGCCCCCAAGCCCACAGAGTGGAAGTTAAGGGGCTGACAGAGGTGACTCGCGAGAAGGGGACCCTGCATTGTCTTCTGGAGGAAAAACAGTGAGGGTGCAAGCTCGGATGCCACCAAGAGACTCGGGAAGGTCAAAAACTTTGTGCCACTCATCCTTTTCTGGATCGTATTTCTGGACTATCTCTACCATACAGCGGTTGTTCCAAGAGTACCCGCCCACCACATAGATTTTATTTTCAAACACGGCAACCCCAACATCACTCTGGCCTCGTAACATAGCAGCGATTGGAGTCCACTGATCGAGTGCTGGAGAGTAGAATTCACAGCTGAGCACATCGTCATAATCACTGGTTCCTCTAAAGTGGTTGCCACCAATCACGTAAAGCTTTTCTCCGACGGTGCACATGCAGTGGAGGCCTCTGACTGTGGTCATGGGAGCTTTCTGAATCCACTTGTCTGTGTCTGGGTCAAAGCACATGAGCTCTTTTTGGAAAGTGTCATGAGTGATTCCTCCTGAAGAGTGAAAAAAAGAGGCATTGAATGCTCCTTGTGTGAACACTAACATTCATTTCTGAATCGCCCTAAGGTGCTCGATGGGAAGCGTCGGCATCTGACTGGCTGGGAGAGGGGGAGGGGGCCTTACAACTGGGACACATGGGAGCCAGGATTTGAAGCCAGGCCTCCTGACTCCAAAGCCAATGATCTTTCCGCTAGGCCAAGCTACTTATCTCCCTCCCCCCCCCCCCCCACCCCCGAGAGAGATCTAACAGAGACGCAGGCTGTGGTCTGCTTACTGGATTGTAAGAGCGTATGAAAGGGGGTCCTTGGACCCCCGTGGATGTTTCGAAATTCACAAATGGATGAAATGAGCATTTTTTTCTTGGGAAAGCAGACCGACACGTGCCTTTTCCAGCAGTGATTTCCAAGGCTCCCGCCAAAGGGAGTTGAGCCAGCAACAAAGACACTCTGTACCTTCTCCTATCCTGAGCACCATCCGCAGTGCAAACCTGGGATAGCTCCTTACCTCAGGGGCTTCCAACAGTGGTCAGAGGGGAGTGGGTTATATCGGCACACCCTCCTCCACCCCCACACTGCACATGAATTCATTGAGGGAAACCGCTCTGAGCGATCTCCAAATGGGGCCAGCGGGGGGGCTACGGCAGTGGCCGATGTTCTTCTGAGTGCTAGCGTGGGCCACGAGAGGCCGAGAAAGACTTGAAAGGTCGTGTTTCTACACGATCGAGTACAGCATCATGAGGAGACCGGGAAACTCAGACTGGAGAAGGAGGTTTCTCCCACACTCATTTGTCTCCCTTAGATTTGCAACAAAATCGCTCGTAAAATGTGGCCAACCCTGGTGATCTCTATAAACGGTGACAACAACCAGGAAAGCACATGAAGGTATGTGGCCAAGAAAACCTCAATTAACCAGACTCCAACGAACAAGCACCCTGCCTTGACATTCTTCCCTTGGCAGAGACCTTGGGCTCTCAGGGGGTCACTAGGGTAAATGGCATTCGTGATTTAAAACATGTGCTCAGCCCTTAGTCATAGAGACTCTGGAAGGGACCCACAGAGAGGTGTGAGGCGGCCCGATGCACCATTGCTATCTGAAAGAGACCAGCAGACGGCAGTTTTCATTGACCTTGGCCCACACTGGCCCTGTGAGCTACCCCTGTGCATGTAGTCTTCTAAGGTGTTTATTAGTATTTTTTTAATTATCTACCTAATTAATGTACGCTCTCTAGATCCTGCCCACCATGCACCTGGCCTAAGCAAGCCTCCACTTAGTCATTCCTTTGCACCTTGTACTTCATTTGCAGAAGAGGCCAACTGCCGCCAAAGCAAGCCACCAGCAGAAACTTCACCCCTGTGGAACTGCTGCCAGAGCCACACAACAACAGCACAGGCTTAGGCCCCGTTCAGGCCAAACTCCTAGTCCTTTACCATGTCCCTTGCCTGTACGATGATCAGGGGTGCCCAGAATGACAGTGATCCGGAGGCCCCGCTTGACTGCCAGGCACCCAAGAACTTCCAGGTGGTCTATGGGAATAAAGTGGGTTCGGCTTAACCCCGGGTTTCTATGAACTCTCACATCTTATTGTCCCCTAAGCGCTGCCGGCCACCAAGGCTGTCCTAGTCTGTGCTTTCTGAATGACGACTGGGGAGGATTCACTAGCGGTCCCAAGTGAGCATCACATAGAGGTCAGAGGTGATCCCTTTGGAGCCAGCACACAGACAGTGTTCATGTCCACCTAGAGACAGCCAGCCATGGAAACTTCTCACATCCACTGATTATCTCTGCTGTGCTCGACCCAATCGTCAAGATGCCACCTGAATTACGGGAGGCTCCTGGGGAAGAGAAGACACTGCCCTGACAGGTTTCCCATTTCACTTAGACAACTCAGCCCCAAATATAAAGCCCAGAGGTACCAAGACACATTGTGGGCAATGCACACATCTAGAGGCCGAAGAGCTCCATCACAAAGACACACCAGCCCAAGGTCCGGCAGACAGATGTCTCAGTGTGGCTTCTTTAGGAAGATTGGGGCAGGAAGCACAGCCATGCTGAGGATAGCCGAGTTTTTCAGCCCCAGTACCGTTATTTTGCCTTTATTTGCCATTTTTCCATTATCGTGCATGCCCTTCAGTGAGTGCTCCTATCCCATCCCTACCTCAGTCCCAGCCCAATCAGTCTGTCCAGAAAGACTCATCTCAGCTCCCAAGTCATCCACCCAAACCTCAGCCGCCAAGGTCAGGCCAAGTGGTAGGAAAAAGTGTGGCTGGGCTGTGTCTGGATGGGCCCCCTTTCTCTTTCATATCTGTTTCTGGGGTTGGAGAAAGGGTCAGCGCTATTCCAGGCCCTATTCCTGTAGACCAGGCACCCAGTCCCTACCAGTGTGCTTACTGGAACAAAACCACCTACCAAAACAACCCGAGGTCCTGCTTCAATGAGCTAATGCCGATGGACGTGGAGCACTTGGATTCTCGTGCCTAGACCCAATTAAATCCACTTGGGGCTAAACATGAGCTGAACACAGCGAGCAGTGGATTTCTCCAGAGGCTCTTTCTCTAAGAGAACGATTCAATCTTCAACTCCCCCAATACGTCCTAGAGAGCCCCAACTCTCCCAAGTGCACAGGGCTGACCACGCCCTGTCATCTCCTTCGAGGGCACTGCGGATACTAAGTTCTCTACCTGCCCTGCCTGTCTAATGACCCAATGAGCTGCGGCTCAGTATCAGTGAGGCTCATCTCCTGACCTGGCTGACAACAGCTTTCATCCAGGGGAAGAAAACCTGGCCAAAGGAAGCCCTGGAGCCTGCTGCCATAAAGGTCTGGGCCTTGGAGGCCCCAACGGACTTTTCAACCCATCAGAATGGAGAGAAGAGAACCCTCCCCAAAGAGCTCAGAAGGGCTGCTTCCCAAAGACATGAAGGGAAAATAAGATGTCCCAAGCACAGCAAGTGCACCCATCAGGGCTTGGCAGAGGGCTGTTGGCAAGAGGCTAGCATAGACAAAATGAGCGGGGTGCCTCTATGAAGTCGCTTAATCGAGCATCAACATGGGACCCTATTGTTATAATGCTGGTGTCAGAGTCCAGGCTGGAGAGGGATGGCCCATCTTTCTCTGGCCTTGCAGTACAGTGTTCCCCAAGGCAAGTCATGGAGCAGAGGATTTCGAGCCTCAAGGAAACTCGGGAAACAGCTAAGCCAGATGTGACTGGGAAACGGGAGAAGGCGATCCAACACAGCTAACGTGAACGGGTTGTTTCCCAAGGCAAAATACTTTAATGTTTGACCTGACATCCTGGCCTAAAGCAACTCTCTCATTTTATAGGTGCAAAAGGAAAGTCACTCGCTCAGGGTCTCTTGGATAGGAAGTCGTGTGGACCACATCCCAGGCCAGGGCTTCTACCTACCCCGTACCACAGTGCCTCTTCCACAGCAGTGGAGCCTGTCGGGCTATTCCAGAAGACAGCTGACCATTCACCACCCCCTGCACCATTTTTCCTTTCCTCTCAGTTGAGTCCTCTTTCCCTTTTCCTCCACCCCTTCCCTTTGGGCTAAGCAGACATTAGCAGAGCTCACTTGTGATGATGCTCAAGGCCAAGAGCATGACTGCCCTTACTTAGTCGTTTCAATGACCAGATAAGCTCTTTGAGGGATGCTTCTCCCCTGGTCCAGAGCATTTGAAGTGGAATTGAAATCGTCCACTTTGATTTACATTGCTAAAGAGGGGAAACCTCTACTGGCGACGCTTGATCATCGATGAGTGAAACGTCTCCCAAAAGTTTTATTTCCATGTCCTTAACCGATCCCTTCCCTCACACACTTGAATTTTCACTGACACAAGCGAGAGCTTCGTTTGCTGTCATTTCAGTAGGGGCCTAATCAGCAGATCAAAGAAAGCCCTCTCTGGCCCAATGAAGAAAAGTATGGCATATATGAGTCTGGGAGGGGACGCCGTCCAATTGTGGTGGGCAATAGTCATCTGGGAAATGGCGAACTGCAAAACTCTGAGCTTTCTTCTCAGATATTTATAGTAGGAAATAATTTGCTTTCAGCATTAGCAAATCACAGGCGACTGTATTCAAAAGTAAAGATAAGACACTTTCCCAAACTACAAATACATTATCGGGGGCTTATGCAACTGCTCTAGCTTGGGCAACAACCGCTCCTACCTATGAGCAGGGAGAACAGAGACATCACCTTCTTCAGAGCCTCTAGAGTGGGCAAAACACTCCCAGATTAATATCATTGACCTTACCTGAAATATACATTGTCCCTCCATACACAGTACCAGCATGGCCATAGTGGGGCTCGTTCATCTTGGCCACATAGTTCCATTCGTTCATCCTTGGGTTGTAACACTCCACTGTGGCTGGTGTGACAAGAATACAAGATCTTTTTAAAACCTCAACTTGCACCATCGAGTCATTTCTTCCAAGAATAAGTCTCTCACACACATATGGACACACAACACACATCCAGAAACACATCCATTATGCATGAGGGGTCCCTTGAAAAAGATCTTCTGATAATGCCAGAAATTACATGAATAATTTAGATAGCCTCACTAAGTTGGGAGAGTCCCTGGAGACCACCTGGTCCCCCCCCTAGGCCGACCTCTTCCTTTCCAGCTGAGGCCAAGAGAGATCGAGTGCCTGGTTTGGGGTCACAGAGCTATCAGTGCAAGTGCTGGACCTGGAAGAGAGTTCTCAGCATCCTCTCAACTCAGTGCTGAACCAGAACAGGGAAGGCCACATTGGTTCATTTCCTCATCATTTCTGTATCAAATCTGTTACCATTTGGATACTGGGTATCAACATCTATGAGGGGTATGGCAGACCCTAAAAAATACCCAAATTTCAAAAGGCTTCAATTCTATGCCCTCGACTTGGACAATCTCTACCCAATCTAGTAGTGGAGACTAAGCCCCACATAACAGGCTTTCAAGTGGCCCGAGAGGATGTCTTCTCATGCGGCTCTCGCCTATCCTCCTCTTCCATCTTCAAAGGCCTCAAATGCTTTGTTCACAGGCATCTCCAACATCACTGGTGCTACTTTATATGCTCATGACTTGAAGACGCTTAGAGGCAAAACCTGAAAGGCCAAAGCCAAGGCTGTGAGAGTGGAGTGCACTTTCTTGCACAATAACAGGTTCTGCTTGAACACAAAACATTTGAGAGAAGTGGCCAGCAACTTGTTCAAAAATCTCCATGCCTGGGAAGGCAGATGAACCATTCTAAAGGAGAGATGGGGCTGGGCACCATCTGATCATTTCTCTCTCTCTCTCTCTCTCTCTCTCTCTCTCTCTCTCTCTCTCTCTCTCTCTCACACACACACACACACACACACACACACACACACACACACCCCACAGCACCATCCATTGGAACCTCAAGAAGAATTTTCTAGAGAGTATAATCTGCCCCTCTCCCCCATCCCACATGCAATGGTTTAGTTAGAAGTCACTCAATCCAATTTCAGATCTAAAGACCCCACTCTAAGGCAGGCTGTGTGGACATCCAGAGCAGCACCAGTTGAGGCCACACTGATGACTTACAAAATGCCTCCAAGGCCCCCACCCCACCTGACCCTCCAACCCTTGCTGCTTCACCAAACTGCAGCATTTCCACGCCCAAGAATAGAAGGTGTTGCCGTGGCCATGGCCAAGGCCAAGACCAATTCCAAGAACAAACTGCCATCTCCTTGAAGACCGAATCGCCAACGTTACTGTCATCAATCCCTGTTTCTTCAGTCTATCTCCCAACTGTCTTTACACAGCTGAACTCTGGGCTATCTAATAAACACAAATGACAGTGAGTTATAGGAGCATAGACTTAAGAGCTGGACGGGCCCTTAGCAGCCACAAAGTCCAGCCTTTAATTTTACGGAAGAGGCAACTGAGGCCCGGAGAAGTAGAGCAGCTTGCCCAGAGTCACACAGCTGGTAAATGTCTGAGGCAAGATTGCAGACTTCACTTCATTCTCTCCTCTCCCTATACTTATGGGAGGGCCCAGTAGATTGATGACTACGTGGTACCAGCAAAGAAATGAATGGGATTGCTTTGGACAAGTGAAAAAGGCAGTTTGAGCAGAAAGACCAACTCCCAAGAAAAGGAAGAAAGGGAAGTCCAGACAGCATGTCTCCACATGTGGCTCTCACCTATCCTCTTCCAGGTGCCTGCTGCTGTCGCCATTTCTAAGGGGAGAAATGCCACACAATTTGGTAACCTATACCAGCACATAAAAGCCCCTCCTCCTGTCTAACCACCAGCAAGCTCGCTATAAGGTAGACGTTTGTCCGCTCGGTCGGTTTTTAGCGGGGACGAAGGCTGCCGAGCCAGCCGCTCTGTACCTCTCTCAGCATCGCTGGAGGCGCCTTAATGAATGGCATATCAAAACCAGAGAGAGACAGGCAGGATGGCCTCGTGGAGAGCAAATGCAAGTGAGAGTCTGGAAAACCTGGCTTTGAATGCAATCTGTCTGGGTTTCACTCTCACCATAGGGAAGGCGCTCCTTGAGGCTCAAGTACCTTGAAGAGTTCTCTATTAGGCCAATTACACATCAGTAATAACCCAGAATGCCGGTGACTCGGGGACGAGAACCGAGCCACCGTTCGGACAAGTCTTCTTGTTGTTTTGTTCACGGGCTCTATACTCTCTCCCCAAAAGTCCCTGCTCTCAGAAAGAGTGGCTAACTTTTCAACTCTTTTTTCAAGAAAACTGTAGGGGGTGAGTCACCCCCAGCCTTCCCTTCCTCCAGTTATCCAACTCCTGTCATTTTCATTAACTTCCTTTGGCTTTTCTCTACAGAAGATTCCCTTGACTAATTCCCTACTGAACTCCCTAGAGCCATGGACCTGCATCAAAGGTGACTCACACTCTTGCCTGGCATGTTACTTACCAATCAACTCAACGTAGGGCGCCTGGTGACCGCAGCGAGACTACGGGGGAAGAGCAAAGGGGGCCCGCTGCCAAGCATGCATAAGGGAGTGAGCACAATGCGGCTCTCCAGATTAGCTTCAGGGCTAGCATGGCACCGAGGTACCTGCACATCCACCACCTCCAATAGCCAGAGAGGGCAATCTACATGAGCGATCCAACAGTCCCGTGTTGGCAGGCCGATTAGACAGGGGACAATTACAGAGTGTCTCATTTACCCAGCCCCTCCAAGTGAATGGGGTCTCCTTGGGGAAATGGGGGACACCAAGGACTGTCTGACCCTGTGAGTCCAAGCAGACTTAAAGCAGGGTTCGAGGGGGTGGCGAGAAGGGCTGGCAAAAGATGGGGGGGCTTGCACCCCATTCTTAGGCACTATGTCACCAAGAGAGTCCAAAGCCATAAAGGAGATTAGAGCACTTCCTATGTTCTGGTGGGAATTTCAGGAGCAATCTATTTGCAAAACCAAAAATTGCAAAAAAGGAATTCACTCAACTACTTCCTGTCTTCAAAGCCTGACATATTAACATCTAATGTGAAGTACCAAGATCTCAGCTGTCACCTCTGGCCTACAACAGAAACTGGGTCTCTTATGCTACACGATCGAGAGAGATTGCAGTGAGCAAGCGGTTCCTTCTCCATGGGACCAACGGCTACTCTGAGCTGCCCTAAGTTGCCCAGTGTGTTCTCAAAGGACAAGAACCATTTCTAGGAGTTCCTGGGACTTCCAGCCAGGAAGCCAGACTCCTGCATGGAAGCCAGGGCCTTTCTGAGGTGACATGGCTCTGGTCTTTCCTAATCCTTTGCAGAGACCTGGTGAAGAGAGGAAATGACATACACATTTATATGAGCTCACAGTGCTAGCAAGTTTCACCCCTGTTGTCCTCTCCTATGGCCATGCGGCTGAGGCGCATCATTTTGCAGGCCAGGCCCCAGCCCCTGTCTGGGAAGTCACAGAGAGCCAAATGCTTTCTTTGGGAGCATCGGGTGACATCCAGAAGTCAGGGCAGGTCTAGAAAAATCACAACGAGCTACCAATACGAGGCTCTGCCTTATTTCCATGAGGTAAGGGGCTCTTAGAGGAGTTTCCAATTCACTTCAACTAACATTTTATTAAGCTCCAGCTGGCTCTGTGTGAAAGCGAACCGGGAGCTTTATCCCAAGAATGTTTGGGGGGATGGCAACATCTGCCTTAGAAGCCCCTTTGCTAAAGCACCACATGTCGCATGGAGCTTCTACTGGTCTATTCTGAGATTAGAGGGTGAATAAAGAGGTGGACAAGACAACTCCAGAGGCAGTTTTATCTCGGAGAAGAGATGGATGTCCAGTGCTGCCTGTGGGATAGGGGTGGTGGGCGTCAGAGTCCTCCACTTCCCAAGCGGCCAAACTAGTGCTCTAGAGGACTGGAGCTCCAGCCAGACTGGACAAGTCAGTAAGCCGGGCCAGAAGAGGACAACACGCCAGGTCTCGTACATGTTACATGTAGCTGTCAGGTCATGGGCTGCCTGTAAAAAGAGGGAGTTGAGCCTTTGGAAAGAAGTCTGCCTGCTTGGGCCTGTGGTACCTTGTGGATAATGGATGCTGTTTTTCTGTACTTAGCTCTAAACACATCCACATGAAAAGATGGAATTAGAAAAGAAAGATGAGGTGGCGACACGAGTCGGCACAAACAAACTCATCTGTCTGTCTCATTGAGGAATAGGGGCTGCTTTTCACTACATAATTAAATTAGCTTGATATGAATTCATTCTGGATCTCAAAGTTGTTCTGGAGAAAGGAAGAATAGGAACAATTTCACTCAAGGGAAGAATAATCAATTCATTTCTCCAAGTATTTCTCAAAGGTCTACTGTACGCAGTGCCAGGAGCACAGGGGCATGAGGCCTCAGCTGGCACGGACGCTCCTGCCTAACATAGGACAGGCTGTCATGCTGCGCCTTACGAGTCCAAACCCCGCTGATGGATGTGCTCGCTAAGGGGTTCCCCCAAATCTGAGAGCCATCACTCCTCTGCCTGTACTTCCAAGTGGCTCCGATCGCCTAACTGGCATTTAGGGCCTCATTCTCCTGGTGAAGCGGAAGACACAATGCATACGGCTTCAAATGAAATGCTTCCACCTGGAGAAATGTGCATAAAAAACACAAAAAGGGGCACAGAAATGTAGCTACAACAGAGCTAAGGAAAAGCTCAAGTTAGCAGGAAGCATTATTATTTCTGGAGCGCTTGGAGAGGGCAGGGAGGGTTCTGTGCTTGGTGCTGGCCGTGTCACGAGGCTCAAGCCCTGGCCTCTTTAAGCTTAGTTGGAACTTCTGACCTACTCAACATCTCCAAACACAGCCTCCATCAAAGTACCAGGGAGAGCCTGGGACAGGCAGGAAGAGACATGACCATAACCCAGCCAAGGAAAAATTCACAAAGAAGTCCAACTGTTCCAAAGTCCTGAGCTTCAAATGCTTGCAGGCACACAAAGATCATGGACACAGAAAATTTTTGAAGGTAACTCGGCTAAACCACGTAAATTTGTAACAAGGCAAATTTAGGCCTGACATGAGGAAAAGCTTCCTGACAGTCATGACATCTCATGGCAGAGAGGGCCACATCAGAGGTGGGAGTGTGCTGCTCCACCTCCTCACTGAAGGCCTTCGTGTGGCAGCTGGATGAATGCCCACTCGTCAGGGACACCACACGAGGGAATTCAGGGGCAAATTTCAGCTGGCTGAGGTGGCCTAGCAGGCTGTTCCAAATTCTGAAATTCTACAGGTGACTGTGTCTGTGTATGTGTCAGAGGGGGGAAGGGGGAGAGAAGGAAGGAGGGAGGGGGAGAGGGAGAGGGGAGAACACTACCTGTATTATACAAATAATTTTAAAAGTAGGTAGATAAAATCAGTTCCAACAGAGCAGTAATGAACTGAACTAACTACACCCAGCAAAAGAACTATGGGAGCTGACTATGAACCATTACATAGAATTCCCAATCCCTCTATTTTTGTCCTCCTGCATTTTTGATTTCCTTCACAGGCTAATTGTACACTATTTCAAAGTCTGATTCTTTTTGTACAGCAAATTAACTGTTTGGACATGTAGACATATATTGTATTTAACATATTTAACATGTATTGGTCAACCTACCATCGGGGGGAGGGGATAAAGGGAAGGAGGGGAAAAATTAGAACAAAAGGTTTGGCAATTGTCAATGCTGTAAAATTACCCATACATATAACTTGTTAAAAAAAAAAAAAGCTATAATAAAAAAACACGAGAATTAGAAGCTAAAAAAAAAAAATAAGTAGGTAGATAACGAGTGGTGAATGAAACCACAAGTTCAGAATCTGGCTTATGGTATATCTAAGAAAGGCAGCTGGAGATGACATACAGACAGTTGGAGGGAAGACCTGGATTCACATCTGATCCCTAACACAAACTAGTTGGGTGACGCAAGTTAGATACCTGCCATCCCCAAGTTAAGCCTCCTCAACTACAAAATGGAGATAGTAACACTCGTCATGACTTCACAAGGCTGACATGGGGCCAAATGGCCAAATTTATGTAAAGTGTTTTGCAGGTTATTAAATGCTATTTGCATATCAACTATCATTCTGATTCAAAATAGGCAGCACAAGGAGGGTACCTGGACAAAGGTTTAATGATGCCTTTTCAAATCCTTCAGGAGAAAATCAAAATTCTAAGCCCATCCAAAGACCCTGGTCCTATTCAGACTCCAAGCTGGGACACATATTTCTGTGGTGCCTTGAGAAGAACGTTGCCTCTCAAGCAGAAGCAACATCGCTCTTTTCAAAGAATAAGAGTTTACTAACAGTTTGTTGAATTGAACTAGCTGAGGCATCCAGTCTTCATCTTGGTTTTAGAGATAGGGGAGTACTAAATGAGTAATTAAAGGCTTCTGCCAAAGGAGTTACTTACTCTGTCAAGTTCTTGAATTTGCTCTAAAGTAGGACCAACTGTACAGATTGCTTTGGAGGAAAGGGCACTGGCACTCTTAATAACAAATGGGCTTTCACCAAATGAACTGATGCTGATTCCAAAGGGTTTTGGAGAGAACACCCAAGGGAGGAGGGAGCCAGCACATATGGCCAAAACACGCCTATTCACCTTAAGAGGGTAAACCCACTAACACGCTTCTCTCATGAAACTAATCAAGACAATGCAAGAGAAAAAGATGGCGCTGCTGAGCATCCATCTACACGGGCCTGATTTTTTCTAGTACGGCAGTGCCAATGACACACGCTGGGTTGCGTGTTCCCAGTCCCAGGCCCTTTTCAAACAAGGCATTTGTGAAGGAAGAAGCTGGGACTTGGACCGCAATCTAGGGCATGCCGCTGCTTTCCCTGGGAACCCAATCTGGCTCACTAGGCCCATCAAACTGACCTCATCAGTACCACATTCTAACCCAGTTCACTAAGCATAATGCTTAAGACAAATTAGTTCTTCATTTACAGGCGTTAACTACTAAAATTGCTCAAGCTGGTATTGGTGATATACTTTTACACCTATCATTGATCCTTTTTCTTTTTTCTTTTTTTTTTTAAGGGATATAATATCAATAATTAAGTGTTTTATGGGGTCAGGCTTTTAATTTACCAAAGGGGAACGATGGGCTTCCTGATTTCCCTTTTGTAAAGCCTTCTTACTCCAATTTGATTTAGAATAAGAAAATTACACCTTGTATAGTTAATTACAGGCAGCCAAAGCACCAATACATTAAACTGTAATCGCAAGCAATCAGGGCTTAGGAAGAAAAAAATAACTTAGCAACATAATCAGCCCAAGTTTTCATCAAGAGAAAATGTTTTCCAAGCATCAGGTAGACAGACTGAGTCTTTCAGAAGGCTAGGAATTACATGAAGTAAATTCTGAAACATGGCAAACTCTTCTACTTCAGCTATTCGGGAGTTTATCTTTATTTTATTGTAATGTTTCTAAAAGGTAACAAAGAGGGAAAATAGTCATCATTAATCTACTAGAATGACTCGCTTTACCTGTTCAACAATATACTTGCTAAATATGGGGGGTGCGGGAGCAATATCAATATGGGAACTGAGATTCTGGTCCAACTTCCTGCCAAGTTACTATTACAATTGAAATTGCAATCATGGAATGATTCTGCCATTCAAGTTATAACTGCCCTATATGAGACAAATCAAGTCATATAGGATCTAGTGGTTGATTTTCAAACTATATCTGAAATGGAGCCAGGGACACAAACGACCGGTAAGGTACAGAGACGATCTCTGGCAGCTTCTTGAAGAGAAGAATTTCCCATGAGAAAAATAGGCCCCTGCTTTGGCTTCTCATTTTAGAGAGCTGCTTCCTTTTGAACTAGACAGCAAGATCCAAGGAGAATCAAGTCCTCCTCCACATACTCACCCAGTTCCCCGGCTGCGTTGCGGCCACCCACGGCATACAGATGGCCCTTGAGGGCACTCAGATGGAAGAAGGTGCGCTTCTCATTCAGCGATGCCACTTGCATCCATTTATTGTATCGGGGATCAAATCTGAACACGGTGTCGACTGCCGTTTTGCCTTTTGTGTCATAATTACTCTGGCCGCCAACGACGTAGAGAAAGTTTCCGATGACCGCGATTCCATGCTGATATCGTGGGGCGTCCATGGGGGCTAGCGATTTCCATTCTTGGGACTTCTCATCATACATTCTCAACTCCTTGCTGACCACCAGCTGCTGTCTCAGGACGCCTCCCAAGGTGACGAGGTGAGTGCTGTCGGAGCGGATGGCGGTCCTCTCCGACTGCATCACGGGCTGCATGTAGGGCATCATTTGGTAGTTGCTGGCTTCCAGAAGCAAGTTTACACAAGTATTGTCCGTTCTCATAAAGTCCACAGTTTGCACGTAATTAATGAGATCTTGTGGTGACATCATAGGGAAGCGAATATTCTTCATCAGTTTGGAAGCAAACTCCATCCGCAGATCATCCGAGCGGAGCCAGCGACAGGCGGCCTTGAAGAGATCGAGCTCACTGCAGTGTTTCAGGCTGTTACTGGAAAGCACGAAAGCTAGTCGTTCAAAAGGGAGTTTGACAAATTCACCACTGTTCAGGACGGAAAGGAAGTTCTTCAAGATGAAGTTGTTCACGTATTTGTCCACTTCGGTAAGATTGTAGGTATTAGCGATGCGCCCCACTTCGACACAGTTGTCTAAAGAAACCTATTAAGGTAAGACAAAAGGGACCATGAGGCTTTGTGGGCGGGTGTGCATGGACGTATAGATGTGTATGGTATGTGTTGGGACAGCAGAAACCGCATCAGAGTACACAAAACAAAATAAGAGCATCAGTAAAATGTTCATATGTCAGTAGAATGATGGACAGAGACCTCAAATCACTTTTTGGTCTTATTTGTGAAAATATTGGAAAAATCAATGAAGGCAGAAGAATGCTGAAACTCTGTAGAACTCGCCAACTCGAGCTATTATTTTTCCTCACTCAAATAGCTAGAGCCTAGAATGTTTGAAAATCTAGTCAAATTCAAGTTCTGAAAATATTCAGAAGAGTTAGAATCTTCTTCTCAATCACAAGGCAGATTCACCCATTTTTAAAACCAAAAGCAACAGCATCTTACACCAAGGTGATTTCCAACACTGGCAGGGGCCCAGCAGCAGCCTCCCTTCCATCTACCTCCACCCCTTTCTCTTGGTTTCCCCAAAAGGTCACATTTCCCTTGGGAGCACCATTAGGCAAGGGCCAATAAAAAGTACAAAAGTGAGGTTACTCGTGGACCCAAAAGTGTCACTACTCAAACCCCAAGAAAGGATGCAGGGCTCTTCCATCTGTAAAAAAACAAACTATCTGGGCAATAATCTCCATGCTCAACAATTAATACGTAGGTATATTAAAGGTAATGGAATCTTATGGGGCCATAAAAATAGGAAGTGTGGAAAGTTGATGGACATGAAATAGTACTTATTGACTATATCATTTCTTTAGAAGTCAATTTTAAGGGGAAAACCAAATCCAATCAATTATCCCGTCCCACTGTTTCTCCCTTGCTGACATCTCATGCACATGCCCCCCGCCCCCTTCTTTCTCAGACACTGTCACTGCTCTGGGTCCATGCCTGCACTATCACCAGAGCCTTCCACTTGGCCTTCCTGCCTCAAGCCACTCCCCACTCCAGGTCATCCTCTGATGAGCTGTCAAATGGACCTTCCTAAGTAAATGCCCGTCTGGCCACACCATCCTTCTCCTCAAAACTCCAGCAGCTCCTGATCTCCTCCAAGAGCAAATAGAAAAACCTCGCAACTCCTCCTAAAGTGCCCGGCCCCTTCCTGTCTTCCCAGTCTTCTTGCAATTCAGCGATCTCTGTTTTTCCTTACACACGACACTCCACCTCCTGTGTGTTTGCACAGGCTCTCTCCCATGGCTGGAAGCACTCCCTCCTCATGTCTGTGTCCTGCCTGCCTTCTTGTCTCAGAATCACACCTCTGCTTTATCCTGTCTGTATCCTGTTTGAACCTGCCTGCTCACATCCCATCTCCCCCATTAGGCTGCCATGTTCTACAGCTTTTTCCACACCTTTGTCTTCATCTAGGCTAGTAAAAGAAAACAGGGTACAAGCTGTTATTTGTAATTATCGGCACCGCTGTCTGCTTCCATTAGTACATGGGCAATCTTACTATCGTTGGTTTCATTTGGCTTTATCTACAACAGATTCTACCTTCTAGCAGATCGTAATGGGCCACAGGGGCAGAGTCAGTTTCCTGTCCCTGGCAGTAGGTGGAAGACCAACTCAAGGGGATGGTGCAGGAAGCTTTTCGGCCAGCCAAAGACGGCCTGAAGGTCCCTTCCAACTCTTTGGACATTCTGGGATTCAAAGGAGAACACGACGCGTAGGGCCAGCCTGGGTTTCCTTGCAGTGTGGAAACTCCCTCCACCACTGCAGCTCATCAATTCCTCTGCAAGTGACAAGTTTTCTCAGATACTCAGAGGCCAATTGATTTGCCCAGTCACAAAAGGGCATGGGCCATCTCTCCTTTTTCTCTCTTTGCCGATTTTCTACATCTCAGCTTAATTCTGTAAAAGCCATTTTGCCTCCTCAAAGTTTAGGATCTCCCATGAATAAATAACGCTACTTTAGTTGAAGAGAGGGAAACTGTATAGGCTGGCTATTTCTGAGCTCTGAATGGCAAGGATGGTAAGGGCTTGGGTAGGGGGTGCAGATTTGACCGATTCTCGGCTCCTCCCATGCAAGACCCTTCCCAAAGGAGCTTTGTTGTTCTGTTCAGAAATCTCAGGACCCAGTAAATACAAATACCAAATCGTTGCAAAAATTTGATTCCAAAGCCTCGCACGTTTGGCTCAGTTTTCTTTGACAGGTGGAGAAAATCGGGCATACCAAAGCCCAAATCATAGCCCACCTCAGAACCAAAGCAGGACAAAACAAACCAGTATTGGCTCCAAATTTCCAGTACAAGAGAATCTGCCAAATCCCTTGACTTCAGTGTAACTGGATTTGATCTAGAGCTGTCTGGAATGCGTGTGTGTCTGTATGAGAGTGCATGTGTGTGCGTGTGCGCACGGGTGCATATTCACCACAGTTGGTGACAGAAGAAATGGAAGCTTTGTAGATATTTAGAGTCTGCCAAGAAAATGGGCCTCTCTCTCACTGCCCTCGGGAGTTGATCTTTCAAAAGTAGAAATATAGCCCAACAGAGATTTCAACTTTAGAGTTTCTGTGAGCAGCCCTGGTTCACTAGTCCCTCATTTCTTCCATTTCCCCTCTCCGCCTTCCCTCCTCCTCTTCCCCAGTCATTTGCATACTAAACCTCTACTTGAAGAAATGAAATACATCGGCAAATGTCATGCTGGGGATAAACTCAGCGAACAAGGCCAGCATACAAATATGCCTATTAAAAACTAAGCCATGAGTAATTGAGTCAGGGCCCTCTTTACTCTGATATTGTGTGTCTTCATGTCACACAAATCTTAGATGCAAATATCATAGGAGATTGGCAGATGGCTAAGACAGCAGCATGGTGGACAGTCAGGCTTTTCCTCCTGTTGAAAAACTAAGAGGAGGCAAATGACAATGGATACTATACCAACTAAGGCCCTCCACAAGGCACAAAAGCACTATTTCCTAAAAAGAACGTCATCATAAACAATGTTCAAAGAATGTTTATGCAAAAAAACGAGTTCAATTCTGGGTAACAGCTCGGCAAACACTTTCCTTTACTCAGAGTCAGGCTTCTACCCTCCCCTTCTTGGCAATCGATGCTGCCCGTGAGACAAGAAGCACCCCACAGCCAGAAGAAGGGAATTCCCAGGCGTAATTCAGCAGTTACCTAGCCCCTACCATACACTGGATGGCAGATTTGTTTGCTAGACTGATCCCCAGAAAGGAGGCTTAGGCCTGCTATTCTGATGTCCCATTATTTTCTGAATCGTTCTGATTTTAGTGATAGGAAGACCCCCAAAACATGGCCATGCACTCGGCTTGCTAGGTGGCAGAGAGAAGGCCATGGCAGAACCCTAATCCTGCTGCAGCAGCTCTCTGTGTCAGGGCTCCCTTCCTTTTTGAATACTCAGAGCTTAGGATCCCCACTCAACAAATACACATATGGACAACAAGCAAACAAGCATACGGACAACATGCCTGTCAGGGTAGATTTCTAGATTTTCTCATAGGATTGAGAAAAAAATGAAGTGATGATGGTTAGTTTCAAAAGGCACATAACTATCCCACCGGTTGTTAATCACAGATTTTGACAGCTACATTGGGATGGAAAATAAACAAATCAAAATCCAAGAGGAGACTCACACTATATAATTTAGAAATGAGAATAAAAAACAAGATCCTAGCCCTTTTAACTCCTTCCCTTCCATTTCAACTTCTTTGGATTAAAAAAGAGCAAAAAAGAGAATAAAAGAAATTACATAATAATTAAAGGTGCTCAGAAAAGTACTTGTACATGTCAGTATCCTCCAGATACAAGGACCTGGCAACAACCAGGACAAAGACAGCCAGTTCACAAAGACAGCTGCCATAATGTGCGAACTCCCAGAATGCTCCCTTCCTGATGGCAAGGACTGAGCCTTTCAAGAGCTCATATACAACAGCAAGTGTGCTGTGGGAGGACAATGAGCATTCATTCGTGCTACTTCTAGCAATAAAGAGATCCAAAGATGCAAAGAAGGGACAACTAAAAATAAAAGGCCCATATTATTAATATTCAACAGTTAATTATTGGTAGTTATTCATTTGAAACCATCACCCAGGTAACATGAGATAAAAAGAAAAGTTCCTAAATCTAGTTCTCTTATACAGAGAGCCTTTCAGCTACAAGAGTTCATGTTGGTGCAGGAAGACTAAAGTAACACCAAGATAAAAGAAAAGCGGCAGGCTGACGGGGGTGGGAGTGGGGGAGGAAGCCAAGAATGAGCCATGGCAGTGGCTGACCTGTTCTAGATACTGGACCACATGGTAGAACATTAAAATGTTAGAAAAAGCAATATTCAACAGCCTATATGGTACTCAGTTGAAGTGTCGGTCAACTTTGCTAGCGTGCTTCTGTTGTCATTAGAAGGGATGGCTCAATGACGAGAGAGATTGCTAAATCAGTCATGTAGGAAGGTGAAGTTAAAACTAAAGCAGGCATTGAAAATAAATTTAATAAAAAATAAACTTTATGTACTCGGGGGGGGGGAAGGCAAGTTTAGATAATGTGAAGATGGAGAACACTAATTCCCTGTGGACATGACATTCTGGTCATGATAACTGGCCAAGATAAACTAGAAAATAGAGATTTGACAATGGAGGTCAAACAAGGTTTGGAAGCAAAGAAATAGGACCAGACTTAATGCCTTGCCAAAGCAAAATAATGAGGTCATCTCCAAACACCTGAATGGATATTTCCATTTCCTTGGGGGTTCTTCTGTTCTTCTGGGGCTCCATTTTAGGAAGGACACCATTAAGCTGTGTCACATCCAAAGGAGTATGACGAGGCTGGCGAGGATACTTAAAACCATTCTACATAAAGGTAGGCCGAAAGAATTGGAAGCCTTTTGACTAGAGAAGGGGAATAGGTCGGGAGAAGGGCAGGAACTCAGTTATTAATTGTTCCAATTTAATGCCAGAGAGCTTTGATTATCTAAGTTGTGCGGGGCCTCGTGCTGTTGGCTGGGGGTACAAAAAGGAATAAAAAGAAAAATCGTTTCTAGTCCTCAAGGGAATTGGAATTAAAGGACTATCATATGGAAAAGGATCAGACTTATTGTGGTCAACCTGAAAGGGCAGAAGGGGCACCAGCAGGCCTCGAAGCAAGAAGAAACTTCCTAACAGCCGGAGTTCTCTGAAAAGGGAGGAAGGGAGTAGATTATCACTTAAGACCTTCAAAGATGGGTCACCACTGGGTGGGGCCATTCAGGAGCAGACTCATGTTTATGGCACAGATCTGACTGAAGAACCTTTAGGATCTCCCAAATGGGAGAGTTCATTATTTTATCTGCAGGGATGATGTAAGCTACCAGATTGTATTCCTTTCAAAGCATAAAAATATAATCCAAATGCAAATATAAATGTTTTGAAAGAATGAAGAGGAGCATTTGTTAGGTACTGACCGTGCCAAAAGCACGGTACTTTGTGCATTCTTTGATACTCGACACTGTCTTTGCCATAGTTGCTCTCTGTGCAAAAGCACAGAATGACAAGAATCAACCGGTAGAGCTCTCTGGGGCATGCATGCTGTACTGGCTTCGGGGGTGGGGGGGAGGGAACAGGGGCAGTGAGCTCCCGACGCTTTAATTTCCTGCTTCATTATAAATAAATTAATGCTGTCCTGCTGCCCAAAGTTTTGCACTAAAGCCCACAGCTACATGCCAACAGGACCAAAAGTAGTCATTTCTGAAAAGAGCATGAGGGAAATGGTAGCCAAAATGAAGACTGGGTTCCTTTCATACTTTCAGTTTTCTAGAGATTAGCAGCTCAAGAAAGAGCCTTAATCCTAAATGTGATGATTTAAGACTGGACTTTGCTATATTATTATTTTTTTTAATCTTCCTTTGAAACATATCACTGGCAACTTGAAGCATGCAGCTCTTAACAGCAAGGAAAGCAAGCAAAGGGACCGGTTTGAAAATGCACCAGGGTTAGCTGAGACGATCAGGAGAAATGAGCAGATTTACAACTGATACTGCCCTTTGAAAGAAGAGAGAAAATGCCTGGAAGGAAGACAAAGGAAAAGATAGGCAAGAGAGACAGAAGTACAAGGAGATAGTTCCACAAATGGGATTTGGCCTTCTAGGGAAAGATAGCCATCACAAGGGTCATAATGCAGAAAAAAGAAGGGAAGCCTGTGGGCTTGGCTTTAGGCAGAAACTGGAGTCCCCTCCCTTATACAGTGAGGGTACGAGACAAGATGACCTCTGTGCTCTGTGATAGGTCTACATTCCACGATTCCCTCTCTTCGGAGGGAACACAAGAGTCTTTATTCAAAAGTACACATATAAAGAGAAAAATCAGAAAAAACAGCAAAATCATGGGATGACGGGCTGTTCCCAGGCCCCATAGAGGAAAGTCTGGAACTGGAAGTGAACATGTAAATCACAACAGCAACAAGCCAAAAGTCTTACCCCAGATATCAGAAACACTTTGCAGAAGTCCAGGATGGGGAGAATCTGGAGGAAGCTCGCAGCTTCGAGGGTATCTTGAAGGTTGTCCATGTTGAGAGAGAGTTTTGCAGTGTAAATGAAATCAATGATCTTCTTCAGCCCTACTTTATTCACCCCATGGAGCTTAATGCACATTAAATCTTGTTCTTTCATGCCACCTGGAGAAAAATACAATGGGATAAAGGGAAGGAGCTATTTTAATGAAGGCAGAACTCACTTCTATCAAGACTATGTAATAACATCAAGGGAAAGCCTTCCAGGGTACAAGCACTAGTATCCAAGTATGTTTAGTAATTGCCAAAGGATGCTATGGTACCACCAAAAGAAGGCAGAGCAAGTATTTCTCAAAGGATCCCACTTTCCCAAGCAGCTTTTTCTGGAAAAAAAATGCTTGGAGGCCAACATGAGAACAAATGAAAAATCAGCTTAAATCCAGTTGCCAGGTGAAATCAGGGCCTCCCTCAATCTTACCTGATGATTTATGCTCTTCCCCAACAGAGTATCACCGTCCTGAAGAAGGATCTTTCACGTTCAGGAAACCTTGACTTGAAATTAAGACAGAAAATCCAAAGAGCACTCTACCTGTGAACATAGCCTTGAAGTAATCACTAGCAGACGCCATCATGGCCCTGTGAACAGGGAAGGCTTCATCTCCATCTCCAGGGACGAGGCTCACATCACAAAGCAATCCTTCAACACGGAGTTGGTCAAAGCCCTACAATGAGATCATAATATCAGCCATTCAATCCTCAAGCAACTTTAGTAGAATAAGCTTTAATTTAAAAAAAAAAGAAAAAAAAAAAGAACCAAGTAGAGCGCGGGTGACCTCAGCAGCCTCCTGTTCATTTTGCTGCTACGTGTGTAGACGAGGGCTCAGGCTCCCAGCAGAGAGGGTGCTTCAAACTCCAAGAGGCTACTTAATAGCAACAAAGGTGCATTTGGGACTACCCAAAAAACCCAGAGAATCAAAGCAATTTCAGAATTCAGAATAACTAAGGGATATTGAATAGCTCCCCAAGCTAACTATAAACAGTAATAAAACTAGACTATATTGTTTTGGGGGGAAGAAATAATATTGTGTCAAGCTTCAGTTTTGTGCTCTATGAAATGTGTGTGTGGACATGTATTTATGTATATATGTATACATCTTTTTTGGGAGGGAGGGGAAGACAGTCTAGACCCTGATTCAAGTTTACCAAGCAGCCCCTCCGCCCTTGGCACACCCAGAGATTCTTATTCTTGTAAACTATGGGCTACCTTTCTTCCAGACCCGAGTTCTCCATCCATCTCATTTGCTGTTCCCCTGTCTCTGTCATCACATGCCCCCTGCTCTACACCCCAAGATCTTTTCATTGCTACTGAATGTCAGTGGCTTCCGGGGTCAACTAATTATGTCAGCAAACACGTATTAAGCACCCGGGAGAGAAGAGCATGGTGTTCCGGAGCCAAACAGATGAATGGCTGGGACCAGAGTCCTTGCCTCCGTGGTAGAGGCCGTCACGTCCTTAGATGCTCCGGGTCCCAAGGGCCCGGTCTGCTCAAGTGCGTGGACCCTGCCTCCCCACCTCAGAATCATGGTTTTCATGACATCAAATAAAATGAGCCTCCCAGTGAGGCGACAGGATCCCTCTCTCTCTCATTAAAGGTCTCTGAGCTGAAGCTGCACAATCATGGGGCATTGTTTTTCAGGTATGGCCTCTACGGTCCCTTCTCATGCTAAGAGTCCATGGCAGGAAGGGCACGTCAGCCATAGGAAAGCAGGAGCAAAGACAGCCAAATATACTATACCAGTTTGGCTCAGGATCTAGCGGGGAATAAAGAAAGCAAGAGCTAAGACTGGAAAAGCGGGGCAGGGTCAGATTGGGGAAGGCCCTGAATGCTAAGCTAAAGAGTCTGAACGTTAGGTAGAAGGTGGCAGAGTCCTTGAGTTCTGAGTAGAGGATTGCCCCAACCAGCTCCTTGGATAAGCTGGGGAAGAATGACCTAGCAGCAGACTGACAAACTTAAGTGACAAGGTAGGAAATGACTGCAAGCAACCAAGCGAGTGGCAGTAAGGGTCTGGACCATTCTTGGCTCCAGTCCTCCTCCACCCACAGTGCCCCTCCCTCTATCTGGATGGGAATCCTCCTGGTCCTCCCCAGCTCAGCTCCAGGCCAGCTAGCTCCCCTGCTGACTTTAGGCCTTCCTGTCCCCTACATCAAAAAGCACACAGATTGGGGTAGAGACAGAGACAGAGATGGGAAGCTGTCACATCTCATATCTCCCCGGCTCAAAGCCCGGAGGGCAGCAACCCCACCTTCTGGACTGCCCTAGTGCCCAGCTACTTCCCAGCCCAGTATCCTCTCCTTTTTCTCCCTCTGTATTCCCCCTACCACCATCTACCCCAACTAAAGCTCTCTCATCCTTGCTCCTGACTGCTGCTGCTATGGAGTCTGGCCTATACAATGCAGAGCCAGTAGGGGTTGGAGAAATTTTTTTTTCAATTCTGTCTAGGCTCTTGGCCCAAGCCGGGGGCAGCACACTGCCCGTTCCTGCACCAAATGGAACCCTCTTTTGGCCTCCTCACTGAAGGTGGCTGGCAGAAAAAAGCGGCTGGCACCCATATAGCATGGCTTGCCGAGTCCTTTATGTACATCATCTCACCATAACCCCGTGAGCTAAATAGGAAGGGTATTCTCATTCCCATTTCACAGATGAACAAAGTAAAGTTCTGAAAGGTAAATAAATGGATCTGGCCAGAGCCATAAAGATGAAATCTGAAGCCAAGTCTCTTCTGTATCCAAGGCCAATACTCCTTCCACTTCACCATGCAATCCCAGAACTCATCTAATGTCTGGACAAACCGAGGCCCAGATATGGGCAGTGATTTTTGAAGATCACATAGCTACAGAGGGTGCCAACAGTCTAAAACCGCAACTTCTTTTTCTATATGACCCCCAGTTCCTTCATCAAACCAGTTTGGCACATTCACCATTTCCTGTGGCCAAATCGACCATTCCTCAAAGGAGGAAGCTTTTCGACTAAGTCTTTTCAGACCTGGCCTCTCCCTTATGTAGCTAGGTTCCGGAATGGACGGGGAGGGGCTCTCCAACTCCTGCCGGCTGGATTTTACAGCCTTCAAAGGATGCCGGAGCCCATCGGTCTTGGGCCGCTTAGAGACCCGTCACACAGCATGATTTTTGCCTTCCTTGATTTTGGCTTGGGGATTAAGTTCTATTTCTTCATGGACTGGGAGCAGAATCTCCATGGGACTCCAAGGATTCACAGTCCTCTCTTCACCTTACTTGGGCTCCACCACCCTCTGATGTATTATTTACAGATAATGCGACTGAAAGCTTGGCAACAGCCACCATATCCTATTTACTTCCTCGTTTCTTTCACCAACCCTGCTCAGGATCACTAATGCTCAAGCAATCCTTGGTCAGAGCCCTGCCTCTCACAAGTCAGACCATCCCCCAAATGCTCCAGTTCTACAACCTGGTCCCGCAGCAACTCTGGCATCTTCCGAAGCTATTGTAAGGGCTTCCAGTGTCCTCTACTTCCTTGCCTTCTTTGCTCCTTCCTCTACAGGTCCTACCGCCATATGGGGAAAGTAAACTCTCGCTTCATATACTGTTTGAGTTTTTAAATCATCTGAGGAATTGAAATTTTCCTCTTCTGTTTAATTGTCCCCCCCGCCCCCCGCTCCTGAGCTGGCCACACAGGCTCAGTTCCCCCTGTTCTGAACTCTGGGGGAAGGTACAGATCGTCCCAAGCTCCCTCTACAATACCAATTTAAGCCACTCCTCAGTCTTTCTTTCTCCAGCAAGTTAATTTTGTTTCTTTAACCTTTCCTCATTAGGCCAATTTTCCAAACAGTGGAAAGTTTGGCTGCTTGTCTTTAGATGTTAGCATTTCTCAACGGAGACATCGCGAATGACATAGACCAAAAGTGGACCCGATAACAATGGCTTTTTGAGCTCTAAGGACCCAGCTTAGGGACAAATAAATGGAAAATATTTCTTTGCCCACCGAATAGTAAACACATGGAACTCATTATCCTGAGGGAGACCATAGAAGCTGAAAATACGATGTCATCTAGACTCGTAAAGCCCTCTGGCAACCAGCCAGTATGTCCCAACGATCAGTAATTGAGAAGATTGTGCCTGATTGACTGTTCTGTTCCCAACCGAATGCTTTAACCGATAGCTCCTGTTCGTATTTGGGGTCCATTAGCACATCAAAATAGTGTTTATTGAGCCTGGCAAAGGGCTGATCAGCGTCAGACAAAAAATGAATGGTTCAGGGAGTCGGCCCAGGAGAGCTAGTAAACTCTCCAGAATGTAATTCTCCAGACACAAAGGGAAACTGTTCCAGTGAGGAGGGAAAATGGTAGCTGAGGGAAAACGCTAAAGTAGACACACAAGGAACTCACTAGCTGACTGAGATAAGCAAGAACAGGTGAGAGGATGAAGTGAAGCGCAGAGTACAGTCCTGCAAAAACGGTAGTGGGAACGCAAGAGACTGGTGAGGGTAACTACAGACAACCAACAGGGTACTCTGGGAAGGTGGGCAACTCTACTGGGGGCAAAAGGAAGATGATGGAATGGAATGGAGAGGACCGCTGCCTGCAAGCGGACAGAATGACCATGCCCTTCTCCTCCACTGAAGGGAACAGACTTTTTGGAAGTGACAGAACAAACAGGCCAGCAGAGAGCTGATCTCCAAGATAAGCAAGGAGAGAGTAGCTCCCAATCTCGGGATGCAAACAACAGCCCAGGCGGCATCATTTAATGGGAAACTAGAACTCAACTGGGGTGTTTGCAATCACTATATGGTGAATGTGCATTTGCAATGGTGCCCATTTCTTTCTAGGTCATGTGCCGTCAATTAGGACCCGAGAACATCGGTGAAGACCTTGGTGGTGGCCTTGGGGACAAAGACACCAACTTCCGAATACCATCACAGAGTAAGAAGAGCAGCCTGTACCATGCAATTATGTCTCGTCTTTAAAAGCAAATTTTATTAAAATAGCTAAGTAGAAATGTTAGGTAGTGCTACCATAAGCATATTTAAACAGAATATGCAACTCAAAACAAGATTTAACAAAGTACACTTACCTTAGTCATTAACAATTCTTCCTCCTTAATCCAACTGTGGTTCCCACTCATCCCCAATCCAACATCTCTGGATTTGGAAAGCTTGTTATGCCCTCTCAGGACAAGTTGAGGGCTACAGGAACACATTTTGGCTCCAGTGATACCAAGAGACCCATCTCAGAAAATCTAGTGGGCACATACAGCCTGCCATTCCCCCACCATCCCTGATTCCAGCTCGCATTTACTATTACTTATCATTGTAACATTTATGGAATATTGAGCAAAGAAGCATTTGATGATAAGGGAAAGATTAGATATCACATATTAGAGGACTTAACTGGGAAACAAAATGGGCTAAAACAGAAGTTTCACTTAGCTATTCTGAATAAAGAAGGAACAGCTCATTGGTTGGGTACTCGGAGGAAACGGATACTGTCTAGAATTAACACTGCAGATGACCGAAGTCATCGATACGTGAGGGCCAACATTTCGTTCAGCTAATTTCAATGGAAACCTTTCCAAAATGCATTATGTATTCCCTACCTCCACATGCACCCACAAAGAAATGGACCTCCCAGGCTAGGGCCCTACATATATGGCCTAGGGCCCCACACATATGGCCTGGGGCTCACGCATCTAAGTAACTGCAAAGCCCAAAGTAACTCCCATAGTCCCAAGATGCCACATAACGTATCTTTCCCCAACATTGATTTGGAGGCATTGCTAAGGTGCCTATAGCGGCCCATTCCAAACATTTCTCAAGCTTGGTATTTCAGAAGTGAGAGAAAGATGGAGAAACGTTACCTGTAACACCACAGAACTGTGGGTGTTGCTTGAGAAAAACCGTGTGGTTCCCGTCTTGGATGACTGCAGGTGGGCAGACATGCCTATATCGCTGTTAACGAGAGATACCTTCATGTGAGGATCCTCCTCTTCTACCAGAGATCTAAAGAATGGGAGGGAAAAGCCACAAATTTAAATCTGTTCTTCCATTCACAACAGCGGATAATACCTTCAAGTAAATCACAACAGGTACTACCAGCCCCCAGCTTCCATTTCAGAGTTATGAGTCCATGAGGAAACTGAAGAAAGTCATGGCCTCCTCCAATACTTGCCGCCAGGGTCGCAAAGGTGCACGCGTGAGCTCGTCCCAGAGTGCTATCGCAGCCTGCTGCGGCCAGCCACTCGCAGGAAACTCTGGTGGCCGGTGGCACCACATCCAGCTTGGTGGAGGCTTTGTCACCCCACGTGAGGCTAACCTGGCAACTTTCTGAAGCAAGAGGAAGTTCAAAGGCAACAGGCAGTGGATCTGCCGAGTCTTTTCCCGTCCCTTTATTTCTGATATACAGAAACAGTCCCCTGTGAAAGCAATGCTGTCTCCCTGCCTGGCACTATCTTTCACTTAGCCCAAGTTCAGGCCTCTCAACAGAGCGACAGTCGAGTCTCTGGAAAAAAAAAGGATGCTATATAAATAAACGCAAGGCGTTAGCACACGCAGTACACTGGAAGTGTGTGGATGTGTTCACATACCAAACGAATTTATTCTCCAGGGGGAAAACACCAACATACAATTGGCCCAGGTTGCTCTTCTGCCTGGCATTCAAAGCCTCCCAACTTCTGGCCTTATTTTCTACTAGTTCCTCCATATATCTCACATTACAGGCAACCTGGACTGATCCCCTTGGCTCAATTTCTCCCCTCTGTTTCTTTGTCCCACAATTCCATATGCCTGAACTGCTCTCCCCACATCCCCAGCCCTGCCTGATGTTTAAAAGTCACCTCTACCACATAGCCTTCCTTGATCTCGCTGGCTAGTTACTTAGCACCACTGAAGACCTCGTGAGGACACTCGCCACCTTCACTAATCACGGCACGGGGTCTCGGCTCCCTCGCTCATTCTCTCTGCCCCTCCGTGGGAGTCGTTATTAGTGCTGGTGAGGATTCTCACAAGCTCTGGCACCCAAGCACCTAGCTGGACAGGCCTTGACTCCAGACATATGGAGAAGCTGCAGCACCCTGGCTAAATTGGGAGAGACCAATTAGCAGGGCGGTCTCAAGAGGAGCACGGTGTTAAGCCAAAGAAGCTCTTCCCCAATCACCCAAGCCACTGAGGGAGTATGATCTGTGTTGGGGGAGGGGAAAACAGGAATGGAGCCCCTACCCAAAACAGTCACATAATAAATAGCAAAAGTGGCAAGAGCCAGAGCAACAACAGATGACGTTTAATGAAGCTCTACACAAACATTCAAGAATCCAGGATCAATTATTATTAACAGGAATAATAACACCCCATTCGTGCCTGTCAACTCACTGCTCTGACACATGTCAATCTGTCCAAGGTCACAACAAGGTGGGCACAAGGGGCTCCAATTAGGCCTAGAATCCAGAGACCCCGCAAAGACCAGGCTTCCAGGCCCACGATGTGGGACGAGGAAGAACCCACGGTTTTGCCTGCACTAAGCCCTCGCTAGCAGTGGGCTTTCCTTCCATCTGAGCAGAAGCCCACAGGCTTTCCATCAGGTGGGCTGACTGCCCACCTGCCTGCCCCGGGGGTCTGGGATTGACAAAAGTGGCTCGCCGAGGGGTCTGATTGAACAGCGGACTGCCAGACGAGGGTTGGGACTGAGCCATGAGAGCCAGTGATGGTCAAGAGAGCCGAGGACAGTGGGGACTGTCCTCACTCAGCAGACAGGGGACACATTTCTGGACAGATGAGAGGAGCCCCGGCAAAGAGCAATTTTAAATCCGGGAAGAAGAGAGTGTCCGTCTCGGGGACTGGCCCATGGCGCACGGGGCCATGTCACAGAGAGGTCAGGAAAGACAAGGAGAAAAAACCAGCAGATTGTGCTCACTGGTGATTCTGTGGAGTGAGGAGTTCAGAAGCCAGAATGCAAGAGATGGGGATGCGAGAGAAGCTGAGGCAACACGTCCAGACAGTCTTTTGCATCCTCCAATCCATCGCTTCACACTGGGCCCCACCTGTGCCAGCGTCCCCTCTTCACTGCAGCCTCCCCCCCATTACCTTATGTTTACATCTCCCCGAGAAAGTCGCCTTTCCCCAGCAGAATGCAGCTTGCCAAGAGAAGGTTACTGTGGTCATGAGAAGGCGCTAAAGTGAATTTCATTTTGGGAGCAACAGGAAGGCTCTGAAGGAGTTCCAGCAGGAGACTGTCATGGTAATTGCTACCATTTCTACAGCACCTACTATGTGCTAGGCTCCCTGCTAAGTGCTTTACAAATTCTTATGTCATTTGCTCCTCCCAACAACCCTGGGAATTAGGTGCTATTATTAGCATCCCCATTCTAGATGAGCAAACCAGCAAACAAGTGACTTGCCCAGGGTCATCTAGCTAAAAAATGTCCACAGCTATATTTGAACTCAGATCCTCCTGATTCCAGGCTATCCAAAGCTGCTTGTGCCTTAGGAGAGTTAACTGGCAAGGCTGCCTGACAGGGAGCAGAAGAGAAAGACCCAGGAAGAGACTAGTTAGGAGGCTCTGGAATCACCCAGGCTCAAGGTGATTAAAGGACTAAATTAAGGAGGTGGTAGCAGCAGCAGTGGAAATGAGACATTCGTCATGTGATCGTGACATGACTTTGTAGTTGGACACCGGGAATGAATAAGGCATGAGCCACAACCAATGGGCTACCATGCTTGGGGGGAGCTGACCCGGGATGGGGCCAGGTGCTCGGCGGCCCTCAGCTTGCCCTCCCGTACTTGGAGTTGCACTGGTGCTCCTTCTTGCGTCTCTTCCCCCCTTGCTTCCGGGCCACCTGGCTCAGCTTGTTCCCTCCGGCACCAGCCTCTTGCAAGAATCGCCAGAGACCCCCTTCAAATTTCAAGGGATGTGTCTGAACTTCTGCCCGTCCCGACTCCCACTCATCGTAAAACAACCTGCTTGTCTACTCCCTTCAGATTCACTCATTCTAAGTCAATGGGCATCAGCAAACTATCGACTGTACCAAAGTCCTGGGACCAAAGAGAGGATCCCACGTTTTTGGAACTTTCCGAGGCAACTCATAGAGGTTATCGCGGGTAGAAAGAGAAGTTAACGGATGCGGATGAGTGCGACAAATGCAATGGCGTTCATCTGTAATGGCCAAGACCCGGCAAGGTCCAAAGGGGAATCATTCCTGGATGGGGTAAAGCGGAGAAGGCTTCATGGAGGAAGCCGCTGTGAATTCAGCAGCCAAAGGAGAGGAGAGCTATAGCTCAGATCCACAAGGACAGAACAAAGAAAGAGGTGGGAAAGCACAGGGGGTTTGGGGAGAGACAGATTGGGCTACAAAGCAGACTGCTTAAAGGAGACTAATAGCAATTAAGGCTAGAAAGGTAGGAGAGAGCAGGGCTGTGAAAGGGCCTTGAATGTCAGGCAAAAAAAAAAAAAAAAAGCTCAGCATTGTCAATGGACCTGGTTTTATCAATGAAGGAGGGGCACTGCCATCTCTCTCAATGCTGTACCCTAAGGATCACTGGGCCTTTCCACTTATCATACTGCAGCGGAACCCCTTAGGGTATAACTTCCTCAAAAAGAATGAGCTCCTAGAGAGTAAGCAATATCTTGCTCTCTTTGTATAGCCCGAGTCTGGCAGAGAGCTCAGCACCTAGAAAGAGCTTAATAAATGCTTTTTATTCATTCATGCATCTCTCTGACAAGAGGTCTTTGAACTAAGAAACATTTAATGATCAAAGAAGGAGCAATCGCTAATTGAAGAAACATGTCATTTAGGCAAGATTACTTAACAATGAGGAACTCCATAGCTGAATTTTCCAGCTAAAATGAAATCCGATCCTTAAAGCACTAACTAGTTTTGATGGGGGAAAACCGCCCGACTCATGCTTCCCTGCTCTCAGAAGCAGAGTATCCTGCCCATAACTTCCCGATGACTCAGGGCCAGCTTTAGGAGTCTCAATTATTGGGCCTCACACAGTGAGGCACATGGGGAAATCTGCTCAATGATTCCGGCTCCTGTGCCTCTGCTTTCGCTCCACCTCCGAGGCTCTCAGCACCCAGCTTTTGGGCCTTCCAGGCCCTGTGCCTGTCAGAGCCTCTTCCGTTTTTAAGTACGCCTCATGGTCCACCCAAGTGCAAGTGAATGGGCTGGAGCCAGTCCTTCTCCCGTGGGTTAGTTCCATGGTCTCTCCCAGTCATGTCTGTGTCAAAGGTGGCCTTGAGCCCGAGCTACAGGATGCGGGATGGGGGGGCGGGGTTCGGACCCTACGCCAGAAATCTTAATAATTGGCTCAAAACAGAGGGAGACAAAGGAAGGTACATTTTTCTTCATCAGAAATCGCTGGAAGGAAGCATCAGTGTCTTGTGTGCCTGCTCAGACTTTCCGACCGAATTTGCAATTTAAAAGAGAAAGGAAAAATACTCATCAAAGGGGTAGCCTTTTTTGCCTCATTCCAAGAACACTATTACAATCCAGGGCTGTCCCTCAGATAGTTAGTTCCTTGTCCTAGCAGAGGGCCCTTAGTAACAGTGCTCTGTTGATCTGGTTACAACACACATTTTCTATAATGAATAATTCTGGACAACTAAATGCTTTCTTTCTCTGACCATTATCTATGCAGCATGTAGCCACCATCGGGAAAGTACAGAGGGGAGGGGAAGTCACCTCACACAAGTCCTCAGTCTGGATTTCAAAGCTCACTTGCTCTTCCCTACTTCCCCTCAGCCCCGGGCCTGCCCCTGCCCCTGCCACCATCTTCCGCACATCTCCAGCCACCGCTCCGAGCACAAAAGCCCCGGAAGCTTGGAGGAGGCCCAACATTACGGTACGTGAGGCAGGCTCGGGGTTCTGACCAAGCGGCCCCGGCCGCATCCGAACCACATCATCAGACAATTCCACGAGGGTGAACGGAATGGCACTTTCCTCGGACTTTCTCATAAAGAGAATTAACGGAAGAGTCCTCTCCAGCCGTTCCTTCACCGGGGCACGCTCCAAGCAAGCAAGGGGCCTTGAGGCCAGGACGCCTGTGCACAGACGGAGGCCCCGGCCGCCAAGTCCGGGGGGGAGAGAGGGTTGTGACAGTAGTCTGACATGTGGGAGTCCCTCTTAGGAGGGCACAGGCTTCCCCTCTCGACCTCTGCTTCCTACAGCTGGGCTCCGGGGGCCCTGTTCCTGCTGCTGTCAAGAGGCTGTGTCTTTGTTCAGGTTTTCAGCCTGTGAGCCAGCCAGAGAGCTGGGGGAAAATGGTCCCTTAATGAGCTCAGGGGCTGAGAATAGCGGGTCAAACAATGGGAATCGGCTTTGTGTGGGGAAGGGGAAGGGGAAGGGGAAGGGGAGACTCCACATCCCTGTAAGGCAGACACATGAACTTCCGATTCTAATTGGAGTAAGGGCTGTTGCTGAATCGGGGAGCAGAAACTTGGTCCATTCAGCGGGGTGGGAGGGGCTGCTCCACCAGGAAGGGGTGCTCCTACTGCAGGGGAGGGGATGCTCCAGCACACCCTTCTGAGAATAGGGTTCTTAAACCCTGGTTTTGGACCCTTGGAGACGATGATTTGTATATCACGGATCAAAACAAGTATCATGTGGAGGTTTGTCAACAGGGAGGAAAAACAAACTGGTAGCAGATATCATCGGGGGCGGGGCACACTAACCTTAGAAAAATATTATTGTCAGTATTTTTCCACGAATATGTTCTATAAGCTTACAGCCTCAGGCCTGATCTGACACTGGTTTCCATGAGCAGATTCTATAAGCTACAGCCTCCCCTTAAAGAGAAACTGTCATCATGGTCTTAAAACCATCAAGACCAACATTAGGTTACAGAGAAAAATTCAGTGCTTTAGTAGCTTCCTACCTATTCTTCTTGCTAACTAGATGGTAAACTGGTCTTATTTTCCCCACTTAGGAACTGCAAAAGCTTTTAGTCCCCTCTAAATTCCTCATCCTGGGACAAAGCTCCAATCACCCTACCCCGGTTACACAGTTCTGTCCCTGCCATTCAGCAGGCTGATAAAAGACAAAACATTTCTCTTTAGAAAACCCTGGGGAATGTTCCAAATGAAATGTTCTAATATATAAAATGAACCCAATCCTAAGCATCGAGAAGCCAGAAAGCCTTAGTCAAAAATGTGGACTTCTTTCTTCACTTATTTATTAGTCCTTGCACAATGTCGACCATTTCTTTAAAAAAATGAAGAAAGATTCTTTGCCCCTCACCCAAGTCCTTCCCCACAAACAAAGAAAACTCTGCCCGCAGCTCAACAGCTCAATTTACTCAAGGGGCAGCACACAAATGGAGACAGGGAGCTGTCCTTCCCCTGGAGCTCTGAAGAGACAGAAGGCCCGTCGGGGGCCTGCATTGTACCCCAAGATCCAGATGAAGCCTAGGATAGCTAAGAGTCAAAGGACATGAAAATTCCATCCATACATAAGAAAGTGTGCTCCTGTGTCTGTGTCTCTCTAGCTCTCTTCCTCTGCCTTCCTCTCCTTCTCCCTCTCTCCCTCCCTCATGCTTTCACTCTCACTCTCTCCTATGTCTCTCTCTTCTCTGTCTCTCACACACAGGAAAAGAAGCCCGAGCAATCCAGATGACATAAGTATATCCAGCATGCCTCTCTCTCCTGAGCTTCAGTTTTGGATCTGTATCATCAACTGCCTACCGGCCAGCTCCTCCTGCACGTTCCCCAGACACCTCCGACTTAACGTGGCCAAAACACAACTCATCAATCAGCTTCCCCCCCCCCCACCCCGAGCCTCCACCTTTCCCACCTTTCTTTCTAACGGGTCACCACCACCTTTCAAGGCGGGGCCACCTGCATAACCTCCGAATCGATCCCAACTCTTCTCCTCTCCTTCTATCCAACTCCCGGGTCCTGCAATGTCTAATTCCTCAATGTAGCTGCCAGCTGTCACCTTCTGCTGGCTCGCCCCGGTTCTCACCTAGCCCTCTACCTTTAAGGTATCCCCTAGCCAATCGGTCCTCCGGGCAGCTCCCCAGCCGATCTTATCCTCGGGGCACAGGTCTGTCATTGTCAGTTCCCGGCTTAAGAAGCTGCACTGTTCTCTGTTGCTTCTGGGATAAAATATAAAGTCCCCAGTTAGCTATGTAAAGTCCCTCGCAGCTGGATCCAATTCATCTTTTTGACTTCTTATACCAGATTCCCCCTCCCCCCCCCTTATATTCCAGCGGAACATGTGGAAATGTCAACATTTTCTGCATGGATTTCACAGGCCTCCCCCAAGCAGATCCATCCCACCTCACTCATCTCTTTTGAGGCCCTTTCATCATAAAACCACAACTTTCTTCACTGACAAGAGGTTGCAACATCAACAAGTAATTGTGTATTTTCCAATAAGAAATGCTGATGACTATTAGAGACCAAGTCGTAGCGATTCCCAACACAAGAAATGATCCATCTTTACTTGAAACAGCTTAGAAGACTAATGAGATGAATGGCAAATAAAAAATGCATCTTCTACAGCCAAACTGATCGACTGGCCCTCATCATACAATACCAAGTCATCTAAGTTCCTTGAAATCATCTAAGTTGAATGAAAATTAAAACTGTAACTAACAAACTATCAAATCTTCACATTTTATCATTAGTCTATTATTACTGTCTACCAATTCTTAGACCCCTAAGTGGAATTCTATTAGAGAAAGCTACATTTCATAACAATCTCCTCACCCTCTCCAAAGAGCCCTTGCTTTCTTTCTTTTTCTACTGGGGTCCAGTGTAGGGGGTTGGCCAGAGCACCATGGAATTGTAATGCCAGTTTCGAAGGTTATCTCCCTAAATTGTAAAAGGATTGTCATCTGTATTGGGGAGGGAAGAATCACAGAGCTGAATGAAGAACCCAAAGTCAGCATGTGACAAAGGCAGGATCTGGATTGGGATCCTCCCGGTTACAAGGCCAGCCCTCTCTTTGCCTTGTCATATCGCCTCTCCAAGAATTGTCAAGTACGACATATGCTAATAATAGTTAAGAGACATATACCAAAAAAGGGGACATGATGTTTGAACCTACGATCGTAGTGGTTTATATTTAGTGAGCAATGAAAGTACTTCTTAGTATTCTAATATCTGCCTCATGAACACCATCCCAGCCTTGAGTTTTTAGACAAAACTCATTTGTAAAGTAAAAGAGGAAATGGATTCAGGTACTGTCATCTTGTTCTTTAGTCCCCAGGGGCTCATCTGTTATGCCACAGTTCTCT
Source organism: Sarcophilus harrisii (assembly GCF_902635505.1). Lineage (NCBI taxonomy): Eukaryota > Metazoa > Chordata > Mammalia > Dasyuromorphia > Dasyuridae > Sarcophilus > Sarcophilus harrisii. The sequence continues at coordinate 73,543,341 of NC_045432.1, read as the reverse complement.
TTATTCTCCTGACTCAGTTTCCCTAATTATCCTGACTCAGTCCTGCCTCAGTTCCCCTGCTTCTCAGTTCTGCAAAACCTCTCCTTCCTCTTTATCAGAATACTTGATAAGGATAAAAGATCTTACGTTTTAGAATATCAGAATGCCTTTCCCCCATCCCAAGCTACAGGAATGTCAGATACAGTTTTATCAAGATGCCTCTCCCCATGTCATTATGTCATCTCATCTCCAGTGGCTCATCCCACCCTGTCAAAGTCCCATCCCAGTCTCAACTCTCTGCCCCTGCCTCAGTCTACCCTCTGCATCTGAGTCACATGTATATACGTCATCGAGAACTCTGATCGTTGGTTGGATTCTTGGAGACCATAGTCTCATTCAGTCCTGGGACCAAACATGCATCCATTGGTCCCAATATATCTCTCCATTCAATAAATTATTAAATACTCTCTAATCTCTATCTTGCTCAGTTTCTCCGGCATTACACATCCTAAAGCAAAGCTCTCTCCACACCCTCTTTCCAATTCAGAAGTCTTCAGTGGGGTCCTACAGCTGTAGAATAACACACCAACTCCCCTGTTTAGTGTTAAAAGTCTTCTGCAATAGACGGCTCCCGCCAACCTTTCCAATTGGATCCAATGGATCACTCCATTCCACCCAACCGGCATGCTAGTTGCGATATGCCATTTCCCGCTGTCACGACTTTTGCACATGTGAATCGATGACTAAGTATTAAGTGGTCTCCATGTCACTAATGGATTCTCTCTTCCTCTTTGACTTTTAGGATAATGATAATAATAATAATAATAATAATAATAGCAGCTCATATTTAGATAGCACTTTAAGGCTTGCAAAGTGCTTTGCACATATTATGTCATATTTTATCCTCGCAGCAATACTGAGAGACGGGGGTTGAGGAAATTAAAGTAACGAGTGGTAGTTGGAATTGAGTGGACCACACTGACTGAAGTACCCCGCTCTGCTGCTTAGAGACCCTTAACCAAGGACCTCGGTTATGCTGAGCAGAAACCCACTGAGACCCGAAGTTTGATGCCAAAGAATTCTCTCACAACTGGCCATCTCCAGAAATTTCAATGTCTTAGCCTAAAACTGGCCCCCCTACTCATCCATCAGTCTCTATTTCCATGTGTCTTTGTCAATACAGACACCTTCGTTTACCCATTTAGCATTCTAAGACTAGGAAATGTACCATCCCAAAATAAAAGCCATGAACGTTTACAGAGGGAGAGAACCTTCCTTCCCTGTGATAGACTGGTGACCCCAGAGGGCAGTCAGAGCAGTTCTTATCTCTATTTTATAGATAAGAATGCTGAGGTTCAAATGGTTTGGCCCAGGTCATGTGATGAGAGAGCTATACAGCTAGTGTCTGAAGCTGGATTTGAACTCAGATCCCTCCAGACTCCAGAACCAGCCTCTATCCACCACACCATCTACCAGGCCCTGCACTGTCCAGCTACCTTCCGCGGCCAGCTCAGGCACCAATTCCCATGAAGCTGCCTTGTGCCCCCACCCCAAGTCGTCAGTGCTCTCCCACTCTGGAAACTGCTCTGGATGACTTTATGTGCGCTTTGCCTTTCCTTTCTCTTTGTACCTGTTCTTTCTGCCAGTAGAACTTAAGGCCTGAGAGGAGAGGAACTGCTTCTTTCGTGTCTTTGCTTCCCTACCACCAAGCACAGTACCAGGCACAAAGGAGGCTTTTAATGAGTATTTGTCAAATTGAACTGGCCAAACTGAAAGAGCTTCAGAGAGCTGGAGGCAGGAGGATGAACGGCTCGAAATGATTCCTCATCAAGGTTGGCTGAAGGGATTTTAGACCAGAGAAGCCTCAGAAAGAGCGTGGAGGGCTGTCACTCCATTTGCTCTCTTGGCGGCCTTCCCCCCAAGGCAGAATGAAGAGCAAGGACAAGTGGCAAAGAGGCAGATCTGGGCTTCATGGAAGGAAGAGTTTGTCATCAGTTGGCACTAATCAAGAGGGTCAGGCTGCCTCAGAAGGCAGGGGCTCCCCTTCACTAGAGGTCTTCCAGTAAAGGCGATACAGCCACCTGTTGGGAACTCCACTGGGGGTGTTCCTGGAAAGCCTGTAAAGTCCTTCCAACTCTTAGTTATGTCACATGACCTGGGCCAAGCCATTTGAACCCTAGAGCCTCCTTCTTATCTATAAAATGAAGATAAGAGCTGTTCTGACTGTCCTATGGGGTCATTGTGTTCTCCGGTCTATCACAAGGAAGGTCTTCTCCCTCTGTAAAGGTTCATGCCTCTTATTTGGGGATAGCACATTTCCTAGTCTTAGAATGCTAAATGGGTCCCTCAAATGTGGTCACATTCACAGCACACATGTACTACGCAGGAGGTAAACGTCATGCTCCCTGTAATTAAAAACTCCAGGTACTTCTATTTTTACCCATGCTCCTATCACATGTGCTATCTTATCACCAAATTCTTGGTTCCTCAAAGATGAGAGCCATGCACTCCTGTGCTACATGTAATGCACCTCGGCAACCTCTGATTGCTCCAAGGATGCTGGCAAATTGAGCTTCGATAGTATGATTTCTTTTTATCATTTGTAACACCATCAGCCACACTTGAAAACCTAATAATGCTTCTCTCCAACCATCTGACTCGTCTGATCCATTAGCTCAGACCCATTTCTCCGCCATATTTTCACAATGCTCCTAATTCCATTATCAACGCTGCCCATGTACAGGAAATAGAATGCTGCTGTACTAGAGACCTTTCTGCTTCATTCTCATAGCAATTAATTAAACACCTCCATTTTCTCCGAGTTAACAGTACGGCTCTGCAGTGTGGACGGAGCCTCTGACAACGCACACCCCCCCTACCACGCTTGGATGTGTGTGACCAAGTATTGATGAGCTAGCTACGTGCACGTATTCAGCCTGTTGCCCGTCACATATGCCTGAAAGATTAAAAGACCGACTTGGACCATCTTGAAAATATGCATGCAGCAACTGGACTTTCAAAATGCTCCCATATCTCCCCTTTTCTCAGTTTGGTCATCAAAGCCTATAATCAGACATGAGAGACCCAGTGTCAGGAACTGGCATCAGACAGTTGGGCTAGATACCTGGGCAGGCCTGGCCCAGGTACCACGCCCCTTGAGTGCTCAGCCAACCTCTGTTCCAGAAACTGCAACAAGGGGAAAGCTCTGCTTCTGAAGCAGTCCCTTTCACCGTGGGAGAGCTATGGTCACCAGGAAACACTTCCTAATATCAGTCAAAACAAGTTGCTTCTCAATCTTCAACTCCCTGGTCCCAGTTCTGGCCCCCTAGCTCAGCATATACTAAATCCAAGGCCTCTTAGACCTGACAAACTTGCAAGTATTTCTTTGAAGTGAGCCTAAACTTAAGGAAAAATGAGCTGGCTCCGAATGCCGGCTCCGAATGCCTTGAACACCCCATCTCGGAAGCTTCAGGTGTGGTAATGTGAAGGGATGGAACAACTTGGCTTGGAAACAGACTGGGCAGCTGGAAGTCAACTCCAGGAGGAGCAAAATTCATTCAGAAACTGTCAAGCGCTCGACACTGACATTTTAAAGACCCAGCAGACAACTCATCCTATCCTGACTCCTAGGAAAACATTCCAAATCTGCCTAAAATGCCATACATTCACTTCTCAATAAACTCTCAAATTACCATCCTCTGGTTTTTTGGCCCCAAGTAGCTTGGGAAAAACAAGTTAAAATTAATTGTCTCCATCTTTGAGACTCTCAAATCCTTGATGGCCATGATGGTCCAGGATGGGAGGGACACCGGGGAATCCCAGGAGTCTTCTTCCCCCTTGGGCCAAATCTCCCTTTGAAGTAACCAGAAGCTACATTCAAGAAAGAAAACCCAACAATCCGGAGAAAAAGCTGGTCGATTTTTTTTCATCTGAAGGTCTCAAAAACACTCGGTTTTCTGTTTCACAAATGACAAGTCCAAGAAGCCTGAACACTCAGGGACACACAGCTGGTATTATTTTCTATCCCATTATATTCCAGGGCTTCAGCGCAAAGAGCTTTTCAAGAACCTACAAACTGGGATTGTTTGAGAACGTTTCAGTCTTAGTTTGTAAATGGCAAGAGCATCCACTTGGAACGAGATGGCAACAAGCAATTTCTGCAGTGAGGAAACCGAGGTCCCACAGGCAACTCTACCACTGGGCACATGAGTGCTGCTCAAGGGAACACGCACCTTCTCCATGTTTCCATTTGCTTTACCTAGAATAAATGAATAGGATCTCCTTCCCCTAAGACATTCAAGAGACCGAAAGATAGCTAATATAAAAATGAGAGCCGTGAGGATGAGAACAGTAAGTCCTCTAGAAAGAACCACTTCACCCAAGAATTGATTATTATATTATCATTAATATTCAAAGATTTATAAATGATCTCCAGACCCAAGCATGAAGCATTAAACATATTCACGTATATGTAGATTTTTTAAAATTGTCATTCTACCATGTCTGTTCAGTTGCAAGATGGAGGAAGATAACCCTAGAAAGGAGTTGATGTGGGAAAAGACCAAAGGATCCAAGGGGATCACAAGCTAGACTTAAGGTAACGTTGGCTGCTAGAAAAATTACTTTACTTATGGGATTCCAAACAAGAGAGATACTAGTCTCCCTACACTCTGTACTAGTCAGATTACATCTGGAACATCACCTTCATCTCCAGGTATCATGTTGTAGGGCTGAGCCTGACAAACTGATGCTCATCCCAACAGTGACAAGCCGGTAGGTATCCAGAAGCTGTGACCAGGAAGAATCCAGACCGCACAATGATAGAGTCAGATAACTAAGAATGTTTATCTTGGGGAAGAAAAGACTTATTGGAATCTCAAAATCATTATCAGTTCTATAAAATGTTTAGGATCTGGCTAACATGAAGTTTTGGGGGACAAACCAAGGCCCATGTGTGTTCATTTCAGGGCTCAATTAAAGGGCTACAGCTTTATGTTCAAAAAGAGGAAAAACTTTCTAACAGTTACTGGGCATCCACAAACACCTCACAGGCTGCCCTGAGAGGTAGTGAGCTCCCCCTCACTAGAGCTATGCAGTCAGAGGATAGATGGTCACGGATCAGGAGCGAAAAGGACGGATTTTGAGGGCGAGGGGATGCCGCGGAGGTTGGAGTAGATCAGCATTTCCCCAACGAAGGGAATTCTGACTCTCCGTAAAACCTTTACTACAACCTCTTTGAATTTAAAAAATGACTCCTCCCCCAGCTTGGCTCCCTGAGGTGCCCAAGAGGAAAAGTGAAAGGAGGAGGTCAGCTGCTCACTGGGATGAAGCTGCTTGGGTCGGAGCTACTTGCACATCCCAAGCATGGTTTGGCTTAGAAAATGCTGGACTAGACAATCTCGAATCCTTTCTGGCTCCGATTGTCCAGGTCTTACCACAATTATTCACCAAAAGCTGGGCCAAAAATGGCTGCAAACTTGGGCTCGATGACTTATATTAGTCAGTGATTTTCCCACATCGTATAAGCACCCCCACCGGTACATGTGAAAAGAGTTAAAGGCAACCAAAGTAAGCCTGCTCCCAAGCTTCCAGACACCTAGCATTGTTGTGAATACCCATCCCTTAAAGTCCAGAATGATGTTTTGTTTCTCCACACCCCCCCCCCATACTTGTATGTACAATTCCACATCTTCAAGGAGGATTTGGTGTCACTCCTTTGCCATCATTGTGAAATGTGTTAGTAAAGGGGGTAATACAAGAAAAGGCTTCTAAAATTATGCCAATCAAAGCAAAAATGCAAAAGCCCAGGGAAGCCAACATTTTAAAATCTACTTTTTAGTGAGTTTTTTTTTTTAATGCCCACCCAAATAATAAGAAACATGTCTGAGACAGCAGAGTTCTCTTCCCGGGAACAAGTTGGCAATCCGTGCCAGGCAAAGAGAAGCACAGCAACTTTCTCAATATTCATCTACGGGGTAGCTGGGTCTCGGGACAACAATCCGGGCCTCAGTTGCTAACTGTTAACGCCACAAGCCTTTCCAAAAGGAAATCAACTGAACACTGGGGATCAAAGCAGACAATGTCTTCTTTAATGACATTCATTAAATCCGTGGTCACAAACAGAAACTGCTTTCATAATCATTGTTTTAGAAAAGTTACACTGGGAGAGAGGTTATCTTATTGCTTCAATCCTCCATTTTGTCATTTCCAGGACATTGTTTGAGGCTGGGAAAAAGTGGCCACCTTCATCATCCTCATCCTCATCCTTCTCTTTAATGTTTGCCAAGCCCTTTGCATGCCTCATCTCATTCGGTCACTGTTTCTCCGCCCCCCCCCTTCTCCTCTGAACCTAAAAGGCAAAACCGTGATGACTCTGCGAACAACTCATAGTTTGCAACACGTATCCTCCATTTCCCAGGATAGCCAGTATTAGCCATCGTTAGCCCAATGTTCAGTGGAAGCTGCCAAGGTACTGGGAAGGAGCCACTTAATGTGTGAACACACTTTCAATTTCCCAAGTGGACCTTTCTCGACTGACCTGAGAAGTCCAACTGTTCTCACCTGCCGAACAAAGCCTCTCCTCTGGGGATCTCTACACAGAACATCGGCCAGCTCCACAGGGTAAAGTGGATACCAATTAATCTGCTGATGGGCACTAGCTGTCAACAGATGACCCCTCCTTTTCAGGTGGACTGCCCTGCACCGATTTGGGGAACAGAAGTGAAAGGCAGGGCCATAACTCCCAAGATCCAAACTGAGCCTTTACGGACGCTTCCCCTTAGAATTCTCTGTCTTGTCTCCCCAGAATTTGAGACATTCGACCACGTCCCCGTCGACCATCCCAACATTTTGTCGAAGGCACACGAGATAAGCAGGCATTGATTTCCCTTCTTTTCAGTTCTCGGCCAGGCAAAAGTCATTTAGCAAGGCCCACACAAACTCCTGAAAGGGGGGAAAACTGACTGAAGAGCTGCAACCCGGAAAGCAAGCACAAAGCAGTCAGACTCTAAAGTCCAAAGGCCCGCTTCTGTCTCCGTTCTGATTGCACCCTGGCCCCCGTCACGTTGACTGCCGAGACAGGATTCCCAGAGGCCTGGGCCCACTGAAGAGCAGCACCCCCGCCCTGAGCTCCAGACAGGCACTGCCTGAAGAGGCTTTCCATTTTCTTTCCAGGCTTCAGTAATTATTCTATCACTGCAACTGACTTTTAATGAAGCTAAGAAACCTTCAGACTGACATTTGCAAAGCACAACTGTTGAGAACATGGCAAGATGTACCTTGAGTAAGAGTTGGAGAACGGTCGAGACCTGCAGCCAAACATTTCCCCCACCTCCAATAAAGGAACTCTGCTCAAAGAGATGCTAATGTCTGCGGGGGGTGGGGGGAGGAGATACAGAACAAATGGGTTTTCTTCTGCCGTGCTTTGCAGAAGAACGCCAACATATCCAACTTTATATGAACCCTTATGTACAGGTGATTACTGAAACTATTATTTTCTCCCTGGGGCCAAAGGGCCATCTTTTCAATTGGATTCCAAAATCTTCAGACCCCAAAGATCCAAAGACGGGGGCGGCTTCCCGTCTCCCTTTTATCCCCCCCCCACCCCATAGTGGGGTGGAGCACTCCCGGCATCACACTGGCCCCTGGGCCTAGGATGATAGCCACAGTAATCCATCTGTACCCTGCCTAAGAAAGGAAAGCCTGCTACCACATTGTTTTCTCCAACGAGCGAGCTCCCGGGCTTCAAAGTGGCTGCGGACACACAATGGCTAAGTAGGAAGAGAATTCTGTGCGGGCATCGCAATCAACTTTGCTCAGTGAGTCTCCGTGACCCAAACCCTGGATGCCCAAGTCCCAAGGTGAGCATCAGGCTCCACGTCGCAGGCTTTTCACACTGCGTCTGCAAATATAAAAGCCTTCCGTCCGTGTCTGTGCAAAGAAGCCAGATGTGCCAACTGACTAAGAGAGTCCACTACCATGGCCAAGTGCTCTAGGGGTAATAGGAGCCGTGCAATGACGTTTGATATTCTACAGATGTGCTCCCCCTGTGCGGCAATCGGCACACGGGAGCCGGGCTGTTTCCCTCGGCTCGGCGGTCCAAGCCACTTCCCTGCTTTCCCCAGGGTCAGAGAAGCCGACGCTTAAGCAAACCGGGGAATTCGCAGGGAGATGCTGAATCTGGTCGGACCCGACTGGACAAATAATACAAAGAGCACAGTACGATTTTTTTAAACTGCTTAATTTTTCTCCGATCTGGCAGGAGCATTTAAAAAATCAGCTGCCCATTTCATTTTGAGGGGAGCAATGCAGGAATCAGAAATCAGGAGTCTCTCAGATGAAATCAGAATTACTGATTTTCATGCCCTCTGGAGAAGTTTGGCTTTGGCCTGCCCTGGCCACTTTGGAATAGTCACATCTGATTAGCTCAGGGGTGTCTTGTACACTGGAGCAAACACACACACACACACACCCACACACACATATACCCCGTTGAGGACATTTCAAACCCCCACCAACCTGTCACTTTCCTCTTTTCCCACCACACTGCAATAACTCTGGGGCTTATTTTTCCCTCAATGAAGCGCATCATTTTAAGAAGAGAGCAAAATCATTTTCACATATGTTCAAGTGGAATACCTTGAAATATCTGAGAGAAAAGATGAATAATCTGCTAAGGAAAATCTGGGAGAAGCCGGGGCCAGCAAGCCTGCCGAGTGACACCAATTCCCTGCTTCCACGACCCGAGGGGGGGACCTGCCAAGCTGAAAATCTCAAGCTGAGCCGAGCCTCGGCAAACGGCAGCAGCCGAGGGGCTTCGGAGCATCCCTCCGATCAAGATGTTACTGACCATCCATGCCCCAAAGAAGAGGGAAAGCAGGGAGACAAGGCTGCCAGGCAGAAGCCCCGGCTCCTCAAGCTGCTGCTCCTGTCCCTCGATCGTCAGTGGGCACGGCCATCCGAAACAGCCACGGCAAACATACCCGAGTTTTGATTCCAAAGCCATCTTTGTAACTGAAGGAAGAAAAATCTGAAAAGGGCAAGCTTCTCCTCCCCTCCTCCACCCGTGGACGGGGCAGAAAAAGAACAGTTGGTTATGCTTCCTGGCTTTTCTTTTTTGCAGGCAGAGCTGTGTGAATAAAACCCACCAGACCAATGTTTTAATTAAAAAACCAAACCAAACCAAAACCTCCACTAAGCCATCCCCAAACCCTCACGAAATGTTTATTTCCGATCAATTCGGTCTCCCAACATCTATACCGCCGGTGTGTCGGCCCGGCACAAGCACAACTGGGTAGACAGAGCCTCGATGCCCCAACCTCACACCTCGAGGCTTTCGGCATCACGATTGCAAATTGAGCGAACTTGGAGAGCTGCACCACGGCAGAGCCAGGCAAATGCGTCTCCCCCGTTAGAGCAGCACTACCCGTTCAGGGGAAAGAAAGCTCGCTTTCTCCCGACCCGCATATGCCTTTGCCGGAGACTGTGAAATGCTCCGAGGCCAGGAGGCATCCGGAAAGCGAGCGCCAGACCAGCGGCCGTCGGCGCTTTAGCACAGACACGGCCCGGGAGGCACGGGGGGCTCCCGGCCCCTCCGAACCCCGAGCGGCTTTACAGATCCATGAGAACTATTCCAGGTGGGCTCGACCCGAGAGCGTCTGACTAGCCCCGGAAAACACTCCGCACTTGGAAAGTTCAAGTGGTCCGGAGGCAAAGCCAAGCTAGGGAGAGTGTGCCTGTGCCTGCGTCTCTGGAGAGAGAGCGCCCGGCTCGGGAAAGCGGTCCCACCGGAAGCCCCCGCTCGCTCGCTCACACTTACATGTACGCCGGCGAAAGTGGCGATGACCTGGAGGTTTTAAGCACAGGAACTGGGAATTTCCAGATAGCCGGAGAGCTGGTTTTCCATTTCAAAGGCATGTTGTTGTCACCACGGTACTACAATAACAGTAAACAGCGTTTCCATAACACAGCCCCAACTAGCACTCCTTCCCCTGCCAGAGCCGCCGCCGCTGCTGCCGCCGCCGCCGCCACCGCCGCCGCTCCAAGGCAGCCAGAGATGCTGCCGGCGCCCTCGGACCGGGGCTCCCAGCCAGCCTCCTCCTGATGCCGGCCCGACTGAGCCGCCGCCGCCGCCGCCGCGGCAGGGAGAGAGCCGCCTCTTGGGGAGCTCCCGATGGCGCTTCAGTTAAGCGAGGCGGCTCGGCTGGGCTCGGCTGGGCTCGGCACCGGGCAGAGCTGGCCACGCCGCGGCAGGAGGGCTCGGCGAGCCTCCGCTCTCCCTCTAACCTGATTTCTGACCAATAGAGGCAGGAAAAAAGCAGGACGGAGGGGGACCGTCGGCCAAAGGAAGCCAGGCACCTACCTACTCAGAATGCACTTGTCATCCTCCGAACAATCCTCCTGCGAGCTGCAACAATACAAGTGGGCTAGTAAGCTCAGCATAGCCTCGGGCCACCGCGGGACGGCCGAGCCGGGCGGAACTGGCAGAGCTGGGCAGAGCTGGGCAGAGCCGGGCTACCAAATGCAGCAGCGGCTGCCGGGGCGCCTCGTATGTGAGCTCTGAACGAGCACCCCGCCTGCCTATGCCATTAAGGAGAGCGCCCAGCGCCCCGGCGCCCGTCCTCCGCATCCATTGTGCGACCGAGGCCAAGTGCGGGCGGCCCGCCCCCCGGCCCCTGCCCGGGTCTGCGCCGCATGCCCAGCTCTCCGCCGTTCCGGCCGGGGGCTCTCCTCCGCCCGGGCTGATCCCCGAGCAGGACGAGCCCCCACGCCCGCATCTGACAACATCTGGGGCAGTCTCGCGGACCTCCCTCCCTCTCTCTCTCTCTCCCTCCCCCTCCCTCCCTGTCTCCCTCCCCCCTTCCCCACCTGCCTGTCTACCTCCCGCAGCACAGCGGCAGCAGCGGCAGCGGCGGCAGCAGCCCCAGGGCTCTGCCCCTAACACCTCAATGACGGGACCCTGCCCAATTCTAGGACAATCCCCTCTCCCCCTCGGCCGTGACCCCACCCCCCACCCCACCCCCAAATCGTAGCCTGCCCAGGGGAGAGGGGAAGGGGAGGCAGGGGAGCCCACCCGACAGGCAGCCGCTGCCCTCGAGCAGGTGGCTACCAGGCTGGGAGGGCAGGGGGCAGTACAGAGACGGGGTGGGAGGCAGGCGGGGCAGGGGGGGCAGGGAGGAAGTGGGGGAGCAGGGATGGTGAAAGGGCAGGAGGCAGGCAGGGCAAGAGGGATGGAGAAAAGGAGGGAGGGAAGGGGGAGGGAGGGGGCAGGGAAGGAGGAAGGCAGGGGGCAAGGAGGGGAGGGGGAGGGGGAACGGGAGCCAGCTGCTGACCTCCAAGGCAGGCTGGGCAAGGCGGCAGCGGCGGCGGCGGCGGGCAGGGCGGGGGCAGCACAAAGAACAGCTCCTCCGGGGGCGGCTCTGCTCCCTTACTCCTCGCAGGCTCCGGCTGCGCTCAGCTCAGCTCCAGAGGAGCGCCCGCCCGCCTACGGGAGGGAGCCGGGGTGCAAGGAGCGGGCCGCTGCTGTGGCGGCTGCCCGGCGGGCTCTGGGCCACTTCCTCGGCACACGGCTGCCCCAAGGAGAGCCGCCCGCCCGCCCGCCTGCCCCACGGCTGCCGCTGCTGCCACCTCTGGCGGTGCCGCCCGTGCCTGTGCCTTCGCTGCCCCCTCTCGCGGTGCCGCCTGTGCCTCCTCTGCCGGTGCCGCCTCTGCCAACGCCGCCGCCGCCGCAGCGGCTGTGCCAAGCGAGGTGAGCAGAGCCAGCGGTGCCCACGGGGGGCTCGGGGCTGCAGCCCTCCCCTCCCTGAGCCTCAGTTTCCTCCTCAGTCAAAATCAGTCCTCCCCAGTCGGGTCCAGATCCGGCTGCCAGACACCGGGGACCTCGCCACACCTTTAGGAGTCTGGGGTGCCAGGTCTCAGTGTCCCCGGTGGGAGCCGGAAGGAAAGTGAGACTGCTAGCGCTGGAGATTTACAACTGGGGCGCAGCTTGGAGGGGATGGAGTCTAAACCCGGCCGTTACAGATGAGGAAACTGAGGCCCTCCCCCTGCCCAAGGCGCGCTGGCCGCTAAGTGGCAGAGGAAGCCGTGAGCCGGGGCCTGCCCGCGCTCCCCACTCTCGCACACCAGCAAGTACCGAGGGGGCCGCGACAGGGCCAGGTTCAAGTTGGTACCCAAAGGTCAAAGTGGGCTTCCAGCGAAAATGGGCTTTGACTTACTTTCTCCAATTATTTATGAGCTGAAGATTGGAGCTAATTAGGGGGGGGAGGAGGAAGGGGAGGGGAAACGCTTTTCTCATACACATTTTAAAGACACAGTTGAAGTGCTCGCTTAGCACAGACCCAATGGCTACTCCCAAAACGGGCCGAGGGCTCACTCACAATCCCCAAGCGGCCCCCCAAGGGCTACTGGACGCCTTCCGGCCAGAAAAACCAAAGCGGACCCCAGAGCCGGTCCTTGGGAAGCACAGTTCCTGACCAGGAGGGAGGCAGGAGCAAGCACCAGGCCCCATTCAAATTCACCTTAATCCAATCCCCACAGCCCTGCTCCCAACCCCAAAGCAGCCCCTTCCCCCCCAGGAGGGGATTCTCAGGAGGAGAGCTCCTCCCAGCAGCGCCCTCCTCTCCCCCACTCAAACTCTGGAAGGAACTGGGAGGGGAGGGCAGAAGCCCCACTGGGACTCCCAGATGTCTTTTACTGCTCAAAAGAAATTACAGGAGGGAGGGCCGGAGGCACAGGTGACCCAACCTAAGGCAGGAGGAACAGCATTCTGCGGGGGTAGGGGGGGGGAGACTTCCCAGGTTCCTCTCTGGGGCAGAACTGCCTAGCACTAGCAATGTTCCCCACATAAATCTCACTCATTTGCTGCTCAGGCCTGTTTTCGGCACCCAATGCACCAAAGCTCCGGGGAAGAAAAGCCCAGTGCTAAGAGCTCTCTCTGATGGAGCCCTTCCTTTCGAAGAGGAGGAAACCGAGGTCCCAGCCGTGCCCGCCCACCAGGGCCGTCTAGCCCCCTTTCCCGAGTATGCCACAGAACACTGGCCTCCTCTCCGGCAAGGCACTGATCACAAACACCCACGGTGCGGAGGGAGGTCTCAAAGCAGCCAAAGCACCACGATGGAGAAGGGGGGAGGGCACGGAGCCAAGTCTATGGGGAAGGGAAAGACGGAAGTCACTGGAGGAAGGGCAGTGGAGGACACTGGGATTATTCAAAGGAGCTCTCAAAGTTAGAGCTGCAAGGGATCTGAAATGGGAGTTCTCAGGTCCAACCTCCTCGATTTACCCACCAAGCCCAGGGACCCAGTTAAGAGAACACACAAGAAGCAAGTACCTGAGTCATGACTTGAACTCGGGTCTCTTTCTGACTCCAAGCCCAAAGTTCTGCTTTTCAAAACTTTCAATGGTAGAAAATGCTACTGTGTCTGGCACGCCAGTATTTTCTTACTCTTTTGGAGCAGCAGGCTTCAGGGCATAATCCTCAAACTTGGCCTCGGTGTGCAATGGCCAATCCTGGCTCCCAGAATCCATCCAGTTTTCCCAGAATCCCCAGTCCTCCCACCTCCTCGGGGAGGCCGACGCACTCCACGGGTTCTCCGGGTCTGCTTTTCCCCAGACCGAACAGCTCAGAAACATTACCGTGGCCCCACAGAACTCCTTCATCCCTCTCATTTTCTTAAGCCGATCTCAATCAAATGAACTGAGGGAGGCCCGACTTGCTGGGTCCCTCTGAAGCTTAGCCTCCTCCTCAAGCACATACTACAGTTTGAGCAACACCAAGTTACAAGCAGATCAACATTATTCTCAACATCCAACACCTCGTCTCAAAGTTCCCTGTCTGCTCTCTCCTGTAGACGGTGATCGGGCTGGCTCCTCAGGGCAACCTCACCCCCTCCGAATGTGGCCTCTGTGGCCTTAACTCTACCAACTGGCCTAAGACTTCCTTCTTGTACTTAGCCAAAAGGATAAGGCCTTTTGGAGGCTTGGAAACGTCCCTGGCCTATAATTAGCCTCTCTCCAGTCTCACAGGTATACCACAAACTTGTTTAAGGGACTCTTCCTTCTCACAGCTTAATGATAAACTTCAGCCTTAATGGATGGGCCTTCCCTTCAGGAATTCAGATGGTGACCCGTACACACAGTCTCTTAGTCCACATGATTTTTGTCCACCTGTCTCTTGAGATTCTCCCAAGGAGCCACCTGATGCGATGGGGATGGGGAGGGGAGCCAGCCTTCCCACTGTCTGGCTGTTTTCACTCACGCTTTCTGGTTTACCACAGCTTTAGTGACATCGTTACCCCCAGTTTCAACCTGGTGCCATTCGAATGCCCAAGGTTTGCTGGGTCCCGTGACAGAGCATGAGCGCATCTATGATCACAAGGGTTGGTTTCTGGAAGCAAAGGACTAAACCCAGAGGGCCCAGGAACAGCAGGGCTCTCTCCTCTCCTCCTTTAAACCTTAAACTGACACAGGCCAGGAGCCAACGACGGCCACAGTCCACAAACCAGATCCGGTGACCGGCCTACTCCTTTTAAGAACACATACATATAAACGCTAAGCTGGGTGATCAGAGGCCCAAAGGCCCACCACAGCACTGGCAGAACATTAACTCATCGCTTAGAAATACCTACTAAGCTAAATACCTACTAAGCTCGTTCTCCACCTCCCATACACCTGAGCCTGAGGTGGGAGCTAGGTCTGGGTCCTCATTCACAGACATATGTGGACCTTTCCATCTCCTGGCTCCCAGGGGAGAATCCCAATGAACACAATTGAAAGGGACCGAAGGGATCTACTGTACTCTAGCATTTGACAGAGATCTTTGGCAAGTGAACAACACAGCCATCTTCTGAAGATCTTCAAGAGCAAGCTGGACGACGGAGCACTCTACGGGTATGTTGCGGAGGGGAGGCCTGCTCAAGCATGAGTTGGACAGGATGGGTTCACACGGTCCTCCCCGTTCAAGGATGCAGCCAGTCACCAGCCTGAGCTAACTAAACAAAATCACTCCACACCTAAAAGGGCAAGGGCTCTGCTAAATCATTACGCTGCTGGGTCTATCTTCTATTCTTCTGTCCATGTTCCTTTTCTACCCGGGAAGTTTTTCAACCCTGTAAAAGCTCAGCTTCCTGAGGAAAAGAGGGAGTCGAGCCTTCTGGAAGCAGGTCACAAGTAGCCCTACCCAGAACACTACATCCCATGGCGACCCCCAGACTCCTCTAAAAGAGCCTGGGATTGTGGTCGGCTCAAGGGTCCACTGCACTGATAATGTAGATGATTAGTAAGGAATATGAAAGAAAAGTCAAAGGGTTCAATTTTGTAAAATCCAAAGGTCTCCTACGATCAATGCAGAACAACCACCTTTACTCCAAGGGGGGAAGGGGCATCTGTTTCTTTCTTATCAGAAACAGTACCGGTGAACACATGAGACTTGGAAGAACTTGTACACCAGATCCTTTCCTTGCTGAATTTTTCACAACGTAACCAAATCAAGCAAATGAGCTGGAATTGTGCAAGGCAATAAATGCTTCCTTTCGATGACTTTTTATAAATGACCACCGGATCTTCCATGCCTCACAAGACACGTTTATTTGGAACTAAGTCAAATCATATGTGTTCCAGGGAGAGCTCAGAGCCCCCCACCCAATAGGAGGGCTGAATTTTCAATCCTCACCTAAGGATGTATAAATGCCTTGTCCCACCTCTATTTCAGAGGGAAAACCCTCTCATTTGGAGCAAAATGGAAATTCTCAACTGTCTGAAATGTAAGAAATTTCTTTTGCTAAACAACCTGTCCTTAACTCAATTTTTCTAGTCTAACTATATGGCCATCATGCACCCAACAGCGTCTTTTAAAAAACATGCTGTGATCAGATACTATTTCTCCAAATCCCTTTCCCCCTTTCATAGCTCCGCTCCAATCCATAATCACAGTTCACAAGAGAACACAAAGCCACATATCCAGACATCTCTTGACACATACCCAAACAGGAGCATAGGCACAAGTATGACAAGGTAGGAGCCATCAGTCAGAATCTAAAAGGAGAAAGATATATCTCACTTCCGTGACAGTGCTAGAAGACCAAAGAAGAAGGAATGGCAAAACATCAGTGATGATTAAAGACAAGCTCAGGGGTTCATTGGAAAAGGGGAAGGAATGGATGTTAAAAATGGAGCACAAAATACAGGAAGGAAAAAGAACAGAGGTAAGAAATGAGCAAGGTTGGATGGCCAAGGCGGGAGAAGGGACAAAGCTACAGAATGCGAATGGCCAGGAGAACAATAAGACCCCAGGTGCTGAGGAGATAATCTCCTATATCTTCTTCCACTTCTTGCTGTGTCATTATGGCTAGAGGAAGCAGTGGCTGAAACAAGAACCTGTATGAAGACAGCTTATCACAAAACCATAGGAATTAGCATTTCAAGTGACAAATCCCTGAGAACATTCTCTATCACCTTTTCAGACCCCTTCGGAAATAGGCCAGGTCAAGCATGTAGTATTCCCTACCTCACCCCGGGAGGCTGCTGAGAAGGTCACAGCAGGAAAGTGGCTGAGAATTTCGGGGAGCTGCCCTTGGCCAAGACTACCAGAGGAAGAGGCCAGGCTTAAAGGGTCGCAGTAGCTTCTGATGGCAGTATAAAAAGTCTATTTTCTTCACCTATTCTATGTTGAAAAATCATCTGAGCACTCCAAAGAGCTGATAAAGATGAGAACTTTTCTATTCGTGAAGGAAGATAAAAACTGAGTTGGCTAACACAGCCCATTCTCAACAGTTTCTCTCAATCTGACTAAAATGGTTCACTTAATCTTTATTTAAAAAAAACTCCTCCTAAATCCAGATGACTAGATTTTGCATTATATAAATGCAACTTCAGTTTTCTAGGCAGCTTAAAGAATGGGAATCCCAGTGAATTTCTGATCAACTGGGGATTCATTACACAGAAGGTCTTTCTATTACAACTTTTTTATTTTTCAAAATCTTTTTAAAGTAAAAATTGATCCACTTTCCCAGGACACCAACAACTAAAAACTCCGTCTCTCTTTGATCACGGAGGATCATTCTGTGTTCAGGGCAATAGTTCTGAACGTGATTACACATTGTCCTTCGCACTCAAAGACGAGAATGGCATCACTATTCAGGGTCAATGTACAGGGTACCCTTCTGCGGCCGATCAAACCACCACAAGCTCCAAAGGTTGTATCACAGGTCAGGCATAAAGAGTCCACATGAACATTTGGAGCAGAGATGTTTCTAAATTTGTGAATCTCACGTTTCTTCTGAGCTACTGCTCTTTTGTGTGGACATGCTACGCTGGGCCATCCTGTGCCACTGTCTGCTGTGTCACAAGTCAATTCCAAAGTTCTTCAGGAAAACCTTGAGAATGTCCTCGTATTCCTTCTTCTCATCCCGGGGTGAGCCCTTATCCTACGTGAGTTCTCCATACAATAGTCTTTGAAGTAAATGTACCCTTGACATTCGAACCCATCGGAGTTGTGCTGCTCTCTGCAGTGGAGTTGGAATGCTTCAGTTTAGCTCAAGAAAGGCCCTTCAGAGTCTAGTATCTTCTCCTGCCAGGGGATCTTCAGAACCTTCTAAGACAATTCAAATGGTAGCGATTTCGTTTCCCAGCATGGGGCAGGCAGACTGTCCAGGTTTCACAAGCATGCAACGATGAGCTTAGCACAAGGCTCTGTAGACCTTCAGTTTGGTAGACACCTAACGCCTCTCCTCTCCCACTTCCTTCGGAGCCTCCAAAACCCTGAGCTAGCTCTGACAATGCATCAACTCATCAACCGGAATAGATACTGCCAAGATAAGTGAACTTATCCACAGCATTCACAATTTCTCCTTTCACGGTATATTAGACGGCAGAGAAATCATGGTTGTTAGCATTATTCTTCTTCTCTTCCCCGCTTTTGAAGATTCATAAGGAACCCATCCTGGGATCTCCTTCTCTGGCCATTATTCTGTACATGTCAATGTTTGGCAGATAGGAGAGCACAGGTGGAGAAGATGGCGTCAGCTTGGCATCGAGTAACAGCACTGTTATGGCCTCTTTTCTTCCCCAGGCTCCCAGAGGGCACCTTCGGGACAATTCTCAGAGAACATGGGGCTGCCACAGGACCGGCCCACATTTCACCTTGTTTCTAATTCTTCACTCCTGCTTCAGCTCTTTCATTCCACGTATCTGGGAGAGTCCAAGCATGTGGCTACTGGCGGGGACTCCTAGGGCTCTTTTTCAAGGAATCGTAGAGTATCTGTACTAAGGGCCCTGGATCACTTAACCCAATCAACCTTTGCAGATGGGACAATTGAGGCCATGCCATCACTTGGTTTGCCCGTGTTTTCCTCTGTTCTTATAGTCCACTTTTAGGACTAAGGGGAAAAAAGCCAAAGACCTGGGTTCAGATTTCATCTCTGCCACTGGTTAGAGAAGCAGCAAGGTGTGGTAAAGAGAGCAACCTTGGGTTCAAGTCCCACTTCTGCCAGATACTAGTTGTGTAATCCTAGACAAGTCATTTAACCTGAGCTCAGTTTCCACATCTGGAAAATAAGGTGTAATTAAGTTAGCTTCAAAGGTTCTGTCCGGATCAAAATCCATGATACTATGATTATTGTAGGTTTTACGCTAATTAAAGACAATTTGAAAATTCAAAACAATGTACTTTTTGGTTACAGTAAGCATAGACATCTGCTGAATCATCCAGAGTACAGAAGTTTGCTGCTTTAGTAAATCTGTTCCTTGGGGTCAGGGCAGTGTATCTTCCTTTAACTCCTCAACTGAACAGAAGAATCCTGTCAATCATGTTCACATGTATTTTTTCCCATTCATTTTAGTAAATAAAATGAGCCACCAATCAACGTTTCGTTTTCTGCAGAAGACTATGGGAGGAAGACAAAGCAGAAGTCCTCATAACCAAGTCAGAGACCTGACCCGTAGGTTTTCAAATCACTGGATTTTGAGACATCACAGTCGAGAACAAAACTCTACCCCCATCTAGACCACACGTTGGCCAAGTCCCAAATGAAGTGTCGACTGAGGCCCCCAGCTCTTCAGTGGGGAAGCCTGCTTGGCTTGGACTACCATGTTAGGAGGGTCCCACCTTTACTCCCAGCTCCTCTGTCTACTCTTCTCCACTTCTTTACAATTGCCATACCTCTGGCCCCTTCTAGCTCCCCTTTCCCCATGAGAATGTAAGCCTCTTGAAGGCCTGGATGGCCTAGCATGCATCTCTAAGAGCAAAGCGACTGGCCTATCTTAGCCCTCAATCGATGTCATTTTCTCTTATCCATCCAATCCCTAGACCCTAAGATGGAAATATCGCTCCCAGCCCTGCCTCCCTCCTAGGTGCATGGTTCAAACAAGAGAATGCAAGCTACGCGGAGGCACTCTGGAGAGATAGAGGATGCTCGTACTTATTCTGGAGCCCATGCTGGCTAACCCCAGGATTATACTTCCAAGCTGCTGAGATGTCACCAGCCCTGTACACAAGTCTCAGCTTTCACAGGACCAGGAAAAGGCCAGTCCCACACACTGAAACACAAATGATAAAAACAAAGGCATTTGCTTCTTTCTTAGCGACATGGCTATGCTGTCCAAATGAACATACTCACCATGTTTTTGAGAAATCTAGGAAGAACTATAATGCACTGTTCAGTTTCCATTCTAATAGCACCCCAGAAAAAACATGCAAAGGTACATGCAGGCCTAGGCCATTTCGGCAACCCTGACGCTCAGTTTTGTTCAAGCGGAGATGCTCGTTAGAAAAGTCACAACATGCTTGCTTTGGCTATGCTGATCAAGGCCAAGGGATTCGCCCGAAAGAAACTGAGCATGAATTGTGGGTTTTCAGAGACTATGTTGGTAACTAAGTTGGCTGAAGGGTCTTCGGGGTAGTATTTTCACTTTGCAATCCCCCATTCTAACTGGCAACAACACGACAGAAGGCCCAAAGCCAACTCTGGTAAGCCGGTGCCTCTCTTCCCAAAACTGCCTGGGACATCGGCCTCTTCTTGGACATGAAACATCAAGCAAACCAGGAGGACGCTGTTGAGCTACACACTCCAAGCTGTGCTCTTGATGGAACTCAAGGGACTTGCCCAGGCTGATCTTGGAGCTGGGACCAAAGCACGGCCAGGCATCCTCCCTCTCCCTCTGTAAGTTCTTCCCATTGGAGCACATCAGTCCTTTTCTGGAAACTGAGGATTATGGGGGTATGGGGTTGAGGAAATGTTCCTCTGCTACAAGGTAGAGAGGAAAAATTTCTGCAAAAACTGCAGATGGAGAAACCCCAGCAAAAGAGTGACGATAGAGAAGTTCAAGAACCCATGATGACTCCTGAGCAGAACTGACGAGTGAACCAGACCTTCTCTTTTGACCACCATCCTCCTGGCCACCAAAACCCAAGCAACTAAGTCAGCTAACTTCTTGCCCTGCCCTTCCCAGAGGGCCACACACAATGGCGTGACCCTGAAGGGGTCCTAAAGGAAAGAGAAGTTAGCTAGGTTCACTTTGCCTACAGCTATTACAAAAGACAGAATTTCTTTAAAACCCCAAGACCAAAAGGCCTCCCCTCCCCCTTCTTATACAGATTAGTCATAGCGACAATAATGATAACAAGCTTCCCTTGGAGAACCAAGGCAGCAGACTCTCAGAAAGCACTGGCCTCCCATGATTTCCTGCCCTCCAGGCCCGACACACAAAAATACTTAAAATTTGATGTGAAAAAAAGGTTGCCCTTCAGGTCCAGTTGAATTACACATTAGGTGTTGGGATTTCCTGTTAAAAGCTTTCTGAGCTTAGACAGTAAACTTCAGCTGTGTGTGTGGCTATTCAAACATATGGGCATGTGTGTGCATACATGTACACACATGTGAGTATATGCACACGTATGCATACATGCAGCTACGAGTACCAATTCTCATAGAACCTCAGAACCAGAAGAGAGCTCATAAGTAGGTCATCCAAGCCCTGCCTCAGCAGGGAGGACTCTCCTTCCCATAATCCCCAGGAAGCCATTACCAGGTGAGTGGCCGTGCTTCCACCCAGGCAGCCTGGGCCCATTGGGGATAGCTCACAAATGATAACCAGCCTCAGTTGGTCTCTCCTGTCTGTTTCACTTCTTGTTGTGCAGTTGAGCCAAACTAGTCCTATAGCAATATGTGCACGCTTTCATGCATATACACACAAACGTTTGCATATGGACGCACGCAGGTACCCTTCAAATACTTAAAACAGCCCTCCTGGTCCTCCTTATCCAAAACCGCTATTTCTTGTTTAAAAAGGCATCGTATAAACTGAAGAACTATTGAAGGTAGGAAAAGGGGGCACATGACAAGTGTCGGCAGTTCAATTTGAGATCGTGAATCCACGGTGAGATGGGAGAAGGGACTCAGTGCTGGGCACACATCAGGAAGCCCAAAGCTCTAATTCTGCTTCTGAAACTATGACCCTGAATCGGTCACTTCTGCAAGCTCTGGGCAAGCACATGGGACTTACTAAGTCATTAGTGCATTAGCGAAGTATATCTCACCGAGTCCAACAGTAGGCAGGTCTCCAACAACATCCCATGACCCACATCCCACAGTGCTACTGGATATGAATATGTAGAGAAAGTACAAAGGGGACTGGATATGTTACTGAAGCACAAGAGGGCACCTAAGGGGGCAAGGTGCCTGGTACAAGGAGAACAAAGAAGATGCTTGGGTTTTGCCCATCTCACCGAGGTGTCACAGTGTCACCAGTCCCCAGGGCCCCGCGTTCAGTGTCTGGGAACATATCTCTGGTTTGGGCCAAGCTCTATCACAAACAGTGTGACCCTGTGCAAGTCACAATCTCAAGTTTCCTCAACTGTAAAATGGGGATCCTAATGATAACTACATACCAGGGTTGTTATAAAGATCAAATAAGATACATATAAAGCATTTGGCATGATGCCCACCTTTTTTCCTTCCTCCTTCCCTTCCTTCCTTCCCTCTTTTCGGAGAACTTGTAGCAACAACTCTTCCTATGTCATGGGCTGCACAACATTGTGAGAAGCAGAGGAGATCACACATGTATAATGAGTTGGTGAAAATATAAAGTGCTTCTACATCTACAGCATATGTGTATATATATATATATATATATATATATATATTTATATAATATGTATGCATATGTGCACACACATAAAGGTATGCATATGTGCACACACATAAAGGATCAAGTGTTATTAAGAGAAAAGTTTTTTAAGGATTATTCCACTTTTACATCTAAGCACAGGCAACAAAACAGAAGTGAAGCTGCTACAAACACTCGTCCAGGGGGAGCCACAGACGTCTGGGTGGGAGGGGCGCCTACATTTTCAAAACCAATCCCTGCTACACGTGCTTGATGGTATCGGCATCTTCCTCCACCTCCTGACAATGATATTCACTGTAAAGAAAATGGATTTTGGGGACTTCCAAAAACCACACAAAAATCCCAATTTCACGAAAGCCAGACAAAAGACTGACATTATGTAGAACAGTTATTGGTATTAGCCCAAAAAGTCTCAAGCGGCCAAATCGGGGAACAAGGAGATCATTTTCTACAAAGTCTCCAATCTGCCCTTGAAATGCCACTCTCTCCGTCTCCCTTCCTCTCCCACTTGTGCCTGGTCTCTCGTTCTCTCTCCCCCCTCTGTCTTCCCTCATCCCTCTCTCCCTCTCTTTCTTCCATTCCTCTCTCCCTAAATGTCAAATCTTTGCCAATACACTGTTGAGCCACCAAAATCTGAAAGTACATGACATCAAATAGAAGCCTTTGGAGAACAGATGGCTAATGAGCTTCCAGCTCCATTTACTACCAATTTCTGACTTTCTTATCTGCTATATAATTGATAGAAACATGCAAATCAGTCGCTTTCCTCAGAATCAGGATGTGTGTGCGTGCACGCGCATGTCTGTGTACGTATAGGCGTGTGATGTCCCAGCAAGGTCCTTGCCGGGGACCAGTACATCGTCCAGCAGGTCAGCTGACCCACGGCCTCTCGAGAA
Source organism: Sarcophilus harrisii (assembly GCF_902635505.1). Classification (NCBI taxonomy): domain Eukaryota; kingdom Metazoa; phylum Chordata; class Mammalia; order Dasyuromorphia; family Dasyuridae; genus Sarcophilus; species Sarcophilus harrisii. The sequence continues at coordinate 73,520,350 of NC_045432.1, read as the reverse complement.
GGCTGGTTCTAACCCACCTGACAGGCCCTGGGCAGACCCCAGTCCGCCTGTCATCAGTTTTCCCTTCCTAAACTGTCTGCTACTCCTAAAGTACTCCCAACCCATCTCCACAAAGCGGTCCGTGCACTTGGCGGAAAGCAAAGATCCGACATTAACTGCTCACTGCCTTCTCATCTGATCAATGACTTTCTCAGAGCAGACTGCCAGTTTGTTCTGTGAATTTAGGTTTTAACCTTGCAGTGCTTCTGCCAGGCCAGAGATCATCTCATACGAATTAGATGAAGTTCACAAGCGAACCAAAAGCAACACAGTCCCAAGAGGTGCTTGTGAAGATGTTTACGAATATCCTCAGAAATCCAAGCTCTCCCACAGAAAAAGAGATGGCCAATTTCTGGTTTCCTTCCTGGACTGACCGGTCTTGGAATGAGAGGAAAGGGGGAACGGTAATTCATATTATTTCCAGTGTAGTCTCACGTAGTAGTCATCAGACCATCGGCCCCCCACGAGTAACAGGTACAGTGGATCTATTGGATCCTTCAGATCTATTCATTTTCAGCCTGAAGAGCTAGCCCAGACTGAGGACTTCACAAGCCCATCATTGCTCTGGTTAAAAAAGATCATTAAGATCTCTCCCTCCAGCTTCCTTGCCATTCCTCTTAATAGTATACTGCCCTTTGCTTGTGTCTCTAAGAAGACATGAGTCTGCCATCTTCTGGCGCCTCCCAGAACTCCACAGTTCCCTGTCTGCTTCCCCTACAGAGCCATCTGGCTGTGGCTGAAGTTCCATGAGGCCCTTCCAAGCACAGAAAGGACCCTCGGTGCCTTTCTCTTTTGCCCTGCCTCGGGTTTGGGGGCTGGGCCTCTCAACAGTCTAGCAGCCAAGGGAAAGTCACCCGCCAACGGGACTGGGAGCACAAGAACCAAAAAGGGCACAAGAGAACGCTCAAAAATGCAAAGATTACCGAGCGGGAAGGTGGCTGGACTCAGGGTCCAACCTTCCACCGTCTGTCCTGGTAGGGCAGGCCCCATGGCAGGCAACTGTTCCAAAGTGGCAGTAAAGGAAGCTGCTTGTGCTGAGGCACAGTGCCCCCCACCCAGGGCTCTGGGCTGGCATCACAGACTCGGCTCTCCCTGCCACTGCTCTGACCCACTGAAATAGCAGAGGGAGAACCCCGAGTCAAGAACAGTCAGTAGCAATGACTTTGGAATAAGGGCATGGCCACAGGCGACCTAAACCTGAACAAGTAACCTGAAACACAAGCTGACCAGAAAGGGATTTTTCTTTTTCCCAATGTCAGCATGGCTTTAATTCTGGGAACTCTTTTGTCACAGTGACATGCAAGCTCACACACACATGCAACATGTGCACACGCACATGGCTCCCCATAGCCTGTTTTGAAGTCTTGTGGATTCATTAAATGTATCTTGCAACAGCTTATTCCTTTCTCTGCTCACTGGGCCACCCGCCGTGTAGCCCCAAACGAGGCTCCCTCCCTCCATTTTCTCCCACGTCAAGCTACTTGTTTAACTAATCAACTCCAACGTGTACATGGGAGCTATCTGCCCAAGACTGAGTGGATCCTGTCGCCTCCTCCAGCCCATCACCTGCAGCTTCTACAGAATGAAGAGGTAGAAGCGGTCTTAAAGAAACCATTCCTGCAATCCCTCAATCTGAGAAAATAAGAGACTGAGACTCAGAAGTGACTTGCCTGAGATGAGAAGCACACAATGACTGGCACATAGTAGGTGCTTACTAAATGTTTCTCGAATGAGTTTACAAGGTCAGGATTTGAATTCAGGTTCTCGGCCTGTCATGTCAATGTTTCCTGCCTCGATTCTCTCTGAGCATCTCCTGTACATAGAAGCGCCTTTTCCCCGTTTGAGTTTTCTGAGAAACCAACTGCCAAGGTCCCACCACTCCCTTTGGTGACAATGGCAACAGGCCTTGCTGGAGGGATTCAAAGAGCTTGTGATTTTAAGATGGTGCTGGAATCGATATTGCCGAACATTAAGAGGCAGAAAGAGTGGCACCCTGGAGGAAGAGGACATGAGTTTAAAGTTTCCTAGTAGTGACCGGGTGACCTGAGACAAAGGCCTAGAGTTCAGTATATGGAATTGCAGGGAAAGAACACCGGAGCAAGATGTTAGAAGACTTGGGCTTAAGCTTCTGACTCTGTTTTTGGCCAGTCCTTCATTTCTTTGCTTAGTTTTCCTTATCTGCAAAATGGGACTCATGCTTCTTAAGAGTTGTATTGAAGAGAAGCAAGAAAGAAGAGATTTGAGAGTATTTTAGAAAGGATAACGCACTCTCCCTCTCATGTTACCAAAATGCTTTTAGATGAATGGACAAAGCTATAGAAAACACAGCATGTAAAAGACAGAAATGAATCACAGTTCTATTCTAGGATTATCACCAAATGGTCACCCCCAAAGGTTAGCAAATTGCTACCATTGGGGAACCTAGATGCCAAGAGTCATCTGGGAAATGTTGGGGTGTGGCCAGTGATTGATGGGAACCTCCACCAAGGCTCCCTTGGGTCCTGGCCTGGGGTAGGTGATGTTACCTGGGATCTGCCGAGCAGCCCATCCAGGGAAAAGCCGGCAAGGCCCGGTGAGTAGGCCTGATGATGGATTGTTTGACTGTTGCCTGAGGAACAGCCTGGTGAAGGTAAGAAATTGACTGATTTTTGGACACGGGAAGAGGAATCGTCTGGCCATGGCACCTTTCAAAAGTCTAAGTTGACGAGGAGCTGAGATCCATTTGGGTGGAAGAGAAGGAATGGGATGTCTGGTGGTGAGACTCACAGGTCAGTGAAATGGCAGCTGGGAGGGAGGAATCTAAATGTTCCCTTTTCCTTCTTAATTGATTAGTTTCTCCTCATTTGTGAAAGTCATTTAGTTTAGCTCCATATGGTGCCTTTGAGACAGATGTTTTCCAGCTTAATTCTTCTGAAGCGTTAGCTGACCTTCCCAATTTGGGATCCTGGCTTCAGTGTCTCGCTAAATTTCTTGTGCACAACATGTAACGCTCTCTGAGCCAATGCTGACCCCCCATTCAACGCCATGGGCAGTAACAGGAAGGAACGGTTCTTGGTTCTGCTGTAGAACGGGATGGTCCCTACCGGGTTGTCCCTAAAGGACTGATGGACAATGCTGGCTCGTAGAGAGCTGTCCAGGTGACGGCCTGCAGTTTGGAGACCGGGGCTCTCATGTTATTGACTTCTCTTGGTCTCTCATAAATGTCTGGGACACTAGTGGTCTGTTTCAGACCACTGAAAAAGGCAGCTCTCTTTTTGCCTTTAAAAATTAGTGGGGAAAGTAAGAGATCTTTGTATTAATGCTCATATGTGAACGGGGATAATACATGTCAGTAGTGATGTTTCCGAGCAGCCCAGATTTGTAACCTTAGTCCTTATGGTTTGGACTCCACGGAGCTTTTCCAACTGGGCTTTTCCAGCCACTCTGGATCAGTTGTCCTCACTATCTATAATGACCTTAATTTTGCAAGACATGGTGCTTTTTTACGTTCTTTCTGCTGTAAGAGACATAAAGGGAGGAGGCCCTTCTCCCTCAGAGTCACAACAATGACCTGAATGATTGGGCCTGACCCTCCTGAGTGAACTTATGCAGAAAAGAGGAGTTGGTCTGAAAGTCCTTCCAAATCATATGGAAATATATGGAAAAGAAAAAAAAAAAAACTTCCCATTTAAAAAGAACATTTTGGATTTGTTCTGCAGCGTCCAACTCTTTGGGACCCCATTAGAGGGTTTTCTTGGCCAGGCTACTAGAGTAACTTGCCATTTCCTTCGTTTAAGTGGCTTCCAGGAAGTAACTGAGGTGCCATAGTAAACTTAGGTTTTTCTGCCTCTGTCCGCTGCACTGCCTCGACATTGAATTCTACGTATCCCCAGATCATCCCGGAAACCTTGCCTATTCTCCCTTTCTATATTTTGCCTCCTGAGAGCCATCCACTCTTTTTTTCCCTATTTATGTCTTGTTATATTGTGAGCTCTAAGCTATTTCCCTCCTTCTCCTCAACCCTGCTGAGCTTCTCCATTTCACAGGGTAAATCAGTTCATCAAACTCTGGATTGTCTCCATTCACCTACTGCCACCCTAATCCAAACCCAGTCCTCTCTCAAGTGTATTTTTTACAATCAATGCTGTTTCTTAATCTCTGAGCCATTCCACACACATTTGTCATATTCATTTTCCTTGAGATTCCTCTTCTTTCATGACACTTTCTTGTTTGAAAATCCTCGATTCCTCAGTGGCTATAGGAGCAGGCCACAAGTTTCTGCTCCAGCTGATCACATCTCCTTCCTTTCTTCTCAATAACCCATAATCCTTCTCACTTCCAAACCTCTGACACTATCCCAAATGCTCTCTCAAGCCACTTTCTCTTTTTATTCCCACCCTACCACCCACTGTGCAAGGTCTTCCCCAAGTCCTCATCTTATTTATTTCCATAAGGTCTTCCCAGATTCCTCAAGCCTATTCTCCAACTCCAAGAGCACTTAGGGTCTGTCCCATCCATTTGGGACTTCCTCTGCCACTGGCTCATATTGCTCTGCGGTTACTGCACACAGGCCTTGTTTCTCTGTGTTAAAGCGGAGGGCAGGGACCTTCCCTCGGCTTCCTTGCTCTCTAACACTGTGCTGGGCACACAGGAAGCCCTATCAGTCCCGATTACATACAATGGCCATGTGGATTTTACAAGTCTTCAATTTCACTGACTAGAGAAAGAGGAAAAATAATTGGAAAAGGGGAAGGAGGAGATTTCCTCTACTTGCATCCCATCTGTTTTCTTCTAAAATGTAGCATCACTCCTTCAAACCTGAAATATACTGCCAAGTAGCCAGAGTACTAGGGACAGTAGCCCCTCGTTTTCAAATGAAGACATTGAGGCAAAAAGAACCCAGGGGGCCACGACCTCCATCCAAATGGTCCCGATAAAGCTAGCGAGAGAGGAAGACAACTTACTCGGCTCTTACTGGGCAACCAGCCCAGGCCAAATCAGAACGAGACTTAGTCTCTCTTTACAGCAAGCCTTGTTGTGACACAAGGATGGGGGAAGAGGAGATTCAGAGGGGGGGAGCACTGGTAATATAAAAGCATTAACATAAACCCCACAATGCTCTCTGCAATCATTCCCATTAAACAACTGCTCTAACTTGGGATGAGGAAATCCCCAAGTCCAGAATTCAGTTATGACAATCAACAGTCCACTAGATGGAGCCAAGAGATGTGGAGTGAAGTGACCCAGCGGCCTCCCGGCTGCTTCCAGCTGCATCATCCGGGACTAAAATCCTGTGCAGGACACACCAGAGGAGGGAAACGTGTTGGGGATGATGCCCAGGAGCAAACAGAGACAACAAGCGCTTCCAACGTGCCCCTGCCCCCCAAAGGAGGGAGGTGATGAAGGAAACCAGAGTTCAACCATTGGACTCTGGGGGCCCCAGTTTCACAATCAAATCTGAAGAAAGGCCGAGTCCAAAGTCTAAGTCTCTTCCAGGCTTCCTGGGTCCCCACTATTTCCCGGAGCCCTTCCTTCCCCTTGCCCAGAGAGCACAGGTATGTGTTGCCACTGGCACTCCTTAAGAGGAGATCTGGGCATCTCTGCATCCCTGGGGCAGGGGCCCTCGGGCAGAGAAGGAAGCCAGAGGAAGGCCAGAGCAGCTAGACGAGTACTAGCAAGTACAAGCTTTCTGGAGGGAACGGGCTCTTTGAACATGACTCACCTCATGAACATCTCCAACTTTCCAGGGGGCCACAGGGCTGCCCTGCAGCTGGGATGGCACAGATCCCCAGCTTTGCTCCAAGAGCTGCAGCCGGCTGAAGCTGGTCACTGAAACAACACCTCGTCAGAAGGAAGCTGGCTGGCTCGGCTACAGCCATGCTGGTCACCTCAACTGTGATGACGCTGGGAGACTTTTGGGCCAGGGTGACAACAGACTGGCAGCCAGAGGCCACTGCTACTCACAGGATTCAGATTGAGTCGCTAAGAATAAGGCAGTGGGCAAAAGAGACCAAGAGTTGGAAGAGGTAAAAGGATTATGGGAAGATTAATGGGAAGCAAGCTGGAGAAGGAACTGGGACACTAGCATATAGCCCAACAGGTAAAGCCGCCTGCAACTAGAGGAGGGGAGGGGCAAGCACCCCACACAGATCCCCAACAGAGGAGTAATCCTCCCCTGACCTGTCACGCCCACTCTGGTACTGTGGGAGCCACAAGGATCAAAGGGAGCTGGAACGTCACGCCACCTACATCAGAGCAAGAAATCCATAAGCTTACTCTGATCCATTCCCAAGATTCATTGTACTCACTCACCACACACAGGGCCCCGTGCTAAACACGGGGCATACAGACCAGAACTGACATTCTACCGTCTGGATAGTGACACATTTACAGATAGGCCAATACAAGTCACGTGCCAGATAAATACAGAACGACTGGGGCTTAGAGAGAGTGGTGGACTCCAACGCTACCGAAGGAAATAGGGCACTCTGTCCTGGAGTACAAAGCACATCCCATCCACAAACCTCACCCTGAGAAAAGCCTGCCCACTTTTTCCAATAAGCTGCCCACAGAGACTGTAGTCAGCACCCTGGAGAGGCCTCTGGGCCAGGGAAAAGTCAGCAGGGCCCAGCACAATCAACATAAACATATACATTCATTATGCAATCATAAATGCATACAAATATCAATACATAAATACAAAATCATACAATCAATTGTAAACATTCATAAAATACCTGCTATGTGCTAGGTGCTGTGCCAAGCACTGGAAATGCAAAAGAGGCAAAATCTGGTCCCCATCCTCAAATAACAAATGACTCTAAAGGGGAAACCAACAAGTAAACCAATATATACAGCAAGCTCTCTATGGGACCTCGCAACATGCACAGTACAGACCTGCTGCTACCACCATCCCCAGTAGCATCGGTTCGAAACCTTCGCCTTCGGTCCAGGACACCATCGTCCTTACGGTCACACAGGTTGCCAACCTCAAAGACATCTCAGACTCCTCATTGTCCCTCACCTCCTCAACACAGTCAGTTGCCAGGTCCCGTCCATTCGACTGCCACGATATCCTTCTCCCTCCAAACAGCCCCCACTCTATTTGAGATCCTCATCGCCACTAATCTACACGGCCAACTACAATGCCTTCCTCCTTGGGGTCCCTGATTCCCCCTCCTCCCCTCCAGCCCACCCTCCTTCCTAGACGTGCAAAAAGATCTTCCTAAAACATGAAGTTTGTAGCCACTGCCATGCTCAAGAAGTTCCAGAGGTTCCCTTGTACTTCTCACAAAGATACAATCCCCTCTGTTTAGTATTAAAATCCTTCACAATCTGGCACCAACCTTCCTACCTTGCCAGGCTGAGCACCCATTACAGCCTACCCCAAATGGCCCATTTGTTCTTTTCCCATGCCACGCCAGCTCTTCCTCCTCTCTGGGTCCCAGGATCCCCAGCACCCTTCAGAGTTCAGTTCAAGCACAGTCTCCCACAGGAGATCACTGGGATCCCTCCAGTTGCTGGTACTCTTCTGGAAATCTGCCCTATCCCCCATGCCCACTAAAATGTTAGTGAGTTTCTTGAGGGCAAGACTGTGTCCTTTTTATCTTGGAGTCGCCAGCCCACAACTTGGTGCTGAGCACACTGGAGGTCTATTTGTTGAAGGAATATATTTTTATCTCATCACTCTTCTGGTCAAATATTGCTACCAAATCCTCACCATACAGAGATGTATATTCATCTTCTTGAAGGGCTTCAAGGCCTCTTCCAACCACATGACCCCACCTTACTCAGCCAGACTTATTTCCCTCTAGAGACAATCTCTGGCTCACAAACACCCCACACATACAAAGATCGCTCTCCTCCCTCCCCTACCACCTCGAACTCTGTTAAATCTCGGTTTTATTTGTATTTGTATTTGTATCAATGATATTTGATCATGAGAGCTACTGCTAGAAGTAGTTGGTGCTATCCATTTTACAGTTAAAGTAACTGAAGCAAACAGAGGTAAAGTGACTTCCCAAGATTACACAGCTCGTAAGGGTCTGAAATTGGATTTGGATTCGGGTCTTGTGGATCCCAAGGCCGATACTCTACCTGCCGAGGCCTCGCATGTCCCTTCCACACACGTATTCTATGTGCATGGTTCCCTCTTTGCACCAATGCTGTATTTACAGAAGCATGCATTCTAGGTTCAGGGCGGGGGGGGGGGGGGGGGGGGGGATATTCTGCCATTACCCTAGCTAACTCTTAGCAATATCACTACAGGCTCACGAAAATAAAGCTATCGACTACATCTGAATGTGGCTGCTCCCCTGGGGAGCATGGATGCAGATTGGTTAGGAGGGGGCCGAGAGGGGGACCTCCACTAAAAATCTCTTTCCCTAAGTAACTGGCACTTTTCAGCCTGCCTGTTGATTTTTGGTGCTGTTGGAAATTCATCAGTTATCACGTGTCATTTTTGAAACTATGAGGAGTCTCCAACTGGGAAACTATCATGCATTTATATATCACAGATAGTGCAAGTGTCTAAGATGTCTCTGTACCCAACATCAAGCTGAGATGGGGATATTGGCAGGGAGGTCCGTTTTAATTTCAGGAGAGGGAATGGAGATAATTTTGGAGCAGGGTGTACTTTGGAAGGATACTCTAGTACAGGACCCCACCCACCCCCACCCCAGCAAAATGCACTTAAAAGTGCACTTTGAAACTGAACTTATTTTTATAAAGCTTGTGTTTGAGGTCTCCAGCAGATGCAAAGTTGTGAAACTCTTGGAAACTTGCAGCGTTTATTTAAAAAAAAAAAAAACAATCCTAAGCAGACACAGGGCAAATGTCATGAGAAGTGGGAAAAGGCTTTGGGAAAAGGACAAACATGGCTACAAGTTCCTTCTTTTCAGACTTAAGCCAAGTAGAATGAAACAGAAAGCCAAGGACAAAAGCAAGTTTCTGCTTTGTCCACAAATGATGTAAAAGGGCAAAGGAAGGAGGAAGAGGAGGGGGAAGAAGAGGAAGAAGGAAGGATGGAAGATGAAAAAATGGAAAAGGAGAGGGAATGGGGAGAGATAAAAAATAGAGAAAGGAGGGGAGAAAGGAAGAGCAGTAAGATGAAGAGGAGAGGGGAGGAAGAGGAAGGAAAGGAGGAAGGAAGGAAGGGAAGAAGGGAGGGAGGGAGGAAGAGAATGGAGGCAGAAGAGGAGAGGGGAAGAAAGGAGGAAGGGGGAGACAGGAAGAGGGGAGAGGGGGATGAAGGAGAAGAGAGGAAGAAGAGGAAGCACATACTAAGTGTTGAAAGGAGTGCTCAGTTCAATAGGCAAATGAACGCCTTCTCACTAGAGGTAGTTAGTTCTGGTCTTTCCCTGAGCAACTACAAGAAAAACCAAGAGTTTCAAAGGACTGACAACGGCCTCAAGGGCGTCCATCCCTGTGCTGCGCCATGTTTCCAAACCCAGACTTTTTTTTAATGTTCTATGCAAGTTGTTCTTTTCAAACTGACAGAGCCAACTAGGAAAAATCTAAGACAGAATTACTCATCCGGGACCTTTCCTACATAAGTTGGCACCAAATTGTAGCTCAGCATCTGCGGGTTCTAGAACTTCCCAGATGGATCTTTCTTTCAAAAATTTCACACGGGTGCTAATAACGTCAAGCCAGTTACAATTTAGGTAGCTCACTGAAGGGAGGCTGTTTTCATATATAGGAAAAGTATCAGCCACAGAGCTGAGCCCGATCTGGGACGGTGGAGCCCTGGGGCAGCTTCCTGGGCAAGGTTCTCAAATGGAGGCCTGCTTGGTCAGGACACAGGTGATCAAGTAATTCTCAATCCCCAACTAGACATAGTTAACAGACAACCAGGTGCTAAAAAGAAATGCAGAGACATGTCTTTACCCTGTCACCCTAGCGATGAAGGCCTTCCACTGGCTGGCTCCAGCCCCTTTTCCAGATTTCCTTCCCATCATCACTCCCCTTTACACCCTCATTCTGGTTAAAGTGGCCTGCTAGGTGACCCTCCCTGGCCCCTTCTGTACTTTCTCCTAGGCCGGCCCCTCTGCTGGCCACCTTCCCTCCTTAGTCTACAGTCCGGGGACTGTCTCCCACATGAAGCATCTCCTGATTCTTTCCACCTCTCCTCCCCATCCCCACCTCCACCCTGTCCTCAAAATACTCCTGACTTCTCTGGGACCAGATGTCCATGATGTTCCATGGCTTTAATGAGCCCAAGCAGCTCCCCACAAAACAAGCTCATCTTTTTAACAGGACTCTTTCTGGTGAGCACCCCAGAATCCCAGTCTCACAAAATAAATGAGATTTGCCCGGCATCTCAAAGGAGGAGGGAGCAGAGCACAACATGGCGCCAATGAAGAAGTAACTGGAGACCCAGCCTACAAGAAGGCCGTGGATGGGCTGTGGTGGGAGCACCCACCCGCTAAGGGGATAGGTTTATCAAATTAAGCATATGTTATATTCTCTGGTTGGGAGAGAAGTGCCTTGGGGACAAGACCCGTTTGGGTCTGTCTTCAGCCTGTAGCACCATACGTTGTCCAACTGATTACAAACTGTGTCTTTGGGTTGTCTAAACAAACAGACCATGGCCTCAGGGTTTGTAACAATATTCTATGGACATGGACTTCCTATATACCGCTCTGGTGGCTGAACTGTTCTGGTCCCAGAATGCCAGGGACAAAGTCACTCTGGTGCTGGAACCATGGGAAAGATGTCTGAGACTGACTTGGCCTTGTTTTCAGGGCCCTCTTGCCTTACCACTGAGCACCTGTGCAGTATGTTCTCTGTTCAGGGTCTGAACCCTAATCCCTGCCCTCTCCCCAGAGTAGCAAGCCTGTCAGTTTGCATTGCCTGGATCTCCTGCGCCTCCTTGCCCTAAGGCTTCTGGGTATTTCACAAGCATCAAGCATCTCCCCAACTTGCTTCCCCACTTTACTTCTGGCCTGTGCCTCGATTCTCTTAGCTTTGCCTCACTTTGCAGAATCACGTGCTCTTGAGGGCCCAAGAACACAATGAAGACTAAGGGAACATTTCAGAGAGGGGAAAGTGAGCAGCCAATAGAGAAGGTCTTGAGATGGCAAATGAAACTCCAACTTCCCAACCCTGTACCTCCCCAACCAAAGCTATGGGGCCAACATATTTGAACTCAGGACTGATCAGCCAGAGAAGATCTCGGAAGAGATCAGCAAAGCGAGCACCTGGGGAACACCAAGAAAAAGTAGAGAAGAAAGAAAAACTTCTCTTTTCTAATCCAGCAAGCCCTCAAGCTAAATGATTGGTAGAGAGACACTGGAGATTTGGAAGCTGGGAGGAAAAAAGGAACTCTCCAACCTAATTAAGTGTAATGGAGGCCTGCCTTCTGGCTTCTAAGTGAATTTCTGAAGGACTGAGAGGAAAGTTTTTATCATTACTAAACTATTTTTGCAATCAATAGGCGCCAGTTCAGAAAATTACAATACATGAGGGGAAGCAAGAGTGTCCGGAGCAGAGAAAGAGAGAGCAGAGTTTACATTTCCCCTTCCTCAGAGATTCTGAGATTTGCTGCTGCTTAATGAAATTCCTTATTAAAGGTTCTAGTCCCATAGATTTCATTGTAGACAGCTCAGAATTCTCTTTGGGGAACATCTACGATTCCATGTCGAATGTCAGAGCACAAGTCAGCCATCACAACCCAAATTTAACTGTCACAACTTCCTTGAGGTGCCTCTTCCTTCCCCCAAGTTTCTGACCAGTCCAGACCACTGTGCTTTGTAGTTTGGCTTCTATTAGGGGACTCCTCATTTCCACACAACTTTGATTCATCACACATAAGACAGCTAGAAATAACCTAAGAAAACCCGAGGAAGGAACAAGGGAGTGAGATGGGTTCCATGCTTGTCATTGTAGAGATGGCACTACAGGAAGTTCCCAGACCAACAGCAGACAGACATGGAGAAGGGGCCTCATTCTAACCAAGCTATTTACCAAAGGTCTTCTCCAATGCAGCAGAGAACGGGAACTGGAAAGCACCTTCGAACCAACCTGATTTTCACGGATCCCTAACCTGTTTGGTCAGCTTCAATCTGGCTATGTGTTGGGTAGGGTCCATCTTAAATGATATCTGTGCACAAAGAAAACTTAGTTGCAAGCAGCAACTCACTTTCCCCAAACAAGAAATCCCCTTTTCTCTAGGGAAGGGCTTCTTGAACTCATGACCCCTTTTTGCCCGAGAATTTTTATATGACCCCAGGTATAGAGGAATAGGAAACGGGTATACAGACCAAACATGTAATGATGACAAAAAAATAGAACTTCACAACCCCCACATTCACTTACGAGACCCCATATGGGATCAGGACCCACAGTTTAAGAAGCTAGACTCTGGGGTGCCGACAAGATTGTTAGCTAACCAGATCAACGTATAAAAGCTTCGTTTCCATTAAATGTGCAGTAAAGCCTTCATAACTGTTTAATCTTTCTTTTAATTTACCTTCAAATGGCACAAAGGACACTCTCCATAGCAGTGTTTTTGAGAAGCAACCTTCCTGAGGCCAGAAACTATTTTACTGGCCTGAATTGATGATTTATTCTTATGTCCTCCGTCAATGAAACCCAAAGAAGCATTTGGGTCACACTGCCCTCTCACTTAAGCCTCCCCAAAATGCTGTTCAGGATTTGTTTTATTACAGTTACTTAAATTTCAGTCTGTTTGGAGAGCCCCAGCCCCAAGGATCACACACACCCTGGACAACTGCAAAGCCAGGACAGGCGATCAATGCCAAGGGCGATCTCACCGCGATGCTCAGAAACGGTCAGCCAAACACCACAGCTAAACACAAACGATATTTAAAACAAACCACCTCATACACGAGGACAAGACACCAGACAACAAGAAAACGGTACGAGAACGAGTTACAATAAAGCGTGTTACTGAAGGGGTGTCCGTGATCTCAAACATTCTTTAATCTGATCCACAGCGTGCCTCAGTTGTCCCAAGTCTGGCATCAGACAACGGGAGGCCCATGGAATACCGCCAGACTTCAACAGCTGGGGGAAAGGGGATGCCCTGGCAAGAAAGCGGCCAAAAATAGCAAAAAGAGGCAAGCTAATGCACAGGGATTGGCTGGCTCCCAGAAGGGAAGAAATGAGAGAACATCTAGACACACAGGAGAGAGAAGTAGAAACAGAAGAAAGAAGAAGAAAGAGAAGGGGGCAACAAACAGCAAAGGCAGGGTTGGGGGGGGGGGTAAGGGACCAGGCTGATGGGTTGGAGTTCTGAGCGAGGCCCTGGGAGCCATGACTGACACTGATACCGATGATGTAAAGGGGGCCCAACATGGCAGAAGCCAAGCAGCCTCACAGGAGCTCAGAGGGATTGAAAGGTCTCAGTTTTGGGGAAGTTCTCTTCTGAGAAACTGAAGAGGAACGATGGAGCAAGGCCACTGCAGTAGGGACCACGAGGGGCAGTAGATTCAGGCAGACAGATTGGGGGAAGGGATGCTCAAGAGTACAGAGCCCTCAGAAGAGACACATTTGTCTCAGGCAGCTGGTGGCGCTACAGTGCAGACAGCACTGGGCCCAGATTCAAGATAGCCTCCTAAATTCAAATCCAGCCTCAGATGTTTTCTAGCCATGTGACCCCGACCAAGTTACTCTGAGCTGACCTGGGGGCACTCCTGGGGTGGCTGCTGAATCAGTGACATTGCAGAGAGCCTTCATGCTTTGCAACAAAAGGGCTCTGCTACAATTGTAGGCCTCTTGGCTTCAGACCCCCAGCTCTGAAATGATCTTCCTCTCTGGAAAAGATCGTTTCCGTCTTACTATGGTGCTTGACACACAGAACATGCTTCCTAAACACTTGATTCTTTCGTGTCTTTTGTTTTTAAATCCCCAGGATTCCAAATATAAGCTTCCCCTGTCCTGCAGACTAAGCCCTCCCCTCCCTTGCAACAAAGGCAGCTTGGCAAAACTAGCACATCACCTAATTATGACAGCACAGGCAATGCTCCCCCACCACAGACCCCCACATCTGAAGAAGGAAGGGAGGGACGTTTTCTCATCTTTTCACTGGGGGACAAGCATAGTTATTATACTATTATATTATAATTATTAATGAATATTGATTATAATATGTTATATATTACATATAATATTAATATACTATATATTATCTATATCATATCAATATATGTTGTATACATATAAATCATAATTAATAGTTATTATAATGTTGAAATGATCTTTTCCTGGAGGCGTACTGAAAATAGAGAAAATACCTGGGTCAAACTATTCCTTCGCTTACTCTCTGTCACAGTAGGGAATATCTTGTTTTTTGAAGAAACTGAGATGCTGCGATTTTCCATTCGTGAATAATGGTCACTATAGCCAGCATTTATAGAGAATTTTAAACTTTGCAAAGTGCTATACAAATATGATCTCATTCAATCCTCATAACAACCCTGGGATATAAGTTCCATTATTATTCCCATTTTACAGATGGAAAGAAGCTGGGGCAAACAGAGGCTACGTGACTTGTCCGAGTGTCAGATCTTTCCTGCCTCTAGGCCCTTCTACCCACCACACCATAGAGGCCAGACACAGACAAAATGGAGCCTCAGAGAGCAAGTAGCTCAGGCAGGAGGGCCTGGGTTCCAAGAACCCTGCCTCTGCCATATCCTGGCTGAGTGACCCTTTGCCCACCACTTACCGCACTGATAGAGAGAGCGTCCTCATCACTGGGACCTCAAGATTAAACACCAACCCAAAAAAGGCCGAGTCAAATAATAAATGGCTCAGAACGTCCCTGAACTCTGCCAGGGCGGGGGGTGGTTGCGATCCTGCCACGCTGCAAGCTGTTCCAGTTGAAGCACTGCGAGGATCACAGGGAAAGGGAGTGGATGGCAAGCCTGCAGAACCTCGGGATAAAATAACAATGGCGCTCTACAAAGTCACCAGATCTGGAGCCATGGGTCTGTCTGTATTTCCCTCTCCAGTTATCCAAACAAAACACATCAGAGTTTACCTACTGCTGCTAGGTAAACAGCCTGAGATCAACTCATCTTTATAGGCATCTTCCAGTCTGAGACTTTCCCTTCTGATTCACTGTCCTGGTTTGACCTAAGCAAGGATAAGAAGTCCACAAGCTTACATGCTAGAAACAAGTCTATGGCCATTCATTTATCAAAACAGCCAGTGTCTCAAAGGGCCATGATGAGCAAGTGCTCAAAAAAGGCCCCATCCAGCCATCCTCCTGAAGGCCACTGAGAGGGAGATGGGCAACTCCTTCAAGTAGCACATCTTGAATGCCTGGCTCCGTTGCCTACACAAAGCTGGAAATGAAAGAACCTCCGGAGATAATTCAGAGAGCAATGGGAGCTTCTGCACACCCTCAGGCACTCCATAAACAACAACCAGTTCTTACTTGATTATTAGCACATCACCACGTGGGATCCCAGTCAAGTGGACAACCCAGCATGACAACAATATTTATTCTCCAGAGGCGGGGTACCGGGACAAGGTAGGATGTCTCCCAATACTCTCACCTGAAACAATGGAACTCTAAAACACAATGTTCAATAAAGAAGAAAACCGATCGCTTAGGGAAAAACTCCTTATTTAATCAAAATTACTGGGAAAAGTGGAAAGTCATCTGGCAGAAAGGATGCTTAGCCCAATCCCTTGCACCATATCCCACAATATCTTTTAAAAGGATACATACCCTTAATATTAAAGACCAGACTATAAAATAATCAAAGAGAAAGAGATCAGATCCTGCCATAGACATCAAGAGGCACCATATTCTTAACAAAACAAGCGACAGAGGTACTGACTTCTACACAGACAAAAGTAAGGGACCAAGGAGAAGAAGGGAAGTGTAGAATGAGGGACAAAATCTTGGTATCAGATTTCTCTGATAAGGGCCTGGTATCCAAGATGTATCAATATTGAACACATCTAGATCTAGCTCAATATGGCCATAAGTCATTTCCCAGATATGACCGTAAGCCATTTCCCAAAAGCTAAATGGTCAAATGACAGAAATAAGCAGTTCTCAAAAGAAGAATAGCAAAGGATTTGCAACCATGTGAAAGACGGTCCAAATCACTGAAATGAAAAATGCAAATCAAAGCAGTCCTTAGAACCCACAAATTGGCAAATGTGACAAAAGATGGGAATGGCCAGAAGTTGTGGGGGTCATGGGAAAGCATCACACCCGTGCATATCTGAGGAAGGAGTGAGCTGATACAACCATTTTGGAAAGCAATTTGGACTTTTGCAAATAAAATAACTAAAGCATCTATACCTTTTCACCTAGTTATACTAAAATTATACCCCAAGAAAGTCAATTATAAGAAAAAAGTCTCCATACATGCAAAAAACATTTACAGCAAAACTTTTTGAAATAGCAAAGAATTAGAAACAAAGTAAATGTCCGTTAACTAGAAAATGGCTAAACAAATGTTGGTACATGAATATAATGAAATATTAGTATAATATTCACTTGTTTTCATAACCTATACTTTGTTCAGCTATTTCCCAATCACCAAAAGTAGGGTTCATTTACAGTTCTTTGCTACTTAAAAAAAACTTGCTACTATAAATATTTTTTAAATATTCCCTCTATCTCTGCCCTTCTTGGATTATACGCCGAAAATGGTATCAGGGAATTTTAAAGGGTATGTATGTTTTAATAACTTCTTAGCATAATTCCAAATGATTTTTCAGAACTATTGGCCAGCTTCATGGCTCCACCAAAAGTGTATCAAGTGTACCTATCTTTGTACATTTCCTCCAACATTTAACATTTTCATCCTTTTTCATCTTTCTCATTCTTATGAGAATATGTTGAAGCCTCAGAGTTATTTTAATTTACATTTTTTAGAGACGTGAAGCATGCTATCATGATGTTGATAGCTTGTAGTATTTCTACTTCCTATCAAAAAGGAAAGAATTTAAAAAGAATGAGGCAGAAACTGTTTCAGCCTTCTGTAAGAATGAGTATATTCATACAAAAATATTTATAGCAGCTCTTTTTGTAATGATAAAGAACTGGAAATTGAGGTAATGTCCATCAATTGAGGAATAGCTGGACAAGTTGTGGTATATAATTGTAATGGAATATCATTCTTATGCTATAATAAATGACATACATAACGATTTCAGAAAAACTTGAAAAGATATGAACAGATGCAAAATGAATCGAGCAGAACCAGGAAAACATTGTACACAGTAAAAGCGATTCTGTGTGATAAACAACTGTGAATGATTTAGCTATTTTCAGCACTACAACAACCCAAGACAATCCCAAAGGGTTCATGATAAAAAAAAATGCTATCTGCTTCCAGAGAAAGAACTGATGAGAATCTGAACTCAGACAGAAGCCAACTATTTTTTACTTTCTTTTTGGGGGTTAGTTTTGTTCAAATTTTCTTCCACAAAAATGACTAACATGGAGATGTTTTTACATGACTGCATATGTATAACCAGTATCAGATTATTTTAAATCTTAAGGAGGAAAGAAGGGAAGGACAGAATTTGGAAGTCAAAACTTAAAAATGTTAAAAGTTGTTTCTGTGTGTAATTGGGGAAAAAGAAAAAAAGAAAAAAGAATGAGTGTGATAAATACAAAAGTACAAACTTACACAAATAGATGCTGAGTGAAGAAGAGCCAAGAGGGTTGTACATAAGGACTCCCAAAAGGCAAATAAAAAAAACTCCAGGTGAATGAGGCAAAATTATAAAGAACACTTTCAAAGACACCAAAGAAGAGTTGTGAGAAGACCCCTCCCCAGCCCCAAGCCTACCCCTCTGCATAGTTGTGTGATCCTTTAGTGTGGCACATATTTTCAGACTTTTTAATTTTATTGCTCAATTATGCCAATTTCCCCCTTTATTTTTGTCTTTAAAATATTTGTCATCTCCAAGATGACTCCGAGAGGAGAGAGATATGGAGGAAAATTATAGTAGTGTAAAAACACAAAATATATCAATAAAAACTTATTTAAAACACTTTGCCTTCATGTTCACATAATACATACACATATATCAGCATTTTCAAAGACTCCTATTAAATATTCAAAATACATTGACATCTCCTACTCTCAGATACATAACACATGCATTTATATTTTTTCTTTTTCTCTAATCAACAGTTCTTTATTTTTTCCAATTACATTTAAAGTTAATCGTCAACATTCATTTTTGTAAGATTTTGAGTTCCAATTTTTTTGCCCTCCTTCCTTTCCTTCTCTGCTCCCCAAGAAAATAAGCAATCTGATATAGGAGATTATATATATATATATATATACATACATACACATACATACACACAATCATTTTGAACACATTTCCATATCAGTCCAGCATACTTATATTTAAAAGACAATTTCAGTCCTTAGAGTGTTTGAAAAAGTAGGTCCTAAAAGCACATTTGGGGAGGGGGTTCATTAAGCATCCCTAGGATTACCTGGAAGGAATCAGCATTCATTAACTGATCAAATTCCTCTGAGGATGATACACTTGGCTTATCTGGATTGAGATTTCCAAGCACAACCTAACCTCTCCCTCCACATTAGTCCAATTTCTAACACTTCTCTGACATTTACTTGTATCCTTGTCTCAGTCCAATCATAGCAGCAAATCTTTATGGAGCTCCTCATATTTGGAAGCTGTAGGAGCAGAAAGGTTGTGTCTGGACCATAATGAGCCCTTAATGAATCCTTCATCTCATTTCTAAAATAACTACATTCATGAACCTACCTTTCATTGATTAAAGATATCAGGTTCCCTCTGGGCAATGAATGGTCCATCACCTCTAGGCGGGTAAATGCCCTTCAAGAAAAGAAAGAAAAAATTGAACACCCAAATTAACACAATTTGAAATGTCATATTGTCACTCTTATAATCTTATTTATATAGCTAAAAAAAGCAAAGTTGTCCTCAGGGAACCCGTCATATTATGAAAATAAATTCTCTTAAAGAAATTGATCAAAATACAAGAAAAAACCCCTCTGGCCAAGGTCCATACGTCAAACTGGCATTGGGACTGACTGTCCCCTGACCTCTACAGCCCATCTGCAATCTCCACACCTTCCTCACTTCCACCCCTCCAAATCTCTAGAGGCTATGGGGAGTAATTAATTATTTTTGCCATGCGAAATGATGTGTGATGGAGCCCCAGAAGACTCCTATCATTTAATGTAAGTGCTCCCCAAGCTGATGCTACCGAAAATGCTTCTGGGGGAAATGACTACATTTCATTTTAAAGCAATTCTAAGTACAGGTACAGCTGCCTGCTGTTCTTCTTAAGCATCTCTATTGTAGCAGCCACACACACTTTCTGGTTGAACCAGAAATAACCATCAATGCTTTCAGACTGTTCTTTCCGAGTGTCCGAGCAGCCTCCCATGCTTCCTTGGGACAACCAAAAAAACCTATCTTTTCAAATTATCAGTCGCAATGCTCTCGGGTTTTCTTCTCCCCAATACCAACTTCAGCCACAGGATCTGAGTAGGACAAGAGGTCAGAAGTCATCTGTTCCAGGGCTTCTTAAAACTTTTGCCACTCACAATCCCTCTTGGTTGGAGAAATTTTGACATGACCCCAGTTATATGGGTATATAAAATAGTGACACAAATCAGACATTTACTGAGAATAAAACCAAATTTTGCAAGCCCACATTCAGTTACCAGATTCCAAACGGGATTGTGGCGAACTAGTTTTAAAAACTGGGCCTTACAAGTGCCCCCTCTACAACCCTCCCCCACCAAGAGGCCACCCAATCTCTGCCCCTCCAGGAATGTGTGCTGTGAGGTTCCAATTGTGCAAAAGTTCTGTCTTCCACCTCGCCCCAGCTCACCTAGTTGAGGCCCTGGCACCAAGGTACCACCCACAAGTATAGTCTGTGATCAGATTTAAAGAAAGCCAGAAATGGAGAAGCCACAGAAGAGAAACATGAGCCCCCAGCTCATGCTGGGGCTGACCGGGGCCACCCAGCAGCACATGGGAGATAGAGACTAGAGGTCCCGATGTCTTCACAGCACCAGGCCACACCTTTTTCCACTTTACCCATACTGGGGTTAGCGCCAGCCCTCATCCCACCCCAACACATCTCCAAGTAAAAGAAAAAACCCTGAGCAGGACAATAAATATGGAGAAGAAAAGATCAATCAGTATGCTGCTAGAACTCAAAAATACTGGAGAAAGTCATGTGCAAATGAAAGCCGGCAGGAAATCACAAAGTATGCGAAGTTTACAAAACCAGAACTTCAGTCTTCCTAAAACAGTTTGCTTTTATATAAGTTCCTTTGTGTTTTCCTTTCCAGAAGTGCCCATAAACTCACCTGCCCAATGCCCAGGATCCCTAGAGACTTCTGCCTGGCAAGGGGCTCACACTTCCGGCCCTCACAGCAAGGAGATAATGGCTCAGCCACTTCTCCCAGGAAGGAGCTTTTCCCCAGGGACGGGTTGGAAGTGAGAAGGTTACAAGGCCAGTTCTTTAATAGAAGCGAGCAGAAGAGCCAGGGCATGGCCTGATAACCATAGGGGCCCAGGCCAGCCCGAATACTGACTTTCTGTGGCCGCTTCTTCTAGGAAGGTTTCCCCAGCCTTATAAGGCCTACCGGGCAAGAGATCGATCTTGGTCCCTAACAGTTAAGGTTTCATTCCACATTATCAAATGGTCTTGCTTCCTGGGGCTAATGACACAAAAGGCATCTGTCCTGTGTGTTACAAGGTTCAAGCTCCTTTTTAAGTGGGGCTATAGCATGGCAATCATCTTAAGAAAATGAAGAAGAGCCAAACAAAGAAAATTTGCAAGCTGTGTGAAAAGCAAAATGCAATGAATGACATCTTAGAAAATGCCAAAGAGCTCTTGACCCATCCGGGGGCAGTGTGGCAGCCACACAACGGGCTCAGCCCATGGCAAGGGCCCAGCTCTCCAAGGCTCTCCTCTGGGAACATTTCATTATCTAAGTACAAAGGAGTTCAACCCCAGAAGGACCCTGTTTGCAAATCAATTCACTATGGAGGGCCAGAGCTCTCTGGAGTGAAAGAGGGCAACAGGGTCAAGGAAAAGAGCACAAAAGGAGTCTAATTCACTAGGTAAATTCAACACGGTACTGACTTGAAAGGAAAAGGCCCAAGTTCCATTTAAAACTGTGCCCCTTTCCCCCAAAAAATAAATGTAGCCATGAACAGCATGGTGATCTCCAACAGAAAAGATCCTTTTCTAGTGGGGCCGAGGGGCATGCATGCTACTTTCACCCTGGAGGAAACAAGCATCGACATTTGGACAC
Source organism: Sarcophilus harrisii (assembly GCF_902635505.1). Classification (NCBI taxonomy): domain Eukaryota; kingdom Metazoa; phylum Chordata; class Mammalia; order Dasyuromorphia; family Dasyuridae; genus Sarcophilus; species Sarcophilus harrisii. The sequence goes on along the minus strand of NC_045432.1, from coordinate 73,499,054 downwards.
AGAGAGATAAGGGAGAGAAAGCACTTTGAACCTCAAAGTATTTCATTAATAAAAAGTAAACTCTTGGTATCTTTCCTCTGCATATGGTGTCATCATTTAACAAATTAGCAAACACAAGCCTCGAAGAAAAAATAAAGCTCTGTGGAGCAGTATATTTTGATTTCCGGCAACCAACAAGATATATCAGTAGCTTACGTTCATATAAGTATGTATATTCACATAGGCAGATGGGTATACACACAATGTAGCACATTCAGGTATGTAAAGTCCTCCACATACACTATATCTGGGGCAGAAAGGAAATAAATTCAAATGGCACTAGAAGTCGGGTGGAGATTTGATTTTGTTGTTATTGGGTTGTTCAGGTGTGTTCTATTTTTTGCGATCCCATAGACCATTCTATCCTCCATTATCTTCCCAAGTCTGGCCAAGCTCCTGTTTGGTGCTTCCACAACACTCTTATCCATTTCATCTCTGCCTTTTCCTTTTGCCTCCCATCTTTCCCAGAATCAGGATCTTTTCCAATGAGTTCCATCTTCTCACTATGTGGCCCAAGTATTTAAGCTTAAGCTTCAGTATCTGACCTTCCAAGTGAACAGCTTAAATTAATACCATTAAGCATTGACTGATTTGATCTCCCTCCTGTCCAAGGAATTCACAAAAGTCTGCTCCAATATCACATTTGAAAAGTGTCTATTCTGGAGCACTCAGCTTTCCGTGACACAGAAAATTCCAGGTGTAGAAACTCCCTCTCAATATACACTGGCACCTTATCTGTAATAACTTCGTCTCAGAGACCTAGAACCCTATTTGCTGAGGGTCGCCTAGCCAGCCTGCCGCCGCAGGCCCAGAATGCCTTCTCCTACATCCCTTTACCTTGTCAGATGCCCCTTTCTCCTTCAATATACAGTTCAAATATCACCTAGTGTGAGAAGCCTTTCCTAATCTCCCCAATCTCTAACACCCACCTTGCTACCTATTCTCCCAAGTAACTTCACATTGAATTACCTTGTATTGTATATATTCGTACTGATTTACTTCTCCTTAGACTATACATACTTAGGCTTCTGTTGCCTCAAATACGAGAATGTTACTTCTTAGGAGAAAAAAATTCTTTTTTTTTTTTTTGCACTTATATCAGCAGGACTTAGTATAAGGCTTGGTACTGAGAGGGCACATGGTGAGTACTTGCTAATCAAGTGCTAGAAATAAAGTTATAAAGGAGGGAGGATTAGTGAACAAGAAGGAATAGACAAATTTGGTCTGGAGAGCATATGAACCCAAGCCTCCAACAATTCTGAGCTCAGACCCTTTCCCGCATCCCCATGCCGTTTATCATGGCTCTTCTGAACAGGCATTTCATTCATCGGGCAGCTAAGTAACTAAAGTCAACCAGAAGCGACAGCAATTAGTTTGGAATCAGCTGTGTGCCCACTCAAAAGCCACAGAACAAAAGTCTAAATCCATGTTAAAAGAAAAAAAGGTCAAAGTGAGAAGACAGAAGCAATTCTGCTAAAGTAACCTAGGTCCCCCAAACTCTCATTTCAGCAGGGAAACAGGAGCACCGGGCTCTGCTGATGGTTAATGAGTCTAAGGGAAAAAAGTCAAGTCTAATAAATCTTAAAAAATAAAGAATAATGAAAGACTAAAAACTGGTATTATATTACCTAAAACAACAGCAAGAGTTGTGGAAGTTGAGAGAGAAAGGGCCAGAGACAGAGAAATAGAGACAGAGACAAAGAGACAGAATCAAAGAGACAAAGATAGAGATAGAGACAGAAACCAAGTCAGTGAGAGCCAGAGACCAAGAGAGACAGAGATAGAAGAGAGACAGAGAAAGATAAAGAGACAGAGACAAAAACATAGTGATGAACATAAGAGAGAGACAGAGAGACAGACACCAAGACAACGAGAGAGGGAGAGAGAGAGAGGGAGGGAGAGAGGAAGGAAGAGAGAGAGAGAGACAGGGAGGGAGAAAGGAAAGGAGAGAGGGAGAGAGAGGGGGAAGGAGGGAGAAGACAGAAACAGAGAGAGACAAAGAGAAAGACAGAGAGACAAAGAGAGAAATTCAGGGAACTCGGCAAGAAAAAAAGTTAAGTCAGAGCTTCCTCAAGACCATCAGTGGGGGGACCTGGAAGGAGGCAGAGTGGTGGAATGGGACAGATACCCCAAGGATTAGTGTCCAGTGCCTCCCCACAGCATGTGACCTCTATCACCCTCCATACCCACCCACATGATGAAGCAAGGGCCCTTGGGAATGCCCGGGTGCCTGGACCTGATCAAACTGCAAGCAGAAGTCAACACTAGAAACAACAGTAATAGCTTGAAGCCTGGTTTTTCCAGATCTCTCAAGATGAGTAGAAAACAATGGGAAAAAAGCTAGGTGGTTTTTTTACCTCCTCCCCCAAAGGAAAGCAAACCAAAACAGCAACCACTGATCCACAGACTTTCTTTTGTCATCTCTAGGAAATCAAGAGGCTGGTCTTGGCCATGGGCCAATGGCTTGCCCTTCATTTCCTCATCTCATGGCATTCTTACAGGAACATATGAGATGATGTACATAAAGTGTTATAGCAAGCCTTGGTGCACTGCAAAAGCATCAGCTCTGGTTATTATCACCATCAGCTCACAACTGTCTATGTCTGCACCACAGCCCATCTTCCCAAGCACAGAACTGAAAAGCGGAGAAGACATGAGATCCTGCTGCAGCTATTGTGGGGAGGAGGGCAATATAAAACAGCCTTTAGTCCTATGGACCAAAGGAAAACTTCAAGGCCCTCCTCCATTTGGGTGGCTCCTCATTTGTGACATGTGATGAGAATAAAAGCATTTATTTATGCCAGATGTGACCATGGAGTGCATTTGGTTCAGTGTTTCCCTTGGAGTCACCACCAATCAAAGCAGACAACAGAAAGATCACCGAGGTCGTGGAGAAGTCGCCCTGCATAGAGGGCGAGACAAAGAAGGATCCCCGACAGATTGTGCTCCCCCTTCCCCTCCCAAAGGAACCTGTGCTGCCTGGATCGAGCCCTGAATCCTACCAGGCCCCATGTGGGGCATGGCTCCCAACCATTTCTGTATCATGGGCCCCTGGATAGGCTGGTAAAGCCTGTAAACACCAAACAGTGTTTTTAAGTGTCTAAAATAAAATACAGAATTACAAACCAATCATATGCAGAAATAGAGTCACTACAAAAGTTTTAAAAAACAAGTTCCCAGGTCACAGTTTAAGAAGCCCAGTTCTAGAAGAATCAACTTAAACATTCACACTGAATAAAAAATACACATTGTGCTTGCACTTGGGGTGACTGACAGGGAAATCCTACATCCGGAAGTTCCTTAAACACGAAAAGTTATGAAGCAATTTTACTCCGCTGTACTGACCTTCAATTTAAATTTGTGAAAATCATCTTTAACATAAAAAGGACAAAACAAAAGTGCTTGCCGCTCAGGTTAGGAGCTATAGAATCTTGGGCACCTGTGGGTATATGGCGGGTACACGCTGCACACGGACGACAATGAGCCGGACAGAGGACTGAGGAGGAAGAGAAGATACAGCTGGGCCACGTCTGGCAAACTCCCCAGTGCTTTCAATGATCCCAAAGTGCTCAGTGCCGAGAACACCTACTGTCTGATCAACAATCTTCAGGCAGTTCCACTCGGAAAAAGTGCACATTGCTTTTGGGCAATGGGAAGATCCTCAGTGGGTATAAGGAGGCACAAACACGGTGCTGGGAACCACTTGGAACCGAAGCTCAGCCCTCAAGGTACCTCCCAGTCGGGTCTCTCCTTTGTGCACTTGAAGTGCCAGCCAAAGTCAGCTACCCATCTGCTCTGTACCCTCCTTCAACCATTCCCATGAGCCTCCCCAACACTTGGCACAGTTCCCCCTTTATCTTGGCCCCAGAGACTTAGCATCTTCCTCTAAGGCACAGCTCAGAGAGAGAGAGAGAGAGAGAGAGAGAGAGAGAGACAGAGAGACAGAGAGTGAGAGAAAGAGAGACACAGACAGACAGACACAGACAGAGACAGAGGAGATTCAGAGAGACAGAGAGGAACAGAGAGAAAGGCAGAAACAGACACTAAGAGACAGAGAGACAGAAACAGAGACAGAATGAGAGAGACAGAGGAAGAGTGAGAGAGTGACAGAGAGACACAGACAGAGTGAGAGACAGAGTTAAGAGAGACAGAAAGTGAGAGAGAGACACAGGAAGAGAGTGAGAGAGACAGAGACAGAGGGAGAGAGACAGAGAAAGCGAGTGAGACAGAGAGACAGAGGGAGAGTGAGAGACAGAGAGACAAAGAGAGAGAATGAGAGAGACAGACAGAGATAGAAACACAGAGAGTGAGAGAGACAGAGAGAGAGCGAGCGAGAGAGAGAGAGAGAGAGAGAGCGAGCCAGAGGGAAAGGGAGGGAGGGAGAGACAGAGAGAGAGACAGACAGAGACACAGAGAAAGAGAGAGAAGGGAGAGGGGAAGGGAGAGAAGAAAGGGTGCCTAGAAAAATGCGATTTTATACTTACAACTTTGCCCTTTCCCGCTGCAGTCCTAGGGGGTTGCCGAAGAAGCCCTTGTCCCAAGGAGGCTGAAGCTGGCTGCCCCCACCCAGGGGGCTTCAGCACTTCTGATCCTGCCAAGGTCAGACACCCAGAGCCAAGCAGCAGACCGTACAGTGCGCACAGCAACAGGCTGGCCTCACTCTCGCCAGCCAATCAGTGCAAAGAAGTCCTTAGTTACTTTACCTTTTCCCCAGCTGGGGGAGGTTTTGTCTATCCGTTTTATCCATTCAGAATTAGGGTTAGAAGTTCTAACCTCACTTTAACCCCAGTGTCCCGATGCTGACCTTGGTCCTCTTGCCCTGATCTGACCCCATGCTATGACTGTAAACACCTCCCAAGACCGGAGCAAAAACAGGGGAGCTTCAAGTCAAGTGAGGTCACAGGGTGAAGCCCTCCGGCATCCTCCACTAAATTAGGAGGACTCTAACCTGAAGATAGTCCCCAAGGCCCCTGACATCAACACCTCCTTGGAAACAATGAATCCACCCAGCACCCTCGGCCAATTTCCGCCAGCCCGAACCTCCCATGAACCTCCTCCTTTTAAGCCGACCTCCTTTGTCCGGTCGCTACCACATCTGCTAGGACACACATCCGATACTCTTGGTCCCTTTTTCCTTCAAACTCTCCTGCTTTCCTTGGCTTCTGTGGCATTTAGTGCCACCTATTCCAAGGTATAACAGTGACCACAGGCCAGGAATCCCAAGAAGGCAGATCTGAATATAAGGGGAAGGTTCCTACCGACTAGGAAAGTCCAGAAATGAAACAGGCAGTGTCCAGAAACACCACAGAACCTGCCCCTTGCTTCCAGCAAAGGCTTGCTGGAAAATGTCCTAGAGCAGAGGTGTCGGGTCACTCGAGTTTGGCTTCATATTCAGATGTGACGGGGAAATGTTTAACCAAAAATAATCCGTATACAATTGACCAGAGATCGCATTAATGCAGAGTTCTCTTAAGTCTATACACCTTTCAAGGACCTTCATGTACTCAACTGTACATACAGCTCTTTTTCTATCAGAGTTTTAATACTGGACCCTCCTGTCCTAAAGGAAAGTCACAGTCATGCTGTGGGAAGGAGCATACAGAGAGACTACTAAAGCAGGATTCTAACTCGATTCACCACTCAGATTTTCTCTTGCTGCCTTGATCCTAGCCTTCCTCAGGAGATCCAGAAGCTAGCCTTCTCTCCTACAGGCTCCCTTCTACCTGGCCTCCTGCAGTAGTTCTCTCTCTTCGGAAAGGACAATAGCCCCCCTTTATATCCCCCACAATGTCCATCTAGCATAGGGCTGAGAACAATCAATATTGGACCCGTAGGGAAATGGGATCCATAAAGCATTCTACCTCATACAATTCTGTCAAGCAAATGCAATTTCCTGTCAGGACATATTGTCAAGACCACCTTTGTGTCAGCATCTGTGTGATCTACCAAGATGGCTTTGGATGGCCCCTCAGTCCAAAATTGACCACACACAGGTCAGAACTTGAAATCCCACAGTCAGAACTTCCTTCCTTTGCCACCATAAGGATTTGCCTTGGACATGCCAATATCTCTAAGAGGAATCAAGCAATAAGCATTACACAGTGCCCACTATAGTGCCAAGCCCATAAATAAATGTTACATCAGTCACTTCCCTGTGACTACCTTCTGAGAGGAAAACTGAAAGGGTTAGAAGTATTTTTAAGTACATTTTTACAGCCTCCCCCACAGACCTCGAGAACAGAAAGGCATGAAGAACGATGAATTAATTAATATGGGAAACTAGCTGCTAAATAGCTAAGGAAAGGGTGGAACTCCAGAGTAGGACTTGGACCTAAAGAAAGGCAGCAAGGGACTGAAAACAAAAGAGAAGGCTAGCCCAGAATTAATTGGAAGGCCAGAGGAGACTTAGAGAAGTAGCCTCTGGCAAGGGCCTGTGAAAAATCACCAGATCTACAGAATGAATGAAAAGGGCAAATACAGTACCTGGGTCAGACATTGATGATCATCTTCAACCAATTTCTATAGCCAGAAGGACAGAACTGACTTGGGGCGGGTGTCTCTGCCCAGGGTATGGTAATGGAATTGTCAGTTCAGTGCATTCAATGGCTGGTGTTCCCTAGGTATACCTCAAATCCTCAAATTAATTTAACATGTCCACTGAGTAAATGATTGTGAATTAGACTATTACAAGATTGGGTGGGAGAAAAGAGGATTAAGAGGATTGTTGGAAAAGCTAGCATTGGTAGAATTGGGTGGAGGGAGCCTAGGATGGTGTGGGATTATGCTTTCATGCCTTGGGTCTTTAAAAAAGAAAAATCTTTACAATCACACTCCCAGGCCCTTAGGATCCTTGCGATTTGGTTGCATTAGTGAGAAGAGCCCAACTTTAACTTAAAGTTCAAAGTTAAGAAATAGTCTAGCAAAACGAGAAAAACAAAAACAAACAAAAAAGAGCTTGAATATAAAAGCTACTGTGGTAACAGGGAAGACCAAGACACAAACTCATAAGAGGACAACAAAAGGAAAACAGATACAAAAGCAAAACGTCCAAGAAAAATACTAACTGGACCCAAAATCAATAAGAATTCCTCAAAGATTCAAAAATGACATAAAAGTAATAGAGGAAAATTGGGAAAAGAAATGAGAGTGATACAAGAAAATAATGAAAAGAGAATTAACAGTTTGGGAGAAAATATTAAGGAAAATAACACTTTAAAAACAAACTAATCTGATGATAAAAGAGGCACAAATATCACTGAAGAAAAGAAAGTGTTTAAAAGAAGAAATGAACAAATGGAAAAAAGCTACAAAGGCTCACTGAAAAAAATAATTCCTTAAGAATTACAATTGTGCAAGTGGAAGCTAATGACTCCATGAAATATCCAAAAAAACCCAGAATCAAAAAAATGACAAAATAGAAGAAAATGTGAAATATCTCATTGAAAAAACAATTCACCTGGAAAATAGATCGAGGAAATAAATCCAAATAAATCCAATTTTTTTAAATTGAAACTATCTGAAAGCCATAGTCAAAAAAAGAACTTTGATAATGAAGAGGAAAAGGTTGGGGAAAATAAGAGATGGACAACATTTGAATCTCATTCTCATTGGAATTGGTTCAGAGAAGAATACACACAGATAGATACACACAACTCAGCTGGATATAGAAATGTAGTCAGAAGCAAAACATATTTTGAGGCGGGACAGGATAAAAAAAGAAAAGGATAAACAGAAGTTAATAGGATGGAAGGAAATATACAGTTAATAATCATAAGTGTGAATATGAATGAGCTCACCCATAAAATGGAAGCAGAGAGCAAAATGGATTAGAAACCAAAATCTAACAATATGTTGTTTACAAGAGATACGCTTGAAACAAAGACACGAAGAGAGAACTGCAGTAGAATTTAATATGCTTCAGTTAAACTTACAAAAAAAAAAAAAAGGGCAGGGGTAGCAATAATGATCTCAAACAGAACAAAATCAAAGAGAAACTACATTTTGCTAAAAGCTACCATAGATATGAAATAATATCAACATATTTACAGCAAGTTTCTCTGATAACTCTCATTTCTCAAATATATACTGAGCACAAAGTGAGTCAAATTTAAAAAATAAAAGCCATTCCCCAATTGACAAATGGTCAAAGGATATAAAGAGACCATTTTTCAGAAAAACTCAAAACTATCTATACTCATATGAAGAAAGTCTCTAGATCAAAACTTCTTAAAACTATGGGTGGTCACAACCCTACGTGGGGTCATGTAACTGAATGTGGGAGTTTCAAAGTTATAAACAGTACATGTTTTATTTGTATACCTCTTTTATATTATCTATATACCTGGAGTCATGCAAAAATTTCTCAGACAAAAAGGGGTTGCAAGTATAAAAACTTTAATTAGTCCTGCTCTAGATCACTCCTGATTGGAGAAAAGGATATGTTGAAACAATTCTGAGACGCCACCTCATACCTATCAAAAATGATAAATGCTGACGGGGATAAGGGAAAATAGGTATACTCATGAACTACTAAGTACTGAACTGGATCCAACCATTCTGGAGAATTTTTAACCAGGACCAAAGGGCTATAAAACTCTGCACACCCTTTGACCCAACAATACCACTACTAAGTCTGCATGACAAAAGGACTAAAGAAAAAGGAAAAGGATGGAAATGTACAAAAATATTTACAGCAGCTCTTTTTGTGGTGACAAAGAATTGGAAACCAAGGGAACGCTCATCAATTGGAGAATGGCTGAACCAAGTGCAGCATGTGATTGTGATGAGAGTACTACTATGCTATGGAAAATGACAGAGTATGGTGTTTTAGAACAGTATGGTAAGATCTATGTGAACTAATGTGAAATGAGAAGAACCACATCACTGTGCACAGTTACAGCAAAGCTGTCATGATAATCACCTGTGAAAGACCTAGCTATTCTGCTTAAAACAATGATCCAAGACAGTTCCAAAGGACTCATGATAGAAAAAAAAAATCATTTGCTTCCAAAGAGGAATGATAAACTCAAAGTACAAGTATAATTTTCTCACTTTTATTTTCCTTGATTTTATAAAAAATATGACAATATAGAAATCTGTTTTGCCTGATTTCACATATAGAATTGATTTGTTGTTTGCTTTTTCAGTGGATGGAGGAAAAGTGGGAGGGAAAAGAAATGAATTGGAACACAAAATTGAGAAAGAAAAAACTTCAAAAATAAATAATTTTAAGGAGCAGAATGTACAAAAGCTGAAGAAAATAATTCTTTAAAATTTAGAAAATTTGAAAAAGTATACATTTAAAAAACCCGGCTAAAAAATACAAACATTGAAAATTAAAAGAAAAACCAGTAAAATTTAAAGCTAAAAAATGGGGGTGGAATAAATAATTTGGGGGGGGATTGAAAAAGTAAAAAGGAAAGTAACTTAAGTGACTCCTAATGTGAGAGCTTCAAGAGAACTTGGATATCACACAGCCCATCATCTTCCTTCAAAATAGGAAAACTAAGCAATAAAATGACTTGCCCAAAGTTGCACAGAAAAGACAAGGCCAGAAACTAGACCTCTTGCCTCTGGAGCTGTCACCACTGCCCCACAGTACCTTAAATCTCAGGTTAAGTGGAAATGAAGCCAATTGACATTAAAGCATGGATTTTCAGGGAAATGTATATGCATCTTTGTAGAGATGGTCTGGAATAGTGGCTATTACTTTGGGTTTCTTTATTAGGAAAATGTGGGTCCAAATCCTCTCTCTTAGAGTAGCCATGAATCTAGGCCCCTACTCAACCTTTGCCTGGCTCTCGGCATCTCCTAACCCGGCCGGGCCATCCCTACTGCTGAGTTAACCCAGCTAGAGTAATCAATCGTTTGGTTGGCCTTTGGTTGACTGCCATGTATTTGTGTAGTGCTATCACAACAAGTCAATATCAGGTGAACACAAGGCCCTCCAGATCTTGGCTTGGGAGGAGAGGGGGATGCTCCCCCAATATTTGCTTTCCTCTTCCTGTTTACTCTCAACAAGAAAAGCCAGGCCAGCTTTCCTCTGAATCCTCCCCGGCCTGTCACAGTTCCCACATGATTTCCCAATTTAGCCTGAATTAGTCTAAAGGAAGAAAACATTTTCCCTTCCCTTCCCCTCCCCTCCCCATTAACTTTTAAAAGAAACTGCTCCCATTCATGCTGGCTTCTTCCCCCATGTAAAAGTCGAGCCTCTGGAGACCAAGCCCCGGCAGGGTCTTCTCTCGGCTCCCAAAGGCAGCCTGTCCTTCCTGGCTGCTTCTCCTCAACCCAGCCCAGGTTTGGCATGGGTAGCAGAATGCTGGCTGCACCCTCCCCTCCCCACCCCGCCCCACCCCACCCCCAGGTTCAAGCCAACCTTCTTTAACATGAACCCCATGAACACAATGAAGGGAAGGCTATGTTCACAAGGTGGCACAATTACAGGACTGTTCAAAAATTTCGAATGCTATCTTTGTACTCTGAACTAATCAAAAATGGTTTGAACTTCGGCTATTTTGACACAAGGTATATTAAGTATATTTAAAGAGATTCAAATTGTTACATTTTTTAAATACGTTAATACACGTAGCTGCCCCTAACCTTTAACTTCCTCAATCACTGGAATCTAAAAAAAAAAAAACTAAAAGTCTAGGACTGATTTCCACATGTGTAATATGTGCTCCATGACTTTCTGTCCTTGGGACAACTCACTCCGCCTGCCTTCTGACCCTCATATCCCAGGTGCTGGAGAGCTAAGAGTCTTGTTGGGAGGAGACACTGTGGCTGGCCATCAGACCTCTTCTCATCCCACAGTATTCTAACGTGCGCTTCCCACCCCACTTCCATCCCTAAGAGTCCAGCCTCAAATCCTCTCCCAAGGCTTCACCCAATAGACTGGCAGCTTTTCAGCTCGGGAAGACCATCACAGCAGCCCTAAGGCAATCTGATTTTTGGTTATCCTCTCTCTTTCAGGAGCCACCCAGCCTGCTCTCGCACTCATGTCTTCACTGATATCTCTGCAACCACATCTTGCACACAAGGCATCACTGGGAATAGCATGATTCAGTCTACTTAGGCCACCAGTATCCTTTGGGATTGACCTCCAACTCTCCCGAGTCCACGGTGCTCCACCACAATGCACACTCCTACAGCATCACCAAAAACATCCTGGTGTTAAAAAACCAACAGCTATCACAGCATCAAGCAGTCCAAGATAACCAGATGTGCACACCTGTCCAAGACGACTATGCCAATCAACCCAAGGTGACACGCCTGACTACAGATGAGGTGTTTATCCATTTTGTCCAGTGTGGACAGTTGGACCCATCACTTTTTCATTACCATGGGATTTTACGTAGGGGATTATCATTATTATGAGACTTAAGGATTTCAAAAGGGATAACACTTGCACTGCATTGGGGGGAGGGAACACGTGTGGCAAAGCCGGAATACAGAGAAATGGCAGCCCTCGAGCCACCTGTCCTGCTAGCTTTGTGACTGCACAGATGTGGTCGCTCACAGAAAATCACCTGTGAAAAGCTGCCAATTCCTTTCTTGTATTTTTCTAGAGACAAGAAACCAGATGTACGGGTTAGCTCTTGACAATGGCTTCTTGGCCATCTGATATTTAACAGAAGCACCATCTGTCATCTCTGCCATGCCCTTTGTAATCTTTCCCTCTGTGGAATAAAGATGGATCCCTGGGAGCCTCCAAAGCTGTCACTTTTGCAACACCCTAGAATATTCCCAATTGTCTCTGGAGGTTTGATGCCATGAAGTTGTCTAAAAAATGTTAAAACCAGATGAACTTTGAAGGATTCATTACATGTGCAGAACAGAAACTTGGCAGGTGAGCCCTGAAATCAGACACAGCCTATAGCATTCCATCTTCCATGAAGTTACTAATTACTATTCTCATTCACTTTTTCTACAACCAGAGGTGATATAATTAGAAAGAGAAGAAACTCCTGATTTCTTTAATTTTTTCCAAGTTTTTATTTTTCCAAATACATGCAAAGATAGTTTTCAACATTCATTTTTTTTCAATTGATCAGTCAACCAGCATTTATTTAGTGACCTGATAGGTGCAAAGCACAGGGCTCAGCCCCGAGGAAGTAAAAACAAAGAATGAAACAATCCTTGCAAGAAATTTACAGAATTTTCAGGCTCTCATTCCTTTCCACTGAAATAATTCTCAGTTCTAAGCCTAAAAATAACACAAAGAAGTGATCCCTTGACAATTTAAAAAACACTTTGCCATTCTACCTTTCTCTTCCCTTCACTACTAAGTTTCTTGTATAATTAATCCACAATCAAGATCTTTGCTAGTAGATTACTGAACCTGTTCTTAAAAATCAACAACAATTTAGTTTGAAAATCCACAGGTCCTTTATTAAACTGGATTCCTTTCTAACCTCTACAACCTTCACTTTTTTGTTTATTAGAAGCTTTTTATTTTTCAAAACATATGCATGGATAATTCTTCAACATTAACCCTTGCAAAACCTTGTGTTCCAATTTTCACCCCCTTCCCCCACACCCTCGCCTAGATGGCAAGTAGTCCAATATCTGTCAAACATGGTAGAAATCCAATATAGGCATACATATTTATACAATTCTCTTGTTGCACAAGAAAAAATCAAATCAAACAGGAAAAAAATGGGAAAGAAAATAAAATGGGAGCAAACAACAACAAAAAGAATGAAAATGGTATGTTGTGAACCACACTCAGTTCCCACAGTCCTCTTTCTGGGTGTACATGGCTCTCTTCATCACAAGACCATTGGAACTGGTCTGAATCATCTCATTTCAACACTCATTTTTACAAAACCTTGTGTTCGAAATTTTTCTCTGCTCCCTCCCTTCTTAGTCTCTTCTCTAGACTGCAATCTGATATGAGTGAAATATGTACAATCCTTCTAAATATATTTCCATATTTATCATGATGGGCAAGAAAAATCAGATCAAAAAGGGGAAAAAACACTGGAAAGAAAAAAGCAAACAAACAACAAAAATGGTGAAAATACTACACTTTGACCCCCATTCAGACTCCATAGTTCTCTCTCTCTGGGTGCAGATGGCCCATTTCATCACAAGTCTATTGGAATCGCCTTAAATTGTTGAGAAGACCCAAGACCATCACCGTTGATGGTCACATGATCTTGTTATTGTGTACCATGTTCTGTTGGTTCTGCTCATTTGACTCAACATCAGTTCATGTAAGTCTTTCCAGGCTTTTCTGAAATCAGCCTGGTCTTCATTTCTTATAAAATTGTAATATTCCATTACATTCATACACCATAACTTATTCAGCTGCCCCCCATTTCCAGTTGGGCATCCACTCCATGTCCAGTTCCTTGCCATTACAAACATTTTTGTAACCCTCTTTTAAGATCTCTTTGGGATACAGACCCAGCAGTGAGACTCCCAGATCACAGGGTATGCTGTACAGTTTGATAGCCTTTGGGCATAGTTCCAAATTGCTCTCCAGAATGGTTGGATCAGCAAACTTCTGATTTTAAAGGAGAGTCTTACCACCCTAAGAAAGAATGCTTCAAGTCATAAATAAGAGAAATGCAAATCAAAACAAATAGGAGATTTCTCTTCCCATCTGCAAACTGTCAAGAATGACCAACAATAGGAACAATCATTGGGGGGGGGGGAGTGGCACACTAATATACACTGGATAAAAGTCAAGATACTGCCTTAACAGCTCCAGGAAGGAACTTATTACATCAAAATATTTAGAGCAATACTTTTAGTGATAGAAAAAAACTGGAAACAAAATAGGTGCCAATCAATTGAGAAATCGATAAATTATGGTACGTGAACATAATGGAATATTACTGTATCATAAAAAGATATATGTGTGTGTCTATGTGTGTCTATGTGTCTGAAAAAAACATGGAAATGCAAGTAAAGATTATTATAAACGAATGCAATGTGAATCAAGGAAAACCAAGATAACAATATACACAATGACCATGGCAAAGAGAATGGGAAAAGCCCCAAAACTAAGGAAAATTAATGCTATGAAATTTTAAAGACCAACACGGCCACAAAGAAGAGAGCCAAGAAGGCAACTCCCTTACACTATTTCTTTTTTTATTTTTGCTTAAGTTGTGGACTATTGTGTGGAAACTGGATGGTGTATACATGAGACTCAGTTGATATGTTTCTTAGTTTTGCTTTGTTTCCCTCTTTTTTATTATGAGAAGTGATTCTCTGGAAAGCAGAAGGATATATTTGGAAATGAAGGTGAGGTAAAAAACAAAGATATCAGTAATATTTTAAGAGAATTCCAAGCCGTAGTTGATTACATCCCTCTGGCTCAATAAACTCCAGTCGGTCCCATTTCCCCTAATATCAAGTACAAAATCTTCCTGGATCCTTCCTCCTCCATTTTTGTTTCCCTCTTCAAACTCTACATTCCAGCTAGCCTGATGGTCATTCCACAGACAGAAAGCTCCTGGCCTGGCCCATCCCCATTCTTGTCCGTGTCTCCATGCCTTTGTGTTCGCTGCCCTCCATGACCAGAATGCACTCCTTCCCCCCTCCTCCAGCTCTGGGAATCTTCTGATTTCCAAAACTCAACTCGAGATCCATATCCTACAGGAAGCTACCTCTTCTCCTGACCACCCTACTGCTACATCCTACAGGAAGCTACCTCTGCTCCTGACTACCCTACTGCTCGTAGGCTCCTCCCTCCACAAACTACCTTTCATTCATTTGGCATAAGTCATGTAGACAGATATTCAGAGGCTATCTCAAAAAGTTCTGGTGACGTTTCGAGCCTGAAGATTAAAAAACTGATGATCCGCTTCACACCTTTAAAGGCGAACCAAAAATAAAGCTTCTATCTTAGTGGATAAAAGTGCCAAATTATTCCCAGACAACAGAAGTCTGGGACCAATAAGAGAAATAAACAGCTGTAGGGGAGAGGATGGCATTTAATCAAACAGCACAGTCCAGGGAGATGGGAGTGCAGCAGCTCCTTCTGTCTGTTAGAACAGCAGAAACAAGAGGTACTGGTGACACCTAATACTGCTGACTTCCCTCACCACTCAGTTCAGACCATCACCTTGTGTACAAGGCCTTTCCCAGCTCCCCCCTCTCAGTGCCTTCCTTCCCCTCTAAATAAGGCTATTTTCCATCCACTTCATATATTATCACATATATAGGGATGTTATAGTCATAGTGTCTACCTATTAGAAAGGAACTTTCTTGAGGGCAGGGACAGTATTGCTTTTTCTTGTGTATTTGGCATAGTCCCTAACATCATGACAAATGACTGATTCATTCTACTGTAAAAAACAAAATTCTAAAGCATGTTTTCCCTTCTAGAAACCATATGATAAATAAATATTTAATTCTTTTGCTTCCTGCAGTATAGGATGAAGTGTCAACACTATTCCGATGCTTTACCATCTGTATCGACATGTGCCAGCTCAACACTATCAGGAAGGGAAAGGAATAAACAGTTATTAAATGCCTTCTATGTGCGAGGCACTGTGCCAAGAGCTTCACAATTATTAATTCCTTTGATCCTCACAGCACCCCCTGGGAGGTAGGTGCTACTGTTATCTCCATTTTGCAGTTAGGGAAACTGAGGGCCATGGAGATTAAGTGACTTGATCAGAATCATAAAGCATCTTAGGCTGGATTCTAATCCAGGTACTCCTGACTCCAGTGTTCTATCCACCACCATTCAATTGTCTTCTATCATGTAAGGTAGCATCCAATATGGGCAGTTGTAGCAGCTAGCAGGCCATAACTAAATCTCTTTTGAGCAGATCCCGACACATCATATTAAACGGGGCCACATTTATCTGTGACGCTGTAACGTTTTATAACAAACACTATGGGGTCAGGTCTGTCTGGAATCTTTGAGTACCCAGCGCAGGGCTGACACACAGCAGGGGTTCCATGAATCTACATCCTGCTCCAAGCGCTGTCACGTCCCTGAGCCCCCAAGAAGTCAAAGAAGCAAGCCTGCAAAGAAGCCACCCTCGGGAGGGGGTCGTCACCACTCACCCACATTCACACAAAAGGACAAAATCAGAGTCCCTGTGTCATAGGCCCAGAGAGTGTGGATCTTTACAAGGGACAGCAGCAGGACTCTTGGGGCTCGGGAAAGCAAAAACAGAAGCTCAAAGTACAAACAAGCCTAGAACACACCTCTGGGGCCCTCAAGTTCCAAGGCCCCTTTCATCGGATCCCATGGATCAACACTGCAGGCCAGGAAGAGCACTTTGGGGGGGGAGGGGCAGAGGAGACACGGTGAAAGATGGCAGGGAAAACGATTGAGAAAAATAAGCAAGGCACAGGGAGTCTCATCAAGGCAGCACCATTGCTTTTCAGCAAACACCGGACAGACAATGAGGGTTACGGCACCCGGGGGAGCAAGTAACTGCCAACAGAGTTTGCCCTCCTTTATCCATACACAGCACCAAGGAGAAGAGAGAAGCCCCAAAAGTTGAGTTATATAAAAGTAATCAGATATATGGTCATTTAGAGGAATAGCTTATCATTCCTGGTTAATTACCATAGGAAGACCAGCTATTCAATTTACCAACGTGTCAAATGAAGCGGATTAACAAGTTTTATTTCAATGCCAGCATTAACTTCTCTCTTCTTCACTGCTCATGGCATCGGTTGACAACTCACACCTTAAAGTTACGGCAAACATTGCAAACATCGTGTACCAACACATCCCTACCAGCAAATGGAAAGACAGCCAGCAGACTGAGAGGCTCACGCCAGAGTATCTCAACTGCACAGTTACCACAGCCTCTGGAAAAGGAAGTGGCAACTCCCAAAGAGCCAGCCTGGCACCATCAAGACTTGGACGTGCTAGACCAAGCCGGTTTCCCGTTGATAGAATGAATAAACAAATGAAACAAGCATTCACAAAGCACCTACTACGTGCTAAGGGCAGGGGATACAAAGATACCAGCAAAATTAGTTTGTGGCCACGCGGACTGGATGTTCTCACAGGGAGAGGAGGCAGGGGGCATTGTCACAGATACACATGACAGCAGTAGACAGTTAAAAAGGGTTCAAGTTTTTATTCTGATTCAGAACTACATAAACCCCATGGCCAAAGAGTGGTCATCCGCAGTTGACAGGAGGCACAAAATAGGAGATCTCCCACCCCTGGGAACAGCATCAGCCTCTGCCTCTTGAGCAGCTCTTGCCCCAGTAGGCACAGCTGACCTCAACAGAAATGGCCATTTAGCCCTGGCACATGAAGCCCTGCAAAAAGTGAGTTTGGGCCCTGACCCCTAATGCTAAAAAACCTCCCTGCCTCCAATCTCTCTCAGCACAGGCTGCCACTTCCAGAAGCACGGTGATGTCAACAGGCCACTGAATGTGCTGTCCTGTTTATCATTCTCAAGGTAGTATTGATTGTCACTGGACCAAAGCCCTCTTGGTGGTGGGGGGGGGAGGCCAAAGGAGTCCTCCAGTCACTCTCCTCAAGTAACCTGCACCTCAGGGCCCAAGGGCTGAAGTCAAGCTTCTCAGGAAACACTTTAAATGGCTTAACCTCTCTGAAAACCTTATTAGATATGAAAAGCCTATGTTGGAAAATGGAAATACCTTGGGATCCCTAGGACATTAAAATCCCGCTTTGGCCTAAGGCCCCAGGCCAAAGGTCACTCTCCCAAGCCCACAGGCATTCACAAAAGGCCTCCCTAACAGTCCTGTACAAAGGAGAGGGAGGAAAGGAAGGAGGAGGGGAGGAGGAAGGGGGAAGAAGAGGGGAAGGAGGGAAGAGAAAGAGGAAGGGAAGAGGAAAGGAGGAGGAAGTGGACCGAACAACAATGTAGAAAGGCAAAAAGCAAAGAGTACATAGGAAGGAAAAAAGTTCGAGGAAGGAGAGGAGGAGAGGCTCTGAGAGAGCCCACCAAATAAATGACCTGTGAATTTTCCAATTGGCCTTGCAGAAAAGAGGCCCAGCCTGGGCCTCACTCCCTGTAGTGGGCAACCCAAGAGAACTCAGCAGCAAGGAAGTCCATCCTGTGTCTGTGCCTCAGTCTGGGGTGTTTCTCCCCCCCAAGGCCAGTATACAGTAAAAACTGGGAACTGGAAGCCTCCCCGGTGGCCCTGGGGTGTCCCCACCTGGGACCTTTCTGTAATCATGTCCTGTCATCACTAGTGGCCATCATTGCCCTTCTTTGATCTTGGGGAAAGGATTGCAAGCAAGGAAGTTCAAATTCAGAGGCCATCCAGTCCCAACCTTGCCCATTTTACACAATAAGAAACTGAGGCTCAGCTTCCCTAGTGTATTACCCAGCCTAACCCGGTAGTATGTGACAAGAGACAGGATTTTAATTCAGCTCCTCGGCCCCAGCCCCCATTGGCCAGTCACGCGCCTCTGGGACCTCACTGACTGGTCGCGCACCTCAGCCGGGCCCCCACCAGTCGGCCGCGTGCCTCGGCCCCAGCCCCCATTGGTCGCTCGCGCGCCTTGGTCCCAACCCTCACCGGCCGGCCGCGCGCCTCCCAGCACTCCACTGGCTGGCCGGCCACGCGCCTCGGCTGGGCCCCCACCGGAAAGTCACGCGCCTCGCCCCCAGGCCCCAGCCCCCAGCCCCCACGGGCCGGGCGCCTCAGCCCTGGCCCTCCCGGCCGCACAACCCAAGCCACACATGCCGATCAGAGATAGGAGGTGAGAGAGCTGACCTACACACCTCTGCTGGTGCTTCAGGCTACTTGGTGGAAGAAGTAACTGCAAACTGGGAAGAGTTGCAGAGAACCAAGGGAGTTGACTTAGGCCTTGAAATTCATAGGCAGCCAGGTGGTTGATAGTAAAAGGCTGCCCAGGTGAGGTGCCCGGAGATCTCCAGTCGGCAGCCCTGGAACCCGCATCTGTCCCATTGGCAAGCAGGCGGGCAACTAACTGCGTGTGTTCACTCGCGCTCCTGGCAACCGCTGGGATTCTAAGAACACCATCCGGTGCATCACAATGCCAGGCCTCAGGCCTGCCAGGAGGCCTTTCTGGGCAGTTTGGAGCAAAGCTTCTTAAAGCATGCTTTCTGCCCCTATATGGAGTTGTGTAATTGAATTTGGGGGTTGCAAAATGACATTTAGTACCAGTAAATGTTGGATTTGTATACCTACTGTGTATGCCCAGGATCACATAAAAATTTCTCAGATTAAAAGGAGTCATGGGTGGAAAACGTTGAAGAAACCCTGTTCTAGAGCATCTTCAACCTCAGGGGGAGGAGATGCAAGGTGCCCCTCAGTGCAGCTCTTTGTCATAGGCCATCTCTGGGTGCTTTCCTGGAGCACCCTGAGGTGCTCACTGAAAAATCTCTCAGAGTCCCCCCACCCACATCTCAGGGCTCGGGGAGAGCCTCAGAGGTCGGGGAGCTCACCAACGTAGCCCAGAGTAGGAATTCCAACAAAGGGTCCCCATCTCCACTGCGACACACCCTCTGAGGAGGAAAGCTGGCCTTCTCCTGCCCACACAGCCCTTCGGCTCAGGGACAGCTCACCTCAATAGAAAACATTTCCGCCACTAAGTCAAAATCTCCCTTCCATGATACCCCCTCAGACCTCCTCATAAGCCATCTGTGTTCCCTGGGGCCACGTGCATGATCCCCATGACGCTCCGCCCCCACGGAGGCATCTCTGGGCTAGGCTGGACATACCTAGCTTCCGCTGGCATTTGCTAAGGATCCTCACTTTGTACACTTATTTTAGAGCAAAAGTTTTGATTACAAAAGTCCCTTCTCTAAGGATTTTTCAAGCTTTTGTACAGTTTGGGGGAATGTTTGCCTCAAAGCTTACTCTCCTTATATAAAAAGCTCTCAGAGATAGGACGATGACCCCTTCTAGGAGCTTGAGGCTTAGAGCCAGGGCCCACGTGTAGGATGCCATGGCTAATGACTCTGCCTAACTCATTTTTACCTCTCCAGGCCCAACTTTCCCCTGGTGTAAAATCCAAGTGCTAGACTAGCTTTTAGCATCTGGCCCCATCATCTCCAGGCAAATGGAGAAAAGATGGAGGCGATATCAGATTTGATATTCTTGGGCTCCAAGATCACCACAGACAGCAACCACGGCCATGAAAATGCTGGCATACTAAAAAGCAGTAACATCCCCTTGCCGATGGAGGCCCGGATAGTCAAAACTATGGTTTTTCCAGTAGCGATGTATGGCTGGGACAGTTGTACAATATTTTATACAAACGGTGTTTAATGAGCAAGAGAAGGTGAATTTTAAACTAAGAACCACAAGCTTGAAAGGGAGCAAGTGAAAGCATCCATTCTTGAGGCAGTTTCCAAGAATATGGCTAGCATAGAAACCGAATTTTCGAGCTGTGCGATGTAGCCTCATGTCTGACAGATGACGGTTGGCGAGATGCAGATGACGGTTGGCGAGATGCAGTGTGTCTGGGGTGTTCCCAGCTGATGCCAGAATGAGCCCTGCACTCTGGTCTTCTGCCTTGCAGCCAGTACAGAGCCTGGCCCTCAAGAGCAGGTCTCTTTGAAAGAGCCATTGGCGAGCTGGCTTTCAGGGTAGCCCAGCAGGTAGTCGCTTGCTCTTGCTTCATAGCACAAGGCCCTGATTTGGGGAAGGCCTGTTGCTCCATTTTACTCTGTGACATAGATTAGGAGAAGCAGAGGAGATGAAATGAGGGGGCAGAGAAAAATGATTTGGGGATTAAAGTGTATAAAACATCCATGCAGTCTCTACTCTTCTTTGAATACTGTTACTCTGACTTGCTCTAAGTAATGGGTTAATTGGCAATAGAGCCATTACTTAGAATTTTCCTAAAAAGACTGGAAAAGCATGGTTCTGAGAAAGGAGCCATTCTGAAGCCTTGGCAGACAGATTGCCCAAAGGTCCATGGCACGAGCAAGGCGAAGACAAAAAACATGACAAACCTGCTTTTGTCAGATGGGGAAACTGAGAGTGTGGAAGAGACAGGGTTTTGTTTACAGTCACACAGCCAGGATTCTGAAGTACTCCAAGTCTCTATAGGCCTTCCAAGTAGCTATTTTACACATGACAGAGATTAGAAAGAGTTTGCCCTCAACATTCTGGGTTCAGTGGTATGGACTCCCCAGAGACACACTTAAGTGAGGAGGCGGCCTATGTGGCTTCGCCCATTCCCCAAACCACTCTCAGGAAGGCCAGCTCGCTCCCCTCAAAAACAAATTCGAGTTGTCCTTTGCCACTCAACTGTGAGAAGAAAGCAATGGGATATGGGGCCCCAGCACACCTCCCTCCTCCCAGCAGGGGGTCATTTAACAATTAACCGACAGTCAGGGCCGCAGTCATGGGTGCTAGGAGAAGCCACGTCAACTGATTTTCTGAGAGGGAATAGGAAACTTTGCCAGTTTGCCCACAGCAGGCAGAAATATTGAGCCCAAAGCTCAGAGACCAGTACTGGCCCCAGGGACTCATCTTCCTTGCCCTCCTTCCCCCTTCCTCTTCCTTCTCTTTCTCCTCTTCCCCTCATTTCCCAAGTATTTTCCCACCCATGCTATCATCTGCTCTTCCAAACACTCCTGACCACTAGGTGGATAGAGCTGGAGATGAGACCCTCTTTTTACAGATGAGGAAAATAAGCCCTGAAAGGCCAAACTGTTCAAAAGTTCAATTCTTGCCCCAGAGCAAAGCAAGGAAAGCCAATGGGAGAGGGGAGGAGGGCCTCCAGGATTACCACTTCCCTGTGGGGCGAAAGATGACCAGAGACACAGGAGTGGACAGAATGAGTAGAGTTTAGGAGCTGGGAGACCAGGGTGCTGAAGGAGGAAGAATCAGAGGCACCAAAGATGACACGCAGCTAGTAAGTGGCAGGGCCAAGATTCAAGCTCTGACTCTTCATCTACTCTAAAACAGACTGTCTACACAAAGCAGGCTGGCTTCTAGTTGTCTTCCCCTCAAAGTTACCAGGATTTCTTAAAGGCCTCTTCTCATTTCTCAGCTTCCTGGCCTCCTGACCTCCTCACCCTCCTCTTCCTGATTTTCTCTCTCAAACTTCAGGGATGCTTGTTCTTCTCTCGCACTTCACTTCTCACTCACTGTCGCTTTCCTTTGCTCAGTCTTCCTCAGTATCATACCACCTATCCCATGGCTGTTCCCCAAGGTTTGGTTTGGGGACCTCATCTCTTTCCTCTCTAGGGTCTCTCCCTTCTGATCAACTCCCATGGGTTCAATTACCATCTAGGCGCTAATGGTTCCTAAATCCAACCCCAGGCTCTCTCCTGAGCTTCAAGGCCAAACTACAAACTGCCTGTGCATGTCCCATAGGCATTTCAAACTCAACTTGTCCAGGCCAGAGTTCACTACCTTTCACCCCTAAAAACCACTCCTCTTCCAAACTTCCCAAGTGACTATTAAGGACCCACCTTCTTCTGGGTCTCCAAGGTTCAAGATTTCGGGATCACTCGACTTCTCCCTCCTTCTCATCTGCCAAATTTGATCATTTGCCAAAGTCTTATGGCTTCAGCTTCCACTTCTCTCTCACCACTACCTTCGTCTCCACTTACAGCAGCACCACCAGGCCTCCATCCCCCTTACCTGAACTTTTGAAACAGCCTAAAAGCTGCCTTCCCTGCCTCAGGTCTCTCCCCTACCCAATGGATACTCCACACATCCATGTGGCCCTCACCAGGCCTCATTCACCAAGTCACTCTCCTGCTTAGAAAGCTCCCATTATCTATTACCTCTATCACCTCGAGAATCAAACACAAACTCCTCTATTCGCCACTTCCAGTCCCTCCCAACCAGGCCCTAATGTCCCTTCCCAGCTTTATTGTATGTTACTCCCCTCTCCACTCTCCTTGGGGTCCCTTAAAGCCACAGATGAAGCTCTCCTTCACCTAGTGATTAAAGCCAAGCTAAATTCTGCTATTACTTTTAAGAACAAAATGAGAATAGTTCACTGTGTTTCATTACCTTTTAACAGCATGCCCTTTCCCAATGCCTGCTGGTCCCGAACATCTCCTATCAGAGATCAGACATCTGCTGATCTCCGTCAGCCAATACAAGGCAAACCCAGGAATAGAAAAGAAATCTCTTTAGACCTCAGTCCTGACGAAAAGCATTCACAAAGCTCCTACATGATCATCTACAGGAGAGGTAAGGAGCGGCTTCATTCATTTCAGCAAGATAAGGTTCAAGTCAGCTTCCTTCAGTGGAAGGGTGAGTACTCTGGTGGGGCTGACAGTACAATAGTACCGATTGAGACCCATCCCTTATTGTCTCAGCCCGTACAATTCTTTTCCACGTCTTTCCCTGATGTGTTCAAAGCTTTCCTCTGGAAAATCGGCCCACTCGCCTCTTTAATAATAAGGTAGATTTAATAAGTAATAAAAACAGATTTTATAAATGCTAGGCAGATTGGAGCATCAGGCACTTGAAAGGTCAGCTGAAAGGGGAAGGCGGCCTCTTGCAGGAAGGATCCTTCCTCATGGTCAACTGGAGCAAGAAAGGTGATGTTCAGGGCCACTGCTAAGCAGTCATCAACCTGTGAAGGTGCTGGGTACAAAGCAGACAAACATCACAAAGTACCAATGTCGGGATATGCTTCTGAAACGGTTTCAGGGCGGCCTGCAAGGTAGAAGCCAACAAGACACAGAGACTGAGGCCGTGCTGGGGCCAAGGACGCAGGGAGAGAGAGGCTGTGGCTCATAATATGTCAGAGCCTCAAGGTACATTCAGTGTACATGTGGAGGATAAGCACAGAAGGGTAGCCCTCAGCCTCTTACTCCTGGTCTTACAGCCTCAGTGTGCCACACTGAAAAGAACATCACTGAGCCACAGCAGATCTGGTCTCCTCAGGAAGTTCCCAACGTGAAGAGAGTCCCACCGTGACTGCCCATCTGGGTCCTTCTAGAAGTCCCCTTGGCTTCTCTGAAAAACTCCTGGGGGAGCCCATGCTCAGGTGAGATGCTCCACAATCAAAGCACGAAGCCACCGACGCACCGCGTGCTGCTGCCAAAGGCAGACAGGCTCTAAATGGAAGACCGTGTCCTTCTCACAACCCCTGCCTTCTTCCCAAATTCTGGGGGCTTCCCCGCTCCAGAGAGCCGCCTCCAGTTACTGCACTGAGCACTCAATCTACAGGCAGAAGTTGAGGTGTGGACTCCATGGCCTCTGAGGTCTGCATAATCCTGTAGGGGTCCATGTATTAGACAGCAACCTGCCCACTTGCAGACAGGCACACCTCTCTCCAGACTGAGTCAGATGGGCCCTGCCCAGGCACAGAAATTTATTCCAGGATATGCTAAACCACTGTGGGGACATAAGTTCCGACATAAAGCAAGTCCTTTACAAATGGGAACTAGTCCAACGGCCTTCCAAAGCCTCTTACTTTGATACTTCGAAGGTGTCACTCACGTCTTCGTCTAAAAGCTCATCCGGTATAAAGAGCACAGGACGTTGTGTACGTGCGCAAAATATGTCGGGGTACACATGCTCTGACAAATCCCACCGACGTGGAAAATGCTTAATCTGGCCCAGCCAGGTAGCATCCTGCCTCAGAGGCAGGAGTATGGGGGTGCAAATCCCATCTGACACCCACTGGCTGGGTCACATGGGGCAAGCCAAACTCCTTCCACAAGGAGACCGACAGCTGCTAATTGGAACTGAAGGGTGGATTTTGATCTTGAGAGAACTCCCTACCCTGTACGGACAAAAAGGAGGCTGGGGAACGGGGGAGGCCAACCATCCTAAGCAGTGTGGCCACAGGATAAGGAGGTTTTTGCAGCAAATTACACTTCTCAAAAGTCAGACAAAACAATGGCCACCTGAAGGTCTGGCAGGTCCTTCTAGGCACTCACACGTCCCACATACTCAAGCCCCATTTGCTGCTCTTCACCCACTATGTTCCATCTCCCACCTCCACACCTTTGCATTGGCTCTTTCCCATACCTAAAATGGTCTCTCCCCTTGTTTCCTTTAAGTTTCACATCATCTGCCACTCCTGCAGGAGGCCCTTCCCACCTTCCCTACCCCCCTCCACATGCCCCATGTACTCTGCATTTCTCTAAGTAAGTTTGCTTTCCCATTAGGATATGAGCTCCTCAAGGACAGGAACTGCCTTCTGCCTTTCATCCTCACACTTGCCACGTCCCCCACCCCACTCACTCCCTACTCATCTAACTCCAGAAGTTCCCTATCAACTCCAGGATCAAATACAAACTCCATTATTTGGCCTTCAAAGCCCTTCACAAACTGGGCCTTCTCCCTTTTCGCACACTTTACTCCCCCTCTTTGGATGCAATGATTTGAGCATCCTGGGCATTCCAGGAACAAGACACTCCATGTCATGGCACCCAGCATTTTCTCCGGCTGTCCCCGTGACAGGAACACTTTCTGCTCATCTCTACCTACCAGCTTCCTTTAAGTCTGAATTAAGATCCCATCTCCAGAAGAAGCCTTTCCCAATCCCAATGAACTCTAGTGCCTTATTTCTCTTACTTATCTCCTATTTATACTGTTCACTGGCTTGCTTTTTGCCTCCCCCATTAAATAGTAAATTCCTTAAGGACAGAGACTATCTTTTGCCTCTTCATATTCCCAGCATTTAGCACAGCACCTGGCACACAGTAAGAGCTTACAAAAAGCTGGTTAATTGGTTTCTCCCAAAAGTTAATCCTTTATAGCACAGACACACTCCTTTGCCAAAAGCTTGAGTTGCTTATCAAAAAATGATGAAAAATTAATCCTATGACAGATGACATATTCTAAGTTAACAATGATCTTTTTCGATGATTGTTGGAGGGGATGCGGGAAAACTGGGACGTTGATGCATTGTTGGTGGAGTTGTGAACGAATCCAACCATTTTGGAGAGTAGTTTGGAACTATGCTCAAAAAGTTATCAAACTGTGCATACCCTTTGATCCAGCAGTGTTACTACTGGGATTATATCCCAAAGAGATTATAAAGAAGGGAAAGGGACCTGTATGTGCACGAATGTTTGTGGCAGCCCTTTTTGTAGTGGCTAAAAACTGGAAACTGAATGGATGTCCATCAGTTGGAGAATGGTTGAATAAATTGTGGTATATGAATGTTATGGAATATTACTGTTCTGTAAGAAATGACCAACAGGATAATTTCAGAAAGGCCTGGAGAGACTTACATGAACTGATGCTGAGTGAAATGAGCAGGACCAGATCATTATATACTTCAACAACAATACTATATGATGACCAGTTCTGATGGATCAGGCCCTTCTCAGCAACGAGATCAACCAAATCATTTCTAATGGAGCAGTAATGAACTGAACCAGCTATGCCCAGAAAAAGAACTTGGGGAGATGACTAAAAACCATTACATTGAATTCCCAATCCCTATATCTATGCCCATCTGCATTTTTGATTTCCTTCACAAGCTAATTGTACAATATTTCGGAGTCTGATTCTTTTTCTACAGCAAAATAACGTTTTGGTCATGTATACTTATTGTGTATCTAATTTATATTTTAATATATTTAACATCTACCGGTCATCCTGCCATCTGGGGGAGGGGGTGGGGGGGTAAGAGGTGAAAAATTGGAACAAGAGGTTTGGCAATTGTTTATGCTGTAAAGTTACCCATGTATATATCCTGTAAATAAAAGGCTATTAAATAAAAAAAAAATCATTGACAATTCATATACTAAAGTGAATAACAGCTGCTTGATGTCTTAATCACTATATATGATATATATATATATATGTGTGTATATGTATATATATATATATATTAAACTATACTATACTAAATACTATGCTAAAACTTTATATTATATATATATATACATATACACATACATATACGTATATATATATATATATATATATATATATATATATAAAGTTTTAGTACATAAATCAACCTAATAGTATCACAGCGATCAATGCCTTATCTGATCTTATAGAGGAAGCTAGATGTTGCAGTGGATAGAGTTCTGGGCCTGAAGTTAGGTGGACCTGAGTTTGAGTTTGACCATAGATACCTTCTTGCTGTATGACTCTGTGGCAACTATTTTATTTTTATTTTTTTTTATTATTTTTAATAGCCTTTTATTTACAGGTTATGTGTATGGGTAACTTTACAGCATTGACAATTACAGCAACTATTTTAGCACTTTGTACCAAATCAGTTGCCTTGTCTGTAAGGTAATGACAATAAAAACATAAAAAAAAAAAAAAAAAAAAAAAAAAACCAATGATCTTTTTCAAACTCCACGGCCACTGTTGACTTTAGCAGTCCCCTTCTGGAAATCTCACTGGTGAGAATGTTCCCCCCTTCCACCTACAAAGCCGCCCACTGCTACACCTCAGTCATCAGTGCCAAAAGCTAAAGCAACAGACTGGTCTATGAGTAGATTTGGGGTCAGAGCCAAGCATTCAGAGTCAATTATTATGGAAAAAGTTTTATTCATGGAAGAAACTCTGGCAATGCACAGATTGGACTAGCAAAGTCAAGAAAGTCCACTGGAAAATTTCAAAATCCAAAGAGTGTTTTTAAAAAGTCACAACAGATCAAAGCCTCATTCATTTTACAAAAACCCTGCTTAATGGCACTGAAACAATGGTATTCTAGCTATTTGTAGAGAAACTGGGATTTTTTAAGTCATTGGAGTAAGGAAGTGTCTCAGCAAGGAAACTTCCTACCCCAATACAAATGAGTAACTCATCCTCTAACTTAAGTGTCGTAGAGATGTCTGGGTCACTGAGAAGCCCAAGTGACTTGCCAACAGTAAGTACCTAAACCAGCACGTGGCAGGCTAAATGTGTTCCTGATCCTGAGACTGGCCATTACCACTATTTCACAATCTCTTTGTATATAATAGATTATTTTCCAATTCCAATTCCAATCCAAGAGATTATTTTCCAAAAACACAACTGAAAGTTATCTTTCTGGGGGCAGCTAGATAGATGGTACAGTGGCTAGAGCACCAGACCTGAAGCCACAAGGACCTGAGTTCAAATCCTAACTCGGGCACTTAACAATTCCTAGCTGTGAGACACTTGACAAGTCAGTTAATCCCAACTGCAAGAGAGGGAGAAACTTATCTTTCTTGAGCCTACAGATAGCATTGCTGCTACATTTGATGGTTTGTAATTCTAATCAAAAACTCTTTCCCACAAAGAGGGGATTTTTTTCCTAGAAAGAAAAGTCCTCAGAAAAGCAACATGTAGTTCCCTGTCTCTAGGAAAGTCTTCTCATAAAATGGTAACAACTCAGAGGCAATGTGGCAGAGGGAATGGACTAGATTGAGATTCAGGAGAGCCTGGGATCCTCTTCTTCCTGGGACACATGCTGGTTTGGTGACCCGGGACTAGTCAACCTCTCAATGATTCAAGGTCAAAGATTTAGAGCTGGAAAGGTCTTAATCGGAAGTCTAGTCCAGTCCAGTCCAAGCCCATCCAAGTGTCCCTAGGCAAAACTAGGATTTGGATGTTAGTGCTCTGTGAAATCAGGGTTCCTATTATTGCACAAGGGAAGTCAGTGCTTCTTTAAAAATGGAAGCAGCGATGGAAGTGGCTATCTTCGACAAAGATCTAATTCAGTTCCAATTGATCAATGATGGACAGAAGCAGCTATACCCAGAGAAGGAACACTGGGAAATGAACGTGGGCTACTTGCATTTTTGTCTTTCTTCCCAGATTATTTTTACCTTCTGAATCCAAGTCTTCCTGTACAACAAGAGAACTGTTCGGTTCTGCACACATAGATTGTATCTAGGCTATACTATAACATATTTAACATGTACAGGACTGCTTGCCATCTGGGGGAGGGGGTGGAGGGAGGGAAGGGAAAAGTTGGAACAGAAGTGAGTGCAAGGGATAATGCTGTACAAAATTACCCATGCTTATGTTCTGTCAATAAAAAGTTATAATAAAAAACTGGAAGCTGCAAAAATCTCAGAGTCCAGGGATCAGCTTCTCTAGCATTCTACAACTCGTCCCTACTTGTCCCTAGCCTTTGAAATTGCCATTTTTCCAGAATATACTTATTAAGAGCTGGAACACTGAATTTGTGTATTTGAAAATCAAAGGCCTTAGTTTAAAAAAAAACTTTGTATGAAACCTTTCCTACTCCTCCTCCTCACCCACCCACACCCCCAGAGAAAAACAACCTTGGAACTATGGTTCATAAAGAACTATACCCTTCATCTAAGGCACCAAATCTAACATAGCTTCAGCAAAAGAGAAAAATAAACAAAAAACCCAATTCCCAGTTTTCCAATTCTTCCCACAAAGTGCCATCAGACTTCTACCTGGCTCCCCCCTCACTACTTCTGGGAGGCCCATGAGCAACCACAGGATTTAGGGGCAAGTGGGGAGCGCTTTAAGGATGAGGAGGAAGAAAAATCACTCAAACCCTTCACCTGATGGAGCACCCAAAGCTGAAAGCCTCATCACAGAGGCACTGTGGACAATATTAAGGAACGGTAAAGGGGCCCTGAATCTGGCTTTCTTCCTTTGTCCTACTTTAGAAATATGCAAACTTCTCTATGTATGAGTTCTATGTGCAGGTTCTTTCCTCTTATCATAAAGCTAGTTTTCCTATATGTTTCATGAAGTTATGAATGTCTTTTAACACTACTTAGTCTGATTTTTCTTGCATTGATAAATGTGGAAATAGGTTTAAAAGGATAACATATATTTAACCTGCATCAATTTGTTTGCTATCTTGGGAAGGAAGAAGATAAGGGAGAGATAAAAGTTTGGAGCACAAAGTTTTACAAAAATAAAAGTTGAAAATTATCTTTACTTGTATTTGGAAAAATAAAATACATTCGAGGAACAAAGAAACAAAAAAGAAGTTTTCACCTACACTTTGTCTTTCCTAATTGGACTGCCAGCTCCATAACCATGTAGAATGGAGCTGTTAAATATCCCTCCCTCCCCCGCTACCTCAAACAGTGCTCTGAGGCAGATAACCACGGCAATCAACAGGGTCCATATTTAACATGCTCAAGGCTCTCTGATGTACCGCAATTCAACACTTCCTCGATATTTGTCATCGAGGCATAACTAGCTAGTTTCTCCATTATACAATCAATCAGTCAGCACTCACCTTGTTTTCTAAGTAGAACACAACATAAACACATGTGCTCTATTAGAATTTATCAATACATTCTTACATATAATATGTAATAATAACTATATATATTTATATATATATATTTAAATCCTGACGGCCATCAGTCTCCGAAATTTCAATCCAACTGCCTTTTCCCTAGATAGTCAACAGACTCTCCCTCTCCCCTTCAGCAGCCTACTCTAACAATGCTAAAGCTTGGGCAGTGCCTATGAAGTGGCCCTTCAATCTGGAGAATGTGTGTTCCCTATACCCCAGCTCCACCTTCCTTCCCCTGGGCTCTCTCTACTTCCTCCCCTTCCCATTCTAGAGTGGGTTGCACTACTGACGGCTCTGGAGAGCCCGCCTCCCCTTCAAAATCTCCATAGTCCCTTTTGAACCTCAACTCAGCTCCTCCAGAAGTATTTTATCAACCACAAATCATATGGTTCTTAAACACTTTTCCTCCGTCAGCTGGAAAAGGTGTCATTTGTTAAGCCAAACTAATAATGGCAATTTTCCCCCAATGGCTCGAAAAGCTCAAAACTGCAATTTGATACTGAGTGTGTGGGAATCCCAGGCCATTTTGAACCAATACAAATTCCCATTCAAGGGAGTCCATCCATCAGAGTGACAGGCAGCAGGAGGCAAGTAACTTCTTTAGGCCTGTTCCCTATCACCGTCAGCCACTGGCAGGTAGGACACACTTCGAGATTCAAATGAATTAATTAAGAATCCTTTTCTGAAGAATATGCTTCCTTCCCACTACTGCTGCCAGGAGTACATCTGTACAGAAAACTGGATGCATTCTAAGAAGCACACTTTACAGGCAAACGAGCACATCCCCAGAATCCAGAAGCAGCAAGGCAGTAGTTTCGTTCTTCTTCCCTTCCAGGGAATTAGGGGAACTTTCTAGACATTCTGAGGGGGTTTTGTTAAAAGAGGAAGTACAGGAAGGGGCCCCAGAAAAAAAACACTACATCGGGAGGCAGAAGGCCTAACTTCTCATCTGTTAGGTCATTAATTAGCCATGAGACTATGGGCAAGTCACTTATCCACTCTTGGCCTGTCTCCTCGTGTCAAAAGTAAAATGATCTCTAACAAAGATGGGGAGGAAGGGAAAAAGTAGAGGAAAAGGAAGGAGAGAGAGGGGACGCTTAAGGGGAAGAGAGAGAAGGATGATTCTGGGGGACCTCTCTTTTCACCAGGACCTGATTTAGCACTTGCTTTTTCCATCTGTCTGTTTAATTATATGGATTGGCTGCGTCAGACCACGCGCCATGATCACTTGCCCGTCTAGCTCATCCTTCCAGGTAAGGTCCTAGGGAGTAAAATGAATACAGGATAGAGGTGAGGGATTCACCAAAAGAGCAAGTTGAAAAAGAACTAGGAGAGAAGTCCCATGAGACGGAACAAAACTGTAGGTTCTGAACAGAGACATCACCATTCCAAAGGGTAGAGGTCATATTGTAGGCCTGAGCCAGAATGCGGGAGTGGGAGTTAGGGAGGGTGCCCAATTTGAAAGCCAGGCCAGCCACTTGCCACCAGTTAAACTTGGACTAGAAGGGTGGTTGGCATTTAGGAGGCATTCAGAAAGCACTTTACATATAGTATCTCTTTAGTGCTCACAAAAACCCTGGGAGGCAGGTTCTATGAGGATCTCCATTTCACAGAGGAGGCTCAGAAAGGCTAAGTGACTTAATTGCCCAAGGCTAGGATTTGATACCACTTTAGCAGTTTTCCCAGAGGAACCTGGGACCTTAATCTCTCAGGGCCTCTGTTTTCTCTCCTGTAAATTGGGGTCATAGAACTAGGTGAATTCTAGGCTCCCTATGAACTCCCAATCTATGACTTCATGAATCCATTTTTAAAAATGTGCTGAGGCCAGGTGGCACAGTGGATAGAGCACCACCCCTAGAGTAAGAAGGACTTGAGTCCTGGCCTCATCTTCTTCCTAGCTGTGTGATCCTGGGCAAGTCACTGAACCCTGTTTGCCCCAGTTTCCTCATCTGTAAAATGAGCCAGTGAAGTAAACGGCAAACCATGCCAGGATCTTTGCCAAGAAAAGCCCAAATACTACCTAAACGATTCAATAACAATGGAATGACCACAAAGATGAGGATCTGGCCTGTTTCCAACTCTTATGCTGCCTCAGTCTGAGATCTCATCCAGGCAGCTAGGCGGTGCCAGGGCGGGCAAATCTGGGCTGGGATTCAGGAAGATGCGATTTCAAATTCTGCCTCAGATACTTCCTTCTGGTAGGATCCTGGGCAAGTCACAACCTCTCTGATCTTCAATTTCCTAAATGGGGATGAAGCTAGCACTTGAGATATGTTATCTCAAATGAGATAATATGGGAAAATTGCTTTGCAAACCTTAAAGAGCTAGAGAAATGCCAGTGAGAAATAGGTAATAGTATCATTTCTGTGTCCACTTTCTCATTCCAACCCTCCTTATTCCACAAGGTCCTTATCCCAATCCACCGAGTAATAACCAGAGCAGAGCTTGCAATGTGAAGGGCCTCTGGGAAACACAACTATGCAAACTCTGGAGAAGCTTGCCCAATCTTGCCTGGTAGGGAAGAACATCAAGAACCTATATTCCAGGAGGAGGCAGAAGTAATAGTTCAGTCAAGCTCATTAGTCCACCAATGGCTGGAAATTACCACCCCAAGGGCATTGCTAGTCTGGAACAGGGTAGAAAGGTAGATAAAAGACCTATTCTTGCCTCTCTTAGTGTATGGGCACCCTTGGACACGGTACTTCTCTCTGCATCAATTTCCTCAATGATACTGTAAGGATAATGACTGTTCTTATGAAAATGTTTTGAAATGTATGTATTTAAATACTCTCTACTGATGCAAGGCATCATGGAAGAAAAATGAGAGCAGTAGGGGAAAGCAGCACATTATAGAATCCTGAGCCCAGTTCTCCCAATCCCAGAGCTGACCTGGGAGAGGGTATACAGCTGACCTGGGGGTGGGAGGAGGGCAACACTCATGTGCCTAGGTCAGCAGAAGCTACTAGGATGATGAGGAGCAAGTGCTGACAACTAAGAAAATGACACAGGAGCAGGGCCTCCCATGTGTCTTACCACCACCAGCAAAGGGGCTTCAAGGGACAACCTTAAAACCATCAGCCAGCATGATCTGTAACAGAGATAAGCTAGAAACCTTCCCAATAACATCAGGGTGTGAAGCAAGGATGCCCATTACTACATTATACTAGAAATGTTAGCTACAGCAACAAAAGAAGAAAAAGAAATCAAAGAAAACAGACAATGAAGAAACAAAACTACCAATCGTTACAGATGATACGATCGTATACTTAAGAGAACACGTATAGAATCAACTAAATAGAAACCTGAAATAACAACTTTAACAAAATTATGGGATATAAAAAACCCCACGGCCTTTATTCATTAATAAATGCTAATAAATCATTAGCATTTCTTTATATGATCAACAAAGCCCAGCAGAAAGAGATAGAAAGAGAAATTCCACTTAAAATAACTATAAACAGTATATAATACTTGGGAGTTTATCTGCCAAGACAAACCCAGAAACTATATGAACACAACTACAAAATACTTTTCATACAAATAGAGTCAGATATAAAAAACTGGAGAAACAGCAATTGCTCATGGGTGGACTGAGCTAATATGACAATTCTGCCTAAACCAATTTATTTATTCAATATCCTACCAAACTACTAAAAAGCTGTTTGATAGAGATGGGGGAAAAAAACCAAATTTCATCTGTAAGAATAAAAAGTTAAGAATGTCAAGGGAATTAATAAAAAAAGAAGGTGGCCTATAAGAGATCTTAAATTATATTATAAAGCAGTAATCATCAAAACATCCTTGTACTGGCTAAGAAATAATGCTGGATCAGTGGAATAGATTAGGTGCACAAGTCAGTGGTCAATGACCATATTAACCTAATGTTTGACAAATCCAAAAACTCCAGCTTTGGGGATAAGAAATCACTATTTGACCAAAAAAAACTGCTGGGAAAACTTGAAACAAAAGAACCCAAACTAGGTATAGACCAACATCTCCCCATATACCAAGATGAGGTCAAATTGGACACATGATCCAATAAAGGGTAACTCCACGAGCAAATTTGAAGACCAAGGAATAGAACTGATGACCAAAGAAGAGATAGCATTACAAAATGTAAAATAGGAAATTGTGATGTTAAATTGAAAAGCTTTTATATAAACGAAACCAATGCAACTAAAATGTTTCCCAGCTTTCTGCTTTCCTTCTCAATCTTTACAGCAAGCATCTTTGATAAAGGCCTCATTTCTCAAATATAAAGAACTAAATATAATAAATAAATACTGAATCAAATTTATAAGTATACAAGTCATTCCCCAACTTATAAAATGGTCAAAGGCTATGGACAGGCAGATTTCTTCAGATGAAGAAATCAAGGCTATCTATAGGTTTATAAAGAAATGCTCTAAATCAGTTTTGATTAGAGAAGTGCACATTAAAACAACTCTGAGGTACTACACCTCACACCTCTCAAGATTGGCTAATGTGACAAAAAAAAAAAAATAGAAAGTGATAGTTGCCAAAAATGGAAATTCCTCAAGCCAAGCTCTGACCATGTCACTTCCCCTGCTAATGAAGCTTCACTGGCTCCCTATTGCCTCCAGTCTGAAACACCAACATGTTCTGTTTAGCATCTGTAGTCCCTTATGAGCTGACTCAGGCCAACTCTTCTGGATTTATTTCACATTCTTCCCCTTCACAAACTTCATTCATTTAACCACCATTCCACGGAGGAAAATTTCCCTTCTCTCAAGGGACTTCCATTATATTGGAAATTTTCATTTCATTATATGCCAGAGCTTTCTCCCTCCTTACTTTTGTCTCTTGGGATGTTGGACTCCCCTCAAGCATCACCCAGATGTCAACTCCTACATACAAAGGCTAGTTGTTACTGTTCCCCTCCTCCCATACAATCACTGTACATTGATTTACTTCTGTACTCCCATCTTTCCATCACACACACACACACACACACACACACACACACACCATCCTCCCAGAACAGAAGTTTCTTGAGAAATGGGGATGGTTCATTTTTGCCTTCAAATCCTGGGAGCCCATGGGAAATGCTGGCAGAAAGAGGAGACGGAATCTTGGACAACAAAGTCAGTACCTTCCCCACCACCCCAAGCTGTCCAGAGCTGCAGACGTTCTGTCCAGAGAATTCTCTTCTCCCTAAGAAGCCGTTCCACTCTTAAGATTTGTTAAGAAAAGTGGAGGAGCTATCAAAAACGGGCACTGTGTTCCTGAAAGGTTTGCATTCCTTCGGCCTTTATTCATTAATAAATATCTGAATGAATGAAAAAAACCATTTTCCCCTTTTTAAAATGTTGTCAGGTTTCCCATAATAGCCACAACAAGCCAAGTGGAACCATAATCTGCACGTGATTTGTAGAAAAGGCAAAAGGAGCCAACCCTGATCTTTAGGCATTCAGGCACAGGTGCAGCCCCCAGCACTTAACAACTGGGCTTTTTCCAGGGAAAGAGAATCTCAAGCAATATTAGCAAGAGCCAACAGGGTGGCCTGGTGCCAAGGCAGTTGGCGCTGGCGTTGGCACTGACATCAGGAAGAACTGAATTCAAGTTCCACGTCTGATTCGGTTGTGCCGCTCAGGGCCCC
Source organism: Sarcophilus harrisii (assembly GCF_902635505.1). Taxonomy (NCBI): domain Eukaryota; kingdom Metazoa; phylum Chordata; class Mammalia; order Dasyuromorphia; family Dasyuridae; genus Sarcophilus; species Sarcophilus harrisii. The sequence continues at coordinate 73,463,298 of NC_045432.1, read as the reverse complement.
AGAAGGCTCTCTGAGCGCCAGTGGTCAGAGAACTTCATTAAGTGAGAAAACTTTCACACTGGGAGTTTCTGCCCCAGTAGCTCCTCCCACCAACAAAAATCAAAGGGCAGCCACTCCTCCTCCTCCGAATAAAAAACTTGCTGAAGTGCAATCAATATCTTGTAAAGCCCCAAAGGAAATAAGGGCCCAAGTCATGCCTTCATACATAAGGAAAAACACCCAGAATTCTGCAATAAAGCAGTGCTTTTAGAAGATAAAATATAAAATAAACCTTTTAGTTTCAAGCTCATAAACACTTCAAAAATACAGATTAACATCACACATTATTAGAAATCTCAGAAAGTCCAAGTGAATCATAGTCAATGTGATTTTAAAATGTAGTTGATTTTCTAAAACCTCTTGACTACTAGGAACCCCCATTCGCTTGGGAACTCGTTAAAGACCGGCTTTCCCTAAAACAGGAGTTTTTTCCTATTTTTTAATATCAGACTTCAGATCCAAAAGTGTGAGCGTCCTAGACAGAATGTCAGATTAACTCAATGGGTTAAGGAAACTTCAGGTCTGACCAAATGATTCAATAACCTCCCTCCCCCCCTCCAAAAAAAATTGGAGCATTTCTTTTTAGCTCTCTCTGAAAATGAGAGGCTGGAGCCCAATTGGCTAAGCTTGAGAGAACTAGGCTAAAATCTGGGCTTTGCACTTTAGTGGGAATTGACTTGTCTGCTCGGGTAAGCGCATCCCAGTCCCCCCATGAGGGCTGGCGGGACCCCATTCCGGGCCACATCTAATGGTTAAAGGAGGAAGCTTGGTTGAGACCAAGTTCCAAGGTGAGACAACTTTCCTCTCACGGCAAGACTTTTTTGGTTGCGAGGGAGCTCTTCTAGAGCTTTTAATGCGGAAGATCCCCAAAATGCAATTCTTAAACTATTCAAACAAACAAAAAAACCATCAAAATCCAAGGTCCTCTCTTCTCTTTCCCAGGCAAGGCACAACTCCTTATTATTTACCTTATTATTTTTACCTTATAAGGTTCACTAAAAACCCAAGGTCCTGCAGGACTGTTTTTGTCAAAAATTCTATGAGTCCATGAACAAAAAATCAAACCAATTTACAATCATCTCAAACCTTGTGGCTTCAGATCAAACTGTAAATTCACATTTTAATTTTAGCAAAACTAAATCATAAGTAAAATGGGTCCGATTACGTTGTGAAATCTGTTCGAATGATAAAATTCACCAAGACAAAATGGAAAATGCCTCCTGGCTTGGGGGAGAGGGGTATGCGTCCCGTGAACAGGAAAACTTACATCTATCTCAAGTGGCATTAAAGCCACCAAGTTGTGGAGTCTCTGGCAAAGAGAGGGATCGCCCTGGCCCAACGCTCTCCAAGGAGCTTCTTTTCCCACTAGCAAATCATTAAGAAGTAAGGGAAGGGATGATGCCGCTGGCTCACGTGGAAGACACAAAGAATACAAATAAGTAAAAGACTTCTCGGTGGCCCTCGGAAGCCACGTCCTTAGCACGGGACCAGACGGGTGGAATCTTTATTTCAAACTTCACACGAATCAAATAATTCCCCAAATGTCCCGAGTTTCTCTGAGCGCTAGAGTGTCTTTTACTAAAGCCTCCTCCCCGTGCGCCCAACGCCGAGTTCTTAGCCCGCGGGCTCGCGGGAGCTTGGGAAACGTGGGCCTATGCGTGGGCTCGGTCTCGCTGTTCCCCACCCACCCCCACCCTTCGTATTACAATCAATCATTGGGTTTCCCTGGCGGAACGGACAGGAAACTACAAAGTCTTGATTGGCCCCGGAGCAAACTCCCTGGGGAAGCAACAGCCCGTTCCTCACAATGTTCTTCCCCGCGCCTTCCGACTTTGCAAAGCGTGTCCCGGAGAAATGGCCAATGAGGGTGCTTGGAAGGGCTTGGATTTGTCGCTGAGAAAACGACAGCCTGAGCTGCCCCCCCCCCCTCCCGCCCCCAAACGGGCCGCTTCCCTGCCGGGGCCGCTCGCGCTCTTCGGCTCGCTCACCGTTGCCAGCGCCCGGTGCCCGGCTGCCCGTGCCCAGCTTCGCGCGAAGTGGGCTCTGGGGGGCGGGGCGGGGCGGGCAGGAATAACGTGCCGCTGCCGAGATGCTGCTAGACAGACTGGCCTCATTAAAATTTCGTGCAAAATGTAACCTTTGGCCAATGTTTTTGTTTGTTTGGCTGAGACCGCAGCCCCGCACCTGGCTACCGGAGGCCCCCTGTTCTTCTCCACCTTCCCGGGGGGAGGGGAAGGGGGAAGCGGCAAAAAGGCGGGGGCAGGAAGGGCATGGATCGCCGGGCTACGGCTGTTGCAAAGGGGGAGTCGGATGGAACACTACCGGGTCCGAGTAGGAGGGAAGGAGGGAAGCCCAATGGGGGGGGGGGGGCCTGAGCTCTGAGCCCGCCGGGGGGGGGGGGTTGTAGGGAACACTAGGAACACGGGGTCCGAGGGGGGGGTGGGGTTGGGTGGAACAGTAAGGACACGGAGTCCGGGGGGGGGAGGGTTGGATGGAACACTGCGGCCACGGAGCGGGGGGTGGAGGATGGACCGTGGGGGGACCCCACGAGGTGGGGGGGCGGGGAGGGACTAGTAGGGACGCGGGATCGAACCCTAAACTCGAGGAATCCCGGAAGGGGGAAGCCGAGCGCTGGTCCTACTAAACCCCCGGACCGGAGGGAATAACTAACTGTTCGGGCAAAAGCTGAAACGGGACAAACACTTGCCGGACCCGTGGGGTCCGGGGCCAGCGAGCGGTCGCCCTTCCCCTCCCGGGGCTCCCTCGAGCCGCCAGTTTACAAAGTCTAGCTCTGGCCGTCCTTGCCCCGGACAGGTGCCCGGCCAGGGAACGGCGCCTTTTCGTCTCCCCCGTTTAAACGCTAATCACACCATCCTCTGTGCTCCAGTGCTTTTCATAAACGGTTTTTAAGTCCGCACCAGTATAAACGTTTGGGGGACGCAAAGCGGAACCGCCGACCCCCCCCCCCCCCGCCCGGGTCAGTCTCTGCCTTTCCCCTGCCGCGCCCCGCTAGCCCGTCCAGGCCCCCCTCCCCACTCCCGGCCGCCCCACATCCGGGGGCGAAGGCCCAGGTACCCCGAAACTGCTAGGGAAGTTCCATCTCTCCCACAGAGGCGCCCCGCAAAGAGAGAAACTTGCCGAGTACCTTAGGTGGTATCTGTTCAAGAACCATTCCATCACGCACGCACCCCGCACGGTCCCACGCCCGGCTCGGGAAAAGCGCTCGCCCAAAGAAGCCGCTCCAAGCCGCCGGACAAGCGTCGCCGAGAAGAAGGGGCGGGGGGGGGGGAGCGGAAGGAGAGTGGGAGTGCGCGGGCCGGCCCCGACCCCCAACTTGCAAGGAGGTGAGCGGAGCGCTCGGGATATGCACGGCTCGCTCCGGGGTCGGAAGCGCTCTGAGGAGAAAAAGGGGAGGGGGGCGCGGGAGCGAGACCAGGGGACGTCTCGGACTCCCGCTCCGCGCTCCCACCCAGTGTCCGAGGCCAGGGGTCAGAGGTGGGCAACAACGCCCATGCCGATTGGGAGGGTGAGAACGAGGCTAAGAAGGGCCCGGGGGGGGGGGCGCGAAAGCCAAGGGGAGGGGGTAGCAAGATGGGGAGGACAGAGGCGGGGGAGGGACTTAGCCAAGGAAGGGGGAGAACCAGAGGAGGGGGCAGCCAAAGGAGGGGGCGGGGTGGGGGGGAGCCAGAGGAGGTTCCCTGGGGACGCGGGCTCCGGCTCCCCTTCTCCGCTCCCCGGAGCGCTTCCCCCTCCAGCCTGGCGGGTCTCGGGACCCGCACACCCCCTGTCCCGCCGAGGATCACTCACCCGGGTCTGAAGCGTGGCCGTCGGGCCGCTTCTCGTCCGGGGCACGACTGAGCGGGTATCGGGGAGCCGGCACCCGCGGCTCAGGGGCAGAGGAGAGGGAGCGACGGGCAGGCGATCTCTTCCCTAGCCCTGCCCGCTCCCCGCGCGTGTCTCCCTCGGGCTGGCACCTCCGCTCGCCGCCCGGGCTCCGGGAGTCCTGCGAACCGCGGCCGCTCCGCTTCCCGTGCCCCGTCCCGTCCTAGGCTGTCGCGCCGTCCCCAGCCCCGCCGAGAGGTGCTCGATCCCCGGAGCCCGAGCCGGCCCGGCGGGCGCTTCGCTTCTTCGGCCCCGAAGTTCCAGTCCTTGGCAGCCCCCTAGCCCGGGAGCCGCCGCCGCCGCCGCCGCCGCCGCCGCGCCTCCGTCTGACCTCCCGGGGAGTGGAGCGAGCCTAGAAGGGGCCGGCCGGCCGGCCGGGGGGCGGGGGGAGGGAGGAGCGGGGAAACATGGCGGCGGGGGCGGCCCCGGCGGCGCTTGCGCGGGAGGGCGGGGGCTGGGAGGGGCGGCGCGCCGTCCCGCCGTGGCACCGGACCCGGGACCAGCCGCGGGGGGCCCCCCGGCGCTCTGGGGCCCGCACTCCCGGGGATCTAGGAGACGCGGAAGCCCCGGGAGGGCGGTGAGGGAAACTAGTGTCCCCGCGGCGGGCTCTGCCAGAGCAGGGGCAGAGGTCGAGGCGGCCGCGCGGGGCTCCCTCCTCCAGGCTCGGCCACTGGCAGAGCCAGAGCCGCTACCACCGGCCCCGGCGGCGGGGGCGGCGGCGGCGGCGGCGGCGGCGGCAGCAGCTACACACGCGGAGTGGGGAACCGAGACCCGGCAGCCCCCCCCCTCCCCGATCCTCCGCGTCCCCCACCGGGGCGGCGGCGAGCCCGCCCTTTGTCTCCGCCGCCGGGTGCAGGGCGGCCCCAGGGGCTCAGGTGAAGGCTCCCCGCTCGGTGGGGTAGGGTGGCGGGGCCGCCCGCCCAGCGCTAGCTTCACCCAGCGGGCTGCCGTGCGGGTCGCCCTTGGGTCCCGCGGAAGGCGGCCCCTTCTAGCGCCCCTGTCTTTGTCCTCTCCCCTGCGGGGCCCGAGCCGAGAGCCGGCGGGCCCGTGGCCGTTTCTCGGGGCCACCTTCCCGAACCTCGGCTCTCATCTCTTTACTCCTACTCCCAGGTTCCTCCTGGCAAAAGCCAAGAGCCCGCCTTTAGCTGGAATCCTTGTCCTTTTCTCTCCACTTTAGGGAGTCACTTGATGGGGTGGGGGTGATGCTGGGTCCGGACCCTCTGGGTTAATTAAGCACTTAATTCTTCCTCTGCTTTCCCAGCCCAGGTCAGCTTTCCCGGTATCCTTGTCATTACCCAGCAGGAAAAAAGGGTTCTGGTTCGGAGATAGGGATCGGGCTTGTTCTTGCTTTCCTGGCACCTCCTACCTTAGCTAGTGTTTTCTTTGGCTCCCCATTCCAAGCCAGTCAGGAAGGCGGCCCCGTTAGCCATCGGGCAGTGGCTGTTAGTGGCCCCAGGGGAGAAATACAGCCCCCCAAATTCGTGCCCAACTCTAATCATTGGAGGTCTCCTGACTACTGGAAACCCCCCCTCAGGTAAGGCCGGAACAGGTAGAGGCTTCCCCACTAGATCCCCACTCCCTGAAAGGAGGAAATCCCTCCTGCTCAACCCAGCTCCACCTGAGACCACAAGCCCTCAAATTCTCCTCCAGAACTTTGTGGCCACATAATTCCATTACCCACCTTTCCCTTCTCCCCGAGGCCTATCCTGATTTTCACACACACACACACACACACACACACACACACATACACACTTATTTGCACCTTATTCAAGCTTCCTTTGTGCCCCCAAATCACTTCGTATTTAATGTGCAGGGGACTTTTAAAACTTCCTGCTCAGTGTACATGTTCTCATCCTTGCCTTTGCACCTCCACAACTAGCCCAGTCCTCAGTGTGTAGAAGGCAACTGATGTAATAAGCCCTTTACTCCCACCTTACGCTCTCAATTCTTTGAGGAAAGGACCCGTGTCCCACTTAATGCCCCCCTCCACTTGAACCCAGACAGACATTTCATCAGAAATGCCAACTTTCAGCCAATTCTGCCTCAGCTGAGCTGAGGTAGACCCCAAAGTTCACACGGTAGCCTTATAGAGACGCTAGCTGTAGTTCACTCCACTGGGGAGAGGCCTAGTTGGAGAACTCAGAAGTGCTCTGCTTAAAGTCAGAAAGCCCTGGATTCAAATCCTATAATGGAGATGAGTTGGGTGACTGTCAGAATCCTGGTGTTAACTCAATAGAATTGATACAGTGCTTATTGCTTCACACCTTAGAGCGAATCCTTACAAGGTGACAAGTTGCTAATACTGATGGAAACGATGCTTGTGTTCATACCTTTAGAGAGCTCATAAGTATCTAAGTACTCAATGGAGTTCACACGTTTGGGAGAGTTCAGGGTTTAGAAAGAAACACCAAATTCACACCTCCCTTAGGGCCAGAGAGCACTCTGGAAGATAACGCAAAATCCCTCTCCCTCCAGAAGGCGGAGTTAACCTTTGGGAGATCACATATATACAGGGAGCTCTTGGAGCTTGGGGTTAGTTACTTGAGAGAGTTTTTACTTGGGAGCATTCCCAGGAGTCATGGAGGCACACTCTACAGGAAAGCCTACAAGCCCTATCTTCAAGGCAAGAGAGATTCATTGTATCTTCTACCTTGGTGCTGGCTGGAGTAGGAAGGACAAACCTTTGGATTTGGAGACATTCGGGCGGAGCTCTTAGACCCAAGCGGAGAGATAGGCCTTTGGGCTAATCGGGCTAAATTGAAGGACACAATAAAAGATCTGAGCTTTTTTATCACCCGGCTGTGTTTTGGAAAAAGAAACACCGACATTTCAGATCACCCTTGAGTTTTTACCTTGTTTCAAGTTGAGTTGACACTAGGATTCCAACATCCCCCCCCTTTCTTTTGATTTAGAACATAGGCGATCATAACCTCCTTGACTTCTTAAGGAGATGAGAACTCCAAAAAGGTGATCACACCTTCCCTGACATCTCAGGAAGGGAGATGAAAATACCAAAGGAAAGAGAAAATCAAATCAGATTAGCGGGTTTCTGGAGGGGCTCACTAACTAAAATAACTTTTAAAGTTATTTAACAGTTGAAAAATCTATATTCTCTCCAACTGTAATCCTGATTGCTTTTCTGTTGATTAATGACATCAGACTCCTGAATTTCTAAAGACTCTCTGGGTGTAAACTCAGCTGCCATCATGTCCCACCTGTCCTTTGATTGATACTTAAGAGCTGGGCCTTACCTTTCACTTCTCTGGGTCAATCTACGTTCAGAGGCCCAGTGAAAGCCTCGGTTACATTTTGGGCATGGGGTTTTGGGTTTTCTCTCACCCTGTCCTCTCATTCTATCTCCATATCTACACTGAACTCTCAAATGCCCAACTTTTCCACACTGAAAACATCGACGAGTTTCTCTAGAAGTCCCTTGCCGAGAGGGATCCCGTCTTTCCATGTTCATCATAGTTTGGGTGTAATAAGCATTTGTGCCCACTGTGGCACAGCGTCTTATGATCTCCTCCAAGGAGCATCTTTGTTTAGTTCCCATATAATTCTTTTGCAAACCTCATTGGCATTTTCCTTAACCAGATGTCTCGTCATTATTTCTGTAGCAGCATTATCTCCAATGGTTCTGATCACAGCTGTTTGCAAACGTTCCACAAAATCTGCAAAAGGTTCATTGGGACCTTGCTCTATTTTTGTGAAAGCTTTATTTCCATATTTCTGTCCAGGGAGAGAATGCCAAGTTTTGATTGCAGCCTTAGAAATTTACTCACACACTGGCATGGGATAATAAATCTGTTCTGAATTCTCTCCATACTGACCTTCACGGGCTAGTTGGTCAAAAGTGATTTGTCCAATAGCTCCCATTTGCCTATTGCGTTGGCCTTGAATCCTACATAATTCATGAAACTCCGAAAGCCACAACAGATTCTGTCCCGGTTCTAAGCGTGTTCTCGCTATGGATTTCCAATCATTTGGGGTTAAGATTTCATGAGACAGATTATCTAGCAACATCTTCACATAAGATGATGTAGCCCCATAAAGAGTGCAACCCTTTTTCAAATCTTTTATTTTTTCCAAATTAAAAGGAGTATATCTTCTCTCTTTTTGACCTGAAGGGTCAAGCTTTTCAATCACAGGATATGCACGTATAAAATCAGATATATCTTCTCCTTTATTTTTTGCTTTAATTAATGCTTCTTCTAATCTTGTCATATTCCGAGTCACAGGAGAAGCTGTGTTTCTGCCTCTCTCCCTTCCTCTTCTTCCTCCACCCATGAGGGGGAAGGGTCATGAGATGAGAAATGATCTAATTCCTCCTGCTGTGAAGTATCACACTCAGAATTGTACTTCACTCCATTCTTATCTGACTTTTCCTGCTTATCACCTTAGTTTAGTTGGCGCTTTCTTCTTTTTCATTTTAACACTTAAATAACTTCTTATAGCCAGTTGTATTAAATTATAGGTATTAAATATGTCTTTAGAAATTGAGTTAGGGCCATTTTTTTTTTTACAGAATTGACAAAGATCCTCTCCTACTAAGTTCCATTCATCTAGATCCAATTCTTTCTCCAGAGAGAAACAAGGACGTATGTTCTTAACAGTTTGTAAGAGTTCAGTGATCTGCTCCATAATTATAATCAACCCTTGGCTTTCCATAACTTTAACAATGCTCTCTAAACATTTTCCTTAAACAGGAACAGAAGGCTGTTTTCTAAAGATCTGTCCCATCTTAGCTGAAATTCTACTTTAATTCTTTTAATAAAATTTCTTTGTTGTACTCACTCTAATTTGAGGAGACTTTTCCACACCATCGGGGTCACAGGCTTTTCCACTTAAATCAGGATCAGAGGCTTTTCTACTGAAATCAGGATCGGAGCTTTTCCACTGAAATCCACTGAAGGGCCTGTCAGTCCCACGTTCAGGGCGTCAAAATGTTGTCGTTTCTTTTTCCAAAACACAGCCAGGTGATAAAAAAGTTCAGATCTTTTACTGTGTCCTTCAATATAGCCCGGTTAGCCCAGAGGCCTATCTCTCCACTTGGTTCTAAGAGGTGACTACCAACAAGTCACTCCAATACTTTGGGTCTCAGTTTTCTTAGTGGAAGAGGGAGATAAAAGGAAGACAGGGAGGATGGAAGGCTCAAATGAGATGTCTGTAAGTGTCAAAAGGCCATCACGTCGCTTTTGCTAAAAGGTTAACAACAAATAGGAAGTGGTGAGAACGGACTGGATAGACAGAGCTACTGTCCTCCAAAGATGAGGGTGCTCCAAGGATATTTGGGGCATGATGGGTTAAGGCAAGAACAAGCTGTTCCTGTGCTGAGCTGTGCTTAGAGACCCTGAACTGTAACAAGCATAAGCTACTGGGGATAAGAGAGCGTGACCGTTGGCTTGAACCTGTGTTGCAGAGTAATGGGGCATAGTCGGCAAAGCCAGAGTGCATCCCCCTCAGAAGCAATGTTTGGCTCTAGTTTTTAAAAAGTGGAATGGCCAGAGCTGGCTAGATCTGAAATCGGAGGGCCTGGCTTCCAATCGCCTCTGACACTAGTTGTCTGATCTTGAACGAATCACTTAAATCTCCCTGACCCTGTGCTCCTTTGTCTGCACCCGGGGAAGGGATCCCCAGGGTCCTTTCTGCTTTGCAATCTAAGATCTGAGGCTCCCATCCCTGCCTCACTCTGCAAATGTTTTGGTTTTAGGTTTTGTTTTGGTCCAAATTGGTGATATCATCCATGGGGGAAGTTTCCTAGATGAGAACTGACCCAGATTGGATAGCTGTTTTGAACCATTTCGGAAGATTGCATATGGGGATGAAGGGATGGGGGAATCAAGCTCACACTTTTACTCTCTGTCAGAGGCCAGATTTGAACCCCACTCTCCCTAATGTCCGAGCCAGCCCCTGGCTACTGTTACCCTGCTGCTTCAGAGAATTTCAACCTGGAGCTACAAACACAAGCAAAACAGTGAGAATTCAGGAACAAAGGGAAAAAAACCTAAGGAGAAAGGGCAAATATTATTTACAAAAACCCAGTAAGACCTGGGTAACATAAAGATCTGGCTGAAGAGCCAGCTGGCCCCATAATGCACACTGGCACACATTTCAGATGTCGCCAAGGGTCCCAAAAGAGGCCGAGTCGTTTCAATTATCTAATTCACTCTCCAGAGACTTTATATGCCATAAACACCTAGCATATTCTTGGGGCATCATCAGTCAACAACACGGCCGTGGCCGCCGTGTATCTGACAGTTGGGAAACGAAAGGCCAGAACTGCATTAACACTGAATAAGGAACAAATTGAACCGCGTTGCAGCGCCTTTATCCCGTTCCTCTGGTCAATTGCATCAACGGGGTACAATCATCTGGGCCATTACTGAACCGAACAGACGTTTACTGGGTACTCATAGGGAATCTGGAAAGCTACTTAAACAATGATAGAGAATCTAGAGAAAAAGGAGCTGGCTGTCTTCCTGTGGAACACAAAGTAGTCTAGACAAACAAGGCAAGCATCCAAAATGGAGAAATATATAGATGGGTACGGACTGATGGAACCAGAGAGCTGACTGTCAGAATTGTGAAGAGCCATTCCTGCTGACTCTGGGAGATTCAGAGAGACGGTGGCCTTTCCTATACCTAGAGCTTGGGGATGGCACCACTGGGCTCTCCAGCCTGTTAGTTACACCCGACACGAGCTGACCCCCCCCCTATATTCCATCAGTAGTAGAAAGATCAAAAATCAGAGGACTTGGAAGCAAATCTCACCTCATACTATTTGTCTGACTTTTAGAAAATAAATCATTTAAATCTCCCTAAGCTTCTGCTTCCTTTTCTGCCAAGTGAAGGGGATGGTCTAGCTGACCCCCAAAGTCACTTCTGCTTCTAAATCTATGCTCTGTGCTCCTTAATATCCCACTCTCATCTCTTTACTGAGAGTCACTATCCACCTCCTAAGGACCCAATTGAATGGTTTCCTCAGTGTTCATTCCTCAAGAACAACCACCAGGTCATTATTTTGGTTATAATTCCAGACCTCAGCTTACAAAAAGCACCTAATAAATGCTTTTTGATTATGGCTTCTCGCCTTGAAATGCTTCTTTTCTTTGTCCATGACACAATTTACAATTTACTGGCTCCTCTCTTTCTAATCATCCCCTCCATCTGCTTTTCTGTGCCCTCTTCCTTGTTCTCCAGTAACTAGCCATGTTCCCCCAGTCTTTCCTCCTCTGCTCTTCTCTCTCTACACTCTTTCTTTTGGGGCGTCTCATCTGCTCTCATTGGCTTCAACTATGTCTGCTGTGAAGGACTCCTAGAATTTTTTTATTAACCCCATCTCTTTCCCAGCTCTCAGGTTTTGTAGCCCATGGGGGTTCCCTTGTTTCCTTGAGTTTGAATTATAGTAGACCCAATGCTTGATGGGTGAATTAAAAGTCTTTGAAATGGCCCGAGAGCCCCTAGAGAAATGGGGAGTCCTCTGGGGAAAATGTGTTAGCTTCTCAGTAGAGTTAGAATGATCCCATTAGTGGGGTTACCCTAATTTTGATGCCATGCCCTGTGATCAATACATCCTACTCAGTGCCAAGTTTTCCCCTCAGATCAGCCTGCAGCTAGATGATAGAACCCCTGGGGTCCCCTGCTAATCTTTACCTGTTCTCTCAATCAGCTACAGAAGATGGATCTCCTGCCTACCCCATCAGCACCTTCAGCTTACCACTCTCTAGAAAACTTCCCTTCTCCATTCTCTGCCTCTTATTCCAGCCATCTGGGGAACTCCCAGTGTGGAAATTCATGGCACTGATAAAGATGAGCAGCTCTTCTAGAACTTGTAACAGGAGTCAGCACAATATACCCCAGAACCAAATTCAGTTTTTGGAATAGCATGGAATCAAGAAAACCTGAGTTTGAATCCAGTCTCAGACATTTCCTGGCTGTGTGACTCTTAAACAAGTCACCTAACTTCCTCCCAGCCTCACTTTTCTCTTCTATAAAATGGGGGTAATATGAACACCTACATCCTAGGACTGTTGTGAGGGTCAAATGGAATAATACTGTAAACCACAAAGCGTTATATAATTGCTAGCTATTAGGATTATTTTGTCCTCCAAGGCCAGCCCTCTACTTCTCAAGCAATGGACTGCTTCTCAATCATTTCAGTCATTTGCAACTCTTTGTGACACCAGTTGGGATTTTCTTGGCAGAAATACTAAAGCTTTCCCAGCGTTCTCCCTAACCCTTTGGCAGATAAGGAAACTGAGGTAAACAGGATTGAAGGACTTGCTCAGGGTCACTTAGCTACCAACTTTGAACTCAGGAAGAGGAGACTTATAATTTGCCACAGAGCCACTCCTTGAATTTGAGTCCTCTGCCTCTGTATCTGAAATTCTCATCACAATCCATGCTCCTTCTCTCTGTGTAATAAAAGCTTTATTAATAATAGACATGGATTTCTATGTGTCCCTTACACTTTGGGGCTGCTCCTGAAGACACATATTTTTACCCACAAATCTAATTTTATTTACACTCAGAAAAGGATCCTGTAATGGCACATATTTAGTCTATATCCGATTTCTTGCTGTCTTGGGGAGGGGGAAGTAAGGAAAGGGAGGGAGAAAATTTTAGAACACAAAAGTTTTACAAAAATAAATGTCGAAAACCATTTAAAAAACGAAAGGATCCTGTAACTAATTCTTACTTATAAACTACAATCAGTTGCAAAGAAGGTTATTGTGTTTGTGAGTTATTTATTGTCCAGTTGGCTTGGGTATTTGGCCTTCTGTTGTGTGAAGAGATCTCTTCAGATGTAGATTTGGGGTTAGTAAATGTGTGTGGCCTCTGCCTCTTATGATTTATGGGAGCTCTACAGGTTTCCAATTGTGTGACCCTGGACAAGTCCCCCCCACCCCACTCTCCAAGCTTCAAGTTCCTCCTTTGTAAAATGAGGGGGTGGGACTGGATGTGCTCTAAGGTCTTAAATTTGAGGACATAAAACAAGCTATAGAAGGGATCAGGACAGAAGTAATAGAGAGGAATTAAAATCGACTAATACCGACCTTGGTAAAGAGTAAAAGCGTGATCAGACGAGTGTCTGTTTTGACTAGCGTGTGGCCCGATATTTCACTATGAAGATAGGCCCGGGAGATCCATATTTATAACCACAATGGCAGAGATGGTGCCATGAAAAGGACACTAGACTTGGAGTCAGGAGAGATCCAGATTGGAATCCCAGCCCCAAAGCCACCCAAAAGGAGTTTTCTCTAAACTATGGCCAGCCCCTGTCAGCCCCTACTCGATAAACCGTGCTGGCTCCTGATCTCCTCCAGGATCACATGGAAAGTCCTTTGGATTGCCATTGAAAGCTCTCCACGACCAGTCCGTTGTGACCTTTCCAACCTTGCTACTCTCCTTTGCACATATTCCTATTCCATGCTGGCCTACTTGCCGATTCCTGGACACAACTTTCCTGCCTACGTACCTTTGCACAGCATGTCTCCCCTGCCTGGAATGCCTTTCCTCCCAAACTCTTGACTCTGAATCCCTGATTCGTTTTGAGCTCAGGTGCCCTTCCTCCAGGAAGCCTTTCCTGGTTGCCCCAGGTATCAATGGTACCTCCTTTCGGGCTCATCTCCATTTTATGTATTCATTTCAATACACTTTTCAATACTCTTTGGAAGAGAAACTCAGAAAATCAGGCCTGGTGTGGCTTTTTCACTTAACCCCAGAGCTAGAACAAGGTGCTTGGCGCCCTGAAAGAACTAAATTAAGCTTTACTGACTGACCGATTGCTGACCAATGGCAAGCTACAAACGTTCAGAACCTGTTTCCTCATTTCTATCATGGTAAAACTCCAGCTAGAGTCTTTGAGAGTATTACCAAAAGCACTGTGCAAACCTAAAAGTCCTAAAGAAATATCACCTTTTTAGTGATTATGGAAGAAGGGGAAGTGGGGAGTGAGGCATCAGGTTAAGGCCTGGCTTCCTTTTAATATTTATATGTCTATCACTGGGCATGGTACCTGGTACACAGTAGGTATTTAATAAACGGTTTTTCCTTCATTCACATATATTTGCTTGTATCTCTCTTGCACACAGCTGGCAGCTACAAAAACCCAATTCTCATCATTTTGTAGAATCACAAAATCTCTAAATCAGAAGGGCTCTCAGCAATCGTCCAGTCTGTCTTATGCCCGAGCAAGCAATCCCTGTCGGGCACCTCCAAGGGGTTCTCCAGCCAGCGTGTGAAGGCCTCCAGTAAGGGGCCCAAGACGGCCCATTCCTTTTGGGCATAGTCCTCATGCATAGGAATCCAGTTTTATTCACCAATTATTCATTAGGAGTGAGGAAGCATTTCTAAGTAGCCTGAATTTCTGAATTTGCCTCTTTGCAAATCCCTCCCCAGCTCCTCTATCTGCCTTCTCTGAGCAAAAGGAGCAAGCGGATTAGTTCTTCCATCTAAGAGGAATGGAACTAAAACAGCTATTCTGTCTTTTCTTCTCCAAAGTAAACATCCCCAGAGCCTTCAACTAGTCCTTGTATGGAATGGGCTGGAGCACTTTCTCCATTCTGGCCTCCCCTCTCTGGAAAACAGCCAGATTATCAATGTCCTTCCTAAAATGTGTTTCTTAAATATGACCACAACCCTCATGATATGGGGCCATTGCTACTTTCTTCCTGAAGGTTCTGCTTCGGTAGTCACGCTACGATCACCCAAGTGTTTGGGGTGGCACACTACTGTTGCCTAACAGAGAGAATGCAGGCCACCAAAAAGCCCGGATGGACTATTTAACCACAACTCTCCCGTCTTGTACTGGTGACAGTGATGGAGTGTTGGAATCCTAGTGTCAACTCAACTTCAAACAAGGTGAAAACTCAAGGGTGATGTCAGAATCCTGGTGTTAACTCAATAGAATTGACACAGTGCTTATTGATTCACACCTTAGAGCCAATCCTTACAAGGTGACAAGTTGCTAATACTGATGGAAACAATGCTTGCGTTCATACCTTTAGAGAGCTCATAAGTATCTAAGTACTCAATGGAGTTCACACATTTGGGAGAGTTCAGGGTTTAGAAAGAAATACCAAATTCACACCTCCCTTAGGACCAGAGAGCACTCTGGGAGATAACCCAGAATCCTTCTCCCTCCAGAAGGCGGAGTTAACTTTTGGGAGATCACATATATACAGGGAGCTCTTGGAGCTTGGGGGGGGGGGGGTTACTTGAGAGAGTTTTCCTGAGAGAGTTTCTTGGGAACATTCCCAGGAGTCAGAGAGGAGCACTCTGCAGGAAAGCCTACAAGCCCTATCTTTGAGGCAAGAGATTCATTGTATCTTCTACCTTGGTGCTGGCTGGAGGCTGAAGAAAACAGAGGCAGAAGCCAAGGGCAAAGCTGCAAGAGCTCTTGGAATCAAGCAGAGAGATAGGCCTGAGCTAACCAGGTTATATTGAAGGACACAATAAAAGTTCAGATCTTTTATCAGCTGGCTGCGATTTTGGAGTAATTATTTATTTCAACTGAGACTAAGGCTGCCTCCAGAAAACCTCTTCAAGAAACCTGCTTTCTCTCAGAGAGAATTCTTATATTTTAAAGGCTCTGACCTGTGGGAAATAAGAAGCCTACTGTCTAATAAGAGAAAGATGCACGTATTTGTGAAACAAAGTAGAAAATAATTAATACGGAGAAGTCAAACTGGTTAAATGAGGATCCTGATTAGGGTCTTAACCTAAATTTTCTTTTTTTTTTTAATTTTTTTTAATTAAAGTTTTTTATTTTCAAAACATGAAAATTGCATAATTTTCCAACATTAACTCTTGAAAAACCTTATGTTCCAAAATTTATCCTCTCTTTCCTCCACCCCTTCCCCTAAATGGTAATTTCATTTAGAGATTTCTTCTCTCTCTTTATTAAACTCCATTTTATTTGGTTCGCTCCAGGCTTTGAGGCTGCAGAGATCTTTTTAGAATCCATTCAGTGTCATCCAACGCATTTGACAGCCCTACTAGCTATCTGCATGGAGATGGATATAGCATCACGTGGTAAAATGAACATTGAACTTCTGTGGAAGCAGAATTTGAATCTGTTTCAGAGTTGCCTGAAGCGATTTTCATTTACAGTTCTGATATCTATACCAGCTCTGACTTTAATCAGCTACAGATAGATAGATAGATAGATAGATGGATGGATGGATAGATAAATAGATATTAACCAGCACTGGCCCAAGCCCAAATCCCTGGAGCACTCTACTGGAAACCTACCAAAGTGGATTCAAGTATTGATGACTTTTCTTTGAGTAGACCTGATCAGATTTAGAATTCCCCTAATCATACTGTCCCTTAGCCCACATCTTTCCCTCTTGTAGTCAGGAAGAACATTTAGGACGACCAAATGCTTTTCTAAAAATTGGATTTTTAACTATTTCTACAGCATTCCCCTAATCTGCTAATTTAGCAACCCTGCTCCTAAAAAACACAAATATATAAAGATATTCTGGCATGATTTGATCTTTTTTATTTTTTTTTCTCTATTGTTTTATTTTCCCCAATCACATGTAAAAAATTCCTTAACATTCATTTTTCCAAATGTTGCGTTCCAAATTCTCTCCCACCATCCCCTCCCTCCTTCTTGGGGAAGAAGGCAATTTGATACGGATTACAACATACAGCTCCATATTAGCCATGTTGCAAAAGAAACCACAGACCAAAAAGACCCCCCAAAAAAGAAAGAAAGCTTAAAAAGTCTGCTTGGATTTGCTTTCAGGCTCCATCAGTTCTTTCTCTCAAGGTGGATAGCATTTTCCAGCACCAGTCTTATGGAATCGTCTTTGCTGAGATTGCTGAGAATCGCTAAATCATTCCCAGTTCTCTTCCTTGGTGCTCAGTTTTTGGTGAACTAACTTCCTTTTCACTTAACTATCCTTTGTTTCCTTCCAACTTGAATTCATTTATGGTTCTCTATTGGAATCTTTACAAAGTGTTAAGTCATTAGAGTTGATAGAGACAATAATTATCTAATTTAGCCTGGTTCAGTAGGATTGATCTGCTCCTACGAGGAGATGTTCTGGGCCAAAACTTGAAACAAGGTATTAAGTGGAATTGAAGAGACAATGTTTAAATCTAGTCTAGAATTGATTTAATCCTACAACAAATAATGGTTTCCCAGTGATATAATGATTGGTTTGTACTCAGTGTGGGATATATAAGCAAGAAGCAATCAGGGCCAGACACAGAAGCCCACTCAGGGAGGCGGAGACAGATTCATTCCCTATTCCACCTTTGTGCTGGCTGGAGACATTCAGAGGGAGCTAGGGGCTGAAGCTCAAGGCTTTGAAGGACTGGATTTTAACTCCTGGCGCATTTGAAGTGATTATTACTTTGAACTGAAATTAAGGCTGCCTCCAGAAACTTCCCCAAGAAACCTGCTCCCAGAGAACCATCATATATTATTTAAAAAAAAAAAAAAAAAAAAAAAGAACACCACAGTTCTCAGGCAAAGGGAAAGGAGATAAGCATTGATATAACACCTACTATGTGCCAGGCACTGTGCTAAGCATTTTGCAAACCTTAATTCATTTGATCACAACCCTGTGAAGTAGACCCATTTTACTTACCCATTGTTCTTTAAAGTCTCTTAGAGGGAAAAGTTGAAAAAAGGGAGAGAGGGCAATTCCCTGCACAACATCCAGGCTCAAATAAATGGCATCTCTTCCTTACTATGGATCTGCTCTACAATATCCCCTACAAATGAGTGTTTAAGACCTCCAGGGAAGTGGGTAGGGGTGAAGGTGGGGATGGGGGTAGGGGATGGGTGCCCATTTATCCCCATTTTACAGTTGAGAAAACTGAGGCAGATTCAGTGATTTGCCCAAGAACACACAGCTAGTAAGTGTCTGAGGGCAGATTTGAACTCGGGATTCCCTGACTCAGCAATCTATGCATCATATCACCTAGTTGCCCAAGAATTATTATTCCCTGGAATCCAAACAGAAATGTTCCTCAAAGCCCTCTTGTGTCTCCAATACTCCAGTGGTCTGTGATCTCAGTGATGTGCACGGTCTCTTCAGGGATATATAAAATCTCATTTGATCCTTATAACAGCCCTTGGATTGTTCCCCCCCCTTGGGGGACAATAATTGTACCCCATTTTACAGATCAGGAAGACTTAACTAAAGTCATTCAGCTAATAGGTTTCTGAGACAGTATTTTAACTTGGGCTTTTCTGACTTCAAATCCAACACTATTCCTGCACCACCAAGCTTCAGTGTGCTATAGGAAACATATCCAAGTCAGGAAGATCAACCTGCTTCTAAGGCCTAGCAAATTCACCTGATTTAAACCCTGATGAAAACGTCTGGGCCATAATCAAACTCAGAATTGGATAAATGGATTGTGTATCAAAAATATACTGAAGGCAGCCCTTTTTGTAGTGGCTAGAAACTGGAAACTGAATGGATGCCCATCAGTTGGAGAATGGCTGAATAAATTGTGGTATATGAATATTATGGAATATTACTGTTCTGTAAGAAATGACCAACAGGATGATTTCAGAAAGGCCTGGAGAGACTTACACGAACTGATGCTGAGTGAAATGAGCAGGACCAGGAGATCATTATATACTTCAACAACAATACTCTATGATGACCAGTTCTGATGGACGTGGCCATCCTCAGCAACGAGATCAACCAAATCATTTCCAATGGAGCAGTAATGAACTGAACCAGCTACGCCCAGAGAAAGAACTCTGGGAGATGACTAAAAACCATTACATTGAATTCCCAATCCCCATATTTATGCCCACCTGCATTTTTGATTTCCTTCACAAGCTAATTGTACAATATTTCAGAGTCTGATTCTTTTTGTACAGCAAAATAACGGTTTGGTCATGTATACTTCTTGTGTAGCTAATTTATATTTTAATATATTTAACATCTACTGGTCATCCTGCCATCTGGGGGAGGGGGTGGGGGGTAAGAGGTGAAAAATTGGAACAAGAGGTTTGGCAATTGTTAATGCTGTAAAGTTACCCATGCATATATCCTGTAAATAAAAGGCTATTAAATAAAAAAAAATAAAAAAAAGAAAATATACTGAATATGCAGTGCGATAAAAGTGTGCTTTCATGGTGAAGAATTTACTGTGAAGAAAGTAGAGTGCCCAAAACTTGGGAACTTAAAGCCAAATTGTAGAAAACAGAGAGTATTGTAGCAAAGGGAGCAAAGAAATTGAAATGCTGGAAAAAGTTGTAAGATTTCTTGCATATCAGGAAATTGCATTATTTTACTTGATCCTATCTACTTGTACATTCCTGTGTCTGATTCCTCATCGTAACCCATCCCTCTGTGACCCATTTGGGTGAGCCTCCCTTTCAATTTCCCAGAAGGCATCAAAAAGATAAGTTTTTTGTTTCAGGGAAGAAAGAGGTCTTGAACCGAACTTGGCAGTTACCGAAAGGCAATCATAATCAGAACTAAGGGTTCCACTAGAGCCTGAACAGATAGGAGCTCCATTTGAGGCACAACTTCCCCAAGTGGAAAGAATGATCTCCGGGGATAGGGCCTTCATCCTGCCCCTACCCCCATCCCCACCCTCACCCCTACCCACTTCCCTGGAGGTCTTTGTAGGGGATATTGTAGAGCAGATCCATAGTAAGGAAGAGATGCCATTCATTCAAGCCTGGATGATGTGCAGGGAATTGCCCTCTCTCCCTTCTCTTCCTTCAACTTTCCCCTCCAAGAGACTTTAAAGAACAAGTTAATTTTCTAAAACGATCCTTTAAGTAAGGGCTCGATCAGCTATTACATTCTCAATCCTTTCCCTTGCCGTGCCCAGAGGAGGCCTCAATTAATCTCACGAGTTCTCCAATCAGCTGCATGAGATTGCCAGGAATGAGTATTCCGTGAAGATACCTCCCCATGGGGCATACGGGCCTGTCCAGTGAGCCCTTGCTGAGGGGATGCAGAGCAATCTGCCTCCAAGGAGACTGGCTGGATAGGTCTCAGGAGGACTCCAGGATCCATAGCGATGGTCTACCAGAGGACCTGGATTGAATATTTTCCCTGGACTTCCCCTGTTCTGAAGGCAGACTAACGTTCAGCAGAGCAGATATGCCGACAGGAGTGGGGGTGACTGGGATGGTGGAGGAGTGCCGGATGTCTATTTGTTCCCGGTTTCTTTCTCCCCCAACCGGTAGTGGCTGCCTTGGGGCAGGAACACAAGGGAGTTGTATGTACATGCCCACTCAGGCCCAGAAGTGAGGTCCTGAGCATTTACTTTCCCAACCCAATATATAACACCAACCGAGGCCTGGGTAGAATTCCTATCAAAGCATATGGCGCTTGCCCATTTGGCCCGAGCAGGAAGTTCATAGACAAATGCGTCCGTACCCAGGACTCCCACATGGAGAAGGGGTCCTTTTGAATTCCCATAGGCAACAGAACCCCAGAATCTGGGATTCTTAAATTTGAGGATCTGAGCATCAGATCTTTTGGAAAAAGAAGAGGATCACCCATAGATTTGGAGGTGAAGGACTGAGTCAGAGGAGTCAGGCGGTCTCAGCTGTTCTACCCCTCACCTTGACAGTGAGGAACCAGGATACTAAAGGTCAAAAGTCAAGGGGTGCTGTTTGCTGACCTGTCTTGAGATGTCCTGACCTTTGGGGATGAGTCTAAACCACAGGGCTGCTTTAGGAGTCTTGCAGGTGATAGAGGAAGGACTCAGAATGGCAGAGTTTAGTCCCCCTCTGACAAAAGGCTACGGGCTATCAGAATATTTGAAATATTTGGCTTTTTGTGGACTCTTGTAGGTCATTTTCAATTTCCCTGTATTCTATGGGGAGGAATAAAGGCCGGCTTCTCCAATACCTTTATTGTTACCTCGAGTCTTTATGAAGGAATGAAAGGGAACGGCCTTTATGAAGCGCTTCTCATGTTCTAAGTACTAGTACTGCAAATATAAATACAAAACCAAACACAGACCCTACCATGAAGATGCTCACCTTCATTTTGGGAGATGTCCCTGGGCCGTGGTGACTGGGGAACTTTGGCCGGAAAAGTGACCAGGATGTGGAGCGAGGCCCTTGATGAGCAGCCCCTGTAGATAAATAGATCGATAGAGTGTTTGTTTAGTGCTTCCTATGTGCCAAGCACTGTGCTAAGTGTTAGGTACTTGCGTTTGAATGGGGTGAAATAACACATAGAAGAAAGCTGAGAAACATTCTAACAGTAAAATAACACAAAGAGGAAAGCTAAAAAAGAGAGGATCAAGGGATGGCCTGGAGGATGGGAAGAGCAAGAGACAGATACTCCGTGAGGACAAGTGGCAAGCGAAGAGAAGTCAGAGAGTGAATGAAGGCGTGCCAGAGGCAAGACATGACCATGAATGACTCCCATCCATCCAAGGAGTCGGAGGCAGTCACGACTCCAGAGAGCAGGGCTTTAAGTCCAAGCTTCTGCAGCATGGGGAGGAGGAGACGTCCGAAGAGTGAATCCGGACTTCCATGGACATTGCTTTCAAGTTAGAATGGAGTTTAGGGACATCAAGGCCAGCCCTCTAATTTCACAGAGGAGGAGAAGGTGAAGTGAAAAGCAGTTGTCTAGGGTCCAACGGGCTGGGACATAAAATCTGACCCTGTTGGAGTCATGTCCTAGGAAGAAACCCCAACCTTCTAAGAGCTAAGGGTCTTGGCAGGGCCCTGGGTCCCAAGTGATTTAAATATTAAGTCATACAAAATGGTTTGGGGCTTTCCTGATAAGGGAAAATTTAGATTTGCAAATGAGATGAGGGAATATGAGTTTTCAACAACAATCTTTCTTTTAGCAAAGAATTTAATGTTGCTTTAAATATTGAGCACTGTTAGTATATAAGTATTTCAAAAGTCTTTGTGGGTTTTTTGTTGGTTTTTTGCTGAGGCAATTGAGGTTAACTGAGTTGCCCAGGGTCACCCAGCTAGGAAGTGTTAAGTGTCTGAGGCCACATTTGAACTCAGGTCCTCCTGACTTCAGGGCTGCTCTATCTACTGCGCCACCTAGCTGCCCCAAGTCTTATTGTTTTTAAACTTTAAATTTAGAAAGAAAAACTGAAAACTGCATTTAGACACATTGAAAACTGCACTAAAACTTTGGGGTCAACTTGGATTTTGAATGTGGTTCGACTTGGCCAAACTGAGAGTTTGATATAACTTGCCAGTGCTGCTACAGAAAGGGCTGGATTTGTAATTGAAGGGTCCAGGTTCCAATCCTTACCTGTATTGCTGTGACTCTGGGTCTTATTTCCCTCTCTTTCATTCTTGTGGCTTTGGTAATAAGGTAATTATAAGGTAATAAGTCCAAGGACTGGATGAGTAATCAAATCTCTTCGAGTTCTAAATCACACTCTCCAGCGTACTTTTAAGAGTAGAAGTCAATTGACTCGCTCATTCTACCATATTCAGATGAGAGTCACCTCTATTAAACCAATCCAGCAAAAACTAAGAGTGACAAGTCTTTAGGCCTGGGGGAAGTGGAGAATTCGAAACTATTTCAAAACAAGAGATAGGAATAAACATTTATTATTAGAAGTAGGAATAAACATTTATTGTTAGAGATAGGAATAAAGATTTATTATTAGAAAAGACAAGACCTCCATCAATTTGGAAGGACTGAATGCCGCTGGATAACATGAAATGTTACTAGGATGGGTTGAGGAGATTTATCTGTGCCCTGTGGAGCTAGTCTAAAGTAGCACGTCAGTTTAAAATGCAGTGTTGAAGTAGTAAACCAGTTCAGTAGGAGAAGTTCCAGGTGAGCTCCTGACAAGGAAGCATCGTGGAAACGTTGGAGTCTTGATGTACTCTCCCAACCTGGATCCCAACATGTCTTTGTGAGCTTCAAAAGGGCAGAAGATTTTACGACTGTAATATACACCTTTGCCATGTGGGCTCTCTAAGCATGAGCCCACTTTCCCCCGGACTCTGCATGTGTTTGTGGGAGTGTGTTTCAGACTTTTGGGGAAATCTTTTACAGGAACTGTTCTTAACGTGCTCCCTTAGTAAATACCTTTTTCTAAAAGCCATTAACACTAGCCAACTAAAATTATTCCCAGATGATCATCTTGAAGGGCGAAGGAGCTCAAGCTGATGGCATTAGAATCACCTCTGACCCCTCAATGTGGTAGCTACTGCTTCCTGTTTGTGATAGGGAGATTAGTAGATATACTGGTTATTCATTTTTTTCTTTACAATCATCATCCGCTCTTCCTCTCTTATAAAAATTGTCAGAAAATCTCATTTGGGGCTTTCAAGGTCCACTGGTACTAGATTAGCCCTGGACTGGGGGAAGGGGAAAAGGGGTCTCTCGGGTAGCTCCTCAACTCTATAATTTGAGCACTTATCTTCCCTGTCTCTTTCCTAATCTATAAAATGGGATAATGATACTTTGCACTTAACACTTTACAAGAAGATTAGGATGATTAATGAAGTAATAGCTTGAAAGTACTTTGAGATCTTGAGATGAAAAGGGCTGCAAAAGTGGGGAGTGTGATTACAGGGCGGGCCTTTAGCTTTGGTAAGAGTGTCAGGGAAAATAGCATCTTTGTTTTAAAAGTACTTCATCTTCTCTTCCCTCACGTGTAGTTCCTGGGGGGGGGGGGCAGATTTCAAGGCAAGAGCAGTGACTGATGGAGCAAAAGAATTCCTTGGGAGCAAAAGATCCAGCTTCATAAACGTGTCACCAGCAATAGGGACAAAGGAAATCATTATGACTGGTTCTTTGCCAAGAGTTAGGAGCTGAACAGCTGCTGAAAAAGTTTCCTCCCTCTCTCCCTCCCCAACCATTCTTGGAAAAGCCTCCGTCTCCAAATTTTCATCTGCTTCTAGAGCTGCCGCTACTCACCCATCCATTCCCTAAAGGAGCCCGGTTACTCGTTGGTGAGTCTCTAGAGCTCATGAGCAATCACCGGAGTGGGAGGCAGTCAGGATGCCCATTGGCCTGGGCAGCCAAGGCTAAAATACACAAACGCAGCCTCTGGAGGACGGGCATGTGAATGTGAACATACTGGGAAAGTGGTACACCAGAGGCTGTACTTAGATATACACACGTGTACATGTATGTACATGTATGCAAACTCAGACACAATGCATACATGTGCCCCCACATGCACACACACAAGCTCAAAGCCTTTGCTCTCTACTTGACACCATGCTAGACACTAGAGATAAAAAGATAGAGCAAAAAATAGACTCTGCCTTCAAAGAAGGTTTTTGTCGTTTTGTTACTTTGTCACATCTGATTTTTCATGACCCCATGGCAGAGATACTGGAGGGATTGGCCATTTCCTTCTCCAGCTCATTTGACAGAGGAGGAAACTGAGGCAAACAGGGTGAAGTGACCTGCCTAGGGACACACAGCTAGGAAGTGTCTGAGTCCAGATATGAACTCGGGAAGGAAAGATACTTGATTTGTTTACCATTTCTTTCTCCAGCTCATTTGACAGATGGCAAAACTGAGGCAAACACAGTTAAGTAACTTTCCCAGAGTCACACAGCTAGGAAGTTTCTGAGGCTGGATTTGAACTCAGGGCTTCCTGACTCCGGGGCTGGCACGTTATCCCCTTCACCCCCCCCCACCTGCTCCAAAAAACTTACAATACAGCATTTATCCAGAAAAGTAAATACAACATAAATCTATGAATGCATAAACACTACCAACTATGGGAATCAAGAGCAAATGGGCATCTGACTTGAGTCTCAAAAGAAGCAGGACTTCCAAAGGGCAGGGAGAGTCAAGTCCGGGCACTCTGTGCCAAGTCCCAGAGGGGGGAGATGGAACAAGTCAGGCAGCGATGTCTGACCCAGCATGTGCTTTTAGTTTGGCAAATATGGCTTCATGCGTGACCTCTCTGGAGTTTGCCAACAACCTCAGGAGCCAGCTCCGATTACCCCATTTTACAAATGAAGAAAATAAAGTGAATTGCCCATTGTGACAAGACTAGTAAGCTCCCAAGTAGGGTTAGAACTTGGGATTCTTCTAACTCCCAGTCCAAGGCTCTCCTCACTCCACCATGCAACTGTTTATTTGTTCGGAGGACAAGTAAGTTTGTTTGGCTACAATCTGGAGTACAGTTTGGAGTACACGCTGAGCCGAGTTGTTTTGTCCTAAAGGCAATAAATAGTTAAAGTAGATTCTTGAGCAACAGAGTGACATGATCAGACCTGTGTATATGGAGGATTATTTTATGCTCTGTATGAGAATGATAAGGATTTGAGAGAGGTTACTGTAGAAATAATGTAAGCCACATAAAATTTAAAGATCCTTATTCCATCTCCTACTCTCACTGATAAATGCCAAACACCTGCCATTATACTTGGTACCGTTGGTCCCCCCAAAAGTCTGGGACGTATTCTCCCACAAATACTTACAGGGGCCGGGGAAAGTGGGCTAAAGCTTTGAGGAAACATGTGGCAAAGGGAAACTCACAGCTCCTGGAAATCCTTTTCTCCCATTCATTCTCCCATTCAGGAGTACTCAGGAAGTTCCCTTAAGTCATGGGGGAAATTGCTGCGATTCTTGAAGAATCTTGAGGAGGTTGTCCTTGGGTTCCCAATGTCGACACTACCATCAACTTCCTTGGAGATGCTGCTAGGACGCCAATGGGAAGATGTGGAGACTTAATTCCTCCCATCTCTTTGAAGCTTGCAGTCTTCCTTGGGCTAAAGGGGCCGAGAGAGGAGATCCCTTCCAAGTGGTTCCCCCTTGGGTATGCTGGGAAGTAAGGCGAAGAACAGTTTCTGGAATGATTCACCAGGCACTTGGAAATAATCTCAGAGGGAAGACTGCCATTAAGGGGGACTGGGAAAGGCTTCTTACCGAAGGGAGACTTGCAGCTAAAACTTGAAGGAAACCAGGAGGCAGAAAGAAGGTTGGAAAGAGACGTTGAAGACAAGCAGAGAAAATGCAGGGAACCAGGAAATGGAGTATCTCTTTGTGAGTAACAGCAAGGAAGTGTATCATGGGATTATCAAGTTTGTGTAAGGGAATTGAGTGTAAGATTGGAAGGGTAGGAAGGGGTTTAAAAAACAAACCAAGGATTGCAGATTTGCTCCTGGAAATAATAAGAACCCACTGGGATTTCTTGCATAGATTAGAATGGTTAAACTTGTGTTTGAGAAAGATTGCCCTGATAACTGAGTGGAGGATGGACTGAAGTGGGGAGAGACTTGAGACAGGGGTGCCAATCAGAAGACTTAAAATAGTGCAAGCATGACGGGATGAAGGCATAACTATATCTCTCAGAGGAGAGAGATACTGCAAAAGTAGAACTGAAAGAATTGGCGTGGATTAGAAAGTGAAGAGTCTACAATGAAATCTAGATGGGGAATCTGGACTGCTAGGATGCTGGGACAGTGCTCTTGGATATAAGGGGACAGATAATGAACTCAATTCTGAACACGTTGAATTTGAGATGTCACCAGGATGTCCTGTTTGAAATGTCCCATCGGGGGATAGAAAGACAAACCTGGAGGTCGGGAGAGAGGTTAGGGTTGGATATATAGACCTGAGAATCATCTGGGTACAGATGATAACTGAATGGAAGGGAGTGAATGAGATCACAAAGTGAATTAAGGTAGAGAGAAAAAGGAGAAAGCCCAAGACAGAGCTCTGGGGGAGCCCCAGCCCAGACCCACGGTTAGCAGATATGATTTGGGCAATGATCCAGTCAAGGAGACTTGGAAGGAATGGTCAGAGAGGTCAGAGGGGAACCAGGAGAATACGGTGTCACTGAAATAAAGAAAGGAGAACGTATCAAGGAGAAGAGGGGGATCTGTAGTGTCGAAGGCTGCAGTGAAGTCAAGGAGGATGAGGATTGAGGGAAGGCCATTAGATTTGGCAATTAAGAAAGCATTACTAAGTGGAGAGAGAAGTCAACAGCTGAATGATGAGGTAGCATGGCAGACTGTATAGAGTCTGTATAGAGAAGAAGAAAGCGAGGAGAGAGAAAGTGGAAGCACCAATTGTAAGTGACCTTCTTAAGGAGAATACACCAAAAGACAGGAGAGATGGGATTTGGCCCTCTTGGTCAACTCAAACAGGAATTCTAAGAATAGCATGGTAAAGAAAAAAGCCGGTTTCTTTGCCATAAGTTAGTGGTTTCACCCAATAATTTAATCCTTTCAGTTCAGTACAATTAATATATATATATAAAATTTATTCTTATAATTCAGTGAAATATAAGAGACCTTGTTTTATTAAATAGAAAATTAGCCCACAAATATTTCAAATGCTGAATGAGTAAGTATGCCTCCGGATATTAAAATCTTTGTAAAAGGTTTAACAAGTTCATTTTCTTAAGTTGTTTAAACATCCTCCCCCCCCCCCCGAGGTGCTATTTATAGTATTAATTTTCCTAATATTTTCTGTACCATATAAAATTTCCATCCAGCCTCATATCCCACCCCAATAATCACCAATTCCTAATGGCTAAGGGACAAATGAACAATGTTGGCTGAAGGTCCATAACTGGTTACTTACCGTCGGTGCTGTTTAGCATCCCCTCTTGGCCCTCCCTCTCCCCCGCTCCTATCCCTGGTGAGTAACACTGGTTTCTTCCAACTACTATTAATATTCAAACTCTGTATCCCTTCTAAATTCAGGTCCTGAGTATTTAAAACCCCTGAAAACCAGAGGCCTCTCCTAAAAACAGTTCCCAAATATACACATATCCACTCATTCTGATCACTGGCCTTTGGGGTGTTGTTGTTGTGGTTGTGGTTGTTGTTAAAGCTCATTCTCTTTGGAATAAATTGGCAAGCTGACCTCTGTGCTTAAATATCAAGGGAATATTCTTTCAGTTCTATCTTGGCTGCAGCTGGAATCCCCCAAAATATTTTTATGAATCTATAAAATACTCTGTGAATATATTGTTTTAGTTATATTTAAAATGTCTCCCTATGACTCTAGCCAAAGAGAATGGCTATTTATGTTTTCATTTAGAGGGTCCAGAATTCCTAGGGAGTATTTCTTTTCTTATTTTCATTAAAAAAAAAAAGATTTTACTAGAGCCATTCTTTTTTTTATAGCACAGTCATTTCCTGATATACTCTCCATCATCCCACGGAACTGGTTCTTGTAACCAAGAAAAGCAATTCAATAAAAGTGATTCCCAAAGTGACTGCAGATGTGGCATTCGGCACCCCTAGCCCCTCACCTCTCAAAAGGATGAAAACGTATGGGAATGTGAGCAGCACAAGTCCCGTGAATATTCCTGGCTTATTAGCAGATTGTTTTTGTTTATGTGGCTGGAATCAGTGTCTATCTTGTTGCTCCCCCTGGATTTTCTGGCCCAGTTTTTATCCAGCTGGATAAAGGTCCAATTCTGCCTCTCGGCCTGGTCTCTTTTATGGAATCCTATTCCTTAATCTCTGGAGTTTTCTAAACTAAAAACATCCAGTATCTTCCTGCCTGTGACCTCATGGGGGAGAAACCCAATCTCATCTCTCTAAACAGAAGTCTTCCCCTCTCTGCCTCTGACCCTGAAAGTAGCCTGAATGAACTGAGCCAAGCACTCCCCTAAGGGACGGCCCTAGAGCTCCGGGGAGGCCCTCTTTGTACCATGGAACCCAGGGCTCTGTGGAGATATTTCCACAGGTAGCGCTTCTCAGGACCATGTCGGAGGTATGGGCCCCAACCCCACCGTGTGGGGATCTTGAGGTGGTTTGACTGAAGGCCCTGAATAAAAGGAGGTCAGCAGCTGCCAGTCACTTTGGCATTTCTGCCCTCAAAATCAAAGGCTGTTGCTTTGAACATTGTCCACTGGCTCTGTGAATGCCTCTCTAAGCCCCTTTTAGGCCAAGGACCTGGCCCTGCTACCTTTTCTCTGGGGTCTGTCCACATCCCACTTAGCTGCCTCACTCCCTCATCCGTGGGCACCCACTTGGCTTTTTTTTCAACCACCAAAAAAATGCTTCTCTGAATATGTGGCCTCCCGGGATTCTTACCCCTGGTTTCTAGACCTCTTGGGTTTCACTTGTGAACTTTATCCATTCTCCTAGAAGCTGTGATGTCTGAATATCAGCCCACTCAAATTCTAATATGGTAAATGCATAGGAAGGGAGGCTAGGTGACACAGTGGTTAGAGCACTGGGCTGGGAGTCAGGCCTACTTGAGTTCAAATCCGGCCTCAGACACTTAAGTGTGACCCCAAGCAAGACTCTTTAACCTGTCTGCCTCAGTTTCCTCATCTATAAAATGAGCTGGAGAAGGAAATGGCAAACCACTCCAAGATCTTTGCTGAGAAAATCTCAAACAGGACCACCGTCAGTCACAAGTGAAACGATGACAGAAACAAATGCATAGAAATAGGGAGGCGTGTTGTTCCTCTCTAATTAAAGTGCTAGCTTTGGCTTCTCCCAAATTTAGGTCCAAATCCCACTTCTGACCATTACCAGCTCTAGGATTCACCTCTATATGCCTTGGGCAAATTCCTAGAATTTAACTAGTAAATTCTACACCAGGGGCAGTAACCTAGTTGGCAGGAGGGAGTTGTCCCACCGGGATTACCCCTTGCTCAAGGCTGAACACGGTGAAGGAAAGTGGACATTTAGGAGATCACCGAGAAACATCAACAGTTGAGACAAGTCAATAATTAGTGTAAGCAATGGAAGAGAAGAACAGATCTCTTGTAGGAATGCTCATTTATTGGCTAGCACTCAAGCTGCCAGGAAAACATCCAATACAAACTAAAGTCTCAAGTGGCTGCCGGGATGGGGGTGCATCACCAGTGGAGCCTTCTAACGCGGCATCTGACTGACCTAAATGTGCAGCCCAGGCAGCCTACGGTGTTGAAGATCACCAACTATTAAGCCATTAATACAAGGCCTGGGAATGGGATGGCGAGATAAGAGCCATGAAGGCCTAGTCAAGCTAAGTTCCCATTACCCACACTAATGCCAAATTTGTCCAACCCTAATACCTTCCAACAAACGAAATATCATCAGCCCCCAAACAGCCAGGATATGTTAGGCCGCTGCTTCGGACTCCAAAAAGGAGGTTCCGTTGATCGCCGGGCTCCTCAGCTCGATTTATGCTTGCTTGGGGCAGATATTCTGGAGTGCTTTCACAACTGGCATCAGTTCAAATAAATGACTGTAATATCTTTTAATACTCCTTTAGGCTCAGCATTTCCTTCTCAAGTGACTCCTTTTCCACAAGTCCTCATTATCGCAGCAGTAAAGGTGTGATTAACCCCAGTTAGTCGGCCTGAACAGAGCTCAGCTACATCCTCATTAGCCTCTTCTCTCCTTCACCTTTCTTTTCACAGGCAAGGAACTGGAACCCAGTGGGGGAGACGGTTGGGAAGGGAACAAAAGGTGAGGAGAAGCACAGTATGGGCATATTTCACATTAGCCAATTAGCAAAAATGAGAGCTACTGACCCACGATTGATTCTGAGCACTGTCGTGGACCCTGAGGCGCTAACATGAGACAAGGCTAAGCAACCCATTGCAAGCTCTGACAGGTCCAGAGGTAGCTATGATGTAGGGTACACAAGTTATGTGCCAAGAGAGGTCCTAAGAAAGCGCTGAGAGATTTGAGGAGGAAGAAGTCCCTCCCACTCATGGGACTACTGAAAGCTTCATGAAACACAATGCCAAAGGTACAGGCACGGGAGCAATGGTCTCAACTCTAGTCTGTCCTCAGAGCTCCGGTATCATATCACCAAGTGCCCATTGGACATTTTGGACCACATGTCCTATAGGTTTCTCTGACTCGGCACGTCTGAAACGGGCCCAAACTCGGCCCTCTTCTCCAGTTTCCTAGCCTGGTGGAAGAGAACATCATCCTCTCGTTTGCCCAGCCTCACCCCCACCCTCCATGTCATCCTCAACCACCTAATATCTAATCTGCCGTGGTCTTGTCATTCCTGATACTTCCCTTATGCTAATCAAGAGACATTTATTGGACACCTGGTACATGCCAGGCTCTGTTCACAAACAGGCCAGAGACTGCCCTTGCCTTGTCCTCCGGTGCAGAGCTCATCCTGCTGTAGGCCCTCATCCCCTCTCCTCTGAACTCGGGACACCAGCCTTCTAACTGGTCTTTCTGCCTCAAGTGTCTCCCTGTGCAATCCATCATCCACGTGGCTACCAAAGTCATTTTCATAAAGTGAAGGTCCATCCATGTGACCCTTCCGTGAGCCCAGGAAACCCCCAGTGGCTCCCAGGACCCCAAGTAGCAAATAGCCATTCCTCTTTTTAGTGCTGAAATCCTCCCTTTTGGGGATTCCTCCACTTGGTGCTTATTCCCATCCTTAATGATTTAGCCCCATTCCTAGCAAATGATGTTCCATCTCTCAATTCCGCATATTCAAATGGCTGTCCTCCATGCCAGCAATGCTCTCCTTTCTGACCTCTCCTTCCTGGCTTCCCTGGATTTCTTCAAAATTCATTTCAAATCCCACCTTTTTCACATCCACATCCCCTGGTGCTTTTCCTTAGATGTTATATCCTGGTACACACTTACACATACGTGGTTATTTGCACACTGTCACCCCTGTTATAACATGAGTTCCTAAAGGGCAGGAACTGCTTTTGTCCTGCCTTTGTATCCCAGCACTTGGTACAATGCTTCTAAGTAAGTCTATTGTAAGTCACAGTAAGTCTCTTTACTGACCGGCTTGGAGTATTAACAAACGGGCAGCCAAATGCTATCCAGTAGGGGACATGTTCCAGGTCTCCAGACAGAATGGCAAAAAGGTGGACAACAAGCCATCGGAAAGGAACCCTGGCCTTTCATGCCATAGGCACATCTAAGATGGTGATAATGGTGTGTTGAGACTGCAGCAGAGCCAGGACATATGGCAGTCAACTGAAAGCAAGAGGAGATGGGAAGAGTGGCCCCCAATTGGGGCACAGGACTGGTATCTGGATGGGAAAAAACTTGAATGAGAAAAAAGCTCCTCTGGTATGCCAGCCACTGTGCCAAGTATAAAGCAAAAAACTAGTCAGCTTGGTCCAGGGGTCTCTTTGGTGGCTCAGGAGATTGAGGTGAACAAGGACACCACTTGCCAAAGCATGGATTCAGGACCAGAGGTCCACACTAGAGCAAGGAGTTGGCTGCCAGCAAAATAACTCTCTGACTCAGTCTACCTCCTGAGAACTTTGATTTCCCTTTATTGCATGCACTTGGGGCCCCCACTTAGTCCACCTACCTTGCATATCCAACCAACTTCCTCTTCCACCATCCCATGGGCTCATACGAGTAGGACACGGAACAGTCACACAGACCCAGGTCACATAATATATTTATGTGCAATAGTACCTATTGTTATTTTGTGTTTTATGCACAGCCCTGATGAAAGTTCCATTAAATAAAATGAAGTTGAATGGATTTTTCTGAAAATTGTAGACTGAGCGAGTCACTTGAAAAAAAATCAGGCACAATTTTGTTCCAAAATGGCAAGCAAAATTCCCAGCAGAATTGGAGGTCACGCCTTTTCAGTGTCACGACAAAGGCGATTGAAATTAGTTTGAGTTCTCTGAAAGCTGTCCTGAAGCAGACTGGGCAGAATGCCAAATGGCCAAGTGGAAGGAGAGACCTTACTTTGTTCAGTAGAAAAAAGCAATAAAGGCAACGGAGTGTAAATGCTGAAAAGGTAAGTCATCAGATAAAATGAGAAAGCAAGAAGGACCTCTCAATATCCAAGAGCTTGGTGAAACATCATGAGCCCCACAGTAGAATGGGTCCCTACACCAAGGGGGACAGCAGGCCTAGAGAAAGAAGGATTTAAGAACTGGATTTAAGGCTAGTGAGAGAATGGGGTAGGAAAAGGGAGAAGTCTAGAGCATGGCAGGGAACCGGGATTTTCTTTGTTGCTCATTGGGTGATTCTTTTGAAATATTCTTTTATTTTCTAGTCTCTTTACGAAGGTCAAGATGGGGATTTGTAAAAATTAGGACCTAAAAGAATGAGTAACCAAGTCAAGTTAGAGAAACAGGGTGAACTTCTTAGCAGTTAAGCTGAGGTCTGGCACTCCTGGTAATGGGCACCAGGTTTGACCCCAAGGGATTGGTGCTGTTTTCCTCAAAGAGTCCAGACTTCTGACATTAATTTAAGAAAGTTTGACTTCGGCTGGGTTTGAGACCACAACAACAACAAGGACAGAAGATCTGTTTTGATCTCACAGGGCAATGAAGAGCTCGAATTCCAGTTACAGATGGGACGTAACTGGGCTGTTTTTTCCCCTTCTGTGGGAACACTGGTGGCTCAGTTGTAAATTCTTCTTGAAAAAGAGCAAAAAGTGCCAGCACGGACAGTTCCTTTGGAGCCTGACACACACAGAACTGGATTTTCTTCTGGCAAACAAAGTCTAGCAAACAAACTCCCATGCCATACATGTACATTCTTAATTAAATTATTCATAGATCCTGTAGGACTGGGGGAAATTGCTACATGAGCTTGGCCAAGTCATTGTTCCTCCTGGACCTTATTACTTATTACTGGGGTGAGTTGTATGGCCTGCCTAGTTCCCAAAATTCACTCTTCCCTTGGCGTCTACATCAGCACACTATCCTGGATCCCTCTGCTACCCCCTCCAACTTCCCTTAGCCATTTGCTCGACCACCTGGTGTCTCCCCTGCCACTCTTGACCTTTGGCTGTTCCCCAAAGCTCCACCCATGGCCTTCTTTTCATTCCATTTGCTCCGTGGGAAAAAACATCTGCTCTCCAGGCTCCAGCTGTCATCTGTAACTGTAGCCCAGGACACGCACATCTAAAACTCCAGGCTTGACCTCCCTCATGAGTTCCCATCCTGCATCTCTTCATGGCCAAGCATCTCTTAGCCAC
Organism: Sarcophilus harrisii; assembly: GCF_902635505.1. NCBI lineage: Eukaryota > Metazoa > Chordata > Mammalia > Dasyuromorphia > Dasyuridae > Sarcophilus > Sarcophilus harrisii. The sequence goes on along the minus strand of NC_045432.1, from coordinate 73,429,564 downwards.
TTCCACTTGGATATTCCACTGTCATCTCAAAAACTGAACTGGTCACTGCCCTCTGTGTTCCCCAACCCTTCCTTGTCTCTTTGTCAATGACAGCACCAGACTCCAATTCTCACATCATCTCTGACTCACTCTTCCCCTTCACCCCTCACCTTCAGTCAGTCAGGAAGTCCTTGCCGGGCAGTTGGAGTACGGCAAATATAGTGCTGGAACTGGGTTCAAGTCCTCCCTGTGAAATATATTGGTTGTGTGATCCTGCACAAACTGCTTAACCTCTTAGTGTTCTAGGCAATTCTCAGAGACTCTAAATTGCAGAAAAGGTACCAATCTGTATTGATAGAGTTAATTTCTTCATCTGGAAGTGATCAAAGCTTCTTAAATTGTGGGTCATAACCCCAGATGGGATCTCATAACTGAATGGAGGTCACAAAATTATGATTTTTATCAGTAAATGTTTAATTTCTATACACACACACACACACACACACACACACGCACACACACCCAGAGTCACATAAAAATTCCTTGGGCACAAAGAAGGTCATGAGCAGAAAACATTTAAGATCGGCAAAATCTCAGAGCCAGTCCCTAACCCCTGGGGAAACCTGTTCATTTTTCCTCCAAAATGCTTTTCCTCTCAGCCCCTTTTCCATCCCCAGCGCCACCCCTTGGTCTGGGCTCTGGTCTGCTTCCAAAGTCTCCTCATGGCCTACTTGACTTGAATCTCTCCCTTCAAAAAGCAGCCTTCCCAGAGCTGCCAGAGCACAGCTTTTATCACACCATTTCCCAAGGAGGAATCTTGTTTAGGTACTGACTGGACTTCATGTCTTCTGAGATCCCAACCGACTCTGGGGTTCTGAGATTCTCCTTCTGTGATTCTGAGTTTGAAAGAGAGCAACTTTCACAACTTTCCTGTTTTGTTCTTTAATTTGCCTCTCTAATCTACCAACCATTCCAACTTTCAATTAAGTTCAATAAGTCTTTATCAAATGCCTACTTGGGCACTAAATTCTGGGGCTACATAGACAAAAACAAAAGTCTCTGCCCTTATAGAGCAAGGTAGAGTTAGGGGACCATAGTACCCAGGCCCCTGAGGGCCAAATCCTTAGAATGAGCTTGGATTTGCCCATTTGGAAGATTCTACAGAAGGGATGTGATACTCCCTGCCTAATTCCAATCCAATCCAGGGGGAACAGGGGCAATCCCCAAGTGAAATAGGTGGTGGAGCCTGACTCCAGAAAACCACGACAGTGGGAAATGGCAGGCCCTGACTCCCAGATTTGGAGCATGCTATTCTGTCCCTGGTTGCACTCCACTAACCACATGGTGAAGAGGAAGTCAGGGTTCAAAGATACTCCCCAGACAGGAGGAGTCTCCCAGCTCTGGATGACATTGGAGAAGGATGAAGAAAAATCCAGAGGCGACCATAAAGCCATGACACCTCTTGTTTCTTCTGTGTTTCTGTTTATTTTTTTCTGATCTTAAGTGACTGAATTTCAGAGAAAGAACCGATCAGAATATGAGCATACATGCTTCAAAAAGGGAAGAAGAGGCACAAGACCTAGAAACCGGAGGCCACAGAACTCTGGCAGTATCAGTGGCAGTTGAAAACAGTGAGGAGCCACCCCTAAAGGGAACTACTTGACCCAGAATAGCAGCATATCAACCTGGCAGCCAAAACTCTGTGTCCTATTAGCAAGGAAACACTTTGTCCATCAGCTCTGCCATGCCCAGAAGTGAACCTGCTGGCGTGAATTTGGGCAGTCACCACTTTAAATCTGTGTCCACCGCCCCCAGGAACCAAGGTGATAGAGAAGAGTAGGCTCTTGGTTTTGAAAGTTTGGGTATTTGGGCTCTTGTTATATCTTCTCATTTAATATCTCTTTGTAAAAGCTAATTGATGTTAATTGGCTAAATGATATGGAGGAGGGATTGACTGGTCAAAATTATACTGAGGCAGTAACTCCAGGAGATCAGTTATTATGGGTAGCTCGGTTTAAGAGCTTGAGAGTGACCAGAGGAGAGAAATCCAATAACCCATGAAGATTGCCACTCGAGATGCGGTGGTGTGGGAGAATTAACCAAGCTCTGAGGCCCTAGCTTGATATATAAGTGTGTGTTTAAAGAGTACTCGGTGACTATATACTACAGAGTCAAAGAGAAAATCCATAGCTTTACTCTATCATTATACCACATATCCTAGACAGACTCTGTACAGGGACAATGAACTGGGACCAGAATTGAACAGGAGGAGGGGAGCGGGATGGCAAATTCTTTCTTATTTTTTTAATATTTTCCCCATTACATTTAAACCATTTTTATATTTGTTTTTTAAAACCTTTCTGTTCTGGATTTTCTTATCCCATCCTCAACCCCCATTAAGAAACCCCATGTGAAGTTATGCAAAACAACTCCATAAAAGTCACGTTGTGAAAGAAAACATAGATTTCCTGCCCTAATTTTAAAAAAACCTCAAGAAAAATAAAGTGAAAAAGAGAGAGAGAGTATGATTCAATCTATTCAAAATCAGTTTCTTTTTGGAATAGGGATAGGATTTTTCATCAGTAATCCTTCAGAGTAGTCATGGATCAGTGTACTGCTGAGAATAGCCAAGTTATTTATAACTGGTCATCCCAGAACATTGCTATTACTTTGTATACAGTACATTTCACTTTGATTGAGTTCATGGAGGACTTTCCAGGGGTTTTTTTCCCAAGAGCATTATGCTCACAGATTGGCAAATTCTTCTAAAGACCCCCAAGTTGCTCCCTAAAACAAAGGTCCATCTTTTTAACGCCAATGTTCTTTCTTTGATGCCATATGATTGTCAGGTCATGGAACGTGCCCCTGAAAAAATCCAGACTGAGGATTACCTAAGGGATGGGTAGGAGGCATATGGTGGGTAAAAGCAGGCCCCCAATACAATACCAACCAAGAGTGGCACGAGAGGAGCAGCATAACGGATGTCATCAGAGATGTATACGAGGGGGAAAAACGGTAAAGTGGCAAAGTTGCTACATGACTAGTGGAGAGTTTGCGTGCTCTCCTAGTGGTCACACAGTGGCCATTTCTCATGTAGGTCGCTTAGTCTCCTGCCTGTGTGTCTTTACAGTAGCTATCCCCCAGATCCAGAAGAAAATTCCCAACATATTGTGTGTTCCCCAAGTAAAGATTTCTGGAAGATCAGACACAAGGATCCCACAGGATGAGAGGTCTGGCCTGGGTTGTAATATGTGCCATTGGCATGGCTCATCATTGTCGAAGAGATCCCAGATTCAGTGAAAATATATCCGTGTCACTGGGGGATTTTAAATGCCAGGGTCGATGAAATGCATCATCTGGGACAGCAAAAGTTCTCCAGAGACAGTTAGAGAAAGACTGTTCCCAGAGTTCCAGTGCTGAAGTAAAGCAAACCCTGAAAACAGAGACAAAATGACCCTCACCACCATATACTTTCATTTTAACTCTGGACCGACCAAGTCGTCAGTACATTCCTATCAGGCACCAATTAAGTGCTAAGCATCATGTACCAGAGACACAGAGAAAGACAAAAACACGGTGCCTTCATTCAGGGAGTTCATATTCTAGTTGGGGTGGGAAGAGGGGGGCCAAGCGGCAAACAATTGGGTGCATAGAAGGGGGGGTGCGCAGGAGACAGAAGGCCATCTCCCCGACAAGGTTGTTGCTGTATTCCTGATTGTCCTGTATGGTACTGGCCAACTCATTGGAATTCTCTGAGGTTCCATTCCCTCATCTGTCAAATAAGGGAGTTAATCTAATATCTCTTTGAATTTTAAAACTTTTAAAACTTTCATTTCCAAAACAGTCAAGGCAATTAGAGGGAGTAACTGCAAGAGCTTTGAACATACTTTATGAGTTGACTGTAAGTCAACAGAGTGTAAATGGTTCCCAAGCTAGCTTAGGTGTTTGTACTGCTCAAGGTTAAGCTTTTAATTTTAAAAAAATCTTTTTTAAAATCACCAGGGAGAAACCCACAGGAAGAAGGGCTCTTCTTTCTGGAGACCTTGAATGGGAGACCCAGCATGTTCTCACACCAGTCATAGGAACTGATTTCCATTTTCATTTTTGGTGATTTCATTGCTAACTCCCTCCATTGAAGCAGATACCCAATTTATTGGTAGCTTAAATTTGTTTGGCATAAATCGAGATTAAGTGATCTGTGCCCAAGGTCACACAAGCCAGGATGTAGCAGTGGTGGGGCTCCCTCACTCCGAGGCTGGTCTCGGAACTGAGAAGCATTTATTGAGCACTTTTTTTGTGCTAAATAAGTACTTAATAAATGCTTAGTTCATGCCCAACTGTATGACCCTGGAGAAGTCCCTTCCTTTCTCTTAGCCTTCTTTGTTTCCTCCTTTGTTAAATAAGAAGGTTTGAGTGAGTGCCCTTCAAGGACGCTTCTCCCAAAGTCTATGACTCCCACAGCCGATGCCCCATGAAATCTTCACAAAACATTTTTCCTAACACAGTGCTGCAGAGGTTCAGTTCTAAGCCCCATTAAAAAAAAAGCCCTCCATTCCTTGCAAGTTAAAAGGAGGCAGTGACCTCGCCAAATTCTCCCTTACTTCAATCCAATTCACTTGCATGTCACTGCATCGACTCCCTGATGTTGATGTCAATGAGGATCAGAGGCCTGATGTCATGGGCCTCTTCAAGAACGAAGGATAAAAACAACTCTGCAAATCAAAGCAAATATAATAATAAATAATAAAATAAATTGCTCTCCAGGGAAAAGAGAGCTCTTTTCCCTTCATGGGGAGGCCCTCCCTGGTCAAATAGCTGCCCCTCCATATGCCCACCATCTTGTTATTTCCCTGGGCAGGAATGTTTTTTATTACTTGCCCTGAAAATGTTAATGTTCCTGAGATTACAGCCTGACAACGAAATTGAATGCTACGTTGATCATAAGCCCCAATCTTGACCCTTGAAAAAACATGACATAATGAATCTTCTTCCTTTTAGTTAGAGAAGTGGGGGACTATGGGTATGGCGAATAGCATGTGTTGTCAGATGTAGTCACTGTGATGTTTGGTTTTCACTGGTTTTTTTTCCTTTGCTGCAAGGTGGGGGGTAGAGGAAGTGATGGGGAGAAGAACAGATCAATAAAGGAACTGATATAAACAAATACATGCAAGAGGTGAGGCAAGACTCTGTTGCCTTTAATCTGCTCCACTTATTTACAAACCAAAAATCTCAAGGGGATCTCTGTGACTATGTAACACAATCCCTTCCTTCCCTCCCTCTTTCCTTCCTTCCTTCTCTGGCTCCCTAGTGCCCTGAGGATCAAATGACAACTCCTCAGTCTGGCACTGAAAAACCTTCACCACCTAGCTCCAGTTAACTTCTCTAGCTTCAGTTACTCTCCTTTATATGCTAGATTTTCCAGCCAAATTGGAATAATAGCTGTCCCCAATCTTAATGCCCACCTCCATGTGTTTATACAGCTTAGGTTTCCATGCCTGGAAAGTAATCTTTCCTAACTGTCCTTCAAGACTCTGCTCAGAAGAAATGGAAAAATATCAATTGTTCATGGCTAGGCCGAGCTAATATTATAAAAATGACAATTCTGCCTAACTTGGTCTACTTGTTCAGTGCCATATCAATCAAACTGCCAAAATTATTTTATAGAACTAGAAAAAATAATAACAAAATTCATCTGGAAGAATAAAGGGGCAACAATATCAAGGGAATTGAGGAAAAAAATTCAAAGGATGGTGGCTTAGCAGTACCAAACTAAGACTATATTGTAAAGCAGCAGTCATCAAAACCATTTGGTACTGGCTAAGAAATAGACTAGTTGATCAGTGGAATAGGTTAAATACACCTGACACAATAAGCCCGGCCTATAGCGATCTAGTATTTGATAACCCCCCCAAACTCCAGGCTCTGGAATAAGAATTCACTATTTGACAAAAATTGCTGGGAAAACTGGAAAATAATAGGTCAAAAACTCAGCATAAACCTACATCTCACACCCTGTACCAAAATAAAGTCAAAATGAGGATATGATTTGGGACTAAAGGAGGATAACCATGAACAAATTAGGAGAGCAAGGGGTAATTTACCTATCAGATCTTTGGAGAAGGGAGGAATTTATGACCAAAGAAGAACTAGAGAATATTATGAAAGGCAAACTGGACAACTTTGATTCCATTAAAAAGATTTTGTACAAACAAAACCAACAGAAAGAAGATTAAAAGGGAGGTACAAAGCTGGGAAAACATCTTTACAGCTGATTTTTCTGATAAGGGTCTCATTTCTAAAATATATGCATTTGTGCATATATTTTTTAAAAATGCAGTTGTGAACTGATCTAACCATTCTGGAGAGCAATCTGAACTATGCCCAAAGGACTATTAAACCGTGCATCCCCTTTGACCCAGGAGAGCCATTACTGGGTTTGTATCCCAAGGAAAGCATAAAGGAGGGAAAATGAGCCTCGTGTGCAAAAATGTTTGTAGTGGCCCTTTTTTGTGGTGGCAGGAAACTGGAAACTGAGTAGATACTGTCCAAAAGACTTTGGACAGAAAATGGCATCTGCCTCCAGAAAATGATCTAAAGAGACTGAATGTAAATCAACACATGCTATGTTCAATTGTTTTTTTCTGGTTTTTTTCCATCTCTCCCAAGTTTTTCCCTTTTGCTCTGATTTTTCTCTCCCAACATGATTCATAAAGCGCTGTGCATCAAAAATATATTTACTTGGAAAATAAAAAACAACTCTGCTCAGATGCTGCTTCCTCTATAGATGGAAGAAGTGGGGAAGAGGAAAGAAATGCGCATTTATTAAGCACCTACCATGTTTCAGACACTGTGCTGTTTTACAAATAGCTTACCCTAGGAGATATCCCCATTTTATAGTTGAGAAAACCCTTGTAAGTAGAGGATAAGTGACCAGCCTTGAGTCATGTAGCTAGGATCTGAGGTTGGATTTGAATTTGTCTGATTTGAGACCCAATATTCTATCCACTGGGCCACCTAGCTGCCTTTCCCCCAACCCTGCCTTAGCTGAAAAGAAGCATTCTGTGGCAGTTGCACAAGTGGGCATCCACCCTCTGCCTGAGGCTCAAGGAGGGCCTCGCTGCCCCTCCAGCAGTTGTTCAACTGCTGAAAAGTTCTCCATGTTTAGAATTTGTACTTCCCTCCCAGGACTCCCTGCTCTTTTCCGCCAGGACACAGCTGAGGGACAGGCCAAGCCCTACTCCACCTGTCACCCCTTCGATTCTTGAACACAGCTCTCAGGTTGCACCTCAATCTCCTTTTGTCCCAGTTAAAAATCCAACATCCTTGTATACATATATTGTTTTTTAACTTCTACTTTAACATATTTAACATGTATTGGTCGTCCTGCCATCTAGGGGAGAGGGTGGGGGGAAGGAGGGGAAAAACTGGAACAAAAGGTTTGGCAACTGTCAATGCTGAAAAATTACCCATGCATATTCTTGTAAATAAAAAGCTATATATATTAAAAAAAAAAAAGATCTATCATAAAAAAATCCACAAGTATCTCCAATGTAGGGGTGGTCCCCTCCAGACAACTTATCAATGGCCCCATAAGATGGGGCCTGAACACAACACTCCCAACACAGCTGAGCAATGCAGAGCACAGTGGGCCTGCTGCTCCCTTGTCTGGCTCACTCTTGTTATTATAAATTGACATCATATCTGTTTATCTCACTTCCCTAGCACACTGTTCCATCAATCAGACAATCAACAGGCATTTATTAAGCACTTGCTGTGTGCCAGGCACTGGAGATATAATTCTAAAGGATGACATAAAGCCTTCTTACAATTTGAGCTCACAATCCACTTGAATCCTCAGAATCTTTTCAGGGATGAATAACCCTTCTTTAGGGGTGCTTCTCCCACCTCCTACGTCTGTGGCTGACTTGCAGAACTCCCATGGAAGACTTCATTTCCACTTATCCCTGTCAGATTTTGGCCTGCTGTTCTGGCCTAGCAAGATCTTTCTGAATGGGGACTCTCCAAGTCTTAGAAGCCCTGGGATCCACACACTACCTAGGAACTCCTGTACGACTCGCCGGACCCTAGCCCTCCTGGCCAGCCGGTGCCATGGCGAAACCGGTCACTGACTTCATTCAGGTCCTGGCCAAAAAGGTTAAGCCACCTGTGTAAATGACCCTGATCATGTCATTATTCATTTCTCTGGATTCTTCTGTTCTGGAATTCCATTTGTACTTTAGAGACGACTCTGGGCTCTCATAGGAAGCTCAGCAACCCTTTGGATGGGCTCCGGTGCACCGGCTTCTATTCCCAAGCCAGGGAGAAAGCCCACACTACCTTGGCCTGGGGGAGGCCCACAGCCCCATGGTTCCAGGTAGTCTGAGCTCAGAGAATTTCATGCTCTTAGGGGAAAAGCAAGCTTTAAGTGAAGTGCCTCTCTGAGAGAGGTCGTTTCCTTCCTCCCTCCCTATGTCTTTCTTTTCCTTCTTCTCTCTTTCCATCCCTTCCTCTTTTTTCCCCTCTCCTTCCATCCCGCCCTCCTTCCTTCTTTCCCTCTCTCCTTTCTCTTTCTTCTTACTTCTTTCCTTCCTTCCTTCCCTCCTTCCCTTCCTTCCTTCTTTCCCTCCTTTCTTCCTTCCTTCCTTGCTCCCTCGCTCCCTTCCTTGCATCTCTCTTGCATCTTCCCCTCCCTCCTTCCTTTACTCTCTTCCTATTCATGAGCACCTCCCCTCAGTACCAGGAGGGCTGGCCGCCATGCTCCAGCTCAGCCTGCCCTTCCTGTGTGTGCCTGATGGCTGTGCAAAATCAGAGTCTGCCAGTTTCTCTTCTGGTCAGGACAATGAATGCTGGCTTGTGGCAGGGTGGTGGTGGAACCCGGGAACCCGAGTGATTCATGGAGAAGAAATGAGGCGAGGAACAAAGAGCAGTGCTGTTTGAGGGGTGCATTGCTGAGCGGGGAGAAACCCATTGCCTGGGAGATCCCCTGCCGGGTACCATTCCCAAAGAGCCCCGGTCCTGCTACAGAGTCCCATGGGCAGCTGCTGGTTCCCAACCTCAGCTTCTATCCATAGAAGGTTCCCAAAGAAGGGAGAGGTGGCCTGGGCAACCCCTCCTGAAGGCTGTAACTGAGCCCTGGGCGAGCAGCAGAAAGGGCACAGGGCTGGGGCATCACCCAGGGGAAGGGAGGCAGAGCCCCTGGGTCGTCAGTGATAGACTCTCCAGGGGACAGGGCATAGCTCATGCCAGTTCACCACCCACAGCTTCCTATTTTGACTCATGATGCTGGCTAATGAGATGCCAAGCTCTGTGACTTCTATCCTGCTGCAGAAGCACAAGGGCTATTGGTGTTCTCTAAATCTATCACTCTGGGGCAAAGGGCTGTTCACCCTGCCTTAGTTCCAGCTCTCCTCCAGACTCAAAGGGGATCAGTTGAACCAATAAAAGTAGATCAGAGAGGAGAAAGATGGGAAGACTGAACCACTCTCATGCAGAAGCACTTCAGGCAATATTGTTCCCATTTTACTGAGACATAGAGAGATGACGTGACTTCCAACAATCCCACGGTTGGCAAAAAGTCAAGCTGGGACTCCAGCCAAGCCTGACCAACTTTTTTGGGTACCAGTTTTTTTACAAGAGGCATCAGTCCCAGAAGGGGGCAACCACATGTTGTAATGGGGAGGCTACTCTCACAGAAGCCCTGAGCCATCGCCAATTCTGCAGAAAGGAGGGGAGGGTGGCAGGCTTGGGAGTCTGAGGGCATGGGGACTGGGGGTCTGGGCACAGAAGTAGAAACTTTAGAGGCCTATTTGGGTATTCTCCTTTACCTGCAGTTTTATTTTATGAACTTCTGAGGACAGGACTTTCATCTGCTCCGAAGAGTCTGCTCCGATCCCTTTCTGGCCAGCACAGGTGTGACACCCCACCCTGAGAGCTTTAGCAGGCCCCCATTTCTGCTAGGATCAAATGTGGAGTTCTCAGCTTGACTTTCAAGGCCCTCACAGCCTGGCTCCCAGAAACTTCTGTCAGTGTCCTTCCATGTGACACACTGTTTTCAGCCAGGCTAAAGTGGGCTGACTCTGAAAAGCAGATCCCCACCTCGGTGCATTTGCTCAGGCTGTGCCCCGGTGCCTCGGAGCAAGCCCTCCTGCTATGTGCCTTTCAGAATCTTTATCATCTTCTGACGAGCCTTCCTTCCCAGATCCCTCCCCACCCAGCTGAAGGCTCTTGGTCCAGACCTCTCCTTTGCTCCCAATCCCCATGTCTTGGGTCATATTCATCTGTGTCCATGTGGCACACGGACATTCTACCTCTACCCGATCACACGTAAACTACTTGAAGTTTGGACTTGGACCCCAGAGCTTCCAAAGTGGAGACTTTGCTGCACTACTTGTAGGATGCTGAGCAAGTCACTGCAACTCTTTGAGGGGATCTCTATTTCCTCAACTTTTTAAACAGAATTGGTTTCCTTTGTAATGCTACATACATTTCTGTATACGTTAAAAAAACAAAAAACAAACAGGTTCTAAGCAGGGTTCCAGGGGCTTCCTCCAACTGTTGGCCATGACACAAGAAAGCAGAGAAGTCGTACGCTCGGTGATCCTTTCTAGGTCTAAAATTTGGGTGCAGACGAGGCAATGAGCAGCAATTTTCACACGGCAAACAAAAGGATGAGTCAGTCCCACCACCTTCCCCATACCCCATCCAGTCCCAGCAGGCCTTCCCAGGATCATACAATCCCAGAATTCCTTGTGAGGTCTTAGTTGAGCCCTCCCCCCCCTTTTTAAGTGGTTATAGCATTAGGGAGACTAAAGGTTGGAAGAGCTAAAGCTGCCTGCTGACACTGAGTCCCAGGCCCCTAGCCCCCAGTCACTCTGAGCAAAGGGCTGGCTTGCCGTTTTCAACTTGAGTTGGAGATGGAAGGGAGAAGGTCTTGTTTCAAAAAAAGAAAGGAGAGGTCAAATGTTTCCCCACAAGTCTGAGGTCTGAAAAGAGTTTGTAGGTCATCTACCTGAACCCCCAGCACTGTGTATCACTGGCTGCTGGGACCTGGGGGCCATTTGGCTCCTCCTCATGTGAGAATCACAGAGAGAGGTCACTTCCTCCAGCCCCTCATTTAACAACTGAGGGAATTGAGGACCAGAAGGGTTAAGTCACAGAGCTAAAGTTTGGAACCCAGATGCTCTGATTCCCAGATCTCATTATCCTATATTGCCTCATGTGGGGAAGGACAGAGAGACAGCTCAAAATGGTCACTGCATGAAACAGGAAGGAAAACAGGCTTGGCCTAGAACTTTAGTCTCTTTTCCTTTTAATAGCATATCCTTCTGACACTTTATGCACCACCTATCTGCAAGTAAAGATTGGGCTTCAGCCTCCTGGAAAAAGGCCCAGAACATTATCCTAGGTTTCCCGTGGGGGGAGCCAGGAGCCAAAAGGGTGAAAAAAATCCTCCCCAGTCTCTTCTGGGTCTTTGAATCCTGAATGAAGGGGTACCATGTGGGCTCCCTTTACTGGGCTCTAGTATGGCTAAACAAAAGGCCATTACCTAGGGGGGTATGGGGAAAGGAGGGGGAAATGGGGAAAATTTGGAATACGTTTTGCAAGGGTCATTGTTGAAAAATTACCCATGCATATGTTTTGAAAATAAAAAAATTTAATGAAAAATAGATAGACAGACAGACAGACAGACAGATAGATAAAAGGGCATTTTTCCTTCCCACATTCATTGTTGGGATGTTTCTCCACTAGCACTCTGCTTTCATCATTAAGGGTATTCCTTCTTCTATTACAAATTGCAACCCATCTAGGCCGGATTCCCATCCCAGGGAACTCTTGCCCATGTCCTCCCATAAAGGCCAGGCATGTTACAGGCCTCTGCTATCTCCGAGCATCATGGGACCCAGGGAGCAAGCCAAGCGTTCACCGGTCTTCCAGGGCCCTCTCTATATGACCAGCAAAGTTTCCCAGAATTCGTCTCATGGAGTACTATTTGACCCTGTACTCTTGGTGAGTATTAACAACCCTGGTCTTCCTCTAGCCATCCTGGGCTTTTCCCATCACATCTCTACCTCGTCATTCTGACATCCAGGTACTTAGGTCTCTATTGCCAAGTGGTAAATTTGACAGATAGGAACAGTCCATGGCCCTTCCATCTGGGATTCTCTACCTCAGCAAGGTCAAGCTTTGAGAATGCTTCACATTTCTTGAGGTGCTGTGTACCTACTTAGCATATTCCTATTCTAGTCTCCTTTCCCCCTCCTTTATACACCCCCCGGCCCACCCCACAATCCCTTGAGAGACAACAGTTCCGATGACTATAATGTTCTTTCATTGTTCCAAATGTTTGCGGACCCTTGAGGAGGCCTCTCGCTCTAATTGTAAAAACACTGCGTTCACTAGTTTTGAAACTGTTCCCAGGAATTGTGTTCCACGATTTCCCAAGCCATCCCTAGAGGGTCCCTGGAAGTCAGTGTGATCGTATTTATCGAAACCACTTGGTTAAGGGTGAGAGTAACAGCCCATCTGTATATATGTAATTGCAATGCAGTTTCATCCGGCTGAGGAGGGAAACGATGGACCTTCTGGATGCTTGCTATCTGTGCAAAGATTTCCAAAGAATTGGAATTGTTCAGTTTTTCCAAATTTCCAAAGATTTCCAGCTCCATTACGGCAATGTAATCCAGGACACCAGGCCTGGATAGATCTCACTCTAACTGACAAGGAAGGCAGAAACAGCCAACTTTCTAGACTCTCAACACTGGACGTTGAAGAGAAAAGGTAGAGGTGGTAGGGGGATTTTTGTGCTTAGTGATCCCGTGTGCTTCTTTGTGGTGATCCTCTCTATACAGCTTGTAACATAGCTCTGCCAAGATAGGTCTGCCAGCCTTGGAGAGATCCATCCAGACGGGCAGCCCTTAACTCTGGCATAACTTTAGGCCTGGCCATCTCCCTGGATCCAATGAGTATCTTCCCAGCCTTGTATAGCTACAACACTCATGTGGAACATCCACAAACATAAGTAGAAAAGGATTTGCAAGAGCCACTTTGTGACTGTGAAACAAGTCTCAGATTTCCCAGAAATAAGAGGATATAGGGAAGCTGTTGCTTCCCGAGGGGGTTTGGCTAAACCCAGATCTTTCAATGAGCTATCAACAAGGTAAGAGAGCACTTGAAGTGTTTGTTGAGGTTAATAAGGATGCACTGACCACCTACTTCTTAAAGCTTTCAATGGGTTTGTATTCTCATACATTGAGGGCAGCCCCAGAGCTCATCCCAACTGTCTGTTCCCAGGTAATGCTTTCTTACATTCTGTCATAGATCTCCCAAAGAGGAACTGATCAACACGGGGAGGCCTTCATCTAGGTCTCTGTATTTTTCATGGGTGCCAGTACACAGACTGTCTGGCCATGATCCCTCTCTTTCACCACAGTATAGACAACCCGCTTTATGAATCAATCATGTGCAGTTTTTGCCGCAGATACCTGTGCTTATGGAACACCACAATGGATAAGCCATTCACTGCATGGCCTTCTAGTCCGGAGGCAGTTTGCGAATTGTCAGATCGATCCTTTTGGTGCAATCACAGATTTCATGGAGAAGATCCTTATATATTCTTATGCTCAATGTAGTCTGCAAATTGTTCTCCTGAAACAAGAGCATCTGAACCTTGCGCAGGCCATCCTCCACGACAATGATAAACATTTCAATCATCGCACTAAGTTTCTGGTCGGTCTCCCTGAGACAAGTCTCTCCTATTCTGGTCATTCTCCTTCAGTTATCTGTAAAACTGATCTTTCCAAAATATGGGTGTGATCCCGTTCTCTTCCTACTCAATAAAATCTAGTGGCTTTCTCGAGAAGTCCAGCTCAAACAAAAGTCCTGTGTTCAGCATTGAAAGGCCTTCACAACCTGACCCTTTCTTACTTCTCCAGTCTTCTTATACTTTACCTGACTTTTGCCCCTACATGCACACACTCTGCATTCAGCAATAGGGTCTCCTTGCTAGAGGAGCAAAACAGCAAGGAGACCCTTGCTATGGCTCTTTAAATATGGTTCCTCTTTGGAGTCTAGGCTCCTGGCTATCACTCATGCATGCAATACTTTTCCTCTTCATCTCTGCCTTCTGGATTCCTAGGCTTCCTTCTAGAGAGGGCTAAGATCCCACCTTCTGCAAGGTGAAAGTCTTCCCAATCCTTTCAAGTCCCATGTCTTCTCTCCAAGCTTTCCTGTCCAGATCTTGTGTTAGCATGTTGACTCTTCCATTAGACTGTGAACTCCTCGAGAGCACAAATTGTTCTTTACAGCCTTGGTGGTTAGTACAGTTAGTACAGAGCTTAATAAATGCATGTGGAACTGCTTATGTACAATTGTTAACAAGCCCCAAATGGCTTTTGTGATTATTTGTAGAAGACATCATGACACTGGCTATTTCTGCCAAGCCAGTTGACATTCCCCAGTATTGTTCATACAATTACATATCTTTGGACCACTCCATCACCTGGGAGACAGATATGGACTCCATCCTATGGGTGGAGTGGACTGCATTTTCTTGATGCTCCATATGCCTTGGGGTGCTCTGTTGGAGTATGCTAGGCAGAATAACCTGACTCTTCTGGTGGCCCTATCCTCAGGATCTTGTCACCATGGCAACACCCACAGGGGCAGGGGAGGGTCTCTCATGGACTCCACCCTCTCTTTTCCAGGACAATTGTCACCAAAATTGAACCGTCCTCGGTGTCCGTACCCACCTTCCTTCATCCCATATACAGCATCCTCTGTGCCACCACCAGCCTTCCCCAACAACCTTTGCCGAGATGAATGAATCCTTGTATCTGTCTCTGCTGAGAAGATGAGGTCTTGGAGAACCCAGCTCACTACGAAACTGACAAACTGGAAACAATATGATGATGAATGATGAACTTTTGGGCAAGGCCAGAACAGTGGAGCACAAGCCAGCCAGGTCCCAGAAAAGCCTGGATCAGAAGATCGGTAAAGACCCTTTCACTTCCACTATTTGATGCTACAACACCTAAGACTTTTGTTTAACCGAGAAACCACTGGGTGTATTGACTAATTTCAGAAGAATCAGGGTGATCACCAACAGGCAAAGACTAAGTCAACAAACACCATCTGGGAAAAACTCAAAGGGACTTTGGACCAAATTCTCACTTTCAGACAGACATGTAGAAGATTCAAAGTCCAAGAACCCGAGTGCTCCACCCCTCGCCACACCCCATCCAAGCAGAGGCTGCCCAGAGCACTCCAGAGAATGCAGTCACAACATACCCAGAGTGACCCCAGCCAGTGGATGTGTGTGTGTATGTGTGCATGTGTGCAATGTGTGTATTGTGTGGGTGTGACTGTGTGTATCTGTACGTGTAAGAACATACGAGAGAGAGAGAGAGAGAGAGAGCGGGGGGGAGGAGAGGAAAGAGAGAGACACACAAAGAGAGACAGAGAGAATGGACACATGAAATAGTATGTCTGTGTCTGTGTGCACATGCATGAGGGTGTGGAGGAGAAATGAGGAGGGGAGAGGGAGAAAAGGGAAATAACAGGAGGAAGAGGAACTGAACAGAGCCAGCCCATTGCCAGCTCAGGGTCCAGTGGTTAGTGCTATCCTAGCAGTCCAAATTAGTGTTGCCATCTTGAATGGTTATGGTAGGCTTTATAAAAAAAAATCTTTAGACAATCTGAATAATTCAAAACTATAATAGAAGTTTCTCCCAGAAAAACAAAATCTATATAGCAAAGGTAGACCCATTATATTCAGTCACCTCCAGTGCCTCCCTATTGCCTCTAGGATCAAACAGAACATCCTTGGTTTGGCTTGTAAAACTCATAGGCCACAGCCTGGCTCTCTCCTGATCTTCCAGTCTTCTTATATGGTGCTCGGCTATCCCCCGATAGCAGCCTTCCAGATATTTCTCAATACAACATCCCATCTTCCACATCGGGGGATTCTACTTGCATGGAAGTGGAAAGAAGCCTTTCCTGCTCCCTCTTAACAGCCCCTCTGGGTTGCTTATGTCCAATCTGGCCTAAGTATTGTCCACAAAATTGTTTGACTGTTGCTTCCCTCGATATAATGAGCCCTTTGAGAGCAAGGATTATCTTTTGCTGTTTTTTATATCCCCAGCACTTGGCACAGAGCCTGGCATATAGTTGGCACTTAATAAATGCTTGTTTACTGAGTTTTTCACCATAAAGAACACTTAGAGAAACTCAGCTTTTTTCATTGTGTGACTCATTAGCTTTGTGATCTAAGGGAGGCCATGCTGAATCCTAGTTTCCTCATCTGTCAAATAATGGAGCTGGACAAGATGGCTTCTGTGTTTTCTTCCAGCCCTAAGTTATGATCTTGTGATGTCTCCACCTCAGTTTCCTCATCTAGAAAATGGAGCTAATGAGATACATTTATCACAATGCATCCAAAAAGAAGTCTGAAACAGAAATGCCCGGGGCCTCCAAGGACCTTCAGCTTACCCCAGACCAAGAAAACAGCAAGAGAGGCCAAATGTGTATAAGTAGTCTCTATTGAAGTTTACAGCACACATTACCAGAAGAATACAGACCCAGTCCTCAAATCCACTTTAGCATAAGACTACGGACTTAGCGCAGTTGAACAAACCTGAAGCCATTTAGTCCGACCCCCTCATTTGACAGAGGAGAAAAGGGAGGCCTGGAGAGATTGTGACTTGGCCCAGATCACACTGCGGACATGGCCTCTAAGTTACAGAGGTGGTATTTGACTCTGACTTTGCTGACTTTGCAACATCCTTTGCACCCTACTACACTACTCTTTGTGCCACTGGCTTTTCACGGGGATGCTTGGGCTGCACCTGCCTAATTTCACCCCAGTGCCTATACTCCAATCACTCAATTATATACCACTAGGCTTTGTACCCCTTTTCCATGAGACAGCTGATCTTAACTTGGAGGTTAGAGCGAGAGGCCTCCTCAAGGGTCTGCAAACATTTGGAACAATGAAAGAACATTATAGTCATTGGAACTGTTGTCTCTCAAGGGATTGTGGGGTGGGCCAGGGGGGTGTATAGAGGAGGGGGAAAGGAGACTAGAATAGGAATATGCTAAGTAGGTATGCATTACCTACGTGGGGGCAGGGCTTTCAGGGTTGAGTTAATGATTCTGAGCCAGTAGATTATAGCAACATATTACAGAGATCATACACAATGACCAAGTGGGATTTATACCAGGAATGCAGGGCTGGGTTCAATATTAGAAAAACTATCAACATAACTGACCATATCAATAACCAAACCAACAAAAATCAAATGATTATCTCAGTAGATGCAGAAAAAAGCTTTTGACAAAATGTGAGACCCATTCCTATTAAAAACTCTAAAAAAGCATAGGAAGGAACAGAACTTTCTTTGAAAAGATAAGTAGAATCTATCTTGAACCTAAGATCGTAACAATGATAAGCTATATGTCTTCCCAATAAGAAGAGGAATGAAGATGTCAACTGTCAATTATTCAATATTGCACTAGATATTATATAAAATTGTACTAGAAATACTACCTAATACAGTAAGATGAGAAAAATAAATGGTAGGAATGAGACTGGGCAACAAAACTATCACGTTTTGCTTATGATATGGTATACCAAGAGAATCCCAAAGAAGCAATGAAAAAACTAGTTAAAACAATTAACATTAGCAAAGTTGCGAGGTATAAAATAAGTCCACATGAATCATCATTTCCATATATTACCAACAAAACCCAGCAAGAAGAGAGAAAGAAAAATCCATTTAAAACAACTGTAGAGGTTGCTTACTATCTGGGAAAGAAGGGAAGGAAAGGAACAAGGGAGAAAAAAATTGGAAATTAAAATTTTATAAAAATGAATGTTGAAAACTATCTTTATGGGGAATTGGAAAAATAAAATACTATTGAGGAAAAAAGATTCAGTGACAAGTAAATAAAATAACTGCAGACAATATAAAATACTTAAGATTCTACCTTCCAAAACAAATTCAGGAACTATATGAACATAATTACAAAACACTTTTCACACAAAGATATAAATAACTGGAAAATATTAATTGTTCATGGATAGTTGGCCTAATATAATAAAAATGATAATTCTCCCTAAATGAATTTACCTATCCATTGCCATAATAATCAAACTACCAAAAATTATTTGATAGATCTAGAAAAATAATAACATGAATCTAGAAGAACAAAAAGTCCAGAATATTAAAGAAATTAATGAAAAAAAACATGAAGGTAGTCTAGCAGTATTAGATTTCAAACTATATTACAAAGTGGTCATCATAAAAGCAATCAGATACTGGCTAAAAAATAGAGTAGTAGATCAGTGGAACAGATTAGGGATACAAAATACAGGAGTAAATGGACAGATCAATCTAGTATTTGATAAACCCAAAGATCCAAGCTTTTGGGACAAGACAAAACTTGCTGGGAAAATTAGAAAGCAATTAGGCAGAAACTAGGTATAGAAGAACATCTCACACACTTTACCAACATAAGATCAAAATGGATACATGATGGAGACGTAAAGGGTAATATCATTAGCAAATCAGGTGAGCATGAACAAGTTTACTTATCAGATAATGGAAGAATTGATGACCAAAGAAGAGATAGAATCATGGGGAAGTAAAATGGGTTATTTTGATTACTTTAAATTTAAAAGCTTTTATACAAATAAGACCGAAACATGTATACTTATTGTGTATCTAATTTATATTTTAATATATTTAACATCTACTGGTCATCCTGCCATCTAAGGGAGGGGGTGGGGGGTAAGAGGTGAAAAATTGGAACAAGAGGTTTGGCAATTGTTAATGCTGTAAAGTTACCCATGCATATATCCTGTAAATAAAAGGCTATTAAAAAAAAAAAACAAGACCGAAAGAAAACAGGAAACTAAGGAAATATTTTTTGCAGCTAGTTTTTCTGATAAAAGCCTCATTTCTCAAGTATATAGGAAACTGAGTCCATTTTTTAAAAAATATGGTATATTAATCAATAATGATAAAAGGATATGGAAAGGGAGTTTTCAAAAGAAGAAATCAAAGCTATCTATAGTTTATAAAAAAAATTTCTAAATCACTACTGTTCAGAGAAATACACATTAAAACAACTCTGAGGCACCACTTCAAACCTATCAGATTAGCTAACAAGACAAAAAAGTAAAATGATAAATGTTGGGGTGTATGTGAAAAAAATTGGACACTAATGCTGGAGAATTGTTTGGAACAGGGCTATAAAATTCTGCGTGCCCTTTAACCCAGCAATATTGCTACTATGTCTATACCCCAAAGAGATCAAAGGAAAAAGAAGGACCCACATGGACAAAAGTATTTATAGCAGCTCTTTCTATGGTGACAAAGAACTGAAAACTGAGGGCATGCCCACCAACTGGGAAATGACTGTGATGGAATACTATTGTACTGTAAGACACGATGAGCATGATGGTTTCAGATAAACTTGGAGCAGAACAACGGGAACATTGTATGTGGCAATAGCAACATTGTAAGTATGAAAAACCGTGACTGATTAATACAATAATCCAAGACAATTCCAAAGAACTTGTGATAAAAAATGTTCTCCACTTCCAGAGAGAGAACTGATGGAGTCTGAGCGTAGATTGTTGCATTTTTTTTTTACTTTCCTTATTTTTCTTGCTTTTTTGCAACATGGATGACATGGGAATGTTTTGTATGATTCCACATGTACAATTGATATCATATTTCTTGCCTTCTTAATCAGTGGAAAAGGGGCAAGAGGAAGGGAGAAAATTCAGAATGCAAAAAAAAATTTTTTTAAATGACTGTTAAAACTAATTTGTTGCAAAGGAGCTATCATTGACTGTTAGTGCTAGAAGGAACCTTTGGTGGTCCTCTCTTCCAACCTTGAAACTTATAGGTTATTAGAAACCATATCTCATATTTATATTATAAGGTATCTTAAGATTCCTAAGGTTTTGTCTTCACAAAAGCCTCACACATCAGCTTTGATGTGGCCAGTGACCTCTCGGTCACAGTACAATACCAGTGAAACCAAGTTGTGATACAAATACTCTAGAGAGCCACATAGAGATTTGCAGGCAGAATCACTGAATATATTTTGCAATCCCACTATCTTATAGCTAGGGCTTTATCCTCCAAATATATCTGTAAGAAGGAAAAAAGGTCCTATTTGCACAAAAATTCCATTACTATTTTTATATGTAGTAGGAAAAAAAGGTTAAATAATTTATACGTTAGAAAACCAGAGAATGGCTGGACAAATTATCTTGAATGAAGGAAACAGAACTGAGTATAAAGCATACCTGAAAATGTGGAATCTTCAGTGTGAGCAGTAATTCAAAGGGAAAAGAGTAAATAAAGAGTAAAGTAAAGAGGAAAAATCAGAGCTATGGGAACATATTTGCTCAAAATACCTGGGAAACAAACAAAGTTTCAATCTTATGTCTGTTACTTGCCAACCCAATGATTGCTTGTGACCAGTACAACTCTTTGTCTCTTATTTTCTTCAGAAGTAAAATTGGTGATAACAATAGCTATTCTCTCTACTGTCCTGTGCAAATTAACTAGAACAGAGTAAAAGAATTGAATTTATTAACATAAATCCGACAAATTGTTTTTATATCTTAAAAAGAACTTTTAATGTACAATAATTCCTCTTTTTACTGCACTTAGTTGGAACACTGTATGTGGGGTCAGGAAAACGAGCTTAAATCCAGCCTTAGATGTTTACTAGCTATGTGATCCTATGGAAGCTACATGACCTCTATTTGCTTCAGTTCCCTCATCTATAAAATGGGAATAATAAGTCCCTACCTTGTAGGGTTGTTGTGAGGATTAAATGAGATATTTGTAAAACACTTAGCATAGTATACATAGTAGGTGCCACATAAATGTTATTATTATTATGTATATATCAGATTAATATGGTATAAATTTGAGATAATCTCAGAAAAAAAGGCCCTGCTGTGGTATGGATGGGAAGACCTCCTGAAAAAGGTGGGGTACTAGCTGGGAGTTCAAGGAAACTAGGAAAGGCAGGATATCGAGATGAGGAGTGAAAGCATTCTATACAGAGGACAGTTAATGGGAATGCACAGAATCTGGAGATGGAGTGTTACTGGAAGGAACAGCAAAGAGACTACTGTTGGATCAAGGAGTGATTGGAGGAGAAGAAAGTGGAAGAACACTAGAAAGATACGAAGGGGGCTATTTGGGAAAAGCTTTAGAAGCCAAACAGAGGACTTTTTATCAGATCTTGAAAGTAATAGGAAACCACGAAAGTTTAAAGAGTAGAAGAGTGAATTTGAGAGAATAGGAAAGAGAACAAAAGAGAACCTCACTTCATCTTTCTGTGTCTCAGTTTGCTCATCTTGAAAATACAAAGGACTGAATTGCAAGAGCCGAAAGGGACCTTAAGGGTCACCTTGGAATGGATGAACAAGAATCCCTTCTACAAAATTCCCAACAAATGCTCCTCCCTAAATCTTTTCTTTGGACCAAATACTCTCCCATCCTTCCTGAACTTGGCTCCCTCACCCCTGTGTAGACTATGTTAGCTTAGCCAGAATCACAGAGGAGCTCATTTCATCTCTTCAACATGGCCCTATGAAGTTAGGTTGTTCCCGGCCCCCTTAGTCTCATGATCTAACTCAGAGCAGTACTTTTTTTCCTTTTTAATAATAGTTTTTTATTTTCCAAATACATGCAGAGATAGTTTTCAACATTCACCTTTGCAAAATCTTGTGTTCCAAATTTTTCTCCTTCCCCTCCCTCTACTGTCCTCTCCTAGACAGCAAGTAATTCAATATAGGTTAAACATGTGCAATTCTTCCATACCTACTTCCAATCAGATCAAAAAGGAAAAATGTGAAAGAAAAAAAAAGAAGCAATCAAAAAGGTGAAAATACTCTGTTGCTCTCTACCCTCAGTTCCCACAGTCCTTTCTTTGGGTATAGATAGTTTTCTCTATCAAAAGACCACTGGAATTGGGCCTGAATCACCTCGCTGTTGAAAAGAGCCACGTCCATCAGAGTTGATCATGACATAATCTTGTTGCCGTGTACAATGACCTCCTGGTCCTCCTCATTTCACTCAGTATCAGTTCATGTAAGTCTCTCCAGGCCTCTCTGAAATCTTCCTGCTGATCATTTCTTACAGAACAATAGTATTCCATAGCATTCACACACCATAACTCATTCAGCCATTCCCCTACTTATGGACATCAACTCAGTTTCCAGTTTCTTATCACTACAAAAAGGGCTGCCACAAACATTTTGCATATGTGGGTCTCCTTCCCTTTTTGATAATCTCTTTGGGATACAGACCCAGTAGAGTCAGTCCAGTACTTTTGAGGAAAAATGTGCCCAGCCTCCCAACAGAGGCCTATTCTTCCTCTATACTCTAGTCCTTAACGTGAATCTTCCCTTAAAGCAAGCTGAATTAACTCACTTTCTTGACCTCTTCCCATTGAGTGATTACAGATCCCAGATCTCGTCCAAAATGGACCCTATACTTTATGTATCTATGGTGGTAGTGATGGTGATCGTAGCAAGGACCAAAAGGTTGGCCTGAGAAATGCCTCATGGCCCACCAACTTATCAATGACTCTCCCAAGTTTTCCACAACTTTCCAATATCACGCTCAAGAGACCAAGCAAGAAAGTGAGGAAGTCACTCAGGAAGCCAATGCTCAGACAAGGAGACAAGTACCAAAGTGGGAAGATTAAAGAGGAATTGGCTCCCTCCATGCCAGTAAAACAGGGAAAAGCACTACTAAAGATAACAGTCTCTGTTCTTAAAAGTATAGCACAAGACACAGAAAATTGGACATTAAGAAATCACCAACACTTTGAAGGATTTAGTCTGACACAATCACTTGTAGTCAAAGTGGAAGAAAAATATAGGAGGGAGGAAGGCCCCATTGTGAAGGATATTGGAAAGGGTCAGGAGTTGTGAGGAAGGCCAGAGACTGATTTACGGGAGGGCAAATTCAGGAGGACGTGGAGGGAAAGAGGATGAGAAGGGCTGTGGCTGAAGGAGTGAAAATGTCCTTGCTATTTCCCTTGTCTGCCCGGCCCACACTACTGATCACCCTTATCAAGGCCTTGGGTAACACATGTGCTTAGCCACTCTATGGCCAGCACTTAGCTGGGAAAAACACATAGTCAGCTGAATGGACAATAGTGCCAGGATTAAAAAAACCACCTTAGAAAGCTAGAATATTAAAAATTATAAGATGAGATGCAATTAGGATAAAGTGGTCCAAAAAGCCACTCAGGTCTTAAGCATCAGACCCAAGATTTGTATTTGTAGCTAGGTAGTACCACCGTCAAAAGAGCACTGAACTTGACATCAAAAAGTCCTAAGTTCAAACCAGCCTCAGATACTTCCTAACTATGTGACTAGTTTCATCTGTCTGCCTCAATTCCCTCATCTATCCATTGTGGAAATAATAGCACTTACCTCCCAAGGTGCTTATGAGGAATAAATGAGATAATATCTGTAAAGCACTTAGCACGATGCTTGGCACACAGTAGGTGCTATATAAATGCTCATTCTCTTTCCTAACTTGACTTTCCTTTAAAGAAACCAGATCAAAGCATCCCAGTTAAGAAGCCAGTATTAGGTTTAAAAACATGCAGTTTTCCAGTCAGGTTTGCCAGTTTACGATCCATACAGTTCTGAAGAGTCCTTCCAAACCCATTTCTAGGCCCACTTTCTGCCCAGAGGGTTGCTTTGTGCCAGATTAAGGTCACTAACCAATAATCCTCTTTCCTTCTGCTTTAATTTACCTGGGGGATGAGGGTGGACAGGGGGAGGAAATCTAATGTAAATCACTGACTGTGACTGAGAGGATCCTGTCTATTTGGCAGCTATCTCCAGGTCACCTTAAGCTGTGAAGTCAGAAACCTAAGGGCCCTGAAGATCAGAAAGGTCTAGAAGGTCCAAGTTTATCTGGGAAGAAGTAAGGGAATGATGTTTAGAAGAACTGCACATGTTCAATCTATACTGGATTACTTGCTGTCTAGGGGAGGGGGAAGGAGGAGAGGGAGGGAGAAAAATATGGAATATAAGTTTTTGCAAGGGGGTATGTTGAAAACTATTTTTATATGGTATTTGGAAAAATAAAAAGCCATTAAGAAGTAGAATGTTCCTAAGTTAAGGTAAGAAGGGGCAAGGATTTCTGCAAACACACAAAGTTCATTTCCAATTGACTGGCAATCCTTTTACATAACCAGTAGGATTCAGTCTATGTTGAAGAGTTGGTAAGAGTTTAAAAATAACACCTAAGAAAGAGGAACAGGCTTCCAGGGAAGTGCCTCAGGGGCTCAGACTGCTCCTAAAGATTTGGACAGAATACCAGTACATTCAGGAACTGAGGAAATTAGCTGGGGAAGGCAGACAAGCCTACTGTGGGGGCAGGACCCCCCAGAAGTAGCCAGTGATGGCCCCAGTAAGACACTAAGGTCTGGGTACCTGCGGAATATAGAGGGCCAAGACCAGAGAAACTGAGACAAGACTGCTAAAGCTCAGGGACAAATCAGCCATGAAGGCAGACAAGTGGGGCAAGCAGAGACTCAGCAATAAGCCAGAAACCGGCAATATAAATAAACAAATACACAGATAGATAAATGAATCAATTAATCAACCAAGAGGCTACTGAGAGCCATTAGGCCAGCTTTCCTCCCCTTCCTCCCTAAGCAGGCCCAGTAGGATTAGTCAAGAGCCTGCAAGTGGAATCAATTAGAGGTCCTAGTTCTACCAAGGAGGAAAGAACCAGAGTGTACAAAACCAGAAGACAGCCAGACAGCTCAGAGGTAGACATAGGACCGTGAATCATAATGGGTACCATTGGACCAGGTCTCCTTGTTCTATTCACTTGTTTTGAAGAGCAGAGTGAGAAATGTTTTCTGTACTTCCCACTCCTATGCCTGAGGCTGGCCTTGGACAATACAGTCTTTTCTGTTTCTCTCTAGACCCCAGGGATGCTGGGCGACCACTCTCTCCTCAAAGCTTAGCTACTCCTATGCTGCCAGGTCCTGAGATTTATGGAGCTTCCCCTTTCCTTGGCAATCCTTAGGGAGGCACAACTGTGGAGCTGGAGACCACGGATGGAATTTATACTCCGCCAAGCCTTTCCAACAGCCCAAGCTCACAATCCTCATACAGAACCTTCAGGAGCCCTGGGGCACCTTAAGGGCACAATGAAGCATCTAAAGTCTTTAGCAGAGGCTTCCTAGAGTCATATTTCTGTAATTAAGGGAACAGCATCATCATCATCATCACCAAAGCTCTCCAAGCTTACCCTGCCTATCCCCATCCTTCCTCCACTTGAGAAATGGTTCTCTTGCTTATACTCCCTTCAGTCTACAATGATTTGTATAAGTCTTCCCAGAGTTTTTTGAAATTTTCCCTTTCATCAACTTATAGTACAAAAGTATTTTGTTACATGCATTTACTCTAATTCATTCAATCATTAACCAGTGGATGGATACCCTTAGTTTCTAATACTTTGCCACTACAGAAAGAGCTACGACACGCATCTTTGAACACATGGGTCCTTTTCCTTTTGTTGGTAAAGAGACCTAGTGGTGCTATCCCTGGGTCAAAGAAAGGGTATGCATAGATTAGTGACTTTGTGGATTCTTCCAAATTATTTTCAGAAGGGCTGGGTCAATTCAGAGCCTTACTAACAGTACCTCCATATGTCCATTTTCCTGAAGTTCTGCCAACAATGATCATCTCTCTTTTTTGTCAACTTTGCCAATCTGATGCGTGTTGAGGTGGGATCTCTGAGTTGCTTTAATTTATATTTTTCTAGTGAATTACAGCATTTCTTCTATGAGACTGTTCTTACTTTGACCTGCCTACTCTTGACTTTTTGATTCTGAGGATGAAGTTGGTGATTATTTTCTCTGGTTTTCAAGCAATCTTCTGGTAGTTTTGTATGGCACAGAATAAGCAAAGTGATTTAGATAGTCTTATAATTTTTACTATATTGTGTCAATTTACTGATAAGGAATTAATATCCATCTGGGTAGTTCAGTGGGTAGGGTATTGGGTCTGGAAGACCCGAGTTCAAATCTGGTTTTAGATACTTACTAGGTACGTAACTGAACAAATCACTTAACCCCCTTTACCTCAGTTCTTTATCTGTAAAATGAGCCAGAGAAAGAAATAGCAAACCACTCTAGTATCTTTGCCAAGGAAATCCTAAATGGGATCACAAAAAGTCAGATGTGACTGAAAACCACTGAACAACAATTTTATATCCTGCAACCTTGGGGAAGATCTTGCTTTAATGAATTATTTTAATTGACTCATTAGGGTTTTCTAGATAGATTATTATATCATCTGCAAAAACAATGATTTTGTTTCCTTTTTGCCTGTGTTTATTCCTTTGATTTCTTTCCCTTGTCTTTTGATATAGATAGTATTTCTTAAGAATAGTTGTAATAGAAGTTTTTGCAAGGATCAATGTTGAAAAATTACCCAAGCATATGGTTTGTCAATAAAAAGCTATAATAAAAAAAATTTCTTTGCCATTGGTGAAAAGTTCACCCTTTTCATTTTTGATGCTGGTGATCTGGGTTTTTTCCTTTCTTTTTTCTAATCAAATTAGCCAAAATTTATCTATTTTATTGTTTTTCCCATAAAATCAATTCTTAGTTTTATTTATTAAAAAAAGAGAATATTTGTAATAGACATCTTTGCTTTACCCCTGTTCATACTGGAAAGTCTTGAACCTTTCTCCATTATAGGAAACATAATGTGAAACCAAGTGAAGCCTCTTAAAAACAGTGGTTGTCTTCCCTACCCACATAGGCTAGAAAAGAGACTCTCGTATCAAATGAGAGGCTCTCTTGTATAAATGAAGTTACACGTGTAAAGCAGAACCAGAAATAACCAGAGCTGAAAACCTGAAAAAAGGTGCTTACTGTATACTGTAGTAGTGGAGACTGGATTGGACTGTGACTTGTTCACAATGTGTAACTTGGCTAAGAGTTCTGAGAAGTACTCTTGGAAGATTAGGATGAACAGAACCAATATATGAATTAAGCTATGCATATATTCTGCTCCACTGCCAGCCATGAAAGGTGTTGAGGAAACAGATAAGCAAACTCAGTAACAAAAATAAATGGGTCAAAGTGGATTCTTAGACAGTGAACCAAATGGAAAGCATCAAGCTCATCATCATCATCATCAAAGGCCATACATTTCTCGGGATGCCTTTTGATGAACAATAGATAAAGCCATTGGGAAACAGAAGAATGGGGCATACGCCACACATGCCCAAGGCATTTTCAGGGAGGCTAGTCGAAAGGCAGAGCTCTCATATTGCTGACAAGTTAAACTCTGGGTCTTTCCTTGAGCTGCAAATTCAGGATTACTTGTTTCTTTTCTGCAAGTACATCAACAGTGCCCAAGAATCCCACTTTCCATTTATTTGATTACTACACAGGGACCATAAATTCTACTTACAATAAGGTTGTAACAGCCAAGTGCTTCATCTTTTTCCTTCCTTACTACGAAAATTCACAGCAAATATCCATTCATTGATTGCTATCCAGACACAAGCTTGAAAGCACAGCTCTAAGGGTCAATGAATTTAAGGAATGAACATTTAGTCTGTTAATAAATGTAAGACAATGTTTCCCTGAAGGATCATGATCATTGAAAAGGCCATCGCATCAATGTAGCAAGCATGGCCATACAGAAATAGTGACTATTTCTCTAGCTGCAAGCGAGCAAAGAACCAAGAGATGGCCAATTAATGGACTTCATTGCTAAGTAAAAATCCTAAGCATTTGCATATTGAGCATGTGCACTTGCGTGTGCGAACACACACACACACACACACACACACACACCCCAAGAACTACAAAGTAAAATCAATATATCTTGAGGAAAAACATAGGCTCCCTCTCTCGCTAGGTTAAAGAGACAGAGTACTGAATTAGAATTAACCTAGTGTTCTTGGAGACATATCAGCGGAGGCAGCCATTTGGGGGCATGGGTGGCAGAAATACACTTGTTTGATTTAGCCTTTTGTTACTCACTTTGCCTTTTTTGTTAAGTAAAATGTCTTTTTCTTTGACCTAATGTGTACATTGACCCATTTATTAAAAAGAAAGACTTGTAAGGGCTTGTATGCATTAATTTGACTAGATCCAAATCCAATCCAGGATTAAAAGTTTGGAAGTAGTGAGGGAGAACTATATGTAAGTCTGATACCAAGTAATTCCAATCTATTTTTGACCAAGTAAGAATAATCATAAACTGAATCCTTTGGGAAAATCAGTCTTTCCTTCTCTCCAAGGCTACAGGTCCAAGCCCCCAATGTTGAATGCTAGTCACATTTTCTATAGCTACTCTAAACCCTTTGGAAGAAGCCATGCTTTCCACTTTCTTCTGACTTCTTCATGAAAGACTGACATCTGCCTTGTCCTTCACCGCAGACACCTAGTCTGGATCACCTCATAATTTGAAGTCCCATTTTCTCAATAGGATCCCGCAAAGTAGAAGCCCATAGCTGATACAAATGCACCACTTCAGAGAATCAGCATTTTTGAGTTGGCACAAACCTCAACAGCCATTGTTGTTCACATTGTTGTTCTCATTTACATTAGTGTCCTCATGTATATTGTTCTCTGGGTTCTGCTTACTTCACTCTGAATCAGTTGACTGAAGTCTTTTCCTCCTTCTCTGTGTTCATCTTGTCATTTCATGTAGCCCCAAAGTATTCCATTACATTTGCACCTGACAGTTTGCTTAGCAGTTCCCCAACCAAGGGGTATATACTTTCTTTCTAGGCCTTTGCTGCCACAAAAAGTGCTGCTATAAATATTTTTATTATCATGGAACCCTTCTGTTTGTCAGTGACCACCTTTAGATATATGCCTAGTGATAGAATTTTTAGGTCAAAGAGAATAAATATTTCAATTGTTTTATCGGTATAATCTCTTGATTCCTTCCAGAAAGATTATATACTATTTCATAACTCCCCCAACGAGGCATTAGTGTACCTGTCTTTCCATAATTCCTCTAGCACTGACTATACTCAACTTTTGTCATCTTGATCACTTCACTGGCTGTGTGGTGAAACCTCAGGATTGTTTTGATTTATATTTTTCTTATTATTAATGATCTGGAACATTGCTGATAATTTGACTTTTAAGCCCTCCATATTCTGGACAGTTAGGTAGTGCAGTGGATAGAGCCCTGGGCTTGGAATTGGGAAGATTAATCTTCATGAATTTAAATCTTGCCTCAGACACTTGCTAGCTAGGTAACTGGGCACGTCACACCTGTTTGCCTCAGCTCTCTCATCTGGAAAGTGAGTTGGAGAAGGAAATGGCAAACTACTCCAGCATCTTTACCAAGAAAACTCCAAATGGGGTCACAAAGAGTTGGATACAACTGAAAAAACTGAACAACAATTAATTAATCATTCTTCCTAAATCCTATTGTTACTACCCTGTAAATACTATCAATGCCCACTAAATCTGGTAGAACAATGTCCACACTACCCTAGTAGCTAGGGTATTAATTAATCCAATAAAATTGTAATAAATATAATCAAATTACAAGATAATTTGAGGTGGAGGAGAGCAGTAACAACTACAGGGGGTCAAAAAAGACTTATATAAGAGCTTGTACTAGTCACTGGCCATACAAAGATAGAGGATACAGGCCCTCCTCAAGCAATTTACAACCTAATAATGGATTGGGGGAAGAGGAGAGGAAGACAAATTACACAGATAGCTCCTCAAAACACACAAAAGAACTTCTCACCTAGTAAGATTTCATAGATAACCAGAATATGTGATAATATGTGAGAAAGACATCAGAGATGAAAAACAAAGAATTCTTTGAGGTCAGAGTGGGGGGAAATATTGTTACTGCCAGAATGGGACACCTTTTTAGGCAACTGATCTAACTGCAGTCATTAAAAGCACAATTCCAACATTCCCTTCTCCCTCCCCCTCATTTTGACCACTTTTTGAATAACCAATTTTTCATTTGTTTCAAAACAAACACGTAAAACTTCCAAAATGCTGGAGAAATGAGCCCAGATTTAAAACACACATACAAGTGATTTTGCAAAAAAGGTCCCATTAATGCCCCTGTGACTGGCACCAAGGTGGCCAGGAACCATTTCCTTCACCTTCCACACTTGGGTACAAACCATTCAGAATGCCAGGCAGATACTGGGAATGTGGTTTTCTCCTCATTGTCTAATTGACAGAGAAATTTAAAAAAGTCCTTTTAAAACCTCAGCTCAGAATTTTAATTAAATTGCAGCCTGTGGCACAGTAGAAACACATTAAACCCCAATGCAGTGGCACATGGTTTATTTGATGGGTTCCCATCTCAGACTAGCTGGAGCTGATATAATTAAATGTCCCTGTGGCAAATGGACTGCTCCAGCAGTTGAGCAAAATTGTTCTTGCCTTAGGTTGGGTTTATTTCTCATCCCCCACCCCAAATCGTCACACCCCACTTGTGGTCGACTTTTAGCATTCACATCCTTTAAATGGAGACTTCTGAAGATAATGGTGCCATTGAAGCATCAGAAGGCCACACACAGTCTTTCCTAATCCTGTCTCATCCCATGGCCCTTTATAGTATAGACCATCAGGAGTTTGGGATGAATAAATGGATCAGTTACAAGCATTTCCAGACTCAGGAAGCTCGATAGAATTGATGGGGCCAACATTTTGGGAGGAGAGAAGTGGTTTCTGTACTTTATATTCCCACAGTTTCAATGACTCCTTCTGGGCAGATGACTCCCAAAAGGTCCTTCTCCAGCCCTGACCTCTTTCAGAGTTCCAGTCCAATACTTTCAAAAGCCTGTTAGGAAGCTATACTAGCAGGCCCATAGCTAATCTCAAACTCTGTACTCCCTTAAGTGCGCTTCTGATACTGTGTGACCATAGGTAAATCACTGAACCTCACTTTCCCCATCTGTAAAATAGAGGGGAATCATGCTTGTAAATACCTACTTTACAGAGTTATTTAGAAGCAAATGAAGTAATATGTTTAGGGTGCTTTGTTAACCTTAAATTATTAAGTGATTATTTTTACTAGTAAGTAATTGTTTTTACTAATATCTGTTTAAATGAATTAAGATTGTATACTTCTACAAAAAACTTGCTATGGTCCTTCCAATTACTTCAGTCTCTACTATGGTATTTGGTGAGTTCAATGCAAAAGGGAGAAAAGATGAGGATGGGGAGAAATATATAAGAAAGCATGCTTGAGGAAGAAGGAATGAGAGAAGCCAAAAGCTTATAGAGATTACCAAGAAGCCTCGTGCCTCTCTATCAAGAACATTTTTCTTCAAAAAAAGGTTTACAAGTGCCGGAAACGAAGAGTAACAGAAAACACCATAAAGAACGAGATAGCTAAATAAGAGATAACGCTCAGAATATCATCTATCTGTGTAGAGTCAGTTTACTTTTCATAAGATCAGAATTTATGTTAAAAAAACCAAAACAAAACAAGAAAAAAGAACAATAGTGAGAAAAATATGTGCAGATAATTGAAACGATTTAAGGCTAAATTATTTAAATCAGTCCAGCCTTTAGAAACTACTACTGGGAGTAGAGGTTGGAGTACTTGCCCCACCCAGGCCTTCCCAGACTTGTAGTTGTTGATTTCATTTGGTGTTAGAGGAGGCTGGTTCTAGTTAGAGGGAATGAGACTTCCCTTTCTCACACTCTTGAGCTCATTAAAATGACCACCCTGGCATTTCAGGGGCAATTTTATTCATAAGTTATAGTTTATGTCTGGTTCTCCCCAAAGAGGGGAAAATAGACATGATCAACATAAATTGGATAACTGGCCATCTTACATGGTCAGAACTGCTAAACATGGACTCATGTCATGTATTAACAAAACAGTTTGAACAGATTCAGTAACTTAATGAATAACTAGTTTCTTTTTGCCAGGAGATCGATAGTCCCCATCAGATCATAAAGCAGTTTGAAATCAGTCAGTTAGCTGATATTTATTAAGTATCTACTATGTACCCAGCACCGTGCTAAGTGCTAGAGATACTAAGAATTAACTATTTCACATTTCATCTTGTCTTGTATCAGCTCTGATGGTAAAAATAGGTCAAGCTTGGCTTCTCTCCTAAAGGTGGTGGCAATTCTCTCCAAAAACACTGGGTTAGTTGGTAAGGATTCCTTTTATACTGCCATTCACCATAATGGCAATCAATTATTCTGGTGGATATAGTTATTGCCACCATGCTGGTAGCCAATGCCAACCTTTCAACTCGCAAGATCACCTACTTAAAGAAAGGAAGCACAAAATAAGGAGAGGATGCCCTATTCCCAGACTCAAGCAAGATGTGTTCATGGCCACATGGAGCCAAGTGAAAGGATAATCATTCTTTCTCCTATTTGACTCTTGAGACAAAGCTTAAAATATTCTTCATACTTCCCAGGTGGAAAGGATGAGAAACTCAAAGAGCCTGGTAACTTGCTTTTATATTTCCCCTAGGTCATCAGCAATTCTGGCTTAGCAACCAATTAGAAGACTTCATTGTATAGTGCAAGCCCTTGATTAATGAGTCACATGTGGCCAGAAACTGTACTAATAAGTCCCTCCCTCCAAAAGCTTCTATGAGGTCAACTGGAATCAGACAGGGATTATGTACCCAGGCTACAAGGAATAACCTCTCTAAGCCAGTTCATCCACGTTCCATAAGTAATTCTCCAAAATGGGAAATGGACAATAGAAATGACATCGATATCAACTATGATAATGGAATATAAAAATTTAACTTTTATAAATTAATTTCTACAAGAAAGCCAAAAGAACATATAAGATATCTTATTCAACAGACATCTGATTTTATCAACTAGAGAGGTGTGCTTGCCAAAGACAACACTGGGTTAGAGTACAAATTCATTTCTAAATCCTTACCAAGGATGATGGATGATTATGAACAGTTTCATCTAATAAAAGTGAGAGGAGCAATGGGGGTTAAGAGCAAGTTAAAGGAAGCTTTGCAAAAGATCCAATGAAACAAAGTCATCCCAAAGGCATTCAAGGATAAAAATCAAAGAAGAACCATAAACAGAAGAAAAATGGAAA
Organism: Sarcophilus harrisii; assembly: GCF_902635505.1. Lineage (NCBI taxonomy): Eukaryota > Metazoa > Chordata > Mammalia > Dasyuromorphia > Dasyuridae > Sarcophilus > Sarcophilus harrisii. The sequence goes on along the minus strand of NC_045432.1, from coordinate 73,396,461 downwards.
AGCTCTACAAAAAACAAAATTCAAAACATTTCAACAAACTGGCTTTTCCTATCAAGTACAGTGAATATATTACACTTGGATCCCAGCATCAATGTGCCTATCGTATTTATAGGGCAGATAGAAATGACTAAAAAGAGCAAAGAGGGGGAAAGCTGTTGAATCAGACCAAAAATATATAGAGGAAATCCATGCTGGAGATGCTGCAATTGTGAGAGTATTGAGGGAGCAACATAAATGTATCTTTATGAGAATCATCTATCCAAGAATGAAAGCCATCCTTGAAGAGGGCATCAACGGGAAATAAACAAGCTTTGGGGGCGAAACGTCAGCAATGGGACTCATCTTTATCATATCACAAGCTAGAAATATAGATAGAGAATGTAAGTTCCCATTGTGCCAACTGTTGGTTGATTATGAAAAAGCATTTGATTCAGAACAACAAAAGACCACCTTACAGATCCTTTTACAATAAGAAGCCTCCCATTCCCAAGATCATTCAAGATTCCTTGGAAGATATAACAGAAATCCCCCTGGCCAATGTCCACCTGATAATAAACATCAGGCATGGCACAGAACAGCTTTTAAAACTCTACATCACAATCTGATGCAAATGTGTAGTCGGGTAGTTAGGCAGTCAGTCGGCAAACACTTATTGAGTGCTTACTATGTGCCAGGTACTATGCCAAGTGCTGGGAAGACAAATATAAGCAGGAAGAAATATTGTCTCCACCATAAAGGGCAGGGACATTCTATATTCTGACATTCTAATGAGGAAAGACAGCATAGAAAAGGAAGGTGAAAGGTAGGACAGGATAGACAAGAAGGTACCCAGTCAGGAGAATGATGGGAAAGTCCAGCGGAGGGCAGCCTGGTGGGAAAAGAAGAGATGGCTGGTCTGGCCACCTTCCTTCCATGAAGGTTCTGGGAGGAGGTCTCTATCCTCTAATCAGATGGAGGGGCCCCAAGGGCATGGAGGACTTCAGAGGTATAAATTTGTGAGTTCCAGGGCAAGCAACTTCCAGGATGAAAAAGTCCCTGGTGCATAATGAAGAAGTTGAAAGGAATACAGTCTCCTTCAAACCCTACTACAACCATCTAGTGATAGACATCTTGAGTTTTAGGGATCCATTCCCAGAGGCATTTCCGATTCCAATGAATTCTCCAAGAATTATTTTAAAATACCTATTGTTTATTACTGTCAACTTGACAACCAAGACCCTGGAAGCCTCCTCTAACCTATTTGAGTTGTATTTCCTTGTCAGTGACATCAGGACATAATACAGTGGCATCCAAGAAGTAATGTTACATATGACTTCTCCCTTCACAGTGATTAAACTGGTAAATCTGATGCAAACCCCAACCCCAATCCTAATAGGAGTCAGTAAGCCAAGAATGGGAATCAAGTTGTGATAGTAATAGTGACTGAGAAAATGGACATTGGTTAGCAAGTCACTAGAAATAGTGTCAGCCCATATTCCTGTGTGATCCAAAGTCTCTGTGGAAGAAGTGGAACAAGATATCATACAAGAAACATACAGAGAAGGTGGTCAGCCATGAGGTAAGAGCAAGGGGTAGCAGATAACCAGTGAACAGCTCCTGCTCATCCTTTTAATTCATCTACAATACCAAGGCTCTCTCTCAGCACTGAAGAACCTCTGAAAGGTTGCGTAATCCAGGAAGTGAGGGAAGGCTGGTTCTCTCCAAGGTTATGTTGGATGTGACTTTACAAATCCAGTCTCCAGGACCTCCTTGGAACTTCCCAGCTAACTCCATGGGAACCCAATTACTTGTTGGAGAAATGGACTCAGACACATAATGTACATGAGGATTGTACAAACCCAGAAGATAGTATTGTAATAAAATTGGCAAATAAATGAGTAAGTAGACGGTTTCTGAAGAAACTGAGAAAGCGTCCATGAACTAATGCAGAATATAGTGAGCAGAATTTATATAATGAGAAGATAGTATGGAAAACTTTGTAATAAAATTGGCAAATAAATGATAAAATGGACAGTTTCGGAGGAAATGAGAAGGCTTCTATGGACTAATGCAGAGTATAGAGAACAGAATTTATCTAATGGCAATATCATTAAAGAGAAAAAGACTTTCAAACTCTAATCAATGAGATGATAAACCCTGAATCCAAAATAATAACAGCAGTTAATATTTATATAGTGATTTACAGTTTCTTAAATAATTTATAACTCTGTCTTTTTTTAACTTTTACAGCAACCCTGGGAGGTATGGTGTTATTACAGATTTTCTTATTTTTACAGATGTGGAAACTGAGGCAAGCAGAGGTTAAATAACTTTCCTAAGATCACATAGCCAGTAAGTATGTGCGGGCAGATTTGAATTCGGGTATTCCTGACTCTGGCAGCTAGGTGACACAATGGACAGAGAGCCAGGCCTGGAGTGAGGAAAACACAAATCAAAATCCATCCTCAATTACTAGCTGGGTAACCCTGAGCAAGTTATTCAACCTGTTCACCTGTCATCTGTAAAATGAGCTGGAAAAGGAAATGTCAAACCACTCCAGTTTCTCTGCCAAGAAAATTGCAAATGGGGTCATGAACTGTCAGGAACGATTGAAATGACTGAACAAGGACAATGACAACGACTTCCTCAGTCTGGGTTCAACACCCATCTGGATGGTAATAAATTTTAAAGTGCAGCATTTTTGGACAAGGCTAATGTGAGAATTTGTTTAGTCAAACTATGCCTCTGTTTATTAAGGGCTTCATTTTTTTTCTTTAATTTGCTCACTAGGAGAGGAAAAGGACAAATTAATAAACGAAAAAGAAAAACTATATAAGGGCTGACTTATTGAAGGGAGGAAAAGGCATATGGGGAAATAATTAGATGACAAAATCAAAATGTAACAATATTTTTTAAATTAAAAACTGGGAATCATCAGCGTATGGAATCCAGCATTGGCTTTCAAATGAGAATCTCATAGCTCAAAGAATCTGGGTAACTTTAGAACTTAGTACAGACCTTCAAAGTCACTCTGACTTGGGGCAAAACTGTTTCCCCTGCTGGCCAGTATCAACTGAGTATTCCCTTCCTTTCCTTCCCCCCCACCCAGGGAAGTATCCCACCAGATCATGGCAGTGTTTTCAGAGTTTTCATAGTGGGCTCTTTGGAGAAATTCTGCCAGAATCTTCTGTTACCGAGTGCCTTCCTTTCTGGAGTAGATCGTTCAGTCTCATCACAGCCAAGTATTCAAGGGGAAAGCATTGTCTCCCTGGGAACAGGGTATAAGAGCCAATGGATTTGTGAGTTCAGGAAATCCTGCCATGTCAGTAGGTCAAGGGCAAGAGGGAGTCAGTTGGAGCAGCTGAAACCATGTCAACAGCTAAGCTGTTGCCATTTCAGATAATGGTTGAATGATTATACAGCTCTAGGAATCGGCAATTGGAGTCTATTCTTGGTTTTTTCACTGACTCACAGAGTTGGAGCTGGATCTAACTTCTCTATGCCCCTTTTCTCATCTAGAAACACTTAACTATTTGAGCCTCAATTCATAATGAATCTCAATCAGGTACATGAAGATGATAGTGACAAGAGAACAAGTCTTGGACTCCAAGCAACACTACTGATCGATAGTCTCACAAGTTGCTGAACCGCAAGGAACATGCAGTCCCACTGATGCTCCTTTCTTGATGACTATTGACTCCAAGGCCAGTGCTCTATCCACTGCAGTGCCACCTAGCTGCTCTCTGGATGACTATTAAAGAAGTATTGGATTTAGTCGAGCAAAATGAAGCCTTCGCAGTTCTCCTCCAACAAGATATGTATCTCCCATGCAGACATAAAAGTGATATGAGCTTGCTTAAAAGATGCCATGGAGATAACTTCATTTGATGACATCTATCACTGTAAGCACCCCATGAGGAATAAAATAGAGTAATGCGTACCAGTCAAAGGTGTCTGCCATTGTCATGGAGCATGTCCAGTACAGAGTCTAAATGATAGAGGGATTCTTTATGGATAATGAGGTCTTCATGATTTTATTTATAAATGACATTCTGACTGCATCAAATCCTGGATTAATGCAGAACTTCCTGGATGAGATCCATAATCATTCAAAAATATTTAGTCGAATCACCTACACACACACACACACACACACACACACACACACACAGTGTATGTAAATGAAGAAAGCCTATCATCCAGAATATAACATAAACTGCAGCGGCATGGAAATGCCCATAAAGCTGGTCTCCTACAGTCTTTCTTTTGGAGATAGAGAGTAAAATGGACTCAGAATTGGACAAGAAGAAGAAAGCAGGTGGACCACATTTGGAGGACTACACAGTGTTTTCAAGGACCCTGAATTTCTCCCTGAAACAAAGAACTATTTTTTGGTTTTTAATTTTTATTGCTCTTTTTCTATTTATATCACCTTCATTTCTGAATAAATCCCTTCCTCTCCTACTTCTTGTAACTGGAGAACAAAAGAAAGATGGGGGAAAAGTGGTTTAGCAAAACCAAGCATACATCAACCAAGTATGACAGTGCATATAGTATTCCACATATATTGTCCCCCACCACTGCAAAGAAAAGAGGGAAATATATTTTCCTATCTCTTTCCTTGAGGCCAAGCTTGGTGATTACAATTCCATAGCATTCAGTTGCTTTTGTGTTGTTCTTTTCGTTTAAATAATTGTAGTCATTTTATATATTGTTTCCCTGTTTCTTCCTGTTTCATTCTATGTTGTGGTTGTTTGTCCTTCGTTCTTAAAGAGGACCATGACACCAGGGAGATGATGCCATGAAATGCAATGAATTGGATTTAAGTGATTTAAGCCTCAGTTTTTTTTCTCTAAAGCCATCTGGGTCTAGTGGCCACATATAAATCAGAAGGACTGGAGATGGCCTTGGATGCAAATAAGTCATATACATATTCTCAAGCTTCTTCTAAATCTTCATCTTCAATCACCTTCATTACATATAGTTTAGAATAGTACAGTAATATTACATCATATCCATGCACTGCAATTTGTTTAGCCATTTCCCAACTAATGAACATCTACATTGTTTCCACTTCTTTGCTTCCATAAAAAGTGATGCTGTGACTAGTTTGAGTCATATGGGATCTTTGTTTCTGCCTTTGACCTCATTGTGTCAAAGGCCCATATTCTTCTGACCAGTTTTCTTCCAACAATGTGATAGGGCCACAGAATATAAAATAATTTGGTCTCAGAAGAGCTGAGGTTTCATGTCAGACAAAGAACAATGGAGAGCTGCCTGCTGGGAATGAGGAGGCTGGAGCATATTACCAATGAAGACTTGCAAAGGAGAAGCTGTCTAAAGAATATTGTTAAAGAAATTTATGACTAGAAAAGTCACACAGGGAGGGGGAGAAATAAATTCATGTTGGCTTATGGATAACTGGTGGGGAGCGTGTACAGTTTTTATGGTGCCTATAAAAAGTCAAGCTATCTACAATACAGAAAGGCCTCTCCAACACTGGATTGACTCTCTGTGGAAAATACACGGGTATAGGAGAACAGAGATCACACAGGATGCAAAGACACAGATGGGTTGAGAATGGGGACAGAGTATCTACATGGCTTTGTCAAAGTATCACAGTGTCCTCAATTAGGCAGGGACAGGCACTTCCACTGAACATTTCTTAACATACACATATACCCAAACCCAAATCAACATCTTGTCTCAAATGCTAGCTCTGTGACCCTGGGCAAGTCATTCAACCTGTCTGCCTCAGTTTTCTCATCTGTAAAATGAGCTGGAAAAGGAAATGACAAACTACTGCAGTATCTCTGCCAAGAAAACCCCAAATGGAGTCATGAACTGTCAGGAACAACTGAAATGATTGAACAAGGACAATGACAACGACTTATACCCAGCACTGTTCTAGGGGGTAAGGGGAGGACTCTAGACCGCCAGGCAGAATATAACTATGAACTAGTTTAATACAAAGAAAGACATTGGCCATGATTGTTCTTACCCTGAAGAACTTTTCCACAACAAGAACTTCCTTTAATCAGACAATAACCCAAATCAGGAAGGAGTAGACCCTCAAAATAAATTAGAAAAGAACAGTCTCATAAAAGCCTGGAGATGAGATTAAAATTAGCTGAACGAATCATAACCATTAAGGATTTGAGAAAAACAAAGATTATACCTGAATTCTTTTAAGTTATTGTAAGATCACATTCTGCTACTCTCAATCACAGGGCAAGACAATTCCATGGTTAGTGACAAAATATGAGTACTACAGATGTGAGGACTTTGGAGAGCATTAGAATGTTCTCCTGCCTTCACTGGAAGAGGAAATCTAGAGCTGAACTTTCAAGAATGGGGAGAATCTAGACCAGGGAAGGAGAAGAGGGTAACTCTTTAGAAGAGGGAGGGGAAACAGTCATGGCACACAGCTTGTTGGGGGAATAATCGAAGCTAGAATTTGGTCAGATTACTTTCTCTCTGTGTGCCTCAGTTTCCTCCTATGTGGAATGAGGAGATTATATTTGATGATCTCCCAGGCACCTTCCAGCTTTTCCATTCTCCCTCCAAGTTTCTGCATTATTATCAGGTGTATTTTATTAGATTTTTCCCAAATTTAGATGAGCAAAGTATCTGGAGGTCTTGGGGACCCCTCTGGAACATAGAAAGAACATGGCTAAAAGAGACCCTGGGTTAAAAGAAGGGCAGGGTTGTGAAAATAGGATCTGACTTACTCTATTAAGGTAAAGTGGTCAACTTCCAGAAATCACTAGCTGAAAATATAGACAGCTGAAAATATTTGACTTCAAAGCAGTCAAATTCATGGATGACAAAACCCAAACAGGTGAGTACAGAAAGGGAGGGTAGTTTGGAAGATATCCCTTTTTGGTCTTAAAAGTTGATCCCTATGCTCCAGTCCACGTGACTCTTTGGTGCCCACTGAGGAGCCAGAATCCTGTCTCAGTGGCCCCCGGATCTGGCTTGACCTATGGCCTCTTACTCTGAGACCAGGACTCACAACCATTCCTGACTCAGATTTCACAGTGATACAATTACATTCAAGTGGTGAACCTCTTTTGTTTGCTCATTCACTGCTGCTTCTAGTCTGAAATGAGACTTTAAAAAACAAGGCTTGTGTCTTTTTTAAATAAAAAAATATTTATCATGTGTGAAACAGGAAACAGCCATAGCCAGCCACAAAGTCAGAATCAGTTCAAGCATTGCAGCCTCAGGACCACTTCCTACCTCTGGGTCTATAGATAGGCAAAGCTAAGAGCTCGCTCTACTGAGGCTATCAGGGTGAGATTGCTGCAGATAGGGGAGCTTGGTTTTCTGCTTGACAGCCAAGGACTTGGGCCATTGAATGTGGAGGAGGATGGCTGAAGGCAGGTTCCCAAAGTAACTATCGGGAGAGGGCAATGATCCTAAATAATTCCCTGGGTCCCACCATTGTTCTTTCTCCTCCTTCCAGCAGCACCAGCTGCCGCTACCTTCCTCAGTCAATAGGAGAAGAACAGGACTACAAGGTCCACCCTAGGGAGAAACTCTGTTCCCAGGGCCTGGATAAGATCTGAGATTTAGAGATGGAAGTGACTTGGGATGTTTCCATTTTACCAGTGAGAAACTGAAGCTCTGAAAGATAAAAGGCCTTGACCAAGGTATACGGTTAGTAAATTATAAGTTCAAGAGTCAAACTCCAGCTCTCCTCCCATTGTGTGCCCATTGAAATCCCCCCTTTCTGGGGCTCCCAGGCATCCTAGT